>NC_065449.1:195234816-195851482 GCF_917563875.1 Diabrotica virgifera virgifera | reverse complement strand
ATTCTTTCAAAATTCATACTCAATCGTATTAACAACATGACGAACTTCAACCCTCGTTTCTCTGTCAAAAACACAAGTCATCTTTTCAACAATCTCCAACAAATCCAACTTCGCCCTAACATTACCATGCTTTCATTTGATGTTAGCAATCTTTTTACTTCAGTCACAAAACAAGAAATTATTAATCTGGTACACTCTCTTCTAAGAGCAAGTTCAATTACCACTTCTACCACTGATTCAATTAGTCAATTACTACAATTTTGTCTAGCTCAAGACTTCTATGTATTCAACAATAAATATTACAGACAACCTGATGGTTTAGCCATGGGTAGTTGCCTATCTCCTCTTCTAGCTGACATTTTTATGGATCATTTGGAATCCGTACATATCATGAAAAATCCTGAAATTCTTCATTGGTATCGTTATGTGGATGATTGTTTATTGATCATCTCAGGTAACTCAAATACAGCTGATTTATTACTTTCTAAAATTAATCATATTCACCCAATATTAAATTCACCATGGAATTAGAGTCATCCCAATCAATTAATTTTCTTGACCTAACTATTACCAGATTAAATGACCACTTCGATTTCAGTATCTTTAGGAAACCTACACACACAGACTGACGATGTCATACCACTATCTTCTAACCACCCAATGTCACACAAACTTGCCGCCTTTCACAGTTACATACATCGCCTTGAAACCATTCCCTTATCACAATCCAATTACAATAAAGAATTAAATATACTTTTCGTCAAATAGCCTTTAATAACGGTTACGATCCACACATCATAGATAAATATACACACCCAAACTTATATGGAATCACCTGATATTTCTTATTATTTCGGGCGATTTAAAAAAAACGAACACACGAAGTCAAACAATATTTATTTTAAAGCAATTTAATAACAAATACATAACAATTAAATAAAACAATAACGTATTTAACAAACAAATTGAAAGTAGTTGTTTTAAAGTCAATAGCATACAAAATTTCAATTCAAAGCGAATAATGTTTAACTTGTTCTTATTTATTTTTTTTTTTATTTTGTGGTAGTCAGTGTTATCGCCTCTAGTCCTTATGCAAGCTTCAATTTGCGTGGGCACGTTCCTAATCAAATTATCAACATTTTATTGTGGTAGGTTGCTCCATCCTTTAAAAGCAGCTTGTACTAGCCGTGCGGTGTTTTGTTAATTATCCCGCTCTAATTTTTCTTTTAAGCATATCCCACAAATACTCTATAGGATTAAGCTCGGGGGAGCAAGCAGGCCACTCCAAACAAGGGATACCTTTTGCTTCAATGATGTCTCTAGTCACTCTAATGGTATGTAGAGGTCCATTATCATGAAATAAAATTAAAGTTTCTCCTGTTGCGCCTTTCCAGAGCCTGACTACAGGTTATCAACATACCTGTGAGCAGTTAAAGTTGATTGGATGAAAATTAAAGGAGTTTTTTTACGGATCACAATTCCTTTCCAGAACATTACACTTCCCCTTGTACATTTGTGAACAGATCTGACAGTTTTCGCTCTTGCTTGTCTTCCTAGACCTCTAAGTACACGATTTCGTGGGTCATCTGATTTTCCATCTGATTACATTAAATTCTGCCTTTTTTGGAAAATAGCACATTTTGTCAATTCCCAATGTTCCAGTTTTGGTGGTGAAGACACCAATTTTGGCGATAAATCTTGTGCTGCCTGGATAACTCGGGAACCCATAACTCTCACTTGCTGTATACTTCTTGGTACGAACTCTTCTTCTTATCCTTTCAACTGAAACAGTTACACATGTAGCTTCCAAAAGCTGCCTTTGGAGCTGCAGGTGAGAAATGGTTGGATGTCTTCCAGCTGATTGGACAATTAAACGATCGTGGAGAGCCGTTATTACTTTTGGCGACTTTCCCTTGCTTTATTTTTGAGCTTTCCTAGTTCCTGTTACCTAGCATATGTTTTGGACAGAACGCTCTGTATTACGCCTAGCTCTGTAGCTATGTCCATCTCAGAACATTACTTTCTCCACAAGACCAATAATCTTTCCTTGTTGTAAGTTCTATAACCCCAAATGACGCATATTTTCGATTTTGGACGTAAAAGTTAGTTTATTTATTTTCGTTCAACTTGCAACTCAAGCAAATAATCTATACCGTACCGGGCTGTACTATCCGATTGTCTTGTATATTTGTTTATTTTTAATAAAAACCTTTAATCTTCGCAACAATAACAAGTTTTTTCAAAAGAAATAAATATTACTTTGAAATACATGGTGATTCCATATAAGTTTGGGTGTGTGTATATATACCTTTTATAAAGGATTTTACTATTTTTTTTTGTATTACATGGTATACAGCCAACTACAGGAAAACTTTTTCCTTGTGAATATTATAGATTTGTTATAATAGTAGGGGAGGAAATTATGCTAAATTTGCAGTTAATCGAAAGTTATGGGGACCTATTGGGTTGTGAACAGTAGGTCCTAAATAAAAACAAGAAAAGTTAAGTTAAATTTTCCATAAAGTGGGGGACTTTCCATTTTTTAATTTAGTTTTCCATTTCCAACAATGGCTTTTTCCGATTCTGGCGCAATCTCTCCATAATTCGAAAACACGTCTCGAATAAAAGTTAGTTATTTTTAATTAAGGAATCAAATCTGAAATAAAAATTGGAGGTTTCTATTTAAGATTTTAAAGTAACCACCCACCACATCTCCGTAAGTATCGTGTTTGGTGCCATTCGATAGATTTTTCAAAAATATTAAATATGTGTATTTTGCAGTTTTTCGATCTGATGATCATTTCGGGAAATATCGCGAAGTTCGTATTTAAAACTTTAAATTTACCCACCACCCCTCTACGTGGGGTGTCATGCTTGGTATCATTCGATAGATTTTTGAAAAATAATGAACATATATTTTTTAGTTTTTCGATCTCACGTTTATTTCGAGAAATATTTGCTTTTTTTGTGAAATTTTGTGACTCGCCCATTCCGTTAAGTCCCGCTCAAATCGTCAGATGTTTGAAATATACACTCTTTTGCATGTACTTAACTTACCTTATTTTAATCTTACGATTTCGAGTTTTTCTAAGGATAGATTTTTTTTCGGACCCCCCTTAACGAACTCCCCTGTATTAAGAGCCAATATGGTGGAGGTACATTTACAGGGTACAAGGTTTCTCCCCATGTGATAATCTGACGCGCTCGAGTAACCGCAAAAATCCCCGCTTGGGCTCCCCTACCATAAGCATTTAGAGTTGAAAACTGGCACCGATTGTATAATATAATATTATACATAACGCAACATTCCAATGACTCATATTTCTAATTTAATACAAAAATACTTTAACCTGATTTTTAATTCTTCAAGTCGTTTATACCTACTAAAAAAAATAAGTAAAATATTCCTGCCCTTTTATAGCCGCAAAAATGTGCAGCTTGCTAAAAAACGACTAAAATACTTATGTTAAACAAAAAACAAAAATGAGTCAGTCACAGACACCTTCGTGTTCACGGGTACGCGTCTCTTTGTCTCAATTGCGACGATATTTCGGCAAATTACTACTGTAAATTAATGTAACAGGGTAAATATTTTAAATTGAACTTTTGTGTATATTGTATTATGTGCGATGTAGTTTTAGATATTCAAAAATGCTTAATAAATGACTATATTAATATAGTCTAGGATCTTGTTCCTAGACCATAATCATCTATTGTCCACTCGGCCTTTCTCTATCCTACCGTTTTCCTAACCTAGTTTTATATGCAGGGATAAAACACGAATTTACTTCGTGAAAAAATAATAGTACTAAACTTACGTGCATAGAAAACGGCCCACTTATAAATGTGGTCATTTTTTATGTCTCATATTTCCTAAACCTGTTAATCCATTTAAGTGATTTTTTGAAAATGTTAAAGCCTGATTCTTTAACAATACCACTGTAATAATATTGTTGCTAACCAGGGAAATTATCATTGTATACCGGGTGTACCAATCAAACTGTGTTTTTTTTTCAAAGTTCGCATCACCCTGTGGAATATTTTAGCATTTATAAAATACTGAAATTAAAACCCAACTATAGCCTCAAGTTTTCTTAACATTTTGTTTTTGAAGTTATACTTCTTTAGGCGCGATGCCGATGCGAAAATCCTTAGTGCCGGACGCAGGCGCGTTATACCTTTGCTCTGATTGGGTGTTCAAATGACATGTCAAAAATTATCCAATATGGCGGATGTAGCGCAGCTGTGGTTATGGCTGTTGTGATTTAAAATTTGTGAGAGGAGAAACAACAGACAAAAGTTAGTTAATAGTTATACTGCCTTTTTAAATAGTTTTCGTATAAATTTTTAGTTTTATTAACATAGAAAATATGACAGTTACATGCCGGGTGTGGAGTGTGGAAGCCCATCAAACAGAGAAGTGGAATTTTATTCTGTGACTGTGGTTTTCAATCACAAAATTACTGATAAAAAACAATTATCTCGAAGACGTAGAGATCTGTGAATAACATCAATTAAGCGGGACGATCTCATACAAAACTAAGGAATCGGAGAGCACTATTATATTTTATATATTTTATTGCTGGTAAGTGTTTTAAAAATAACTTATCAAATTTTGTTATAACATTTAAAAATAACCCTCATACATTCACATAACAATATTTTATACATATAAATCTACAGTCGGAAAAATGAAAGAATACCCATGAACGATCACATCAATCGCTTTACTAGAACAGCTTTACTAGAGCACAAAGCAATAGGATCTTTATATTTTGAGGTAAATATGGGAAGTACTAAATTGTGAATTCTGTTGTGCAACTAAAGGAATTTGAAGTTCCTATAAATCTTGTATATTTTTATTCCCGGATTTGGTAATTTTGCTCAACTTTAGTTTGTATTTTAGGTTTAAAAATGATAATTGTTCAGAAACAAGATTGTACTGAAAACTGAGAACATGTCGTTGTTCTTTACCTATTTTTATATAGGTATTGTACTTTCGATCAGAGACCTTGCATTCTTCTATATAATTCTAAATCCCAATAATTTTGTTTAACATTTATTTAAAGTCCAAGATGTCGGTTTGATTTAGTTCTGTTTAAATCATATGGCTTTTCTAAGCGTTTTCGTCTACAGCATTTGCTCTGTTCTTGTGGCAACCATAGCGTAGTAAACCATATATCTGTTATGTTGAAAGTATCAAAAAATGTTTCTTACGAACTTAATGTTGTTCTTAATGTTAATGGTGTTCTGCTGACTGCAAATTATATTCATATGTCCAGTTTCTCCTGGACTCTTTTAACTTTTCCCTATTGTTTGAGAAATTATCTGCATAAGTATGCTCTACATAAATCACTCTGTTTATAATGATCAGGTATTGTCCAAAAATTATTAAATAAATTGACTCATTCATTTTTAGATAATTTTGATTTAAATTTAATGTTGCATTTATCGTTACATCGAGGTCAAAATTCTCTCATTTTCGTTATTTTTTCAGTTTTTCTAGTGTATTCTTGGTCAGAGTTCCTCAGTTTCTTCAAAATATTCATTTTGCGAACACTTGGAACTCTTTGTCTCTTCTTTCCAAGATTTTTCTTCTTTGTGAATTTTTTCTTAGCTGACGCACGTATCAAATAATAAACTAATACCTTTGGTGCATGAAGGGGTTTCCGCTGTTGAAGGTTCTTGAGCATGTTATCCACTGTGCACATCAGGTACCTTATTTTTATCAGTGGAAGTTAGTTCACTGGTAAATTATATAGATGTTACAATGTTTTTATAAAAATATTCATCAATAATAGAAATTTACAGTATTGTAACATTGGTTACAATGTTTTTTCCACTGAGTGATTAAAAATTTGCAATTACAATGAGGTTATTTTATTAAAAAACTTTATATTTTAGTATATTAAGTATGGAGAACGGTAAGGGTTTTATACCGATCGAAGACAATTGTTTGGAGGAGGAGCGGAACGACGACTCCAATTATTGTCTGAGATCGGTTACCCTTAACGTTCGACATGCTTATAACTTTTTTTGCACGATTGATACCATTATAAATTATAAAATTAAACATTTTCGTCATATTGACTAGTTTCATTCATTTTATCAAGATAGATACTTTGGTTGTTAGGTAGTAACTAGGGTGCATAACAACAATGGAGAATTGAGTTTTTATTTAGTTGTCAATAATTTTAAGTACAATTTTGATTATTATAAATTAAAATATGAGCGAAAGTGAATTTGAAGAAATTGAACGGGCTTGGGAAGAAGGGTGTTCCGCAATTATTCCCGAAAAATCCAAAATCCGTTATCAAAATACCTACCAAAGTTTTAAAAAATGGTGCGAAGGCAAGAATTTAAGAATCGAAGAAAATACTCTATTTGGCATATTTCGTTCAAAGACATATGCAGTTGAAAGCTCCTGGAAGCCTATGGGCAGAATATTCAATGATTAAATCCACCGTTTTTCTTTATGATGGCATTGATATCTCCAAGTTTTCAACTTTGATCGCGTATTTGAAGAGAAAAAATGTTGGATACTACTAATGTATGCGATTCTGCAGGAGTTTCTGTTAGAAGTGAAACCACAGCCCAAACAAGTGGGATTTCATTAAATAATTTAACAAATTGTACCATAAGTTTCAATATTAATAAATAATTCGTTAGTTTTCTTTATTCTTTCAAAAAATAAATTAAAATTAAGAGATTTTTAACTCGACGGTAAGTGAATTACTTACCGTCGAGTTGGAGTACTTACCGTCGAGTTGGATTACTTACCGTCGAGTTGCTAGTAAATGTCACCTACTGACGTAAAATCTGTCACGGTAAACAGTCAAAAATGATCAATCGTGCAAAAAAGTACATAAGATAGGATAACGGTTTTTAGAAAAGTTTAAATGAAAGTTATCCTTTATAGATGTCATTTAAGTAATAATAGTTGAAAATCATTATAAGTGCAGTTACATTGTTATTCATACCAGGTGTAGCTGTAATCTAAAATTTAAATTTGATTAATTTTTAAATTAAGGTTACGTTTACATTTTTGGCTTGCCTACAGATTTAAAAATATTTTTGTCATAATATACAGTATGTCCCTGTCAGTTGGAACCATAATATGGAAAACTTTTTTATTATTCATTTTACGAAAAATAGTTGTTCTACATAAAAGATTATGCAATAGCTAGAATCTAAGATTCAACCATCAGATAGCAAATTTTATGGATATTATACAGGGTATGTCAAAAAATATAAATTTCGCTCAAGAGAAAAGTAGCTTTATTTTTCACAATATTTAAAATTGTTATTAGGAAAAGTTAATTGGAATTAGAACTATATTCTAATATGCAATTACATCCTTCTAATTGAAAAAAAAAATTGAATTTTTTTCTCAAAATAGGTAATCAACATTATTTTCTGTTATTTCAATTATGAAAACTTTTGTTATTAATTTTACGAAAAAAAAGTTATTCTTTATAGAATGTTCTGCATGGTCTAAAACCTAAAATACAACCATATTATATCAAATTTTATCAATTTTGTATGGGGTATATAAAACAACTATTTTTCATGACGACAAAGAAGTATAACTTCTTACGTGCGTACACAAGTACACACACTCTTTTTTTTTATTCATTCGTTTATGTTGGATAATAAAAAAGTTAGGTACTTTAACAACTAGACATGTTCTTCATCAATATACTGTGTTTCTAAATAAGTGCGACAAACTTTAAGGAGTAATTCTGCATGAAAAATAATGACAGTTGGCTTTATAAAAGTATGTCCGCAAATGTTTCGTTTCCGAGATACGGGATGTTGAATTCTTTCTTACAAACTGACGATTTATTTATTAATCTAAAACCGGTTGAGATATGCAAATGAAATTTGGTCGGTTTTAAGAAATAGTTATTGCGGATTTTTGACATAAAATTAAGAATTTTATATTAGCCAACTGTCATTATTTTTTCATGCAGAATTACCCCTTAAAGTTTGCCGCACTTATTTAAAAACACCGTGTATTGATGAAGAACATGTCTAGTTGTTAAAATACCTAACTTTTTTATTATCCAACATAAACGAATAAATCAAAAAACAGAATGTTAAGAAAGCCTAAGGCTATAGTTGCGTTTTAATTTCAGTATTTTATAAATGCTAGAATATTCCACAGGGTGATGCGAACTTTGAGAAAAAAACACAACTTGATTGGTACACCCGGTATATAGTGAAAATTTACCTGTTTAGCAACAATATTATTACAGCGGTATTGTTAAAGAATCAGGTTATAACATGTTCAAAACAAAATTCAACAGGTTTAGGAAATATGAGACTTCAAAAATGACCACATTTTTAAGTGGGCCGATTTCTATGCACGTAAGTTTATTATGGAACAGAACAACACTACGTTTAAAGATTCTAGATAAAATTCAAATAATTAAAGAGTTATTTCTCCTTTCATTCTACATACGATGAGATATCTCGTTTTCAGTTCAAGGTTTTTATTTATGATCTAATAAAGGCAAATATAAATATTTTTACAGTGTGTCTTATGTGACATGGAATTTGCGTTTTGCATTTTGATTTTATGAGCCGAACATGAACGCAAAAGGGAAATTGTTAACACGAATCCACTATCGATTCGGAAACATAAATAGTTTATTACATCCGACCTGAATTTAATTTAGAACTACAATAGGTAATGGCAATAAAAGTTTACAGGAAGGTAAAGACACTTTTCTAAAAGAAAGGATATTTACCAACAACTATGGAACGACAAGAAAAGGCTTGTGGCAATATGGATGTTTCCGGTCATCGCCCATATTTGTTCTTTAAACACCCATCAGTACAATCAAAATAACAGTACAGGAAGTCGAGATTGCAATACGAACTCTAAAAAATCGAAAGTCATGCGGACCACAAGGAATACCGAACGAATTACTAAAACACAGCCCACAACTATCACGAGAATTACTTGCGTATGTTTTCACCTTATTCTATAAAGGTCATGATTTACCACCTGAGTGGACAAAAGCACATATTAACAACATATACAAAAAAGGAGATAGAAAAAATAGTTCAAACTACAGGGGGCCTAGTGTCATAAACTCACTCTCAAGACTCCATGGAAAAATAATAAAAAATAAAATTGAAAAAGAGATGACAGATGTAGAAGAACAAAATGGATTTCGTGCACGCAGATCCTGTATGGACAGCATATTTTCTCTAAAGCAGGTTATTGGGAAAAGATTAGCCCACAACCTTTCCACCCATATAGTTTTCTATTATCTGACAAAGGCATACGATAGTGTACCACTTTCAATGCTCTGGATAGCAATGGAAAAACAAGTAATAAGCAAAAAAAATATACAAGCAGTACAACAGCTTTACAAAAATATGACGGTAAACATTAAAACTGGAAACAAATTAAGGAGAGAAATTCCTATTAGTAAGGGCCTAAAGCAAGGCTGCTGCAAAGCACCTACACTCTTAAAAATATATTTAAATGAGGCACTCTCCCTGTGGAGAAGAAAGTGCTGCAATATGGGCATCCCAATCGATGACGATAAATTGTACACAATACACTTCGCTGACCACCAAGCCATTCTAGCTGAAGCCGAGAGTGATATAGACTATATGCTCAGAAAACTTGAAGAGGAGTACAATAAGTGGAGCCTTACAATTAATATACAAAAAAGCGGGTACTTAGTTGTAGGAGAAACACGAGAACGCCTACAAATTGAAATGGGAACTTTTTTTTTTATTTTTTTTTATTTATTTATTGTTTATACATATGACCTGGCCTCTAGTGACTAATCCAGGTCGTTTTTTCCAGATGGGATTACAGATATTTTTTTATATTTTTACATTTTTTACTAAACTACTTAATCTATTTTTACAATATACTAATTAATTTGCCATAATCTATTAAATTCATTTAACAAATACATTTAACAAATTTAAACAATATACATTTGTTAAAATATTTTTGGTACTATTAACTCCCTTCTAAGTTATAAAGACAGGCCCTCTATTTTCAGAAGAGAGTTGGTAGTCTTTTTTTTTATGAATTATTATTTTTATTTATATATTTTATATTGAATTATTATTATTATAATTGTAAATATCTATTTTTGAATTTATATTTTATTTTATTTATTTTAACTTTATCTTACTCAACTTCATCAGGGTTGGATTATTTGTTGTCTTTTTCTATTATTATAGATTTCTTGTTGTTTTTTAGATATTATTTCTGTTAAATTGTTTAATATTCCAAAATATTCTTCATTTTGTAATATATCTTTTATTTCAATTCTTTCTAATCTTCTTCTCATTTCTCTATGTTCTTCATTTTCTATAGTATTTTCACAATGTAACACTATATGTTCTGGTGTACCTAGTTCTCCACATTCACAATATGCATCATCTTTTAAGTTAAATCTTTCCAAATATGTTGGGTACGGTCCATGTCCTGTTAAAAAGTGTACTAATCCTTGTTTTGGATTAAAATAATTTGGAATGTTTTCTAATATTGGTATAAAATTGTATAAACGTCTAGATTTTGTTGAATTTTCCCATTCATTTTGTCTTTTTCTATTTATTATTTCTTTTAATTCTCTTTTATTTCTTATATCTAATCCTATTATTTGTATTATTTTTTCATATTTTTCTTTTTTAGCCAATAATTACATGCTCTTTTTTGTGTTTCTAAATGCATTGGCATTACTCCAGTTAAAACTGTGAGTGCCTGTGTTGCAGTTGTTCCAAATGCTCCCGTCATTCTTACAAGAAATCCTCTCTGAGCTCTATTTAATTTTTCTGTATTTTTTTATTTATTAATCTATGTGCCCATACACTTGAACCGTACCCTACAATTGATGCAAGTATCGTACTTACGTATATTCTCATCTGTCGGAACGAAATTCTATATTCCTTCTGTGCTAGACTAGCAATAGTATGCATGATCTTTGTTGCCTTTTCACAGACACAACTCATGTGTTTTGTAAATAATTTTTGTTCGTCTATTATAATACCTAAATATCTTGTTTCCATTTTTCTTTTTATTACTGAAATGGGAACTATAAACCCAACAGAAGTCTTCAAATACTTAGGAGTCCAAATAACTTCAAAAGCAGAGAGTAACGATGAAATACATTCCAGGATTGGCCAAGCAAGATCAGCCACCAGACAGCTACATGGATTATTGTGGAGTAATAAAGTAACAAAAGAAAATAAAAGAAGAATGTATAAAACAATAATAGAAAGTATTGGGTTGTACGGCGCTGAACTCTGGGAAATCAACCAAAGAAACAAGTTTAAAATTAAGGCCATGGAAATGAACTATTGGAGACGATGTTGCCGACTCACTAGACTTGATAGGGTGAGAAACGAAAATATTAGGAGACACATGGAAATTGATCTAGATATAATAGACACAATCGAAGCCAAAAGACTTAACTGGTATGGACACCTTCACCGAATGCCCGAAAATAGATGGCCGAAAAAAATAGAAAAATGGACTCCGCCCACTAGAAGAAAACGAGGTAGACCAAGACGATCCTGGAGAGAAGATGTCGAAGATACAATGGCCGCCAGAGACCTAAAAACTGAAGATTGCTTTGACAGAAAACGCTGGAAAGTAGGATGTGAGAAGCGACGACAGCTGTAGAAGACTCGCTTATATAAAACCCATCAGTAGTTAAATCAACGTAAACATACTTCAATTATCTCGGAATCGGCTTGCACGATTTTTATAGATTTTGGTCGAGGGTTTTCTAATGCGGATGATATCATACTGGTAATTACATTGCTGTGAGATCTTCCGTTTTTCTGGAAATCTAATGAACTTTCTTATTTCAAATGAAACACTTTGTATATTTTTTGTGTTTTTAATTCCTTAACAAAAACTGATTATTTTTCATGTTATATGCCCTATACCTAATTATTATAAATGCCATATTATTATTTTCGGAGTTATTGCTACATTTATTTTAAAAACAAATTTTAAACAAATTATAAAAATCAATTTGTTCGATCTAGATAGACATTATTTTAGGTTCTTTGGATCATTGGAAACAAAAAAAAAAAAAAGAATGTGTGTGTACTTTGTACGCACGTAAGAAGTTATCCTTCTATTATATGATTTAAACGAAATTAATAAACTTTTTATTTATATTTTATTTAAATATTAAACTAATTTATACTGACTACTTCTCAAACATTTTTATTAAAACAGTGCCAAAAATTAAAATAATAAAAGAATAAAACACACAAAAACACATTAAAAATGCCACAAATGATTTCTGAACCTTAATTGTCGGAAATTTTTTTAACTAAATACGTATTTTCTGAAAATAAAATTATATAATAAATATACTTATAATCATAAAATGTATAAAAAAAAATAAAAAAATAAAAGTTTTTATTGGGATTCGAACCAGCTATCAGCGCGGTTGGTATATTGGGGTTCATTCGCCTTAAACGCTTCGCCACGGAGGCAATGTGTCATTATGTGCGAAGATCGACTAACTAAACGGATTAAGCTTTGGACATTTTTGAATTAAATTAAATTATTTTGATTTTGAATTGAAATGATTTAGAATTGAAAAAATACAACAAAACATAGAGTAAGAAAACAATACATTAGGTGAACATTGATAGAAATTTTGATGGTAATCAAATTATGTAAATAAAAGTATTACATACTATGTATTTTGGTAGGTTCAAATAGGTAGGTACCTATGATACATTTACAATTATTACGTACCTGTTGCTTTTAAAAACTATTTAAATGTCACTACAATTATAAACTTTTTTGTTTCTGTCCTCACAACAATGAAACTAATACATTATACATTTGTTTACCTTTATATTGAACCATTATCTATTATTGACAGATCATTTCAACACCCAATCAAAGCCCGTATAACGACTAATACCATACTGTCGGTGTGCGCATGCGCGCAGACCAATATAAATTCACCCTCAATCTCAATCGCGCCTAAAGAAGTGTAACTTCAAAAATCTTTTGTAATTTTTCTCTTAAGTTAATCGTTTTCGAGTTATAAACAATTTAAAACTGAAAAAAAAACAAAAAATGACGATTTCCAACGTTCAAGAACACGGGTAAAAATACAATTTTTTAAATTACGAAGCACCTATAATCATGCTCAAACCTTCTTCTATCAGTTTCCAGTAAGAATTGTTATGACGTTTTATTCTAAAATATTGTTTTTTAATTTTTGTTAATGAAGCGCATATGAGATAAGAGGACAAGTGATCGGGTTGGACTACAAAATAATTTTTTAAAATGAAATAAGCCCAAATTACTTATCGGTAACTGATAAAATAAGGTTTGAACTTGAATTTAGGCAGTTCGTAGTTTCAAAATAGTTATTTATGTACCAAGACAGTAAAGTGACTCTTTATCGAACGAGTCTGATATTATGAGCAGAGGGAGCAAAGCAAGCGAGGCGAGTTTGATAAAGAGTATTTACTGACTTGCTGCATACAAAATTTTATCGCCAATCATAAAGAGCATTGCCACTTACGTAATTACATCCTTCTAAAGAAACCATAATGCGTGTATTTTGTACGCACGTAAGAAGTTATACTTCTATTATTATGATTTCAACGAAATAAATCTATAAACAGTTAAATTGTATTTTTATTTAAATATTATTTTAATTTTAATACTTAAAATAATACCAAAAATTAAAAATAACGTTAATAGTTACGTCATTTTTTATGAACTATATCCTCCCCGCAGTTACTTTTCCCTTGATGAATCGTAGAAAACCACCGTCCTATATAAAATCTAATTCACAAAAACACCAATATATTTTATTTTCACACTTTATTTGCATTAATATCTAACTTAAAAGATTTATTTTTTTTAAATTTTAGACGAAATAATATCAAATTATTTTACATCTCACGTGATGGGAAGGTCCATATCGTACCTAAGGGCATAATACTTTATTATTTAGATCCATCCTAAGGAGTTTTAAACAAATATGCACTTTCAATGTAACTACATACGATTTAAAGGGTTTTCACCCTGGTATTTCTTTGATAACTCAGCTAGCATTGAACCTGTTTAATACGTTGACGGACAGTGCGTCAAATTTATAAGCAAGTGTTGTGATACTATATGTATTTTGCAAAGTAGAATAGGGAAACATGCAACGTCTGTAGACGTTTTGTCACATTACATCAATAGAAATTAGACGTCTATAGACGTTCTGTCAGTCAACGTCTTAATATTACACTGATGATGATTTTGTAAGAAAATTGTAAACGTTTTGGTGTGATATAGCCCTTAAAGGGATTTAATGAATGCTTATTAGTGTCACTTTAGGTGAAGTTTTATTTTTTATCAAAACGTAAAGATTACATTCTCGTAACCACTATTACGAATACCAGTACATATTACCTACAACATGAAGTTTGCCAATATTAGCTTGGTCATAATAATATATTCATAAATGGTATCTTAGTATGTTTCTACCAAACTTGTATAGATTCCTATACACTATTAATTGCCTTGTTCAACGAAAATCGCTAGAGAGTAAGACCGCAAACTGAAGAAGTGAACTTCATGAAACTTTTATGATATTGGGAACCAAAAAAGAAATTCTGAGAGATCGATTTTGTATAATATTGTACAGTAAAGTATAGTATATATATATCTTATTCTCTCTTTTGGGAGAAACAGTTGAAAATTATGGAAAGCTAAAAGTGGTAATGAATGAACTTTTAGGTTTTTATATTAGATATAGTCAGTAAAAAATTATACATTATTGATAAAGGAAGGCATAGTGTTACTGAATAAAATTTTAGGTTAAGAGCAAAATGCAAAATTTTGACGCCTGTTAAAATTTTCAATGTGTTTTAAATGTATTCATTTTTGACGGCTCCTGAGAAACCTTATAAAAATATTTTTGAAAATTTTAAACGCAGAATGAAAGATTACATTATTACCAAGGGCCGAAAGTCCCTGAAAACTTCTATAATGTTTATTTTAATAAGTTACAGGGGTGACAATAAGAGAGAAAATTTAATTATTTAAATAATTACAATACATATTTCATTCAAAAGAAACTATTTATTTATTCTAAGGGGGAATTTCGGCTTTTGTAATAAAGTAGTCTTTCATTCTGCGTTTAAATTTTTCAAAAATACTTATCAGTTTTCTTAGGTTTCGAAAAAAAAAATGTGTGTGTTTTGTGTTTTATTGGCACTGGTTTTCACAACCAACTGGCCAGTCAATTTCATAATAACTTTTTAGACTATAACTTATCATTAACTCAGGGGAGAAATGTGTCGTGTGTGTGTTGAGTAAGTGTCTTATTACTTTGCAAAGTCCACATCATTGTCTTTGGAAAGAGACGCTAATTGAATCCGAACGTCTACGGTCCCGCCGGCCGTAGGGGTCGACAAGACAAGAATTCTTGTGTTGATAAAAACTTCTTGTCTTTTCTTAAGAAAAAATCAATAAATTAAAAAAAATCTTGTCTTGATGTTTTCTTGACATATTATATCTTGGCTTGACTCAAGAAACTTCAAGATCTTGAAATTTCTTGATTACCTGGTCCGGTGATTCCCCGGCGACCTTTTTATTGCGATGCGTGCTGGCATAGCCGAATAAATCCCAGAATGACCTACAAAATCTAATACCAGAGTCAAAAATACCTTAATGAGCCTAGGTCAGAAGATGCTGAGAATCTACTTGACTGGTAGAGAAACACGAGAATGTCTACCCGTTATTATCGAAAATGGCCAAGGATTTTCTCAGAACGCCAGCAACATCTGTGTCTGTGGAAAGGCTATTTTCAATAGCAGCTTTAACAATAACAAAGTCAAGAAATCGGCTAGACTTTGACTCTCTAATGCTGGGCCCACAGTAACGTCTAATGCCTTTACTGTTGCCCCAGCATAAGAAGTATTATCTGCCTTAGTCCATGGCTTATCAATTCCGATTTAAAAATTTATGTTACATTTACATGATTTACATTTTGTAAATCGTTTTAGCAAAAAAAGTGTTCCACACATTAAAATACGTTATTTTATGTTAAAATATGTTCTTTTTCATCAATACCTAGTCAAGATATTTCAAGATTTCTCGATTTCTTGACAAGAAATCTTGGTATTGACAAAAAACTTCTTGTCTTGTCTTGAAATCTAAAATTACTTCTTGTCTTGAAGTCCAAACAAGATCAAGACAAGATCTTGAAATTTTCAAGAACTTGGTGACCCCTATCCTCCGGTGAGTACCGACCACACAAGGACAGAAACTATTTTCATTTATTAATTTATAATAAACGAAAAATTCTCTATCCAGGTGAGATTCGAACTCACGACCATTCGGATCTTTCGATCCAAAGGTAGGCGCTCTTACCACCGTGCCACAGAGGCGTGAAAAAAAAAAAGAATACATTTAAAACACATTGAAAATTTTGACATGTGTCAATATTTTGCATTTTGCTCCGTTCCCTTAAAGTTTACTTCTCTAACAATAAACACTAAAAACTTGTGTTTTTAATATTTACACACAGTTTACTATAAATAAATGTTGTAGGATGTTGTAGGATTATGTAGATCCGATCTCACCAACAACAAATGAATCAATGAATAAAATTAAATAGACGAATAAAATTTAGTCGAATAAAATTTATTAGACGTTTATATTTTTATTTTAATTTAATATAATTTTGATAATTTAAAGTTAAAGTGACGAATTTACTTTCTAATATATATTTACAGCGGGATTAACTTGCCAATTTATGCGAAGAGTAAATATTTATTTAATAAATAAATAAAATGAGTCTTATTGGACGTTAGTAAATTGGATAAATGTCAGTTTATTGGTCGAATAACTTTATTCATAGAATAAACTACTATTTGTCGTTGGTGAAACTGGCCAATAGTAATGTGATTTTACTCTGACAGTATGATAGTTATAATATTAAAAATAGGTTTTGCTTTTATAAACATAGAAGGGAATGATTTACTTTAATACTGACCCATTTTTTTTCTAAATTTTAAATAAATTATTTATTTTTGTTATTACAAATAATTTTTCAAAAATTAAACCTTAAGAGGGCCAAAATTTTTCTGCATTGCTTTTTAAATGCAAATTTTTTCGAATCCTGAAAAAACTAATAAATATTTCTGAAAAATTTAAACGCATATTGTAAGTTTACATTATTAGTCTTAGTCCTTAGACCTTTAGTCCCTTAGTCCCTTAGAAGTCCCTTAGAATAAACAAAAGGTTTATTTTGAATAAGATATTTTAATTTAAAAATTACATTCAATTTTCTCTATTCTTTTTCACCCCTGTAACTGATTCAAATAAATATTATAGAGGTTTTCTGCGTTTAAAATTTTTAAAAATACTAATTAGTTTTTTCAGGATTCGAAAAAAAATGAATGCATTTAAAAACCATTGCAAGCACACATTTCTTTCCAAAAAACACAAAAAAAATTTTAAAGTTCATCTCTGTAGAAGTAAAAACACATATTTTGAATGGTCGTTCAAAAGCGGAAAAAGCATTACGTATTGCAAAAACACTCATTTAAATGAGGCTACAGTCAGTTGCACTATTAAGACACGCGAAATATAAACTAGAAGTGCAGATGTGTAGGATTTTCGATATTTTATTGCAATGTATGCAACTCGTCCATGTGCACCGATAATGGAAAAGGGAAAAAAGAAGCATTCATCATTTAGATTAAATATAGTAGCAAAAATACTTCCAAAAAGCTTTAAAAAGTCATAAGCACATGCATTAATGAATATCTTCTATCAGTCCAGAATTTGCTGTAGGGTTTCGTACAATAAATAAAATGAATATTATTTATGCCTGGTTGCACCAACACATCCTAAGCTCCATCTTAGCCAAGCTCAGCTTATAGATCCATTATTTTTGATTTTTATCTAAAAACGTCTTAACTGAGAAGAAGTTTAAGAGGCAATCCACGTGGTAATCCATAGGGCTTTTCATCGATTGTCATTTGTTTCGAACTTCTGCCATATATTATATAATCTGTGTATAATTATTAATATACACGGTTTAAACAACATATTACAGAAGCTCGAAACAAATGAATGTAAATGAAAAGCCCTATTGTATGGGACAGAGGAAACTCTCTACCCAGACTGCAGGGTTACACCTGGTATACGTACGGGTCTAAAACTGCAGACGGTTCGTGCGCAGGAATATTCTGTAGTGGTGGAAATTTCAACATTTCTATTCCACTGGGAGAATATACCTCCGTATTTCAGGCAAAGATTTTTGCAATCTTGCAATGTGCAAGAGAAAACAACCTGAGGGCATTCGAACTGCAGCGGGTTAATATATGCACAGATAGCCAAGCAGCCATTGGGGCTCTTATAAACCCTAAAGTGAATTCTAGGCTGGTGTGGGAATGTCGACAAGAACTTGACAGACTGGAACAACATAACAGTGTTATACTGGTATGGGTTCCAGGTCATCGGGGCATATACGGCAATGAAAGAGCTGATGCACTTGCCAAGAGAGCATCAGCTACAAAATACCTGGGTCGAGAGCCGGCCGTGGGAGTGCCAAAAAGCACCGTCCGCGAACGAAAAAAAGCCTGGATCCGAAGCCAACACAACTCACACTGGGAGAGTGTGCCCAGTCAAACACATGGCAAGATGTATATCGGACGGACATGTGCTAGTAGGGCTGAGTTACTGCTGAAAACAAGCAGGAACCAGCTGAGAGTCATAACAGGTTTCCTCACAGGACGTGCGCCAGTTAAGGGTCACCTGCATACAGTGGGGCTGTTTCATAGAGACTTGAGCTGCAGACTCTGTAACAGAGAACCTGAAACAGTCAACCATATTTTGCATGACTGTGAGGCGTTGGATCGGAGGCGGCAAATACTTTTGGGAGATATCGAAGTGACTCCAAATATATATGGCACCCACCCACTGGACCTGTACAAGCTGGTACAGGGTTCCAGAATTCTGAAATGGGTTTCATAAACGAATGGAGATGTACATGAACAATAAGCCAAGTGGCTGCAGTACAACCAGTTCACAACAAACGGCTTCCAGGAAAAAAAGCCCTATTGTAACAAGCTGAAAATTTTGATCTAGGACTTAATGGTGCAACGTGTATGTTTAATAAGCTAAGCTTAAATCACGTCTTAAGCTTAAGATATGTTGGTGCAACCAGGCATTAATTCGTAACATCTAAATACAAGGTGAATTTGGGTTTGTTGTCATAAAACTATTTATATGCCTTATGAAATTTGGCGGTAGTCCATTTCTTTGCTTAAATTTTAGGGGACCAGGGGGTATATATCAGGATTCTGACATAGTAAATAATAGCGAAGCTACCAGTCAAATTAATATTTCATGCTTATTGCCGGTGAAACTGAACACAAATTGTCAATGGAAGCTTTACATCAACATCTTGGAAAGCAAATACACAATTTAAAAATATATTAATTTAGAAATTAGTTTATACTCCTATTCTCACAAAGTTTGACAGTATTTGAGATATAAACATTTAGAACTCAATGCTCTATTCTTAATGGCTAATCATCCTGTTCATCTACAGACTTTACATCATCTTAGTGCCCAAGTAGGGTTTTTTACTAAGTATTTAATACTTATTGTTTAGCTACTGACTTGAGAGGTTTTAACCCGGTAGCAGTCGCGCTCACTTCTGTCACGTAAGTAGTCGCGCGTAGAGAAAAATCTCACAATACGAATTTACAGTTGAGTCCGCGAATCTTTACCCGTGCGTCATTATTTAAAGCATACGAAATAAATCGATGATAAGTCGGAAATTGAAATTTACTAAACGCAACAGCAAGTCACTTACTGTCACTTGCTGTTGCGTTTAGTAAATTTCAATTTCCGACTTATCATCGACTAATTTCGTAATTCCGTAAGATCCGCGGACTCAACTGTAAATACGAATTTAAAACAAATTTCTCTTTTATAATATTTTGATTTACTTGTTATTTAAAAATATCTATTTCTAACAATTTTAAAGCTAATTGGTTCTCATCAAAGCCACATTAAAAAAAATAAAAAATAAAAAAAAATAAAATAAAATTCCCACGCGTTACAACAATCTTCCTAGAAGCACTTATGAGTGGAAAGTTATGTTGCAAAGTTTTTCATCAAGTTATCACGGAATAGGATAAAATGTGAGATTTTTCTAAAGGCGTGACTGCTCCAGGGTTAATTATACCTTTAAGACTAAGACCTTTAAGACTGAACACTGGGTGTTCAGAAAATTATCAAAATCAAAGACACCAAAATATGAAGGAAGTCAGAAGATAGGAAAGATTTCTACAAAACCTTGTACAGCTTGCAAAGCAAGGCAATGAATCAACAAAAGAGAGCGTCAAAAGAAAAATAAATAACCTTGGATGAGAGGTACTACCAAATAGAGAGGGATTAGAAACAGGAAGAGTTTTAAAATAAGTAAAAAATGATTAAGCTCCCAAACACGACACTATAATTGCCGAGCTTTTGAAAACTAGCAAGACAGTAACAATTCCAATATTACCTCTTCTTCTTAATGTGCCTATCCGTGACGAATGTTGGCGATTATCATGGCAATCTTTATCTTATCTGCAGCAGCGCGAAAAGCTGCACACACGTTGTATTTAACCAGGTTTTAAGGTTCTTTAAGCTGGATGTTCCTCTAGTTCCAGGACTACGCTTTCCATATATTTTTCTTTGCAGGATGGCTTGTTGCAGGGCATATTTGGAATTATTTCGCATAATACGTACACAGTTTTCTAACTTTTGAGATTTAATGGTGGTCAGTACATCTCGGTTCTTCTTTATTCTTCTAAGCACCTCCTCATTTGTGATGCAAATACTTCCAAATTTCTGCACACTCTATCAAGGTCAAAGACTCAACACCATAAAAAAGGACAGAGAAGACATATCATCATAGCATTCTTAATATTTTATATCAAGAGAGCGGTTGTGGCTCTTAAAGAAGGCACCCATACGGTTGAACGTGAATCTAGCTTTCCCGATGCGTACTCTTATCTCTTACTGCTTGTCCATATGTGGGCGGTTTGCCAACGTCGACTGCGCGGTTTACCTGTTTTAATTGATCTCACCCTAATGCTGCCTTTGAAGTTACCAAGGAAAACAGGGGGAAAACAGGTAAACCGCGCAGTCGACGTTGGCAAACCGCCCTCATTGGACAAGCCCTTAGCTGTCGGTCTGTTCTTCATTTATTATGGTGCGTGACTCTCTTTACAGGGGTTTTGTAGATTCTGAGTTGACTTTTAGTTATCTATTTCTTGCTAATGATCATAAGCTTTGTCTTCTGTACGTTTATATTGAGTTCATATTTTTGATGATGATGAAGAGGTGATTTTGTTCATACGGACTTGAGGGTCTTCTAGGTTGTGCACAAATACTATGGTGTTTTCTGCATACCTGATGTTATTTACGTTTACTAGAATATCTTAACCTTTTTCAGTTTTGTTCAGCAAAGATTCGCTAAATATTCTTTCAGAAGAAGTGAAATTGAGATTGAAAATTAGAGTGGACAAGATAAAATAAAGCCTTGCCTCACTCCAGGCATAATTTTCACGTATTTCACATATCTGGGCTTGATGAATTAAGTCATTTCCTGTTGTGTGGGTCCACTCTCTGATGTTTCGGAGCCAGGATTTTTTCTTTCTTCCTATACCCCTTTTACCTTCGATTTATCTTCTAATATTACCTGGAGCTGTTCAAATTCCCTATGGCCCATTATGTGTCCTAGATATGACGTCTTTCTAATTTTGATTTTATTGACCATATGAAGACGTGTGCTTATTATTTCCAGTACTCCTTTATACGTAGTTCTGCTGGTGCAGCTTATTCTTAGCATTCGGCTGTACATCCACATTTCGAATGAATTCAGTTTGTTGACGTCATACTGTTTTAATGTCCAGGTCTCACAGCATTATAGTTATAGAAGACCACACATAACAGTGTTCTCAATATTATTGTGACTGATATATTGGGGTTACAGAGCATTTTACGCTTGTTCATAAGACCATGCACACCCGCATCCTATTCCAATGCGTCTTATAATTTCTTTTGAGTGGTCTAGCTGACTATTTAGCTCTCTGCCCAGGTATATGAAGCTTTGTGAACTCTAAATGGTGATACAATTTATTTGTATTTTGGGTGTAATTTGTTCATGATTGACTGTACTCATGATGATGCTGATGTACTGATTCCAGTAAATATTGCTAATTGTTTGTAGATCTTAGTTGTTAACTACTGCTTCTTTTGGTGTTTTCATAATCTTGGCGGGCTGTATTCGATCAAACGCCTTTTCGAATTCAACTATACATGCGTATATGTCGCAAATGACATTTCTCCATCTCTAGAATAAGATCTGTGTTGAGAACAAAGCCGTCAAAGCCTATCTCGTACCAACAGCATTTATGAACCCGAACTCCAATTTCAATACTAATGGAGCTATAATATAATAGATGTCTACTTAAAAGTAAAATGCCTACAGACTGGAAAGAGAGTCTAGTAATATTCCAACACAAAAATGGGGACAAATGTGATCTAGAGAATAACAATTATAGATCTATATCGTTGCTCAGTCAAGTGTTCAAACTGAGATACATAGTCGTTTTACAATACAAATATACACATCGATATAATGTAAATTTCAGAAACAAAAAAAATATACCCATACTAGATGTGTAAAACGAGATAACTGTTTCAATTTCAGACGGCAAATATTAAAAAAGTCAAACCCTGATTTAAATTTTTTTGCTGTCTCGGGAAAAAGTTCAGTTAAATGAACGATTGTGTAAAAGCGGCGAGGTAATCGATCACTCACTCTTTTCACTTGGCTCGCCAATTTTTTTCTGGAAATCACTCATCCATTGACTTCAACAAATTGTTATAAATATGAAGTAATTTGAAATGTTGTCTGACAAAAAGACCAAGAACATTATTTGTACAAGACTAATTATTTCAATCTCGACATTTGGAATTCGATAGATCGGAGAACGGAAAATATCAGAGAAGAAAAAGTAAATACTTGTTTTATTAGTTTTAGTTGTTATTTACAAAACATTTAAAGTATAATTAGATACTTTTGGAGCATCTAATCATCTTCGGATACTTGAAGGCTGTAACTGTGACGCTAAATTGTTATTTTCTTTCATAAATCCGTACCTCAGAACAAAACTGCAAATCCAAACTTTCAGTTTTCTACGTTTTTTGCCTACCAAAATTATCTGGCGTACCTTTATGCTACGACGTTTTGACTGAAATTTACCTAAATACACTTTTATGAAAAATATTAAATCCACATTGCGCTTAGAGCAAAACAATATCTTCTGTATTTTAAATGTATATCGAAATGATCTTCGATGGCAAAACTATGTTCAACACAAAGTATTATGTCCCATGTAATTTAAAGTATATACTCCAGTAAAAAATAAAATCGTAAGAACCAATAATTGTGATGAAAGAAGACAAAGAAATTCTATCAAATCCTCAAAGACGTATTCAGGGCCCTGATTCTAATCCAAATTTCGACTCAAAACAGGTCGCAATCAAAATGGCGACGTTGAAATGCGACTTTGCGATCCTTGTGGATTTCAGTTGAAATAATTAAAGGTCGCAATTAATTTCGACTCCTCAAAGGTGGTTGAAATTATAATTTCGAGTCGAAATAAGTATTGTGACACTGACATGAATGAATGGCCGAAAGCGAGGTTAGGTTTAGTTTAGGAGATGTGTTTTGTTTGTTTCTTGCAATTAAAACTAAAGAACAATTTTGACAGCTTATTAAATGAAGAATTTGACAGACAGCCTGTTGAGTCAACGGAGACAGTAGCAGCAATGGTCACCAAAATAACAAACGAGGAAGTGACTCAAGCGCTTCAAAAAATAAAAGAAAGAAAAGCGGTAGGACCAGATGATATTCCTGGGGAAGTATGGAGAGCATTGGGAGAGACAGGAACAAGGTGGCTAGCAGGTTTATTTAATAGAATTATGGAAGTTGGACAAATGCCAGACGAATGGAGAAGCAGTATACTAGTACCTGTCTACAAAAACAAGGGAGATATACAACATTGTACAAACTACAGGGCTATAAAACTGCTTAGCCACACCATGAAACTATGGGAAAGAGTAATTGATAGACGGATACGTAAAGAGACCGAAATATTCGAAAATCAATTTGGCTTTATGCAGGGCAGATCAACAACAGATACAATTTTCATTATAAGGCAGTTAATGGAAAAATACAGGAGTAAATAAACAAACGCTCATATGGTACTCATTGATCTTGAGAAAGCATATGATAGACTTTCTCGAGAGATTCTATGGTGGGCACTCAATAAGAAAGGAGTCCCTGGTGAATATGTAAAGGTTGTGAGGGATATGTATGAGGGAGTAAAAACTAGTGTTAGGACAGGTGTGAGAGAGACTGATAAATTTCATGTGAAGATAGGATTGCACCAAGACTCGGTGCTTAGTCCGTATTTATTCTCATTACTTTTGGACCAGATAACAGCGAAACTACAGGGTAACATTCCATGATGCTTAATGCATGATGTCGTGTTAGTAGGAAATAGTGAAAGAGACTTAGAACAAAAACTGGAACAGTGGAGACAAGCTCTGGAGAAAAAAGGTTTAAAACTTAGTAGGACAAAAACAGAATATTTGCAATGTTCATTTAAAGATGGAGTCACTACAAATAAAATGGTCTCTTTGGATGGTGAACTGATTGTAAAAAGCAATAGTTTTAAGTACCTCGGATCGGTATTACAGAGTAATGAAGAAATAGATGGAGATGCATGCAGTAGAATTAGAGCTGGATGGATGAAGTGGAAGGAAGCGAGTGGTGTGCTGTGTGACAGGAAGATTCCAATGAAGAGGAAGGAAAATTTTTATAAAACAGCCATAAGACCGGCTATGATGTACGGAACTGAATGTTGGGCAGTGAAAAAGAAAGAGGAACAACGAATGCATGTGGCGGAAATAAGAATGGTTAGATGGATGAGTGGAGTGACAAAAAAAGGATAAAATTAAAAATGAGTATATTAGGGGAAGTCTAGGTGTGGCACCAATTGATGCCAAAATGAGAGGGCATAGGTTGAGATAGTTTGGTCATGTTCAACGTCGAGACGCTAATCACCCAATACGAAGAATAGCTGAAGTGCAGATTCCTGGAAGGGATAGGAGAGGAAGACCAAAGAAGACGTGGGGGGAGACGATTAGGCAGGACATGTTGGTAAGGGGGATTGACACTGATATGACCCAGGATAGAATTGTATGGAGAAATGCAAGGAAGCCGACCCCGCATAGGGAAAAGACAAAGGGTATGATGAATTAAAACTAAACAAATGGTATTAATATGGCTGGGTTTTATTAAAATTTGCTGGTTTTGGAGGAATTAGATAGAATAACATTAATTTAGAAATATAATAATTGAGAATGTCCACAACGTGAATTATCAACTCAATGACAGAAAGATGTTAAGTAATAATCTGGGAAAATTAGTATAAACAAGGAAAATTATGTACCAGCTATTTTATTGCTGGACATGCTGGAATCAAATCTTAAGATTTCATATATTAGTAATAGCTATGCAAAGTCCGCAGAAAGTGTACTATTTGGTTTATAAACAAATTAGCGCTCCGAAATCTTTTTTCAATTATTGCTCTGTAACTCGGAAGATTTTAAACCAAAACACTCACATAATAATTCACTGGAATTTAATTCTGCACATTGATATTTTTTCCGATTTCCTTCGGCTGAAATTTTCCTCGGAAAATACGGGTTTTCCAAACAAAATCTTTAATTTTCAACTAAAATTTTAGGGAAGTAATTATTTATTAAAAATTAAATAACTTGGTGACATGTAAATCTTTTTTGTTATGAGTGTCTTGAAGATATGGAAATTTGCATGTACAAAGAGGACCGGAATAAGAAGGTAATGGTTCAAAGATTAAAATCCTGTTGTTTATAACTCTGTCGGAAATGCCGGTCAAATTTGACCGTTATACCTGGAACCACTCATTTCATTTTTTTTTTCTTTGAAAAGGGCACAGAAGCCGTGCCCTTTTCAACAGAGTTAACTTAATTTAACTTAATCTAATATTTTCTGAGGGGTTTTATTTGTTTTTAAGCCAAATAAAAGTTTCACGAAATAATGCCATCTACATAAATATAATGGATTCTTGGAAGCCAACAACCAAAAGGAAGAAAAAAAAACGTATAAGGAATGTAAATACGCGACAACAAAATATACAAAAAACTATCAATATCGAAAAATATAAATCCTACAAAACTAACAAGACTACCAAAGAAAGGAAAGTGCGAGAAACTTGTAGAAATTGCCATTTGAAATGCGAAAAAGTCTTAGGATCTAAGAGAAAATAAATTCAATGCATGAAAAAAAAAACAGTTTTATGTTCTTCTCTTGAATAAACGTGGACCAAAAAAATAGCCAATGAATAGGTACTTGGACTCAAAACGTTGTTGGAACTGAAAAAATTTTTTTACGATAGAAAGAAAGACATATGCATAAGTTATTTTTAAACCAGAATTTAATTCATCAACTATTTGTTATTCCTTCAAAAGATGAATTTCTAATGAGTCTAAACATTCTACATTCTAAAGTAAAGCAAAACACTATACAGGTGTGTGCTCATGTATTTGTTAAAAAGATAAAAGGCACGACTTAAAAAAAAAGACAAATAGATATCCTTCAATAACACTTGATAACAAGTTTTAATGAGATATTCACAAAAATGTCTTCTTAATTCTCAAAGATTTTGTAGTCTACTGCTCTGATGTTTTAATTATACAATTTATGACTCAATAAAAAAGGTGAGGTGAAACGAGGTCTAATGAGGTGAAACGAAAAAAATGTTTTTATAATTTCAATGTGTTATAGTGATAGAAAGTTGCCTATAGCCATTGTTCAGGCACAAATAAAATATTTTTCCAAACAAAATGTTTTTAGAGGTGCCGCAAAAGGGTTGAAAATTAGAATTTTTAGTTAAATTTTGCAAATTTTGATGATTTTGGTTTGGTAAAAAATAGCTATTGTAATGTCGTAATTCCTATTTTAAACGATAAATACACACTCGAAACCTACTCTTTCAAAATAATTTTAGTTTTAACTTTCAACAATCCAATATTTCTTTTTACTAAAACTAGCAAAGTTTGAACTTGAATTCCACATTTAAAGAAATATTTAATAGTAAATATTTACTTCATTACTTGATATAATTTAACATTATATCTATAGGTACCGAAAAAGTTAATGAGCTGTAAACACGTAGTGTCTCGGCGCTTGATATTTTGTCTATTACCAGTGAAACTACCAGTTTTTAATTATAGTTAAAGTGATCAAAGTAACTTTAAACTGTAAGTTTTATACTACATACATTATTTAATCGTATATTTGCGTATTTAAACCAGTTTTGTTAGTTTATATTCCTGTATACTACACCAGTTATTGTAGACAGACACAGGTTTATGGATTATAAACAATTTATCAGTTTTGTTTTTTGCGGGAAACGAAAGTAATTAGTTTCGGTAGTACCGTAAATAAATTAGAAATATGTCATCAGATGTTACTATACAGGATGTCCCAGCGAATAAATCTTATTCTACCGCAGCTTCACAGCAAAATTTCTTCCCAGGAAAAGAAAACGCAATACTTTTTAGCGCTATTAATAATACACCACTGCAAGATTATCTTATTTCTTTAGGTAATTTAATAAATCCCAAAAATATCTTATTCTCGTCTCGCCTATCTAATAATCGAATATGCATGTATTTAAGTAGCAAGCAAGCTGTTGAGGATTTTATGACAAACTATGGTTCTATACAGGTAAATGGAGAAACAGTCAGGGCCAGAAGGCTCATAACGCCTGCAGAAAGAATAGTGCTATCAAATGTTTGTCCAAGTATCCCACACGAAGTAATCATCCAAGAATTAAAACATCTCGGCCTAAACTTAGTTTCTCCAATCACTTTCCTAAAGATCAGTGCCTCTCTTCCAGAATATAGCCATATAAAAAGTTTTAGAAGGCAAGTGTTTATTAGTCCGCATAACACGACGATCCCAGATTCAATTCTTCTGAATTATGATAATACTAATTATAGAATATTCATTTCTCAGGATAGTATGACATGCTATATATGTAAACAAATAAATCACATTGCTAGTAACTGTCCAAGCAATAAAAAATCTTCTTCTCAGCCTTCAGGACCCTTAACGCCCCCTTCTGTTCAATCTTCTGACTCTCCTACCAATGCTGGTAATCAAGTAGACCAAACTTCTAATAATGATCAAAATAAAAATACCGAAATATTTCCACAAGTATCCATACCAAACACCTCTAACTCTACATCAGTGGAAATTATACAGCCCGTTTCTGAAGCAACCCAAGATTTAAAAACTAACGAAAATACTCCACTGGAATCTTCTGCTACAGCCGAAAATATAGAGATAATTTCACAGACTTCGCTAGCGATCACGAAAGAATCACCCTGTCCCTCCACCAAACGAACCACAGAGGAAACATTATCTCCACCTGTTGAAAATGTCGTTGATAATCAAACATTTCTTCTTCCTGCTCAGCCTCATAAAACAAAAACTCAAAAGAATAAAAAACCTAAACGCTCATTACCTATCCCCGAATCACTTGAATCATATCTAAGTAAACAATCAACACCGTCCATTTTAAGCTATGACCAATTAATGATGCTTATTGAAAATATTCAAGGCAGCCAATCTCCTATTGAAATTGTTAAAGAATTCATATCTGATTTCCTTGGTCTCGTAAATTTGCTTACCGTCTCTTATCAATATATTCCAGACAGAGCCACAAAATATCGTTTTACAAGGCTAAAAACCCTACTGCTACGTTTTCTCGGTGAAGAAGCTACTACTGAGAGTGAACTCTCTTCAACTGAAACATAACATTCAACTCAATTTTACAGTGGAATGTTGATGGGCTTTTCCATCGCTTACCAATTCTCAATATCATTCAATCAGAACACTGTCCCGAAATTATATGTCTACAGGAAACTAATCCTGTATCTTCTAACCCATATTCGCAAATACATTTTACATGCTTTCGTAAAGACCGAACTAACACAGCTCGCGCAAGTGAGGGAGTTGCAATTTTAGTACCACTTATTTCGACTTTCCCGCAGTCGTTGGAGTTTCACTTATCTCAACAAAATGGTAGAATAGTCAACTTCATTTGGACTCCTTGGAAATGAAGATGCAGACTCAAGTGCGCGTAGTGCAGTGACTGGTGCGGATTCAGAAACGGTATTACAATATGCCCCTAAAGACTTGAAAGTGTTGTTAAAACAATATGTGTTAAATGACTGGCTCGATGAATGGCAAAACTCAAATTTAAAACTTAGACCAATTAAAGACACAGTAAAAAGAGTCAAAACAGTTTATAAAAGTTGTTATGAGCAAGCAGTTTTCAACCGCCTACGACTAAGCCATACCAGGCTTACTTACTCATATTTGTTCTCAAGATCTGAACCACCTATTTGTGAATCGTGTAACACACAAGTAACTGTCAAACATTGAATGCCAAAAATATACACAAGAACGTATTGATTTTAATATCGTATCAAATATGTCTGTTCTGGGTGCCAATAATAAAGAACCAAAAATTTAATTGACTTTTTAAAAACAGTGGGTGTATTCAATAAAATATAACAAGTTTTTGTAGATAATGCATGTAACCTTACCATTGTACTATACTTATATTGTACCACATTTTTGTTTAATCTATGTATTGTTCCGTCGCTAATAACCATTAGGTGGATGCGACTTTTTCTTAATAAAAAAAAAAAAAATATATATCTATAGTAGAAGAGCAAATTTCAATAGTAGAGGAACCTGGATCAACTTTACTAGTGCATATTATAACACCTGCTTCCGAAACGGGTGATGCTATAAAATATAGCATAATGGAGAATTTTCAAGGTGACAATACTTTGAGCATTTTCAATACAGCTGTCGGTTGTGATGGAACTGTCACTAACACCGTTGTTAATAATGGTGTAATTGCTTTAATAGAAAAAAGCCTAAATCGCTGAAGTGGCTGATTTGTTTGTTCTATACCAATAAATCGCCTTTGCGTCATTAGTTTTGATTACTGGGTGGAAAAAATAAAGGCCCTAATGAATTTGGAAGGCTTTTAGGCAAAGAACTTGAATTCTGTAACCAGCTTCCTGTGGTTAATTTCGCTCCCATACAAAACAATCTCCCTATTTTAGAAATTAAGGGTGATCTAAGCACAGATCAAAAATATTTACCTGAAATGTGGAAATAAATCTCCAGTTGTGTATTTCCTTCTGATCTTTCTTTAAAAACCCCTGGGAAATTAGCTCATTCACGACGGATTACGTTGGCCAATCGCCTTCTTCGGTTATATGTTGCAACAGAGAATCCTTTAAACAGTCTGGTTTCAAATAAAACTGAAACCATTTTGTGTAAATGGATAAAATAATCTATGCAGACTCATCAAATTTTCACGTTATCTTTTTGAAAAATATCTCCAAATAATTGATCCAGTAACTCAAGGGAATGATTACTTCTTTCACCCAGAAAATTTGCTTCTCTCCATGTTATGTGACAAGAGAAAACACATAAAGGAGCTATGTCTGCGGCGACTTTTGAAGGCAAGATCGGAACTCATAAATGGTGTAAGGAAGTTTGTTGTTCCGAAGCTTAATTTTAATGCCAATGACTACATTGATATAATTAACTAAACGAAAGAAGAAGTTACTGAGCCCCTCCTGTGACAAAACAGATAACTGACGTGGGCTTAAAAAAGTATATAAGTGAAGCAAGGGACCCTAGTTGTTGTCAGGTACAGTGTGTGGATTTTCCGTATTTTCCCCGTCATACACAGGCAGTGAAAGTGTCAAAAAGTTCGTGACTGAGTCGTCTCTTAATGTGTGTGGTCTTGAAGCAAAAATGGCTTTGTATGAAAAAATATTGCTTCTAAAAAAAAAGTCCTAAGTTTCAGACAAAAAAAAAACAATTTATTTAAGTATCAATATGAATGAAAAAAAAAAAAATACTAAATAGGGAAACTGAAAAAGAAGAAGAAACTTAGCATGGGCAGCATTCGGCAAACTGAACTATATACTCAGAAATCAGAAAATTCAACTACATCTTAGATCTAAAGTTTTTGATGCATGCATTATTCCGATATTAACATATGGGGCACAGACATGGACAATCACAAAAAAGAATATGAACATACTCAGAGTCACTCAACACGCAATGGAAAGAGCAATGCTTGGCATACTACTTAAGGACAGGAAAACAAACACATGGATAAGACAGAAAACCAAAGTCACCGATGTGGTACAAAAATCACTAAAATTGAAATGGGAATACGCTGGACATGTAGCTAGGAGCGATCTTAAAAAATTGAACAGAACAATTCTAACCTGGAGACCATACGAACACAAAAGACCCAGAGGCAGACCTCCTATGACATGGACAGATGATCTGAAACGAACTGCCGGGAAAAATTGGCTACAAATAGCGTACAACAAAAAACAATGAATATTGTATCTAAAGAAATAGCAATGTATACATATAGTAATGATAGCAACGTTAGCTGGTATTAGAAACAATATTTGGCTAACAAATTTTAGCTGCGGCACCAGGTTAAATATATAAAATATTTGAAATTTTCTGTATTTTTTTGTAAAAACCTGTCTTTATAGAGCTCTTGCGGCACCTCAAGATGTAAACCTTGAACAAAAATATTTTGTAGTTTTATTGTAGACATGATAAGGCAACTTTCGAGTGCTATTAGACAGTTCTTTAAAAAAATATTTTTTCCCATCTTTTCGTTCCACCCTACTGTCTAATGCTTGATGGTTCAATTAGTGGCCGAAGTTTAAACGAAATGGCGTTATGCTTGGTCCAACACAATAATTCATTACCTCAAAGCACACTGTCTGTGGTTATTTGGAACGATAATTGCGCATCTCAAAAACCACAACACTCAGATAATTATTTGCAATTTTTATCTATTTGAGATAAATCCACATACTTACCTAAGATATTACTTACAAATTCCTGTTGCGAGGGAAAAAGGCATCCATAACTGTCACTTTTCCCGAATATTTAATTTTTAAACCATAACAGTCCTGCAGTTCATAAACATTACTTCTATTAAGTCTACGTTTACTTGTTTCCTTTTCAGGCTCTTCCATATTAGTCAAGAATACATTCATTTATCTTTTGTTTGAGTGATTCTCCTTTATCCACGAATGTCCAATTTGAATGTTTAAAAAGTCATATTTTTGCAAGTATCTGTTTTGGGTAGTTTGAATCCAAAATTAATCTCTTTCCAAAAACCAATAATAGTTTTCTTTCGCAAGATTTAAATTATTTTCTTAGCACCACTCAAGATAGCAGTGATGATACAGAAAAGAAATGGATAGTTTATGATATATGTAAAACCTTATTAGGATGTTTTTGAGGGCTGTAAATACTCGTCTAGGTCTGTGTAGATTTGATATGTGTCTTAACGTTTTTACAATCACACTCACTGATCTTATTTCTTCGTTTCTGGTGTTTGGAATTCACCTTTCATAATTTGTCCGCACAGAAGCTGGGCCCTTTTTTTAAATTTTGCAGTCCATGCACTACAATAAACTCTTTCTTGCATACTTTTACATCAATCAATACTATTAATTTTTACAAAGTAATATCTCTTTTAGTTCTTTTTGGATACATTATTTGTTCCGGTACCTAGAGATTTTATTTGTAAATTGTAAAAAAGGTATTTTGATTGTAACAGTAACTGTTTGTCTCTAAGTTCCAAAAATTATTATATATTTGTACTTACTTATGTTATTTCAAAGCATTCCGAAACTAAAATAATTTTTATTTCGCTCTCCTTTAAAATTTATTTTCCATGACTTAATACTCTTGCTGTAAGCTACGGAAATTAATCTGATGCTAGAACTTTTAATGATTTAAAATAACACTTAAACCTTAAGTACTCGTCCATTATCCTATGCTAAAACCGACTTATTATCCTTTTACTTTTATTAAAAGCGTAGAGAGAGATTACTATTTCTCCACCACGTAAGTAGCTTCCTAACTCGAGGTAGTTAATCTCAGTATGTAATAATCAATTATACTCTAATAATTTTCATGTCAAAAGTACACAAAAATTTTAGGAGTGATTTACAAAGTGGACGTCGAAGCATCAAAATCGAAATTGTGGTTAATTCCTACTAAATATAGTAACTAATATTAAAATGTCTGAGATTAATGTTTGAGATAAACCCAGTAACAACAGGTGAAGGAGTAAATGAGACATGGGCAAAAATAGAATATAATATTTTACAAGCCGCAAAGGCCAGCATAGGGGTCAGAAAAATTAACCTGAATGCAACAAAAATATCAAAGCCCTGGTTTAATACTGAAATAAGAGAACTAGCGTATGAGAAGAGGAAAGCATACCTACAATACTGCACTAACAAAACACCAAATATTACCAACAATACAGAGACACAAGAAATTACATCAATTCTAAGATATGAAATATAAAAAGGGTATATTGGACACGCTTTACCAAAGAAATGGAACACGATTTGTATGGGGCGCAAAGAAAAGTTTGGAAAATACTAAAAATAAGGAAAAAACCCATTAACGAATATAGAAGTTTAAATAGAATAGAAGCAGAACAATGGACCGCCTATATAGAAGAACTATATAAGCAAGATACTATAGTACCTGAAGAAGAGGAAGAAACAAGAAAAGACGAATCCAACATAGACACAGAACTAGAAATCACAAAAGAAGAAATAAGGAATAACATAAGTAAATTAAAAAACAGAAAGGCACCAGGACCCGATGGGATACCAAATGAACTCCTGAAATACGGAGGAGAAACCTTAATCGAAAACATAGTGATCCTCTTTCAAGAAATAATATGTAGCCAGCGTGTACCAGACCAGTGGAGGACGAGTACAACAATACCTATACACAAGAGAGGAAACAGCAAAAACCCTAGCAACTACCGTACCATCACCTTGCTGAGCACAACTCTTAAACTCGTAACAAAAATACTTGCCAATAAAATAAATGAAGAATATACAATTAGTGAGGAACAACAAGGTTTTCGGAAAAATAGGTCCACAATAGACGCCATATTCATAGCCAGACAAATTGCTGAGAAAGCACTGGAATATAATAAACCTGCATTTATGTGCTTTATAGATCAGACTAAGGCCTTCGATTGTGTAAGATTGGAAGATGTGCTAAGATTTCTAAAGGAGAAAAATCAGCCCAACAAGATGATAAGGGTAATTAAAGACATTAATACGAAGAACAAAACCAGAATAAAAGTCGAGAATGAACTAACATCGGAAGTAGAAATCAACTCGGGAATCAGACAAGGGGATAGCTTGAGCCCATTGCTTTTTAATTTAGTCATGGGGAAAATCATAGAAAACATTAAAGGTACTGGAAAAGGATATAAGATGGCGGAAAAATAAATAAAAATCCTCTGTTATGCTGACGACGCAATCTTAATCTTTGATAATGAGGATAACCTACAGCGAATGGTACAAACTTTCAATACAGTGGCGAAGAACTACAACATGAAAATATCAACAGCCAAGACAAAATCCCTGGTAGTGTCAAGGGAACCCATAAGATTTATTTAACATGCTCTACAGACCTTGGAGGCCTAGGGCTTTACAACTTAACAATAACAATTTTACATAATACAAATAACAATATATACTAATGTCTTATATTTATTATATAATTTGATTTAATGACTATGTAAAAATTGCTGCACTATGTTTCTCCACTGTATCCTGTTTTTCGCTTTCTCTTTCCAGTCTGTAATTTCCATCGATCCTATATCTTCTTGAAACTTTTCGTGCCATCTTTTTCTTGGTCTACCTCGTCTCCTTGTCCCAACTGGTTTTCTTAATAGTATCTTCTTTGGCATTCTTGACCTATCCATCCTCTCGACATGACCTGCCCACCTGATTCTTTGTGCCTTTGTGTATCTTGTTATAGTTGGTTCCTTGTAAAGCATCCTTAATTCTTCATTAGTTCTTCTTTGCCAACCATCTGCCGTATTTTTTCCCCCGAAAATAGTCCTCAGTACCTTGCGTTCCCATCTCTCTATCATTTCTTCTTCTGTTTTGTTTAGTACCCATGTTTCACATCCGTAGGTGACTGTTGCTCTTATTACAGTTTGGTATATTCTAATTTTCGTCTTTCTTGATACGTAATTTGACTTTAATAATTTTTTTAAACTGCCGACCTTTCGGTTACCTTTAGCTATCCTGTGCTTTAGTTCGTTTTGCTCGTGTCCTTTTTCATCTATAATGGCACCTAGATATGTAAAGTGATTTACTCGTTTAAATTTATATTCTTTTCCATCGAACGCTGTTAACTTTAGCATATCTACAGGTTCTCTTTCTGTGTTGCCTAGCACCATATACTTCGTCTTTTCTTCATTTATTTCTAGGCCGAATTTTTTTGCCTCTCTGACTAAACTTCTCATGATTTTCTTTAATTCGGTATTAGTTTTTGCTAGCAGTGTAAGGTCGTCGGCGTAGGCCATGCATTGATGTTCGTTACGGTAGATCGTTTCTTGTGTTTCTATTCTGCTGTTCCTTACAATTGTTTCCAAAACTAGGTTAAATAACACAGTTGATAGAGGGTCACCTTGTCTAAGTCCTTTTTTGACTATAAACTCTTCCGATTTGTGACTGTTCCACACTATTTCGTTAGATGTCATATTTAAGGTAATTCTTATTAACTTGATTAGCTTTTCTGGTATTTCCATTTGCCGTAGGGCTTCATACATTTTTTTCCTATTAATTTTGTCATAGGCCTGCTTAAAATCTATGAATAGTGCATATAAAACCATTTTATGTTCGTAGCAGCTTGTTTGGATTTCTTTTATGTTAAATATTTGCTCTGTCGTCGATCTATTGTTTCTAAAGCCTGCTTGGTATTCTCCTATTAGTTTCTCTGCGTATACCTCTAATCTTTCTCTTACAATCCTAGCAAATATCTTATAGCACACGTCCAGCAAAGCAATACCCCTGTAATTCTGCAACATCGTTGCATCCCCTTTTTTATGTAATGGGATTATCCAGGCTTTGGCCCACTCTTCAGGCATCTTTTCTTCTTTCGATGTAAGTTCTATCAGTTCATACACCTTTTCCAGTAGTTTTCTTCCCCCTGCTTTCAGCATTTCTGCACTTATTTCGTTTGGCCCTGGACTTTTATTGTTTTTCAATTTGCTTACAACTCTTTGCACTTCGTCTTTGGATGGTTCGGCTATTCTTATATCTGCACCCTCTGTTCTGTCTTCGTCCTCTCCCTGATCTTCATCATCACTGTTTAGTAACGTTTCGAAATACATTTTCCATTCTTTCATAACTTTTCCCGGCTCACTTACTAGCTCTCCTTCTCTGGTCTTTATGTAGCTTGTTTTGCTTTGGTAACCTTTTTCTACTTTTTTTACCTCTTGATAAAATGATCTTATTTCATTGTTTTTAAATTTTTCTTCTATCTCCTGCAACTTTTTTTCATTGGATTCTCTCTTTTTCTTCCTGCAACTTTTCTTTAACTGTTTTCGTACGTGGTTATACTCTTCTCTGTTTTTGTCGTTAGGGTTGGTCAACATACGTATTCTTAACTTTTTCTTCTCTTCTGACAGCTCTGCACACTCCCTATCAAACCACTCCTTAGTTCTTGTCTGTTTTTTAATTCTGGGTATCAATTTTATGCTTACTTCTTTTGTAATGTGTTTTATTTGTTCCCATCTTTCTTCTACATCTGTGGCTTCATTCTTTGTTTCCAAAAACATTTTTTCTATTTCTTCTTGATACTTTTGCCTGGTTGTTTCTTTTTTCAGTTCAGCTACTTCGTATGATTTTGTTCTTTTTGCATCCTTTTTTACAACTATTTTTTCTTCTACTTTACTTTTACATTCAATTTTTACTAAAAAATGGTCTGAACTGCAGTCTGCTCCTCTCATACTTCTGACATTTGTAATAAATTCCGCGTGTCGTTTTTCTATCATTACATGATCAATTTGGTTAACGGTTTTTCCGTCCGGAGATGTCCACGTACCCTTATGTATCTCTTTCCGCTGTAGCTGTGTACTTCTTACCACCATATTTTTTTCCATTGCAAAACTTATCAGTCTCTGTCCGTTGTCATTTGACTCGTCGTGTTTGCTATGCTTTCCTACTGTATTTCTGTAGATTGCCTCTTTCCCCACTTTTGCATTTACATTTCCCATTATAATTTTGACGTCATGTTTCGGTATCTTTTCATATTCCATCTCCATTTTTTCATAATATATGTCTTTTATCTCTTCATCTTTTTCTTCGGTAGGGGCGTGTACATTTAAAATGCTTATATTTCTTTTTTCCCCTTTTATTCGTATATAACACATCCTCTCCGATATGGGATTAAAACTCATAATCTTTTCTTTTAGACCTTTTCTTATAATAAAACCTGTTCCCAACATCCTATCTGCTCCTCCACTTTTGAAAAAAACCACATTTTCTAATTCCGATATTTCTGACCTCAATTGTTTTGTTTCTTGTACCGCTACAATATCCAATTTATATCTCCCTACTTCTTTTACTAATTCCTTCATGGCTCCTTCCTCATAGGTGCCGCGTACATTCCATGTTGCCATTCTTATTTTCTCTTTTTTCCCTTTTTCCACTCTTCTTTTTTCTTCACCCATTTCTTTACCTTTTTCATCATTCTCTACGTAGTCAGACTTTTGATCTCTTGGCTTTTCTGACTTATGGTTTTGTTTTGCCTCGTTATCTTATTTATACTTCGTATTATCATTTTCCAATCTCATGTACTTGTCCGTTGCTTTAGTCGTTATACTTTTTGTAGTCGTTTCTGCATTCCTTTTTAGTTTTTTGGGAGTCCTCTCTGGCCGTTCTGTGTGCTCTCTGTCAGTTTACCATTATCCTTATCCCATTTCATATCTTTTCCATTAATATTTAGCATCATATACCCTATTTTTGTTGTATTACCCTTATCTTTTTCCTCCTTCGCTATTTTCCTAATTATAGCCTGTATCTCTCTTTCCATTTTTGTCATGTCAGACTCTATATATACTCCTTGTCCTGTTATGTTTCTAAGTTTACTTTTGTTCCTTAATACCGAGATTTTATCCGTCATATTTTCCATTTCTGCCAGAAATGATTTATCACCAATTTTATTTCCTTCCCTCAGTTTAACCTTTATTTGCAGATTTGGTGCCCATAAGATGCAAAGTAGTAATTAACAACGAACTAATTAAATAAGTCTCGAGATTCCAATATCTGGGAATCGAAATATGTAGTTATGGAGATGTTAAAGAAAGCGTCCGAAAGTAAGGAAATAAAGCCAATTACGTGTCAGCATGTCTGAGGGATGTCATCTAGAGAAACAAATATGTGAGGCTGGAAGGGAAAGTACGCATATACAAATCATGTGTAAGACCGACCAAGACGTACGCGATAGAAACAAGATGTGACACAGCAGAAACCAAGAGGATACTGAGAACATCAGAAATGAGAGCGATGAGGACAATAATTGGGAAAACACTAAGAGACAGAATACCGAACGACAGAATCAGAAATCTCTGTAACATACAAGATATAGTACGGTGGGAAAGACAGAGACGACGAGAGTGGAATCAGCATGTGACCAGAACGGACAGCGAGAGAATAGCCGGTATAGCCAGGGATTCGAAGCCAACAGGCAAGAGACCAATAGGAAGACCCTTTAAAAGGTGGCGAGATAGCTGGCAGTCAACATCACAGCTACGAATACAAGCTCAAAATCAGTAAGGAACAGCCCAAGAGGCCTATTATAAGAAGAAGAAGAAGAAGAAGAAGAAAATGCCACAAGAAAATAGCTTCTGAATAATCTGAACAGTTTAATTTTATGAAATAATTTTATTATTCATCTTTTTTTATTCGCTCTCATCCAGTTTCTATTTAGCCTTCTTAAATCGTCAGTCCAACGTGTAGGTGGTGGACCGACGCTTATCTTGTCTTCGCTTGGTCTCCATTCCAATAAACTCTTTGTCCATCGCCCATCTGTCATTCTGGCTATGTGCCCTGCCCATCTCCACTTTAGTTTGGCTATCCTTTCAATGACGTTAGTCATCTTAATTGATTGAAACAAGTTACAGGGATAAATCCGTTAATAATGCTAAAACAGTTGAGGTACCACGGTGAATAACAAACCTTGGATGTGCATGGGCTCACTTGTGATTGGGTGGTCAATATCCTCCTATGGTATCTCGCTTCATGCCCTAATTAACTCCTTCCTAAATACAGGATTTGAGATGAGGTTTCAGAGTTTTTTCTGCGTATCGCTGAGCTCTCACGTTTTACGTGATGAATATTAGATGTGACCTTAATTCATAAGCAATGGCACCCTACATGACCCAACAGTGCGGTGCACATGTCGTTCGTCAAAAAATTGTAACTGTCAAACTAGCTCACTAAATTTTGATTGGTATTAAAATTTGCAGTTGTTAGCATATTAGCCCAGTAAATGAAATTGGCAACTCCGAATTGCATGAAAATTTGGATTTATGTTCTACTTACCCCCCACTTCAAAGTTGAATTTGTGCCGTTGGTTGCTTTCACTTGGGGGGTGACAGTCACCCCTTCTCTGATTAATGGATAAATTGACTGATTATAAACAACTTTCGTTTTATAGAGTTTTTTTGTTAGTCAATACTTTTCGAGTTATTTGCAATTGAAAATGTTTATTTTTCGACAAAAAAAACTACGTTTTCAGACGGTTTTTCGCAAATAATTCAAAAAGTAAATATTTTATCGAAAAAAGTATTTATAGCAAAAATGTAGCTTAACAAATAACGAAAAGAGTTGTGTATTCGAAAAGTCTATAGATCCAGCAAAAACAAATTTGTATCTCATGAAAAATACGTTTCTATTCGTTCAATTTCTAATCGAATATTTCATCGTGAAATAACCACAAAATGAAACACTTTTTGGAAAAAACCCATTTAAACTTTTTTAAAGTGTTTAATAGAAGCTTTTAGTTTCTAGCATTAAAAATAAGCGAGTTACGCATAAATAAATTTGGCCCCCTTTTTTTGGTAAAGAAAATCATGAAAATCTCCCCGTGTTTAGCTCCTCAAACGAAATTAATCGTTAGCGCTTTACAAACAATTTATTTTAGTTATCTATTTTTTATATGATCTGTCAGTTTCATCGGTTTAAAATGCTTATTTTGGAAATTGTTATAGTTAAAAGGGCTTAAACGAGTCACCAAGCGCGAGTGTATGTAAACTTTGAACAGCCATATCTTAACCAATTTCTTTCTCACAGAAAAACAAAATGAAACTATCATATTTATAACAGCAAAACCTATATTTTTACTCTTTGAGATTTTTCATATCAATAAAACTTTTTAAGTTATTTTGAAAAAAAAAAAAACAAATTTTCCCACACTTTTTAGAATTTTTTTTTACCAAGTCAAACCAGTCAAACTTACAGATAATATAAACAATATACATACCTTTAAAATAAATGGTAAAGTGGTATTTATTAATTTTATTTAGGGTGCTAAATAGAGAGAGATTTCCACGATTTTTTTTTACAAAAAAATGGCCAACTTTTTTTTAGCGAAACTCGTTTAATTTTGATGCTAGAAACTTTTGTAAAAAATAAACAAAATAAAGCTTTTTTTAAACACTTCAAAAATGTTAATAAGTTTTTCCCGAAATTTGCTTAATTTTTCGGTGATTTCATGCTGAAATATTCGATTTGGAATTAGACGAATAGGAACGTATCTTTCATGAGCTACTACTTTGCTTTTACTTGATTTATAGACTTACTGATACACCGTTTTTTTCGTTTTTTTTATAAGCTACACATTTGCCAAGAATATTTTTTTCGATAAAATATTTACTTTTTGAGTTATTTGCAAAAAACCATCTAAAAACTTAGTTTTTATGTCGAGAAATAAACATTTTCAACTGCAAATAACTCGAAAAGTATTGACTAACATAAAAAACTCTATAGAACGAAAGTTGCTTATAATCAGTCAGCTTATCAATCAATTTCCGGACTTATCTTGAAAGTATGTTTTTTCACCCCCGAGAAGAGGTGACTGTCACCCCCAAACAAAAGCAACCAACGGCACAAATTCAACTTTGAAGTAGACGGTAAGTAGAACCCAAATCCAAAGTTTCATCCAATTAGGAGTTGCCCCTGAAAATTACACTCCAAAACGGTCATTTATTGGGCTATATTTAGAAAAATTATTGTAAATATAGTCGGTTCGCTAAATACAGGCACAACTGGCTAGTGATTTAAGTAGGTAATTTTTTGTTTTTGATTGGCAAAATTACTAACTATTTAGTAATTAGGTAACTATTTAGGAATTATTGTTTTGCCAATTTTACCAAATTGGCAAAAATTACTTACTAAAATCACTAGCCAGTTGTGCCTGAGTTTAGCGAACCGACTTTATAACGAAAAGGTAAAGTAAATACAACACCACCAGTTCATTACCCTTCAGGTAGTACTGTAGCCTCCGATGCTTTCGGTCGACCTATTAACTTAGCTAGAGGCTAAGTAGCCATGTACACTGGAAAGCCCTGTGTCTCTTCTGGTCCAACTGATTCTTCCTACCGTATCCGCATCACCATTAATGTGTCTCTCTTTCCATGCTATCCTTGGACTCCAATGTATTTTGTAAATTTGTACATTATTGCCGTTATAGTCAAGTCAGTCAGAATTGCCTATGTGTCTCAAAAGAAAAGTGTTTGATCAGTGCGTATTGCCAGTACCTACATATGGTACAGAAACTTTAAGAATAACCAAGAAAGCAAGAAATAAAATTTGTGTTACTCAATGATCCATGGAACGTTAGGCATTTCTCGTTGGGATCGAATTACGAATAAGGAAATAAGACGCATAACAGGAGTGACAGATGCCATAGAAATAATTATGACTATAAAGTTGAACTGGGCAGAGCACATAGCCAGAATGTCGAATAACAGATGGACACAGCGAATAATACACTGGAGACCAAGACGAGAAGCATATGGAAGGAGAGTAGGTCGTCCGCCAACGAGATGGTCTGATCAAATAAAACGGATCAACAAAAATTGGATGCAAACAGCAAAAAACAGAAATACATGGAAAACATTAAGGGAGGCCTATATCCAACAGTGAATAGATACGGGTTGAATGATGATGTTGATGATGATTATGATGATGATGGTGATGATGCCATTATAGTCGTTACATACTAATTTTCTTAATTTCTTTTGCGTTATTTCTAGATTTTCTTCAATGTTCAACCGATTTTCCCGATATATTATTAATAAACTTCAATTCATATTTTGGTAAATCGTATTGGTTATGCCCTGCATTCATATTCTAGATCATATAGACTGGGAGATATTATACAGAAGTTCAGCCACGATTTTCTAAGTCCTGCCTTTTGCAAAACTGGAAGGGTAGACGATGTACTTACAATCTGTGGAAACATCCACAAATTTCCTGTGACATTTTCCTGTAAAAATTAGATTTTCCCAAAAAATAAAAATAGGGTTTTGCGATGAATTTCTAAGTCCTGCCATATCCGTAGATAGACAGGATACTATCGATTTTATGAAGGAAATTTTTTGGGCAGGAGGGTTGCAAACGGGGTAGCGGAGTATATATGTATACAAACATGTAAGGAAAATAATGAAATTTTCATGATTTTCTAGGTCCTGCCAACTAAATAAACTAAACATATTTATTTCAAAATGATCAAAAGAAATATTGGCATGACGTCTCCTAATGTTTAAGTATACTTGTCCCTTGGAAAATTCTGCGGAAAATTTTCACCCTGATTCCGTGATTTTCTTAGTCCTGCCTTTAAAAAGTTATAATACTCAAATACAATCAATAACTTTTCGGTACTCGGCAGGAAGGTTAAACGGTTCTTGTAAGACGGCAGGAGTCCTAGATTTGTAAGAAACTTCGTGAAAAATTCAACGATTTTCTGAGTCAAGCCATTTTGCACATGTTTCAATAATCTTAATATAAGTCTATTTACAAAGAGGCAGGATGGTTTTATGGTTATTTTGTATACAGGGTGGGGCATTAGTGTGACAAAGTCCAATTACTCGTTTGTCGTAAGATATACGAAAAAAGTTATTTAGGTAAAGCATGAGCCACAGATAGGACTATGATTTAGCAGTATTTTCTAATATACAGGGCTACCCGTTTTCACAGGGTGACACAAATTTTTGTTGTTTTAAATGGAATACCCTGTATATTTTTACATTTTTGGATTCTACTCGATGTTCTCTTTAATAAAATATAGTGTTTTGAAATATTATACGAGGTAGTTTAAAATATAATTACGTTTTTTTGTTAATTTTGTAGGAACATTCACACCCTATACATATTGTTAGTGATTTGATATCCAAACTTCTATTAATTTATGTTTAAACGATTTTTAATATAGTCTACTATTGTCAGTTATTAATAGTATACCAAAATGTTTAATTTTAGTATACGGGGTTGGTTGAAACTCGGAATGAGTATTTTCTGAGTTTTCTTAAATGGGACACCCTGTATTTTAGTATTATAATAAAATGGTATTTTATGGTACCTTTTTATTTGTTAAGCATTTTCTGTACCATATTTATATATTAATTTCGGCAGTAAATTGATACAGACAGATTACTCAGGTGGTTTTTGGGGTTTCTGAACAAGAATGTCACATTAGAACAGATCTTTACCTAGTGCTCGCGGTGACTAATATACACGCCATATTAGTGCCTGGTGCCTGGGCACCAGGTGCTCCGAGGGCCGGTTGTAATGTCATATTCGTGTTCGGCCATCCCAAAAACCTTCGAATAATCTGTTTTCTTTAATTTATTACCGATATCCCACGAAACTCCAGATGACGTGCCTTAGCAGCAACTCTGGGCACTAGGTGATTCGGAGGTCGGTTCTGCTTGCGTATTCGTAGCTCCATAAACCTCCCAAATAACAAAATTTTGCCCTTAATACACTGATTTTGACAGGTTTATGCACTTTGGATGCATGTTATGCACTAAAATGCAATTTCCACCCATTTTTATATTGTACACCTTTTATTGAATTTGAAAAATATTTTAAAAAAATAAAAAAAAACGGTGTATTTGCCGACTTAAAGCAAGAGTAACTTTTAGTACTAGAATACCTCATAATTTAATACTCTACTCTCAAAAATGTCTAAAAATTTAAAGACCAATAAGTTATGAGATAAAATATCCGTTGATCTACCCAAGTCGGATGCCTATGACCAGTACTAGAAATTAACAATTGATAAAATCGATTCATCTCTGGAAGAGAAATAAACGTAGCAGTTTTCGTTTTCCTAAATAGAATTTTTCTAAATTCTTTTAAACTCAAAAAACCAAAAAACGAAAAATTTTTTAAATCGATTTTTCTAGAACACTGCGTATTCTTCTGAGTTAAAACAAAAGTACCTTTTAGTACAATACTATCCCAGAATTTAATAATCCAGTGTCAGAAATGCTTAAAAGTTAGACAGAAAAGTTATTCGATAAAATATCCGTTCCCGTACCCAAAACGGACCCCTATGACCGGTACTAAAAATTGACAATTGATAATTGACATTTGACAATTTACCTCTGGAAGATAAATAAGTGTACCAGTTTTCGTTTTTCCAAATAAAAGCGTTCTGCAGCTATTTTAAAGAAACTAATTACAAGACTTCGATATGCTTCTTCTAGACGAAGCATATCGAAGTAGAGGTCGTCCGCCAACCAGATGGTCTGATGACATCAAACAGATCGACAGAAACTTGATGCAGACAGCACAGGACAAAAATGCATGGAGAAGACTGAGGGAGACCGATATCCAGCATTGGATAGGTCCGGGTTGAATTATGACGATGATGAATTATTACAAAACGCCATCTTAAAAGAGCTTTAGCTTTCCACAGAAGCATTTTTGAACTAGGTGAATTGAGTTAAATTTTCTTAAAATTATCTGAGGAATCTCCGGTTTTCGTTTGTTATGAGAGCTTCTGGACACCCTGTATAATATAATGGGTAGGTAAATTCCCTACTATAGCTAATAAATTGTAAAAATTGTTTATTTACTTTTATTGCGTTTACTTAGATAAAAATATGATCTAATCACTTAACATAAAGATGTTACAGTTTGCTATTAGATTTGAAAAGTGTGTAAAAATTCCAAGACATTATTCAGGAAAATAATATTTAATAGGATACGATTGTTTTAATGATATACAAATTAATTTTTTGTATTATTCATCTTTGCGGTTATCCTGCCAAGTTGTAAACGGTTTTAGATTAGTGTTTTTTAAGCATACTCGACATGGTATGACTCAGAAAAATGTGGTGATATGAATATGTTTGTTTAACACCCTGAAATAATTTTACAGACACACAATTTATTTTTTTTATACGAAATAACTATACAATCATCCTGCCTCTTTGAAAATAGATTTATATTAACCTTCTTGAGATATGTGCGAAACCGCATGACTTTGAAAATCGTGTAATTTTCCACGAATTTTCTTACAAATTTTTTAACTATATATAGTAAAAAAGGTGTAACTAAACATCCTGCCATTTTGAATAATGTCTACTGAAATTATTTATTTTATAACAAAATTTATTTTATGACTTAGAAAATCACGGAACCAGAGTGAAAATTTTATACAGAATTTTCCAAGTAACAAGTGCAGTTAAACATTAGGTGACGTCATGCCAACATTTTGTTTGGTCATTTTTAAATAAATATGATTAATTTATTTAATTGGCAGGACTTAGAAAATTATGAAAATTTCATTATTTTCATTACATGTTTGTATATCTGTATACTCCCTTAGTCCTTTTGCAACCGTCCTGCCCAAAAAATTTTCTTCATAAAATAGATAGTGTCCTGTTATTCTATGGATATCGCAGAACTTAAAATTTCATCGCAACTCGCAATTTTTTTTTTCATAGAAAATCTAATTTTCACAGAAAAATGTCACAGGAAACCCGTGGATTTTTCCACAAATTGTAAGTACCTTCTCTAACCTTCCAGTATTGCAAAGGGCAGGACAGAAAATCGTGGTTGAACTTCTGTTAATATCTCCCGGTTTAATATGCTAGATTTTCATATTTAGTTCGAACTTTTTTTCAAAACTAAATTTCATATTGGGCATTACCAATTTAAGTGTATTTTTAACATTAATATATCGTTAGCTAAATTTACTGAACAAAAAATAATGTGTGTGTACTTTGTACGCACGTAAGAAGTTATACTTCTATTGTACGGTTCAAACGAAATAAATATACTTTAAACAGTTTATTTAATTTTATTTAAATACTAAACTAATTTTAATGCTTACCACTTTCCAGAAATAAAAAAAAAGAATTTAAATGGTCAGGATTTGAACCGAAGACCAGCCGATCTCTAGCCGAACGCTTTATAGACGGAGAGGCAGCGCCAAAAAATGTCTCTGAATTTACTAAAGCCAGTTTTTCACAGTTGATTACCGTGATTGTGTAGAGAAACATACTGCGGTAGGTCAAGCGAAACGTAGAACAGGTGGTACTGACAGCTTGTCAAAGTTGCTTACCTGTGGAGGTAATTAAATCTATTTACTAAGGCTGAAAATCAGTACACACATTCTAAATTGAATATAAATAAAAGTTATTATAGTCGGTCAGCTGTATGACGGGACAGAGTCGGTCGGTCGGCCCCAATGAATGTACAGGGTTATTCACTATATTTTGACCCCCTTGTAAACTGCTTTATTTACAGAATTAGAAAAAAATGTAAAATGAAAAAGTTATTCGATTTTTTAATTATGATTTTTTGACATAGTGGCGTCATCCATCTGGGCGTGATTTCGTAATCGACTATTTTTTTAAATGAGAATAGGGGTCGTGTGCTAGCTCATTTGAAAGGTTATTCAATTCTCTATGCAGTAATATAAACATTAAGATCATTATTTATACAGGGTGTCCAAAAATTTTTTTGAATTATTAATTAAACAACTAATTTAATTAAAAAAAATTTTTGGCCAATCTGTATAAACAATCATCTTAATGTTTACATTACTGAATAGGGAATTGAATAACCTTTCAAATGAGGTTGTACACGACCCCTATTCTCATTTAAAAAATAGTCGATTACGTCATCACGCCCAGGTGGATAACGTCACTAGTACGATATATATGTCAAAAAATCATAATTAAAAAATCGAATAACTTTTGTATTTTACATTTTTTTCTAATTCTGTAAATAAAGCAGTTTACAAGGGGGTCAAAATATATTGAATAACCCTGTACATTCATTGGGGTCGACCGACCGGCTCTGTCCCGTCATACAGCTGACCGACTGTAATAACTTTTATTTATATTTAATTGAGAATGTGTGTACTGATTTTCAGCCTTACTAAATGGATTTAATTACCTCCGCAGGTAAGCAACTTTGACAAGGTGTCAGTACCACCTGTTCTACGTTTCGCTTGACCGACCGCAGTATGTTTCTCTACTTAATCACAGTAATCAACTGCGAAATAACTAGCTTTAGTAAATTCAGAGAAATTTTTCAGCGCTGCCTCTTAGACTAATACCAATCACGCTACGAGGTCCCTGTGTATATCGTCTCGGACATAATGACAATTCACGGTAACAAACAGACAAAGTGAAGTATAATAAAAATATAAATGTTACACAAAAATTATAATAAATTGTGCTAAATACACTAATATATTCTTTTCACACCTTTTTTTGCACTGATTTATTTTCATATAACTTGAAACTAACGTCATACTGTCTGTGAGCGCATGCGCGCAGAATAATGAAAATTCACTCCCAATCGCGCCTAAAGAATTATAACTTCAAAAATTATAAATCCCTATAGCCCACAAATAATAAATGAATATTTGTTCAAATCAAAGGGGCCTTGTAGCTTCTAATATGGATTGGCTGGATAAATATTTAATGGTTCTTTGAAAATTATATTTTCTGTTAGAACCCTTTCGCTTTTCCAAGTATGGAAGGCATCTATATTATTAAATGACACTATATTTCTAGAAACTACATGAATTTTCGCTTTAGCAGAATGGCGGATTTATGGTAATTTAATGACTAATTGAACTACAGCTCACTTCTGAAATTCTGAGGGGATGTAGCGTTCCATTATTAAATAATGTAGTAATTAGCTATTCATACATCAAATTTCGTATTACGATTATGTAAAATGAATACTAACGATTCAAAAAATGAATCAATACAATCTTCTTTTGCTCGTGCCAATTCTCATTGGAAAATATGGCCAAATTATGGCTCATAAGTTCGTTATAGCAGTTCTAAATATGTCTAAGGCTACTTTACTCCTGACTCCCTTACATTTTTTAGCCAACAGATTCGTCGTCTACCTGTCCCTCTGCTTCCTTTTAATTTACCATGCATGATAACATTGACCATAACTTTGACTAAACAATAAACATTCTGCAAATAAATTGAGAATAACCCAAAGAAAAATGAAAAGAGCAATGATCAGAATAACAATAAGAGATATGGTATCAAATAGGATAGTGAGAAAAAGGACTATAGTGAGAGATGTCATAGAAAAAATTTCAAGAGCCAAATGGAAATGGGCTGGACAAAAACTTATGTTGGACATCTTTCTGATTTTACATACCTCTAGAAATGTATGTCCAGTTGTTATATAAAAAGAAATACATCGTTAAATACCTTGTTTTGTCCAAATTGGATATCGGTAATCTACCTACAGCATAATAACTGTGATATATCCGCAGAATCACTAGAGCACTAAAAAACACTGGTTACTTGGACAGAAAAGTAGACATGAGTGGAGGAAAATCCTGAGAAAACAAGGAAAACTTTGAAGAGAGTTTTATTCTTGTTTTAAGAGTAAAACAAGGAAAACTTTGAAGAGTTTTAATAAAACTTCATTGCACTGTTTATTCTGTATACCGGAACATAATATATATTCCTTTGAACAACCTAAATTTGATTATTTTTTTTTTCGCAAAAACTGACTTTTTGATTTCCCTCGATTACTTGATTTATAAACAAATCCATTTAATGACTGCATCAATAAACTGAACTTTTTCTGAAACTGAAATATTGTATATCATAGGACAACGGACTTTTTTTACTCGTTGCGTAACTAAAAGTGACGTCGTGATCAGATCACGAATTTTATAGACGGAGAGGCAGCGCTGAAAAATCTCTTTGAATTTACTAAAGCTAGATTTTTCACAGTTGATTACTGTGAGTGTGTAGAGAAACATACTGCGGTCGGTCAAGCGAAACGTAGAACAGGGGTTACTGAGAGGGTATCAAAGTTGCTTTCCTACGAAGGTAATTATTTTCATTTACTGGCTTACATTACTGTACATTACATTTACTGGCATTAAGGCTGAAAATCAGTACACACATTCAAAATTAAATATAAATAAAAGTTATTATAGTGGGTCAGCTGTATGACGGGACAGAGCCGGTCGGTCGGCCCCAATAGTCGATTGAGGAAATGAAGCATTTTGACTCGTAATTTTTTCGTCCAGCATGGATTTACTTGAAATTTTCACAGAAGGTAGGGAATAGTTCAAGGATCATTTTATATATCATGCTAATATCATATGCTAAAACCTTGGGGGTGGTTGCCACCCCATCTCGGGGATGGGAATTTTTTTATCACATTTTAACCATGCAATTCGATGGAAAAAGTGATTCTAACAAAAAAATATTTTATACATTTTCTTCGTAAAACTAATATTTTTCGAGTTACTCGCGCTTGAAAATAACAGTTTTTTGACGAAAAAATCGACTTTTTTAGAGTGGTTTTTTGAGAATAAATCGAAAAATATTCTATATATTTTTGGCGATAAACAGTTTCTTCAAAAATGATTTTGTAGGATTTTTAAAGAGCTATAAGACTGTGTAATTTAAATTCCGTAAGATCACTTAATTTTTAATTGGGGCGGGTTTAAATGGCTCGAATAAGTGGGTGTTTGCTGGCAAATAGAGGTTTTAAACAGCTATATCTGGCTAACTGTTCACTGTGATGAAAATCTATGTACAGGCTAATTTTAGTCATTAAAAAGCTACAATTTATTAGTTTATAATTTTTTTAGGATCTTCAGTATTTTCGGAGATATTTTGAAGTAAATGGTAAAAAATACCCAATTGCAAAAAATAAATTTTTATTTAAACTGCAATTTTTCCAAAATTAGGCATTTTAAATATACCAAACTCCTTGAGTGTATTTATATTATAAATATAGAAGGAACTGCAGAAAGGTGAAGACCAATTTTAAATTAGGAAGGTAGTTAGGGGGTTGTTTCCACTGATTTTTTTCGTAGAGGAAAGCAGGTGCCGATATTTTTTTATTATAAGTCGCTTAATTTTCATGCTATAAAATTTTTGTTATTTTTTTTGAAAGGTCTAACTGTATACTTGAAAACAGATTATTTAAGTTTTCCTCGAAAAATGCAAATTTTTCCCATTATTTGGCTTTGAATATTTCAAATTATGCATTTGACGAAAAAAGCTAACTTTTAACATGCAGTATCTCGGTTTGTATTGGTCTGAAAGATATTATAGGAAAAGAATTTGGTTTGTGTTACTAAAAGATACAATTTCGATATTTACAGTTTTTTTGATTAAATGCATATTTTTCGAGGTATTCTCAAAAAACCCTCTAAAAAAGTCGATTTTTTCGTCGAAAAACTGTTATTTTCAAGCGCGAATAACTCTAAAAATATTAGTTTTACGAAGAAAATGTAAAAACCATTTTTTTCTTAGAATTACTGGTTTCATCAAATTACATGGTTAAAATGTAATAAAAAATTCCCACTGCTGAGCTGGGGTGGCAACCACCCCCAAGGTTTTAGCGTATGATAGCGGCATAATATAGAAAATACTCCTTGGACTATTCCCTACCTTCTGTGAAAATTTCAAATAAATCCATGCTGGACGAAAAAATTGCGAGTCAAAATGCTTCATTTCCTCAATCGACTATTGGGCCGACCGACCGGCTATGTACCGTCATACAGCTGACCGACTATAATAACTTTTATTTATATTTAATTTAGAATGTGTGTACTGATTTTCAGCCTTAGTAAATGGAAATAATTACCTTCGTAGGAAAGCAACTTTGATACCCTCTCAGTAACCCCTGTTCTACGTTTCGCTTGACCGACCGCAGTATGTTTCTCTGCACACTCACAGTAATCAACTGTGAAAAATTAAGCTTTAGTAAATTCAAAGAAATTTTTCAGCGCTGCCTCTTGGTCTATTATATAACAGATCTCATATATCGCACCATCCTCTCCAACCAATCAAATAAGGACACTCAAGACACTTCATTGTGCCGTAAGATTTCTTTAGCCAATAACGAAACAACACATCATGCCTTCTGCCCACACTATCTCTCAAATCTTAAGAGCTCGCAAGTGTCCTGGAATAAACAAATCGATATGAAATACATTTATAGTTGTTTTTAAAAAATAAATATAAAAAATTTAACAAGGTATTTATAACTAAAAGCTATATATATCTTGAGAGCAGATAGTTTTTTACATATAATTATGGAAATACAAATACGGGAAAAGGAGAATCTCATGAATTTTACCAACAAACTAACAAACAGAACGGACATAAAATGTATTTTAATTTTTAATTAATTAAGTCAAGCAGACTCGATTATGAGCTTTTATTAAATTTAATTACGAACATTTCAGCAAATTTTTAACTTCTAAAAAATTTTACCTGGATTTTAAATATAATTTAGTGGAAATAAAATTAATAGTACTTGTTCAAACACGCATGAAAATGGATTATTAAAAACATATATTTCTGTGTAAACCACTCATCCGTTGACTACACAATACAAATCAATTTTCGAATATTTTGTTGATTCACTATAACATAATAAAATTAGTATAATGATTTTTATTTTGAAGCTTTTCTCCCTCGATATTCATTCTACAAATAATAACCGAGTGAAAATAATTGGCTTTTAATATTCTATGGAAATTTTTATTAGTTTTTTTTTTCGTGCAAGGGTTCTGTTAGGTTTTTTTGTTTGTCAGTTTCTATTTGGCTGCAAGCCCTAATTTTTTGTGCTCTTACACCCTTATTAAAGAGACTCCAAATTTCGCTCATCAACAGGTAGCAACAAACGCGTTCCAAGATTGCGGCTGTAATTCTGAATATTTTGTCGAGATATTTGGCACACATATTCGTACTATAATAAAGAATGGCGGTACAGACCACAATTTCAGAAATATGTTAGTATGTGGAAATTACTCTATAACTAAATAAAATATTGCAAAAAGGAGCCTGTACCGCCATTAAGAAAGACAAAAAAATAAACTTTCTTCAAATAAACTTTTTTATCCCATGTCTAGATTTTGTGTCACATTGGATCTACTAAAAATCGATTTTCTATAACAAGAAATCGAACGTGACTGACTCGGCAACATTTCGCGCCTATGAGTATAAAAATGATTGTTTTTGATAGATAAATGTCACTGTCAGTGTCTAATTACCGATTCACTCTTGCCTCATTGTTGAAAGTTCGCAGAACTTTCGAAAAACAAAAATATTGATGGCGCGCTACTGTTTACTGTTAAGTTCTAATTCTGAATAAGTGGACAAAAATTTAGATGTTATAATTCCACGAGGCGTCTCCTTTTGTGTTGTTCCTATATATTTCGTCATTATTTTTTTGTCATATTATTTGCGTTATTATATCTCTGTTTTCTCCATCTATTTCTACTATAAATTTGGCTACTATTTTCAGTCACTAATTTCACAGTAATTCCCCACCCTCTGCAATATTATTTCATCTACTGAATATTCTCGGTATATTGTTCCACTAATTAATTTGTTCTAAAGATACTTCCCCAATTTTCAGTAATGCAATTTTTGTTCAGCTTTCTTGTTATACTATACATACTTATATCTTATTTATATGTTATAGTCAAAGCTCGAATTTCAGGCACTACTAGGTTTGACTAGGCAATCCTCAGGTCTGACTGACGGTCTTAGTGAAAGCCCGAAATAAATTACAGTTTCGGCCTTTGACTAGTCAAACCTAGGAGAGACTACGTTGGTCAAGCAAAGGTCGAAATTTAATTTTATGAAATCGGGGTTTGACTAGTCAAACCCCGATCAGCTATTAAAATGTCGTAATTTGTTAGATTAGGTTTAATAGAAGGTCATTTCTTAATTGTAATGTTTATTATTCTTATTGTCGTAATTAAAATAAAAAAAAAATAGTGTTTATTCTCGCATTATGGCATTTAGAGCTGCACAATACGTTAGACTGTTAGACCTTTTACACTTACGTGGTTTTGAAGAGCACTTCTTATTGCAGTGGTATTTTATAAATCCTTGTCCTAAAAATTTAGAATCTTTTGTACTAATTTCTCTTAGAGACAGCTTAACGTCTGGAACATCTTCGAAATTAGGAAAATTCTCTTTGCATTCTCTTATTTGGTTTCTTGAAAAAATTGTGTTTATTGTTCCGTATTTCGTACCAACTTTATATAAACCGTCAATTATTGTTTTATCTTGTATGATACCCAAAATATTTCGAGCATCTCCTTGGCACGCGTTCGAGCATGCGTTGTGCACAGACAAAAAAGATTAAAAATAAAGGAAATGCGATTGAAGGTCTTCATGCCCAGGCTAATGCTATGAAACAATTAAATGAAAAAAAAAATTGTCCTCCAATTTTGTTCGGAAAAATTGTAACAATACCTATCCCCAGCTTTGATAGAGCCAAAGAGGATGCTCGAAATATTTTGAGTAGCATACAAGGTAAAACAATTGACGGTTTATATAGAGTTGGTATGAAATACGGAACAATAAACAGACTTTTTTCAAGAAATCAAATAAGAGAATGCAAAGAGAAATTTCCTAATTTCGAAGATGTTCCAGACGTTAAGGTGTCTCTGTGTCTAAGAGAAATTAGTACAAAAGATTCTAAATTTGTAGGACAATGATTTATAAAATGCTACTGCAATAAGGAATGCTCTTTCAAATTACGTATGTGTAAAAGGTCTAACGTATTGTGCAACTCTAAATGCCATAATGCCTGAACATGTAGGAATAAACACTAATTTTTTATTTTAATTACGACAATATAAAAATAATAAACATTAAAATCAAAAATTGACGTTTTATTAAACCTAATCTAACAAATTACGTCCTTTTAATAGCTGATCGGGGTTTGACTAGTCAAACCCCGATTTCATAAAATTAAATTTCGACCTTTGCCTGACCAACTTAGTCTCTCCTAGGTTTGACTAGTCAAAGGTCGAAATTGTAATTTATTTCGGGCTTTGACTAAGACCATCAGTCAGACCTGAAGATTGCCTAGTCAAACCTAGGAGTGCCTGAAATTCGGGCTTTGACTATAACATATACACTAAGCATCAAAATTAACGCACCACCTTAAAAAGGGACATTTTTGATGTCTAGAATTTTCTAAACCTCTTGTCCGTTTTGACTGATTTTTTTGTAACTCTGAATCAAATAAAAACAAAAACTGCCTTTATAGGTCTGGATCCCGCGTATGAAAAAAAAGTTGATTAATAGCAAGCTGAAAATTTGTTAATAGCTTAAGGGTGTCTAGTCGAATAAACTTTGATATATGGGAACACTGAAACAGGGGTAGTTTTAATTGTGGAACAGGTTAAAAATTTGGAACGGTCACAGCACGAAAACGGCACATTTATTTTGTCCGACAGAACAGACTTAAACTCTCCGAACAGAGATTAAACTCTCATGAAAAAATCAGACTGCTATTTATTACCTGTCATAATTCCTGTCATTTGACATATTCTACATGTTCCACTCATTAAAACGCCCATTTGGTGATAAATAGCAGTCTGATTTTTGCATGAGAGTTTAATCTCTGTTCGAAGAGTTTAAGTCTGTTCTGTCGGACAAAATAAATGTGCCGTTTTCGTGCTGTGACCGTTCCAAATTTTTAACCTGTTCCACAATTAAAACTACCCCTGTTCCAGTGTTCACACATATCAAAGTTTATTCGACTAGACACCCTTAAGCTATTAACAAATTTTCAGCTTGCTATTAATCAACTTTTTTTTCATACGCGGGATCCAGACCTATTATCTTTTTCATCTTTACTCAGATTTGAGTACCTGAAACTGTCTTTCGGTCCTTTCCCTAGAGGAAAAGAAGGTAAATACGTGGCCTAAGCGTCCTTTATTTGCTTTCTTCAATATTCGTCGTCTCTTGTGCTTATATATTGTAAAAGTTGGAGATACGGGATGCAGCCAGAAAAAGCAGTTTCTTAACGAAGTCTTGGATTTAAATTATTGTTTATTATTTTTATTTCAATTATTCTAATTGTATAAACGTAGTAACCTTTGCACCTGGGGCTTTTCGTTTTCCTCGTATTACGAGAGATGTCGCTGTTTTGCGTCTCAATAGGTGGATTCATTGCATCGCGATGTTTTCCCTTAAATAGGCAGGGTTTGTTGATTTTGTTTTAAAGTTGTGACTGCATAGCTCCACTTAGGATGCATAGATGCTGAAATAGCTATATGGAGATAGTGGTCCAACTCTGAATCAAATGAAAACAAAAACTGCCCTTATCTTTATCTGATTTTTTTGTATTTTATAGCTTGGTTCTTGAAGAATATCGATGTAATAATATTATTGCTAAACAGGTAACTGTCATTGTATACCGGGTGTAAGAATGATAGTGTGTTTTTTCCTCAAAGTTTGGAACACCCTGTGGAATATTCTAGAGTATATAAAATATTGAAATTAAAACTCGACTATAGCCTTAGGCTTTCTTAACATTTTTCTTTTTGATTCATTTGCTTATGTTGGATAATAAAAAAGTTAGGTACTTTAACATCTATCAACGTTCTTTCTCAATACAGGGTGTTTCTAAATAAGTGCGACAAGCTTTAAGGAGTAATTCTGCATGAAAAAAGCTGTGGCTTGGTTCTAAAAGGGCCAATGTCAATATTTTACTTTTTTGTACAGCTTTATTTAAAACTTAATATTGACAAAACAAAACGGAAAAAATTGACATTCCATTTTAACACCAAGCCAGATACTGTTGCTTGGTGTTAAAATGGCGAATGTCATTTTTTTCCGTGTTGTTTTGTCAATATTAAGTTTTAAATAAAGCTGTACAAAAAAGTAAAATATTGCCATTGGACCATTTAGAACCAAGCCACAGAAATAATGACCGTTTGCTCTATAAACATATGTCTGCAAATACTCCGTTTTTGAGATACGGGATGTTGAATTTTTTCTTACAAACTAGGGCTTCCAATCCTGCAGCCTGAGTTCAATCTCGGTATTTACGGGACTACGAATTTTCAATCCCGCGGGATCTCGGTATTTGCGGGATCCCGCATGTTGAAAATAGTCATATTTATATAAGTCAAATAAAACAATAAATTAATCAACTAACTCCACATTTAGGTATTACTATTAGCATGAGATCAAAACTGTTTTTTCTTCACAAAAAATCTACCTTCTTCAAAAAATATACCAACAAAATTTTAAAAATCAACGAAAAAACCCATTTTTAACTGAAAATTAATAAAGATTACTAATTTAGTTGCTATATTACTTAGATCGGAACCCGATGATGGAACCTCTACATGACATTGTTTCTCACGTGTTTCTTACTTGATCAGCCTATTTGTCATCATTGCTCTCAGATGAATTTCAAAGGCTGAAGTTCATTCCCGTTACAAAATCATTAATTTCTTTTCGAAGTAAACTTTTTGGGGGGAGATGAAAAGTTTCATCGTCACATGACGCTTGGTAAATACGAGGCTTTTGGAGATAAATCAGTAGTGCAGTCACATTTCTACGTCGTTGTTAAATACGGCGCAAAGACAAAGCTAATTCTGAAGCTAACCTTAAATAATTATTTTCCAGTTTTTTTATAATTTTGAGCGTAGCTACAGCAGTAATGTACGCTTTTTTCAGTCCCGCAAATCCCGCGGATCCCGCGCCTGTAATCCCGCATCATGCGGGATTGGAAAATGACGCGGGATCCCGCAATACCGAGATCTCGGTATTGCGGGATTGGAAGCCCTATTACAAACTGATGATTTATTGATTGCTCTAGAACCGTTTAAGATATGCAAATGAAATGTAGAAGCTTTTAAGAGGTAGTTATTGCGTATTTTTTGACATACAATTAAGAGTTTTATATTCACCATTAGCGTGTATACGGATCATATTACCCGGTCATTTTACCCATATGCACGCCAACGGTGAATATAAAATTCTTATATGTATGTCAAAAAATGCACAATAACTACCTCTTAAAACTTAGCAAATTTCACTTGCATATCTCAACCGGTTTTAGAGCAATTAATAAATCTTCAGTTTGTAAGAAAAAATTTAACATCCCGTATCTCGGAAATGAAGCATTTGCGGACATATGTTTATAAATCAAACGGTCATTATTTTTCATGCAGAATTACCCTCTAAGGTTTGTCGCACTTATTTAGAAATACCCTGTATTGATGAAGAACTAACTTTGCTAGTTGTTAAAGTACCTAACTTTTTTATTATCCAACACAATCGAATGAATAAAAAAGGAAAATGTTAAGAAAGCCTAAAGCTATAATTAAGTTTTAATTTCAGTGTTTTATATATGCTGAAATATTACACAGGGTGTTCCGAACTTTGAGGAAAAAACACAGTTTGATTGTTACACCCGGTATACAATGACATTTACATGTCCAGCAACAATATCACTACATCAATATTTCTAAAGAATAAGGCTATAAGATACTAAAAAAATCACTAAAATCGGACAACGCATTTAGGAAATACGAGACATCAAAAATGTTCCATTTTTAAGGTGGTGCGGTAATTTTGATGCTTAGTGTAGATTATCAAAAATCGCCCTACATCAATATGTTTTAAAGCAAAATTGATCGACTATCTACATTTTGCTTGTCTATATTTTTCATAAAACGGAATATTTTTACATCGTTATGGTCGATATAAACCAATCTGTTTTAGTAATTTTTATCAAGACTTTATGCAAAATAAGGAGTGAGTCATCAATCTCTATTTTTCTCGATTCATCGCACATCCACGCCCTAGATTACTATAATTTTATATTTTTGGTATTTCAGCAATACTTTTATGAGAATATTGGAAAGTAACATGAAAAATCAATCACTTTTTATTAGAAATTCCAAGCCGTTCTTTAATTTGTCTAGACGACGTTATGCAAATATATCTAATAGAAATTTTTTGAGGTTGATTTTCATGAAAAGTGTGCAATCGATCGTTTTACTTATTAAAGGTAATTTTTTGAAGTGTTCTATGTATTCAGGTAAAAGAGATTAAAACGAAAAATCCAAAAGGAAAAAAATTGATGTAGTTGACTGTATACCATTATTTATAAAAAATTAGTAAAATCCTTCATAAAAGGTATTTTTATACCACTCGCATATTATATTACATCTTCACCACAACAGAAATGTATACATCATTTTGACTGTTTTACTAAACTCATTACAATCCATAGGAAAAATATACCCAGACTTTCACATTTTAGGAAAAAACACACAACAGCTGATAGGAGAGTTAATGTGGGTGTTTGGTTCCGAATTCCATCCAACTACATCCATCTACTTGGTATTTTCACAGCAAGTAGGGAATAACTGAAGAAACAAAGGCTACCCTATATACTATATCGCTTTTGTCTTAGGGGTGGTTCCCACCCCTTCAAGGGAATGAAACATTTTATTGTCAAAATAACCACGGAAATGGCTAGAGAACCTAATTCTAGGTAAAAATTATTCTTTATTTTTTTTTAAAACTCCGTACTTTTTGATTTTATTCGTGGTTGAACCTTGGCCATTTTTATTGCAAAATGACACCTTTTTGGACGGTTCCTTGCGAATACCTCAAAACGTATGCGTCTAACTAACAACACTATATAAAAATTTTTGTAGCTTAGAAAAAAACAGAGAGATTCGTTCCTTTCATATATCTAGTTATAATACAAAAAGAGATATGGTAGGTGAAAAGAGTTTTAGTGCAGACGATATTATGTGAAACAATTGTGCATTTAAGGATAGAAGTATATAATTTACACCACATATACTACACATTCCAATAACACTGGCATCACAACAAACACCAATTGCGAATCTGGACCTCCACTTAGAGTCGAAGAAGTAAAGTATGCCATCAAAAGTACCAAAGATGGTAAAACAGTAGGCCTGATAACTTTCATACCGAATTTTTAAAACTTATGGATTACGACGGCATAAAATGGTTGAAAAATCTATTTAACAATATTATATTATAGGGTGTCAATTTGAAAAGTTGCCGCCCCCTATAATTTGGTCCCTATATAAAATCTAAAAATATAAAAAAACACGTCAAATTTATTTGTGAGGGAGACATTTTATAGACCAGTTTTCAACTAAATTACACTAACCCTCTAGCAGGGGCGGACACAACCCCCAAAATCTTTAATGGGAAGAGGGGTTGAGTGATAACTCATTTTAAAGATCGTTCGATTACCTTTTCAAAAATATCACATACATTATATTTCTTTTCAGTAATTCTAGAAAAATCATGTGAAGCCGTAAATAAGTATATTGAATATCGAGTTCAGAACTCCAAAATTTTTTGGAGTATTGAACTCCAAATTGAATTTTTTTGGGGTGTTGAAGTATTTAGAGTATTTTTATGAAGTTTTTTTTGGAAAAAATTAAGTAAAACCGTAAAGATATTAAGTATCGAGTTCAGAACTCCAACATTTTTTAGAGTATTGAGTCCAAGATTTTTCCAAAAGTACTGAAAAGAAATATAAAGCATGTGATATTTTTGAAAAGGTGATTTAATGACCTTCAAAATGAGGTATCACTCAACCCCACTTATTATTAAAGATTTTGGGGGTTGTGTCCGCCGCTACCATAGGGTTGATATAATTTAGTTGAAAACTGGTCTACAAAATGTCCCCCTCACAAATAAATTTGACGTGTTTTTGCATATTTTTAGATTTAATATAGGGACCAAATTATAGGGGTGGCAACTTTTCAAATTGACACACTGTATATGACACAGGCATAATTCCGCAAAAATGGCTAGAATCAACTTTTATAAATCTTTCAAAAAAACCCAATGACAGAAAGTGCGAAGACTATAAATTATAAGCCTTATGAGCCATTTACTTAAAACATTTCTAAAGGTCATTCACAAAAGAATATATACAGGGTGCGCCAAACCTCTGGTTTTCTTTGATTACGGCTAAACTATGAGATATACAAAAAATGTTTATAACAAAACTAATGTGTATCAAAAAGGTCTATAATCTAAAATTATTTTTGATTATACAGGGTGAGTCAGAACGACGGTATGAACCAAAGTTTTATTTTTTTATATGGAACACCCTGTATATTAAATCATTTTTGAATATATTATTTCAAAATATGAAAAAATTGTATAAGGCCTCATAGGCCTAAAGTTAATAATTTTCGAAATATTTACATTTTTATTGAGAAAAATGGTAATATTTATAGGGTTGTGGATTATGTTTCCAAGGAAATAAAAATTTAAGTGATAGGTCAAAGTTTTTAAAATATATTGTTATTTTTAAATAATTTAATATCTTTTACTTTTATCCATAAAATATACAGTGTGATCACTATTTGCAAATACAAAATTTTCTCAATTTTTTTAAACGGGACACCCTATATATTAGTTTTGCATTTTGTAGTAAATATTACAACCTTTCTTTTGGTATAAGGTTGTATGTACCTAGCATGTTTCGTTTTGTAGATATTTAAAAAAACTATAGATTTTATGTTTTTGCGGATTTTTTATTAAAAAATTTTTTGCAAAAAAGAAATAAATATAATCTGGTTTTAGAAACATACACTAAATATCAAATATGAAGATAAAAACGTAATTAAAGATTAAAATAAATCGTATGCTAGTACGATTCATTTGAATTTAATAACTTTAAATTATTTTACAAAAAATATTTTACCATACCAATGAATGCACAAATTAGTTACTACATTAAATAAATAACCAAATTTTAAATCTACCTTAGTAATTTTTCTACCACAGCAACTTTGCTGTACCAAATTAATTGTTAGTTATATTGTATTTAGTTAAACTTTTAATTTACCTTTTAAATTTACTTACATACATCTTGAGAATATAATAATTATTATAAAGTATGCTTTGAAACAAATGAATGTTAAATGTATCAGCCAAATTATTTATTAATACAAAGAGTATTTACTGGTGTCACAAAAGCTGGTAATACTTTTGTAGTTGAAATTTTTGTAACAATTTTTTATATTTTAAATTTTAATTTTTCAACCGAACAATTGGTGGATATCACATTTGTTTTGGGCGAAACCATTAGAAATTATTACCAGCTTTTGTGACACGAGTAGGTACATAGACTCTATTTACTTCTTAATATACTTCCATAACGTTCATTTGTTTCAAAGCATACTTTATACGTTCTCAAGATGTAGGTAAATTAAAAAGTTATTAACTGATCTTACTCGTAAATACAATATAACTAACAATTAATTTGGTACATCAAAGTTGCTGCGGTAGAAAAATTACTACGGTTGATTTAAAATTTGGTTGTTTATTTAATTTAGTAACTAATTTATGCATTCATTAATATGGTAAAATATTTTTTGTTCTTTCTTTCTTTCTCCCCTTCCTTATACCCTTTCAGGTGTCGGATTTGGGTTTAATTTAGCTACATATTCACCCATCTCTTCCATTCTTTTCGGTCCTGTGCTATTAGTTTCATTTCTTCTAGCGTTTTCTGTTTGATTTTTCCTGCTTCTACTATTTGCTGTATCCATTTTTTCTTCGGCCTGCCTTTTTTCTTTTTTGTAATATTCCTTGTTTCGTGAATTTTCCTTGCTAGTCTACTAGGTTTCATTCTCATCAGATGTCCATACCAGTTTAATTGCCTCTTTATTATTTTATTCATTATTGGTTCCTGTTTAGTTATCCCTCTTATTGTCTCATTTCTTATTCTATCCCATTTGGTCTTTCCGGCTATAGCACGTAAATGTCTCATCTCAATTGCATTTATCCTACTATTATGCTTTTTCTGTAAAGTCCAATTTTCGCTTGTATACAGTATCGTCGGTATCACAATCGTATTATATATTTTAATTTTTGTTTCGTGGGACAATTCTTTTTTCCTCAGAATTGGCGCTAGTGCGTAGTACAGTTTATTTGATTTTTTAGTTCTGTTTGTTATTTCGAGGTCTATTTTCCCATCATTGGTAATAATACTTCCAAGATAATCATATGCTGTAACTATTTCCAGTTGAGTATTTTTGCATTTTATAATTACTTCATTTTCTTCCTTTTCGCCGATGACCATTATTTTACTTTTCTCGATGTTTATTTCCATTTTTAATTTCTCTATTTCTTCTGTCCATATATTTATGAGTTTTTGCATTTTTGTCACGGAATCTGCTATAAGGACTATGTCATCCGCATACAATAGGGCTTCTATTTTTATTGGCTGTAATCTTTGGTATCCTATTGTTGTCTGTATTTGGTTCGTTCTTTCTCCAGTATTTCTAGTCAATTCATTCATGACTATTATGAATAGTAGCGGACTAAGACTGTCTCCTTGCTTGATACCTCTTTCCCAATTGAATTCTTCAGATCTTTCTCCTGCTATCTGTACACGTCCTTTTACTACTCCGTATATATTTTCAATTATTTTTATCAGTGTACTTGGTACTTTCATGTTCTGCAAGCATTTCCATATAATTTGTCTTTCTATAGAGTCGAATGTTGCCCTTAGATCTATGAATGCTAGAATGAGCTTTCCCCCCGAGTCAATACTTCTTTCTATTATATTTCTAATGATGTAAATGTTATCGTTTGTCTGTCTTTCTGGTCTAAACGCTGCTTGTTCTTCTCCCAGTTCTTTTTCTACCTCTTGTCTTAGCCTCTTTTCTACTATTTTCGTGTATATTTTAAACCATACCGATGATAAACATATTGCTCTATAATTTTCGCAGTTGACGTGTTCTCCCTTTTTGTATATTTGCACTATAAGGTTATTTTGCCAGTCTTTTGGGATTTGCTGCTTTTCCCATGCCTCTTTGTATATTTTCAACAACCAGTTTATCCCTTCTTCTCCCATGTACTTGACCATTTCCGGGTCTATGTCATCATCCCCTCCAGCTTTACCTATTTTTACGTTTGATACTTCCAATATTACTTCTTCTCTATTTATTTGCTCTAATTCTTTGTTCTCGTTATCTTGATATGTTTCATTTCTATCATCTATTATTGCATTTCTAAATTTGTTTTCATAGTATTCTTTCCATACTTTAGCTATTTGTTCTGGAGTTGTTTGGATTTGGTTTGTTGTATCCCTTACGGCTGTTATTTCTTTATGTTTTCCTTTCTTCATATGTCTGATTGTTGTCCAGAAGCTTCTATTATTTGTTACATAGTTTTGTTGTAATTCTTCTCCAAACTCTTCCCACGTTTTTGTTTTTACTTGTTTTATGGTGTTTTTCGCTAATCGTCTCAGCCTTTTGTATTCTTCTTTATCTTCTTCCAGTTCGGTCTCAATCTATTTTTTCCATGCTATTTTCTTTTTCTTCACTGCTGTTTTAACTTCATTGTTCCACCATCTCGTTCTTTTATGGAGTTTGTTATGTTTTCTGATTCCACATATTTCTGTTGCTGTAGACTTTATGACTACTTTGAAGGCGTTCCATCTTTCTTCCAGTGTCCATGCCTCTTTTTGGTTTTCTAGTTGTCTTAATCTTCTATTTGTTTCTTTTTTGTAATGTTCGCGCACCTGTTCTAATTTGAGCTTATTTACTTTTACTCTTTGGTAATCTTTTCTTTCCACCTCCTTTATTTTTTCATCCTCGAGTTTTGCAGTAACCATCCTGTGCTCTGTAACTAGTTCCGGTTCCTTTTCAGTTAAGACGTTATGTATTTTATCTTCTAGGTTTATCGTTTAAACTATGTAATCTATCAAACTTTTCGCTCTTCTCTCTTCCGCCACGAACGTATATTTGTCTTCGATGTTTTGGTTTGTAAATGTGTTTCCTATTAGTAGGTCATTTGCTTGGCAGAAATCTAGCATTTTGACACCATTCCTGTTCAAACATTCCTCTCCGTATTTTCCAATGCATCCTAATCCTTTGTTGACATCCTTGCCCACTCTTGAATTCCAATCTCCTAAAATTATGATTTTCTCTCTCGATTCTCTTAATTTGTCTAGTGCTCTTTGGAGTTCATTGTAGAATTCTGTCATCGTTTCTTCATCTCTGCCTTCAGTTGGTCCATATAATTGTATGAATCCTATTTTGTCTTTTAGGTCCATTTGGATTGTTATAATTCTAGATGATAATGTTTCATAGTGTGTTATTCTTGGTTCTAGTCTCTTATTTACTATTATACCAACTCCTTCCTTTGCTCTTTGTCCCTGCGGTACTCCTGAATAATAAAGACTATATTCCTCATTTAGATTTATGTGCCCTCCTCCTACCTTTTTTGTTTCACTTATTCCCATTATTTGGATACCCATTTTTTCCATTTCTTCAGTTATTTCTATTTCCTTTCCATTTAGAGAGGTCACGTTCCATGTTGCTATTCCTATTTGTTCTGATCTTCATTTACAAAACTAGTATTTGATTTTCCATTATTGTTATTACTTCTACTACTACTACTATTTATACTACCTATACTACTAATATATTACCTATACTACCAATATTTCCACCACCCAATATTTTTTGTAAAATAATTTAAAGTTATTAAAATCAATTGAATTGAACTAGCATACTATTTATTTTAATCTTTAATTACGTTTTTATTTTCATATTTTATATTTTTGTATGTTTCTAAAACCAGATTATAATTATTTTTTTTGCAAAAAAATTTTTAAATAAAAAATCCGCAAAAATGTAAAATCTATAGTTTTTTTAAAATATCTACAAAACGAAACATGCTAGGTACATACAACTCTATACCAAAAGAAAGGTTGTAATATTTACTACAAAATGCAAAACTAATATACAGGGTGTCCCATTAACAAAAAATGAGAAAATTTGGTATTTGCAAATAGTGATCACACTGTATATTTTATGGCTAAAAGTAAAAAATATTAAATAATTTAAAAATAACACTGTATTCTAAAAGCTTTGACCTATCACTTACATTTTTATTTCCTTGGAAACATAATCCACAACCCTATAAATATTACCGTTTTTCTCAATAAAAATGTAAATATTTCGAAAATTATTAACTTTAGACCTATATGACCTTATACAAATTTTCATATTTTTAAATAGTATATTCAAAAATGATTTAATATACCCATTTAAAAAAATAAAACATTGGTTCATACCGTCGTCCTTACTCACCCAGTATAATTGAAAATAATTTTAGATTATAGACCTCTTTGATACACATTACTTTTGTTATAAACATTTTTTTGTATATCTCATAGTTTAGCCGTAATCAAAGAAAACCAGAGGTTTGGCGCACCCTATGCAAAGTGCGAGGAACAACTAACAAGAACACAATTCGGATTTCGTGATGCTCTGGGAACACGAGAAGCCCTTTTTGCTGTACAAGTGCTATTTCAGAGATGCAGGGATGTAAATTTTGATATATACGTATGCTTTATAGATTACCAGAAAGCATTTGACCGAGTAAAACATGACAAATGAATAACACTAATGCAAGAAATTGCAATTGACAACAAAGATCTGAGAATTATCAGAAACATTTATTACAATTAAACGGCCAAAATCAAAATAGACCAGTTGACTGAAAAAATTGCAATAGAACGAGGAGTACGACAGGGCTGTATTTTATCTCCACTACTATTCAATATTTACTCTGAATGGGTATTTAAGGAAGCTTTAGATAATTGTGCGAAGGGAGTATTAATAAATGGTGAATGGTTGAATAACATTATATATGCAGATGACACCATAGTGTTTGCCGATAATCTGAATGATTTACAGATATTAATAAATCGTATAACAGAAGTCAGCAACAGATACGGAATAGCTCTACACATAAAGAAGACCAAAATGACAATTAGTAAAAAACCAATACTAAACGCTCAACTTACAATCAACCAACAGAATATCGAAAGAGTTGAGCAATACACATATCTGGGCACGAATTTAAATAGCCAAAGGGATCTCTCAACATAAATTAAACAGCGAGAAATAAAAGCGAAAGCAGCATACGTTAGAATGAGACCCATTTTCAACAGTCAAGACATATCAATAAAAACAAAATACCGTCTTTTGAAATGCTACATATTCACGTTTCTGCTCTACGAAACGGAAGCGTGGACACTAACTGTTGCATCTATGAATCGGCTCGCAGCTTTCTAAATGTGGTGTTATAGGCGCATCTTACGTATATCTTGAGTTGACCGAATTACTAATGTGGAAGTCCTGAGTAGAATGGGGAAATAGTGTGAAATTCTCATAACCATCAAAACAAAAAAATTTGAATATCTAGGACATATAATGAGAAATCAAGAACGTTACGGCCTTCTCTAACTGATTCTCCAAGGGAAGGTAAATGGTAAAAGAGGACCGGGAAGAAGACGCATTTCCTGGCTTCAAAATTTACAAAAGTAGTATAACATGACTACCACTGAACTGTTCCGCGCTGAGGTCAACAAAGTCAAGATAGCCATGATGACCGCCAACATCCGGAACGGATAGGCACTTTAAGAAGATACTACACATTTATAAAGGTTCAAATTTAGATATAAGGCCATCTCAGATTTTGCCTTTTACAAAAATGGCGGTCATTTAAAATGGCGACTATACATATGTGACTAATTTTATTTTTTTATTTTTTTTTGTGGAATTTATGGCTTTGGTGAGAACTAATCAGCTTTAAAATTGTTAGAAATAGATATTATTAACATAACAAGTAAATAAAAATATATTATAAAATAGAAATTTGATTTAACTTCGCATTTAATCTATATTGTGAGATTTTTTCTCTACGCGCGACAACTTACGTTACAGAAGTGAGCGCGACTGCTTCCGGGTTAAAAATCTTGCGTTTTCTCCATGTAACTGGAAAATGATAATAGATACGAAAAAAAGATACCGTTCAAAAATATAGAACAGTTCTTGCTTAGAATTAGGTTCTCAAGCCATTTCCGTGGTTATTTTAATCAAAAAATTTTATACCTCCGAGAAGGGGGTGGAAAGATAATCGCCAGATAATCGCCCAAGATAAATCACCATAGTATATAGCATATAATTAGGAGATATGTAGAGGCTATTCCCAAAATTTCATTAAATTCCATGCAGTACGATAGAATTGGGAGGTAATATCATCCTGTTTTCCCTCTCATTGACTGGCGTATAAACAAAATTTAAAAAATTAGGAGAAATATACACTCTAAACGAAATAAAATACGTTTGATCTATAAAAATACTCTACTAATGGGTTTTTAATTACCCTATTCACTTTAACGATTTCATTAGCTTGGCCGAACTCTAACTTTAAAGCATTTTACAAAAATGTAAAAAGTTATTAACACCTTTCTGGAATAAATTGTTTTATACAATTTTTTCTTCTTTATATACCATACAATACCAGGAAAACAAAAGGGATTGAAACAAAAAGAGTAGATGACGTGAACATTTAATTGAGAAAGTTACCAACAAAGTATGTTGACTTGCACTTTTGCGCTCATTGTTTCCTCCGTTAGCAGTTAGTTGCAAAAGATTCTTTGATCAAACAGGATAGAACAATTCTCTACGAGGATTATTTCGTTGCTTTTGAGCAGGAACATTTGACTTTTTCCTATTTACAGTGGATCCCAAACCCCTTTTTCAGTGCGTCATTAATTTTGACGTCATATAGGATTTTAAGAATGTCGCAAATCATTACATGACATTTTAGTTAAATCTAACAGTTGTCAGAATATTTATATTTGTTTAGCATTTTACATTAAAATATTTTAATATAAAAATAAGTAAATATAAAATCAAATTTCACTATTATACAATGTCTGAATATACCTTCCGAATATACATACGTCCGAATATACATAAAATTTTTATATTTACGTCGCTGAAAAATACTAACCTAGAAATTACAATTTTGTCATTTTACCACATGATCGAGTATAATTTTTGTATCAAATTATTGATTGGAAATCTATTCAGATTATTGTAATCGCCAAACAATTATACATCTATAAGTATAAATCCGTATCAGTATGCAAATACCCGTCAAGGAATACATAATATTCTCTAAGTTCAATGTATAATAATCACAGAAGTACTTTTTTCTCTCACTTCCAACTGTAATGCGTTAGAGATAATTTGTGACGCACTGAAAAAAAGGGTTTGGGACAATCTATACAATTTTTTATAATTATAAATATAAAAAATAATGGGACAGTTCAAATGTCACAAGCAAATCTTATCAACCCCTATAAAATTGATTAAATCCTATAAATTACAGAGTTTGATAATAATTGATACAGACAAATCATTGGCGCATGAGATGCACAGTACATACTCATGTCCAAAAAGAAAATAAAAGCCAAACTAAAAATTACAAAGCGATTAACCTACTTGATATTATTCTTCTAAAAAATAATAAAGTTATCGAAGGATTCGGTCTTTGCTCCGAAAATACGAAAATTCAGTCAGTAGCATACGACACAAAGCACTCAGTCAGTAGCATACGCCACATCTTTGTAAAGACAAAGACGCCGACTTTGCAAAGTAACAAGACACTTACTAAACACACACACACTACACATGACACTAGGTACCTAACTACAAAAATTCCCCGTACCTACCATGCCAATGACCATTAGTTATCGAGGCGGACACGCGCCAACTCGTAACTCTTAATGACAAACTTTTTCAAATCAAAATGTACACCGGCCAATTCGTAACTTTTTACTACCTGACGCTCCCAACTCGCAACTTATACAGGTGAATTCGAAACCATTGTTTAATTCTAATACCCCCGGTAGTTAATTTAAAAGGTAAGAAATGAATTTGAACAGTAACGGATTAAGCCAACACGGGGCATATAGCATTATTATGTAGGCGAATGGTTCTTGGTTTGCTTAAAAACATGTGTATTATAATATGTACCTATAAAAAAATAAAAATTTAAATCTCTTAATAAAATAATTCAAACAATATTATATGTATAGACAAAGGCGGATCTGTAAAAAACGTTTATTTGCGGATGTGCGAGGTGTCATTCGGATTTTTGCAGATATAAAGTTAGGTGACAACTTCAATAATAATAATTCACTTTTATGCTCCTCAAATATGCCCGGAACATTATTAAAAAAATTAAAATATTTAAAAATTTCGAAAAACATTGATTTTTTTTCTACTTTCTTTGCTTATAACTTCAAAACGATTCATTTTGGAGCAAAGTGGTAGAGAAATAAAATAAAGATAATTGAATTTTGTATGATATACGACTAGCTAAAATGACTTAAATTATTACCCTTTCTGTAAAATAGCTATAAATACAAAATAAGAGGGCCAAATAAGCCTATTTTTATTCAGTGTGTTTTTCAACAACTTTGGTTGCACTTAGAACCTTCGTAATTCGCACAGAAAATCCTTATAACATACTTAAATCGTCCACCATATTTCATTAAAATCGACCTGATAGATTTTGCATAATAATTTTGCAATCTAAATTTTTTAAAAAAAGTTCAAATTTTTTAAAAACTTTACATACACTAATACACTTTACAGAATTAAAATCGGATTATCTAAGCGGCGTCAGCACTTTTTTAAAGTTATAAACATTTTTTTTGGCTTATAAACAAATACAGTGAGGACGTTTGAGTTGGAATAAATTCATTTTCTGGAGAATGGGTGTCTCTGGAGATAAATCCCGAAATAGGTCGATTTTTATTTTTAAATTCTAATTTTTTGGTATACATATCATACTAGTGACGTCATCCATCTGGGCGTGATGACGCAATCGATGATTTTTTTAAATAAGAATAGGGGCCGTGTGATAGCTCAATCGAAAGGCTATTCAATTTTGTATTTACTGATATAAACATTAACATAATTATTTACACAGGGTGCCCAAAAAAAGTAAAACTGCTAAGAGGCTGGTGAGTGGCAACTAATATTGAATTAAGTGAAAAACAATAGTTGTTTATCAAATAAAACATTTTTTTCTGTTTTAGGACAGTAAAATGTATTTCGAATTAAATAAATCATATACATACATTCTTCTTTTGTCTCAATTTAATTAAAAAAAAATTTGGGCACCCTGTATAAATAATTATATGTTAAGGTTTATATTAGGAAATAGAGAATTGCATATACTTTCGAATGAGCTATCATACGACCCCTATTCTCATTTAAAAAAAATCATTGATTACGTCAGCGTTTCCCAACCGGTGGGTCGTGGTCGTGACCCACTAGTGGGTCGCGGGCAGATTTCAGGTGGGTCCCGGCGTGGCTCTTACAGTAGCTGAGTAGCGGACACTATAAATCATCATGGGTGAGGGATGGGTCGCGAATATGAAAAAACAGCAGAAGGTGGTCGCCAGACATAAAAGGTTGGGAACCACTGGATTACGTCATCATACCCAGATGGATGACGTCACTAGTTTGATATATATGCCAAAAAATTTATAATTAAAAAAAAGAAAAATCGACCTGTTTCGGATTTATCTCCAGAGTTGCTTATTCTCGAGAAAATGAATTTATTCCGACTCAAGCGTCCTCACTGTATTTGTTTATAAGCCAAGAATTGTTTATAATTTTAAAACAGTGCTGAGGCCGCTTAAATAATCCGATTTTAATTATGTAAAGTTTATTGGATAGGTAGAGTGCCTCTTTATATGGGACCGTTCAAGTATTACGTAACGCAGGTTGGGGGGGGGGGGGGTCACAAATCTTCAAAAATTGCGTTACGTAATACTTAAACGCCCATTACAGTGCGTTAAGTAGGGGGGCAAGGGGGTCAAAAATCGCGTTACGTAATACTTGAACGCTCCATATGTAAAAAAATTAGCAAACCTCTAAATGGTCTACTTTTTGTTAAGAAAGCTTTCAAAAAATTTGAAGTTAAAAAAAAAAAATTAGATTGCAAAATTATTATGCAAAATCTATCAGGTCCGTTTTAATTAAATTTGGTGGACAATTTAAGTATATTGTAAGAATTTTATAATATAATTAAGAATGTTCTAAATGCAACCAAAGTGGTTGAAAAACACTGAATAAAAACAGGCTTATTTTACCCCCTTATTTTGTATTTATTGCTATTTTGCAGAAAGGGTAATAATTTAAGACATTTTTAACTAGTCGTATACCATACAAAATTCAATTATCATTATTTTATTTCACTACGACTTTGTTCCAAAATGAATCGTTTTAAAGTTATAAGCAATAAAAGTAGAAAAAATCGATGTTTTTCAAAATTTTTAAATTTTTAATTTTTTTATCAATGTTCCGAGCATATTTGAGAAGGATCATAAGTTGACTATAATTATTGAAGTTGTCACCTAACTTTATCCACGTTCACTCATTACGAAATCTGCTACAAGTAATTCAGCCATTTTAACAAAATTTATTTCCACTTTCTCATGTAACTCGTCCAAGAGATAATACATAAATGATGAATAACTTTTACACCACCTTCAAAGAGAGTAATTTATACAGGTACATACCTGGAATACCGGTATTAGATTATCAATATCATTAGTAATTACTTAGAAAAGTAAGTTACAAATTCACCGATACTTGATGGGTTACCGCAAAATTACCTGCGCACAAGAGTTACCAGTTGGCCTGTAATTAGGATGGGGGATTAAAATAGTTACGAATTCACCGGGACCCATCGAGGCATTAGCTAAATAAAAAAAATTACATGGCAATGGATGACCACTGACAAAAAATAACACAATTAACCAAGTAATGTCCATATTTTTTACATCCGAATTGATGGAAAACTAATCAGTTCAGTTATTTTGTCCGATTTCCCCACAAACCAATAAATAATATACCTCGACAGTTGGTATGAAAAAACGCGTATTTTAAAATTAAATCTTTCTAAATATACATTACGTTTCAAACCATTGATTGCCACGTTTATATTAATGCGGTTTTATCGATAATTTACATTCATGTATACATGTCTCTGTATGTCTGTATTGGACGTGATGTGGTTTTTTGTGGGTAGGCGAGAAGAGGAAGTTATTTTTACAATTGTAAAGCGTGAAAAATACATACCAATTTTTTGATGAAACAGGAAAATAAATTGCGGTTTTTCAGCACGTATTATTTGAGCAAACACAGCTGTAATTGAATTATTGTATTTTTAATACTTACAACAAAACAGAAAGAAGAATCTGATTGATAGTCCAGAGAAATAAGATTTTTCTCGTGACACATCCCCCTCCAGGCCGAAACCAAATTTTTTTGAGTAGTATGGACATCTATATTAATAACCTTTATGTTTCCTGCAGCCGATTTTGATGATATACATAGTTATAAACAAATGAAAATCAAAAAACAGTAAATTTTCGCTTTTTTCGTCGATAACCAAAAAGTTAAGCATTTTAAACAAATTTGAGAGTAAAAAACTCATAAATCGACTAAAAAATTCAATATGGCGTTCGCTGAATATGTCTATGCTTATTGGTTGCTTAGGAAATTGCAAAATAAATAATAAATTTTGAAGTTTTTAAAAAATCATAACTTATGTAAAAATTAACTTAGAACCGATAGTTTACATTCATGTATACATGTCTCTGTATGTCTGTATTGGACGTAATGTGGTTTTTTGTGGGTAGGCGAGAAGAGGAATTTAATGTTAACAATTGTAAAGCGTGAAAAATACATACCAATTTTTTGATGAAACAGGAAAATAAATAGCGGTTTTTCAGCACGTATTATTTGAGCAAACTCAGCTGTAATTGAATTATTGTATTTTTAATACTTACAACAAAACAGAAAGAAGAATCTGATTGATAGTCCAGAGAAATAAGATTTTTCTCGTGACACATCCCCCTCCAGGCCGAAACCAAATTTTTTTGAGTAGTATGGACATCTATATTAATAACCTTTACGTTTCCTGCAGCCGATTTTGATGATATACATAGTTATAAACAATTGAAAATCAAAAAACGGTAAATTTTCGCTTTTTTCGTCTATTACCAAAAAATTAAGAATTTTAAACAAATTTGAGAGTAAAAAACTCATAAATCGTCTAAAAAAATTCAATATGACGTTCGCTGAATATGTCTATCATTATTGGTTGCTTAGGAAATTGCAAAATAAATAATAACTTTTGAAGTTTTTTAAAAGTTTATAACTTATGTAAAAATTAACTTAGAACCTTCTTATTACAAGAATTGCTGAGACTTCTGGTGCTTAAATGATATTTTAAATTTCAAAGCCATTGGTCAAATAGTTTAAAAGTTATTTAATTTGTTTATCTCAAATTCATTTATTTTGCAACACTATAAGTCAGAAAATTATGAGGTTACAGTAAGACTTCTGACAGTTTATGGAAGAAGAACATCTATAATATTGACTTAATTAAAAAAAATGACAAAAAATAATATTAAACAGTGTACAATTATTTTGCAAAAACACGTCAATTTTTTGCTTACTTAAAAACAATTAGAATATTTTTTTAACCGTTACCCGTAGAAAAATTATTTTTTCATATTTGGAAAGACTGAATTTTTATACACATTTAGAAAGAAAAAGAATTATCATAGGACAATTAGGGACGAAGTTAGCCCCCCCTTTTTTTAATTCACATGTTTTTGCAAAATAATTTTAAAGTATTTAGAACAATTTTTTGTCATTTTTTTTATTAAACAAATAGTATAAATCTTCTTTTTTCATAAACTATCCTAAGTATTAGTGTAATTTTTCTGACGTATAGCGTTGCAAAAAAAATAATTTGGGATAAACAAGTTAAATTTAAACTATTTGACCAATTACTTTGAAATTTAGGGTATGATTTAAGCACCAGAAGTCTTAGCATTCCGTGTAATAAGATCGTTCTGAGTTAAATTTTTACATAAGTTATGAATATTTATAAAAACTCAAAATTTATTATTTATTTTGCAATTTTTTAAGCAACCAATAAGGATGAACATATTCAGTGAACGCCATATTGAAATTTTTTTATACGATTTATGAGATTCTCACTCTTAAATTTGTTTAAAGTACTTAACTTTTTGGTTATAGGCAAAAATAGCGAAAATTTACCGTTTTTTGATCTTCATTTGTTTGTAACTACGTGTATCATCAAAATCGGCTGCAGGAAACATATAGGTTATTAATACAGATGTCCATACTACTCAAAAAATTTGATTTCGGCCTGGAGGGGGTTGTGTCACCAACAGGATATTTTTTTTCCTTATTTCTCTGAACTATGAAATATATCATATGGACCGGACGACCATATTATACGGGTCAAAAGAAATCATATGTGCCAAAAGAAACGGGACAGTCGAATATTTCGCAAAATTTATATCGAATTAAAGAAATGAAAAACCCGTGTTCAAAATATTTAAAAAATCTATCAAGTGATACCAAACACGACCCTCCATCTCAACCGCTAAATTGGTAGGCGACATTAAAATCTTAAGTAGGTATACTCCGTCCCAAACCCTTCTTTCGTGCGTCATTAAGTTTGACGTCATATATGATTTTAAGAATGTCGCAAATCATTACATCACATTTTAGTTAAATCTGACACTGACAATTGTCAGAATATTAATATTTAAAGTTGTTTAATGTAAAATTAAATAAATATAATATCAAATTTCACTATACAATGCCTGAATATACCAATGACCTAAAATATTTATATTTACGTAGCTGACAAAATTTCTAACCTAGAAATTACAATTGTCATTTTACCAAATGCTCGATTATTTTTGTGTCAAATTATCTTACTCGCCTCATTGATTGGTTATCTATTTAGAGTGTTGTAATCGCCAACCAATTATACATCTATAAGTATAAATCCGTTTTAATATGCATCTACCCGTCAAGGAATACATAATTTTCTAAGTTGAATGTATAATAATCACAGAGGTTTGCTTTTTTCTGTCGCTTCCAACTGTAATGAGCTAAAGAGAATTCAATAATCTGTGACGCACTGAAAAAAGGGTTTGGGACTGACTTAAACTTATATACAGTCCGTCTAATTTACTTACACGTCATTATCTACGTTAGAGATCTAAGTTGACATTGTTGCCCAATTACAAAAAATTCCTAAATTCATTTTAAATCAAATACATCACACAACTTTTGCGGAAGTGGATTATACAGCAAAACAAATTGATATTCAATGTAAATAAATAAAAACTTTAGAAATAGAAAACAAGCATTAAGTTATAATCTTACGTTAAAGTACAGGGCCCCCGCTACCATATGTGCAAAGTGTGAAATGCACACGGGCGCCGTCCTTTAGGGGCGCCACAACCGAGGGTCAAAAAGTGCAAAAATATTTACAAAAAAAAATAAAAAAGCAAAAATTAATTTTAAAATAATAGTTGAGAAATTAAATAGTTCAGTTTTATTCTGTTTGGATCTTGGATAACATTTTTAGTCTTTCTATAAACATAAAATAAAAAATCCCGCTATAAAAATAACAAACACTCAACTGTAGATAAGAAATACATAACTATGCGCTGATTTCGTGGAAAAATTCCAAACACATTGGTTGAGCAATAGTATGTGGGCGGTAATTCTATCTCAGCGATTACTGCGATTAGCGAACGATTCTGCGGCGAGTGCGGCGCTCAAATGATGAATCGACAATATATATTTGAGAATCGCATACCTATCAAATAACAAATTAGACGGGACTGTATTGTCGCCCCGTTTGCGAAATTATTCCGATTCGATTTTTTTGCACAAACTAACTCAAAAAGAGGTCCTTATAATAAATTTACAGGGTGTAAAGCGGTGCCGTGGACGAAAAATTGGTAAAACATTTTTTTTTAAAACAAATTCACAAAATAATTTTTTCATTTCGAACAATTTTTTTAGTTGGGTAATTCTGAGTAAAAAAGGCCTCTTGTCATTTTTCACTCAAATTGATTGTTGTCGAGTTATATGCAATTTAAAACTTAAAAAATGCGAAAATTACCATTTTTAAGGCTAATAACTCGATTAAAAATTATTATTATGAAAGTCAAAAAGCGACCAAATCAAAGTTTAAAACCCCTTCTTCAACATACTGAAGAAATTTTTGTCATTATTTTATTACAAAGCTGTTGTTTTTAATTATTAGCAATTAGCGCTATAGTCCAGGCTGTATCGTTGCCCACGTTAGCAAAATTATTTCGATTAGATTTCTTTGCAAAAACTTACTCAAAAAAGGTCCTATAACAAATCCACAGGGTTCCAGGCGGTACTTTGGTCGAAAAATTGTTTAAACAATTTTTTTAAACAAATTCACAAAAATAGTTTTTATACTTCGAACATTTATTTATAGTACTATACAAATGACCTGGCCTCTTGTGACTAATCCAGGTCGTTTCCTGATGGGATTACAGTAGTTTATCTTTACATTATTATTATTTTAAGAATTTTCTATATTTAACTAATTAACAATAGCCCTAATCTACTACTAATTATGAAAACTACAAATTGTAAACAATTCTAATAAATAATTCTAATGAACAAATAATAACAAATAAACAAAAACCAATAAACAAAATATAAATTATTAATTTTTTTTTTTTTTTGAACATATAATTTTTATAAAAGTGCTCCCATTTCTCATTCTCAGATGAGAAATGCCAGCATTCTTCATCTAAAAATAGTCACGAATAATTTTAAGTGCAGGTCTAATCGACTTTATGATATTCTTAATGGTATTTCGGTGAGCCTCATACCATTGAGTTTTAAAATTTCAGGCTTTTAGTTTATTTTTTTTTGTTTGATTAATAATTTTTTTATTTTTGATTTATTTTATTTTATATTTGATATTAATTTTTAATTTTTTATTATATAAATATTTATTTAATTATTCCAATATTTTATTTTATATTTTTATAGGTAATTTTAATTTTTTTTTTGTATAATTTCTTATTTAAATTCAAAGAGGTTGGATATTATTTACTTGATTTCTTCTTCGTCTAATATTATATAATTCTAATTGTTTCTTTGATATTATGTCCGCTAAATTGTTTAATGTATTAAATAATTCTTCATTTTGTATTATATTTTCTATATTTATGCCAAGAAGGTCTCTTCTCATTCTTTGTAGTTCTTGTGTGTTTGTTTGTCTTTCGCAAATAAATACTATGTGTTCTGGTGTGCCTATTTCTCCACATTCACAATATTCATTGTCTTTTAAGTTAAATCTATGTAGGTATGTAGGGTACGGACCGTGCCCTGTAAGAAAATGTATTAATCCTTTTTTTGGGTTAAAATAATTTGGTATATTATTTAAATTTGGAATGAAATTATAGAGACGTCTTGCTTTAGGTGAATTATTCCATTCGTTTTGCCATTTTCTATTTAATATTTCTTCTAATTGTCTTTTTGTTCTGATTTCTATTCCCATTAATTGCATTATTTTTTCATAATTTTCTTTTCTTTGCCAATATCTACATGCACGTTTTTGTGCTTCCAAGTGCATGGGCATTACACCAGTCAAGACTGTTAAAGCTGATGTTGCTGTAGTACTGAAGGCTCCTGTCATTCTAACAAGGAAACCTCTTTGTGCTTTATTCAGTTTTTCAATATTTGTATTATTTGTTAGTCTGTGTGCCCATACACTTGCACCGTACCCTAGAATTGAGGCAAGTATCGTACTCAGGTATACGCGCATATGCTGGAACGGAATTCTATATTCCCTTTGTGCTAGGCTTGCAATGCAATGCATGACTTTCGCTGCCTTCTCACAGACGCTATTTATATGGTTTGTAAAGAGTCTTGGTTCATCGATTATGATACCAAGATATCTAGTTATTTTTGTTCTTTTTATTGCCTTTCCCCTTATTTGTATACTTGGATTTCTTTCAAGTCTTCCTTTTATAAGGCTATATGTTGTTTTTGTTTCTGATATAGTTAGTTTAACTTTTTTCATCCATTCATTTATGTTTTCAAGTACTCCATTTGATTTTATTTCTAGTTCTCTTCTTGAATTAGCATCTATGATAAGCAGCAAATCATCCGCATACGCTATGCTCCCTAGAACTTCAGGATCCACAGCTAACCGTTCCAGCAGTTCTTCTAAAAGTATGTCCCAAAAAATAGGTCCACACACTGAACCTTGTGGACAACCTTTAGTTATATGTCTCGTCTTTTTATCCATTGGACAACTTAAGCTGGCATATCGGTCTTGACAATAGTTTCTGAAACTCCCGTACAAGTTTCTGGGGCAATGCATCTGTCGAAGTCTTTCGAATAATGCCGGCCACCATAAATTGTCAAAAGCTCCAGAAACATCTATAAAGATAATCAAAACATACTTCTTTGTGCTCCCCCCAATGATATTAAAAACTTTATTAATAGCATCTTCTGTTGATTTTCCTTCCCTAAAGCCATATTGATTTGGATGAAGTCCAGTTTCGTGTCTTATTTGATTTAGTCTTTTACAAAGTAATTTTTCATGTAATTTCCCCATTGTGTTTAGTAAGCATATTGGTCTATAAGATTTAGGTAAAGTTGGATCTTTATCTTCTCCTTTACTTATAATTATAACTTCAGCTTGTTTAAAGTTGTTGGGAAACTTTTGTTGTCTCAGACATTCATTATATAAAGAAGTGAGTATTGGTATTAAGTACTCTGAAAGTGCCTGAAGAATTTCTACATGAATGTTATCTGGCCCAGGAGCCTTTTTTCTTTTCATGTTTTTCAAACATTCATATATTTCTTCTTCAGTAAATTCTTCTAACTGTCTTTCTTCTGGTATCTCATACTCTTGTATCATCAGTGTTCTAATATTTTTTTGTTCTATTGTTTCATTTTCTAAGTCGTCAGGAGGTAGTAATACATCTAGTAGTGTATCAGCTGAATCCTCCCAACTTTTTGTATATGAACCATCTGCTTTTTGTAAAGTAGAAAGCATTGTTGGACATTTAAGTTTTTTAGATACAATTTTGTATGGGACACCCCACATATCTAATTCTAAATGTCTAGAAACAAAAGCTTCCCAACTTTTCGCTTTAGTTATATGTATTTCTTCTTTATATTCGTTTTTTAATCTTCTATACTCTCCTAGAAGTATTTGCCTCTCGAGAAAGATACTACATCGTTGATATCGCTTTCGCGCATATCTTACTCTGCTTCTCATTCTCGTGAGGTTTTCCTTCCAGGCAAAGTCTTTTACTTTTTTATTATTGGATATTTTTGGAATTGCTGTATCCACTTCGAACAATTTTATTTAGATAATTTGGATCATTTTGAACACAAAAGGTATCTTGTGATTTTTCTCTAGAATTGATTGTTGTCGAGTTATATGGCCATTTTCGCATTTTTCAAATCTTAAATCGCGTAGAACTCGACAACAATCCATTTTAGAGAAAAATGACAAGGGACCTTTTTTATTCAGAATGACCCAAGTTATCTAAAAAAAATTTGTTCGAAATAATTTTTTTTGTGAATTTGTTTAAAAAAAATGTTTAAATAATTTTTCAACCACGACACCGCCTGGCACCCTGTGGATTGAAGATAGGACAAATAATCCTCGGACAAATAATCCCGGAAAAAAATCCCCAAAAATTATCCCTGGACAAAAAATCCCCAGAAAAAAAATCCCCGGACAAATAATCGCCGGACAAAAAATGCCTACAAAAAATCCTGGACAAATAATCCCTACAAATATTTTTGGACAAAATATCCCCACAAAAAATCCCGGACAAAATATCCCCAAGAAATATTTGCTGCCGAATAGTTCTCTAAAAGTTTTCCCGTGAATGCAATCGGTATAGGTAGATAACAATCGCCATGAAACCGCTTTTCGGTACGAAAATAATGATTAGCAATTAATATTAAGCATGAATTGTAATTTAGATTAAGTACCAAATTTCTAATTCCAATTCCATGTCGAAAACTTTAAATTTTACGTGACAAAAAAGTGTGAGTTTTTTCAAAAATCGTGGGAGAGAATGATATGGGGAATGAGCTAAGGCTGTGGGAATCATGTTGTAATTATTGGCTTAAATCTTTTGCTCACTCTGTTTTGAATAAGTATGGCCAGTACATTGCGTATTCGTGATGATAACTGCTGGTCTTGACAACGATAATCTTGATTGTAATCCAAAAAACCTGTTCCTTTTTGTACATTTAGCGTCAAAAATATTTAGTCATCATCATCATTAATGTTATAACTCTTCGAGAGTCTTTGCCGCGTTTATTATTGCCTTCCATGTTTGTCGGTCCTGTGCCACTATTTCCCATTTTCTCTAAATCTCCTCTGACTGCATCTTTCCACCTTTTTCTAGGCCGTCCTACAGACCTTCTACCATCTGGCCTCTCCCCGAGTAGCTATGTCTGGTTTGATTTTTGGATAAATTTTTGGCATAACATATTCTAAGGCCACATTAAACAACAATGCTGACAACGGATCTCCCTGTCTCAGTCCAAAGTTCACACGCAGAAACCGTTTGATATTTTTCCCACTATTCTAACTTGTACAAAGGAGTTAAGCGCTGGTTTCCTCGAAAGCGGCACCGACAAACAGCGACCGTAGCACTGCGATGAATTACGTCAAATTACGGTGAAAAATTCAAGGTTCTTCACTGGGGCAATGGAATGTGAAAGCTCAACAAGTGGTGGCTTCCAACGCATCCTTGGAAACCAACGCTATTATTTTGCATGGTACAGTTTTTTATGATGTCATTCATCGCAGTGTTATGATCGCAGGTTGTCGGCACCGCATTCGAGGAAACCAGCGCTTTACTTAGATGCATTTGCGTTACCGCAGTTAGTTTCTTCTCTACGCCCAACTCGGCCATTTTGGTCGAGCTGGGTGTACGTAAAAATTGTATTCCATGTAGTGTTGCGACGATTAATGTAAAATTTCAAGATTTTGGCATGGAATTGGAATTCGAAATTTGGTAAAATTTCGGGAAAACTTTTAGAGAATTATCCGGCAACAAATAATTCGTGGGGATTTTTTGTCCAGGGATAATTTGTGGGGATTTCTTGTCCGGGATTATTGGTCCGGGGATTATTTGTCCGGACCCCAAAAAAATAAATAAAAAAACATTATCAAAATACCTATGCCTATAAAATGACAAGGGGCGCCAAAATCCTTTTTTGCACACAGGCGCCAGTAGTTCTTACGGGGGCCCTGTTAAAGTACATAATAAAAACAGTAAATATAATGAAACAAACACTTATAGTAAATAATATAAACAAATATGAAGTGTCATAACCGCAACTATCAAATAAATGTTACAAATTTATGCCAAAATATCACCTTCGTTCGATTATAGTTACGGTGTATTCCGAACAAATGTGCTTAATAAAAACGCTTTATAATCCATTTATACAAATTAAATGAAATATATTATTGTGTATTTCTTTAAGTTAACATTAATAAAAGTCTTTAAATATTATTTCTACGCGTATATAATAAAATATGTCTAGTGGCTGTAATGCCAGTGTACTCGGCAAAGTGATTGTAAAAGATTCAATCTAAAAGATTCAATGTAAAAGATTGTGATTGTGAAAGAACACACTTATCGCCTAAATATTTCGTGTTTGTATCATGTGACGTCACGAGCTATGACGCGGATGACGTGCAACGGTAAGTAATTTAGATGGAGTATAGGTACTTAAAACAAATTATATAGGTACGTTATACTAAAATAATATTTTAATTAACGGACTAAAGGAATTATTAAAAATTCACGAGGAAAAAGTTTTCCTGTAGTTGGCTGTATACCATATATTATAAAAAACAAGTAAAATCCTTTATAACAGGTATATTTAATAAAATTCCCTAAAAAGGACCACATCACAGAACTAGTTTTCGATCTCATAACAGGTCATCATCAGTCATCATCATCATCAGTAGCTCGACAACCCTTTTTGGGTCCTGGCTTGTTCTAGGATTTTCCTCCATTCTGTTCTGTTCCTTGCTTTGTTCTTCCAATGGGTAATCTCAAGTGTTTTCAGATCTTGTTCCACTTGTTCCATGTATCTAAGTTTGGGTCTTCCCTTTGACCTTCTCCCTACTGGTGATCATCATCCGTGCTGACCTAAAAATAAGTATAACTTGATAAGTTATCGCAAAGTTTTTGAAATTTTGACTAAGGTTTTAAAAAAGTTATAGATTATACTTACAGATGCTGACATGCTAACCACCAAAATACAAAAATATTTTGGTAAAAACCCTTTAAACTTGATCCGCAATGGAAACATAGATTATAAATGTGAAATTAAACATGAATGTACAAAATATCTCATGTATTCTGCTCAGGGTAACATTTGAGCCCAAATCGAATTGATCACATGTTGAATAGATGATGGCAACTGGCGACTAAAAGGGGAAATCCTGAATGATGACATGACAGAAATGACAGTTCCACAGGAAGTTGAAAAATTTAATTAATAATTGTCACTGGTGTAAATCTTGTTAAAATTGAAAACATTAACGACTATCACTCCATTGTGATAAGTGATAAATAATTAATTAAAGTAAAATTAAACTTGATGTTATAGTTATATCTATAGAGTAGCTGTACTAAAATGCAGTCAGGCGATGTTTGTCCATGATGGAAATAGGCAAACTACAGTACAAATAAAAACAATCAAAAACTATGAAAATCGATAATAAATTCATTTGTGGTCACACCTAGGATTTGCAAACGCCTTTTTTATTGATTTAAATTTCTCAAATATTGAATTAATTTAAATAGCTATTAGTTGTTGGAATTTATGTTAATGTAAGAAAAAACCACAGTAGGGGTGATAGAAATGTAAAAATATCTCAGTTAAACCGGGGAGGATATATCATTAAAAACAAGCTCAGACTTAGGCGACTAATTCCCAAGGACCCCGCAGGCTACTCAAAACCCCAAGGGTTTGAAACCAAACCATGATGAGTTGTAGCTAACGGTAGGGGGTGGGGGAGGAGAGGATGGCATAGAAAGTGTATATGAGATAATTCAGAATGGAGCATGAACAGGCCCTAGAAAGAAACAATAAGAATTATTGATTTGGTTTTAGTATGAAAAAGTGTTATTAAGTGATATGTTATGGTAATGGCGCATTGAATAGATGGTGTAAAAATAACACGTATAATTAATGTATATGTAGTTATGTATAATTAAGGGGGATATATTGTAAAGGAATTATTATGTTTAAACAAATTATGTTAAATTCAAATAATGATTATTTTGTTTGTATTTATATCAGCAAAGCATATGTTATTTACGTTTGAGTTTGACACATTTGTCAATGTGAAACTAAATTTTAAATTAGGTAGGTATGTATTTATAAAATATAAATGACGTTTTTGATAGTGAATTTATGTATTATACAGTGAGAACGTTTGAGTTGGAATAAATTCATTATCTCGAGAATGGGCAAATTTCGAGAGAAATCCTGAGACAGGTCGATTTTTATTTTTAAATTATGACTTTTTGGCATATATATTATACTAGTGACGTCATCCATCTGGGCGTGATGACGTAATCAAAATTTTTTTAAATAAGAGTAGGAGTTGTGTGATAGCTCATTTGAAAGGTTATTTAAATCTCTATTTAGTAATATAAACTTTTTTACGGTACATACATTTGTAATTTGTCAACCTCCTCCCTTCCACTTATTTTTAAATAGGGAATAGAGGTTGTGTGCCAGCTCATTTGAAAGGTTATTCAATTTTGTATTCAGTAATATCAATATTAACATAATTATTTATACAGATTGCCCAAAAAGAATATTTTGAATTAAATTAATTAAGACAAAAAGAAGAATGTATGTAAATCATTTAATTCAAAATACATTTTAGTGCTGTCAGAAAACAGAAAGAAATGTTTATTTGCCAAATAAATATTATTTTCGCTTAAATTCAATGTTAAAGCTGCCACCCACCTGTCTCTTAGCAGTTTGAACATTGAATTTAAGCGAAAAGCTATGTCTATTTTAAATACATTTAAAATATACATAAATAAACATTTTTTTCTGTTTTATGACGATAGTAAAATGTATTTTGAATTAAATAAATTGCTTACATTTTTCTTTTTGTGTCAATTAATTTGATCAAAACAACATTTTTTTGTCCACCCTGTATAAATAATTAGGTTATTGTTTATATAATTGAATAGAGAATTAAATAACCTTCCAAATGAGCTATCACACAAACCCTACTCTCACTTAAAAAAAAATCATCGATTACGTTATCACGTCCAGATGGATGACGTCACTAGTATGATATATGTTGAAAAAGTCATAATTTAAAAATAAAAGTCGACCTGTCTCAGAATTTCTCTCCAAATTCACCCATTCTCGAGATAATGAATTAATTCCAACTCAAACGTCTTCACTGTATAAAATAAATAAGAGTATACGTTAATTATGTTTGAGCTTGGCAGATCCGTCAATCTCAAACTAAATTTTAAATTAGGTATGTATTAATAAAATATAAATGATATAGTGCATTTAATTATTATACATGAGCGTGCTAATAACCGGCAAAATGGCATAAAAGATGGAAAACGTATTAAGTTGTGAGATAAAAAGAAATGAAACTAGTCGAGCTGGAAAATTTAGCGATATTAACCTATGAAGTTACATTATGTTGATTGTTTCCCACCTTTAAACGTATCGGATGTGTTTGGCAACTGCCACTGTCACAGTGACAGTTTAGTTGACATACTCATCTGACACGTGTAAAGGTGGGAATGTGGGAAACAATCAATATAATGTAAATTCATACGTTAATATAGCTAAATTTCCCAGCTCGACTAGTTTCATTTCTTTTTATCTCAGAACTTAATACGTTTTCCATTTTTTGTGTTATTTTGCCGGTTATTAGTGCGCTCATGACTGTATAAAAGAAATAAGATATTCAAAAATACAATTTGAGTATAGCTTGAACGGAATCATTTATTTACAACTTTAAAAAGGTTTGTACTCTTTTGTCTAACGACCTCCCCTATTAATAAATGGATTCTTCCATGTATTGTTGACGATTTAAATTTACACGAAATATTTACTATAATTCATCAGTATATAATTAAATTTCTCGACAAACAAACATTTTTTTGGAAAATAAAACGGGATAGTTCCCGAAAGTTGGCTGTCTACCATCTAGTTAAATAACAACGTGAACTAAAAAATTCTTTGGTGTAGTTGGTATAAAATTTAATTAGGAATTAAAATTTTAAAAAATCCAAAAGGATTACATTCATTGTTCAGAACGTTTTCGGACTTATCAGTCCATCATCAGTGAACTCCGTGTCCTTGCAAATTAGCCACAATGCCAAACATTGGTTGGGTTAAATGTTCGAACTACATAATAAATATAAGATTATAATCAAAAATGAATAACCATTTTCAATTTCGTTGCAACACGAAACTACAGCCGCATCATTATTCCAGTTCAATCAGAGAGTGCAGCAAGCACCTCTACCAGTTTCGAAACTTATGAGTCTCTCATCAGGAGGCACAAATGCTGCTCTCTCTGATCCAACCAGGACAAACCCCGGCGTGCAGTTATGGATTGCAACGAACGAAATGGTAGGGATGGCAGGCAACTGCTAGCAAAAGACTAAGTTTTCAATCTAGTAGCATATAAAACAACGCCAAAAAATGCTGTTCCACATACTACCAGACTGAAAACAATGGGAACCTTCTCTGGTAACACCTTCGAGGCTTCTACAATTTGCAAGCCATAACGGATGCTGAGACTAAGGGAGATGAGGACATTTTACAATTTATAATTCACGTCCCATCTGCTCAGCGCGGTAAAGTTCCAACGAGAATGGTTCCCTTCGTACTCCTATCAGAGAAAACATGTAAATCCAAAAATAAATAACCATTCTCAATTTCGTTGCAAAACGAAACTACAGCCGCATCAATATTCCAGTTCCAGTAAGATGATAATGTGACTTATAGTCGATGGCATTGGATTGCCTCCAGGAACATGTATATTACGTCTACTTTGGACTACGTTGGATTGGCAGACAGAGTAGGAGTACAAGATCCAAAGCTTTGAGTCATTATAAATCTCTACTGGAAGTCAGTTGCTATCTGAATTCCAAATTGTGAGGTTGTTGGGAGTTCAACGTTACCGTGATGTAAAATCAAGGAAAAGTTCAAACATATCATATAGTCTAGGCGCCAAATAGAGGTCACCGTGTCCTTTTCAATTCTGATGGACAAACTCAACGGTTTCTTATGGATTTTTGGCTACTGATTACGAATTTTGAGGGTGGATTTTGATCCGAGTGGTCAAAAAATTGTTATAAACAATTTAATTGTTTATAAATTGTTTATAAGGCTCTGGCTTATAAACAAAAAGAGATAAAAAATGTTTTAAATAAAATGTGTTCCTTAATAAAAAACAAAGAAAAAAACGTTCACTAAAGTTAAATCTAACAATTAGAACTTAAGATATTGTAAAATTAGTGCACAATGCAAATTGCAAATTGCAAAATAAATATTTTTCGAAGCTTTATCGATCGTTACTCGGCTTCTACGTAAGCAAATGCGCCTTAGAAGGTCTCATTCTAAAGCTTAATTAATAGGCTTCCAAACAGAGTTTGTTAAATTAATTGATCTTCATTTGTTTTAAAGTTATACCCATTTAAAATTATAATTTTCTTAAAAAAATTGTACATTAATTTGTTTATAAGGGTTTCAAGCTAATTTGAGCTGCATTTATACTTTAATTAACTATAATGATATAAGAACTCAAAAGGAACAAATTGAGCTTATGAAAATGTTCGTAAATTTAATTTTAGCTAAGATGTCGATATTTTAATGGCGCGCTATGAGGCACATAATTGGCTCACAGCAGGTTCACGCGCTAATTTCTCGATGCAAATTATAATTTCTATGTATATGTTGTATTCGCGGTGTGCAAGTACTTGGAAGGGATACGTGAAACGATCGTGCGCGAATAGCGGAGAAATATTGCAACTTTCTTAAATAATTCATATTGTCAATTGAAATTGTCAAATTGACGTACATTTCATATCTACTGTCATTGAAAGAGAAAAATTATATGTTGCTCCACAATATTGATATGATATGCAATTATTATATAAAGGTAAATTTAATTAATTGTATTTTGCTTGCAGTACTGCATTTTAATAACTAATTTTATTTACTACATACAATTGTTTACGGTTTCATCACATAACCTGAATCTTATTTTTTCTTCTTATTATTTGGCCTTGACAATTATCCAGCAACCAGGACTAACGTAATTGGTCAATACAATTAAAAGTGCGAATAAAAGTGCAGAGCGTAGAAATAGGTGTCGCTTTGCGCAACTTGCACGGTCCCAATAGATACGTTATGTTAATTTTTCATTTTTGAAGATCCTAATAAAATTTTATCATATAATTTTTATAATTAAATCATCATACTGTACCTCGTATCACCTTTCATTCTATTTAATTTGTCTTCTATTTTTTGTACTAAATGAGAAAAAAACATTAAAAACTAATATTATTTCTAAAATTAGTACACCACATAAAATGCTCGTTTTATATGCAATTGGATTGAGTTTGATGTTGGTGGCATATCTTGTAAACTTTGTGTAGAAATCTATTAGTCAAGCTTTAACATGAGCCCATGAAAAGCTCATTTCAATGCGTAGAAGCCGAGTTACGATCGACAAAGCGTCGAATAATACTTACTTGACTGTGAGCCGATCTTGCACCTCATAGCGCGCCATTAATATATCGACATCTTGGCCAAAAATATACTTAAGAACATTTTCATAAGCTCAAATTGTTCCTTTTGAGTTCTTCTATCATTATTGTTGATTAAAGTATAAACGTTTATGGCTTAAATTTGCTTGAAAACCTTATAAATAAATTAATGTACAATTTATTTAGGAAAATTATAAATTCAAACGAGTATAACTTTAAAACAAATGAATATAAAGTAATCTGTCAAACTTTGTTGGAAGCCTAATAATGAGGCTTTAAAACGAGACCTTTTAAGGCTCATTTGCATGCGTAGAAGCCGAGTTACTATCGGTAAAGCTTCGAAAAATACTTATTTTGAAATTTGCAATTTGCATTGTGCACTAATTTTACAATATCTTGAGTTCTAATTGTTGGATTTAAGTTTAGTAAACGTTGCTTTCTTAATTTTTTATTAAGGAATACATTTTATTTGAAACATTTTTTTATCTCTATTAGTTTATGAGCTTATAAAGAATTTATAAAGAATTAAATTGTTTATGACAGTTTTTGACCACTCGGATCGAAATCCACCCTCAGAATTCGTAATCAGCAGCCAAAAATCCATAAGAAACCGTTGAGTTTATCCATCAGAATTGAAAAGGACACGGTGACTCCTCTGGCGCCTAGACTAATAATACTAAAAACAAAAATGTAAAACGAGGAAGACGAAAAGTCCCAGATACAAAGTTTACTACTAATTAAACAATTAAAATAATTGAAATAAAATAATAAACAATATTTTAAATCTAAGCATTTTCGGTAAGAAACTGCTTTCTGGCTGCATCCCGCATCTCTGGCTTTTACAATATATAAGCACAGAGACGACGAATATAGAAGAAAGCAAATAAAGGACACGGTTAAGTATTTACTCTCTTTTCGTCTAGGAAAAGGACCGAAAGACAGTTTCAAGTACTCAAATCTGAGTAAAGATGAAAATGGAAATAGCAGTTTTTGTTTTTATTTGATTCAAAGTTGGACCATCATTTCCAGATAGCTCTTTCTGCCTCTCAGGCGTTATAAATGGAGGTATGTAGTCACAACTCTGAATCAAACACTAAGAGGCTGCCTTATTTAATGGAAATTACCGCGAATGCAATAATTCCACTTTTGAGACGCAAATCAGCGACATCTCTCTTAAAACGAGGAAGACGAAAAGTCCCAGATACAAAGTGTACTACATTTAAACAATTAGAATAATTGAAATAAAAATAATAAACAATATTTTAAATTAAAGACTTTTCGCTAAGAAACTAAAATGTAACTTTATATTACTTTATTTTTCATTTATTATAAATTAATAAATGAAAATAGTTTCGTCCTTGTGGGATCGGTACTCACCGGAGGGATCGCAGACGTTCGGATACAATTATTAGCGTCTCTTTGCACAGACAATGACGTCGACTTTGCAAAGTAACAAGACACTTACTCAACACACACACTACACTTGACACTAGGTACCTAACACCTAACTGCAAAAATTCACCGTAGCTACCATGCCAATGGCAATTAGTTGTCGAGGCATTAGCTAAATAAAAAACTAACTTCATCGCCAACCGTCACTAAATTCATTCATTATTGTACTCATTTGCCTTCATTTGCGGAAATAAAGTAGCACTTTATTGTACTGAAAGAAGAATTTTACTTTACCTGCCGCGATTAATCAAATTAACCGAGATTGAATGTAAGTGGTCGATGGCAGTAATCGAATGGCGAGTATTTGAGTGGGCTTACAATTTATTTACTTTAATTATCCGGAAACCGAATCTCGGAAGTTTGGATATGCTGACGACTGGACCCTTGCAACAAGCCACCAATCTTTAGAAACTACAGAAATCACTCTCACGAATGACTTATCCATCCTCAGCGAATACCTTAAGAAATGGAGACTACAGCCAAGTACTACAAAAACTGAAGTATCAGCTTTTCATCTAAACAACAAGTTGGCAAACAGAGAATTGCGAGTGTATTTTAATAACAAGCTGTTAAAACACAATAAATACCCGAAATACCTTGGGGTTACTCTAGACAGAACGCTCACATTCAGAGAACACCTGACGAAAACAGCAGCAAAATTGAAAACACGCAACAATATAATACAGAAACTCTGCGGCACTACATGGGGGTCCACAGCACCAACATTAAGATCCTCTGCTCTTGGCCTGATATATCCGGTGGCAGAATACTGTGCTCCAGTGTGGCTAAATAGCAGGCATACCCACCTGGTCGACACCCAACTAAACCTTACTATGCGTATGATAACAGGCACAATTAAGCCCACCCCTACAATGTGGCTACCTACCCTTAGTAATATAGCACCACCCAACCTACGCCGCGAACATGCATTGGTTAAAGAATATAACAAAATAATGGACAGTCACCAGCTTCTAGTCCACAACGACATCCCCGATATTCTTGGAAACCGTCTCCGATCCAGGTTACCCCCTCTACAATCTGCTCAAGCGCTGCAGCAATCCAACTTTGACTTAAATACCCGATGGAGAGAAGATTGGGAAAGTAGGACAGATCCGCATTACCATAGTCTACCGGATATCATAGGGAAACCTGGCGAATTTGAACGTCCCCGTAAGATTTGGGCAGCCCTTAATCGAATTCGAACAAACTGTGGAAGATGCGCCGACTCCCTCCACAGATGGGGTAAACTCCCCTCGCCTTCTTGTGACTGCGGCGCTGCAAGACAGACGATCAGTCACATTGTTCAGGACTGCCCACGCAGAGCATACACAGGCGACCCTATAGACTTTGTAATGGCAACCGAAGGGTCAATCGAATATATAAAAAAATTGGACATCTGTTTGTGATGCATTGTATAATGCATAAATCTAAATATATTCTGTGATATACTTAAGCCATACGCTAAATAAAAAAAAATACTTTAATTATTAAAAATATTGTACACAATTTGCGTTATTAACAATTAAATTTATATCATAAAACGAAATTCTGTAGTATTTTGTAAATTATTCATATAAAATAAATTAAAACTTTACCGATTTAGTAATTATTCAATATTGATAACTATCGATTAAAAATCGAAAGCGGCCATCTTGCAAGTTATCTGTCATCACTGTCATGAAATTATTATGACGTCTAAAATTTAAAAAGTTCTTAAATTGTAAATTGAAAGTACGTGTTAAAACCAATATCAAAGTATGTGGGCAAATATTATTTTATATCAATAAAACATATCTTAACCGATTGTCAAATATACCAGCAAACGAGAAGTAAACTCAACCTTCCGAGGGACATATCTGAGCTTCTTAGAGACAATACAAATATCAACAATATCATACAGTTTTTAACGGAAATACGAATAAAAGACATTTAATTGTATCACACAATTTTTTCAGGTATACTTTTTGTTAGTAGGTACATATATGTATTTACTTAATATTACAATCTCTTTTTATTTCTAATACATGTATTTTTCATTGTTGTCGTTTATAACCCCAGTGGTTCGGACGACATTATATTTAAAAAATTATGTTGGCGATAAAATTTTGTATGCACCACGCCAGTAAAGACTCCTTATCAAACTCGTCTGTTACTCGCCTCGCTCGTAATATCAGACTCGTTCGATAAAGAGTCACTTTACTGACTTGGTACATAAATAACTATTATATTACTTTATACTTTATACCATTTAAAGTGTTTTCACCAAGATATTTTTAGTGGCTGAAGCTAGAATACCTCATAAACAGCAGTGATGGTGGTCTTTAGAAAACGTTCTGCGATGTAGCCTAAAAGGGTCTTTTTTAATGTAAATATACCTTTTTTAAAGTATCATTTTTAATTTAAAGTTATGTTATCTAGACATACTAAAAACTTTTAGATAGCCTTAGATTGTTTAATAAAAGAAGTTAAAAAAACCATTAATTTGCTTTAAGGTAATAGTAATTATTACCAACAGATAATAATTATTTCTGATTGTTGTCATTTCCTTTTATTCAATATACATCATACTTATACAAGATTTTATTATTTTCTAAAGTTTATTATTGTTGTTCCAGGTGTATTTTCGAGTAACCAGAGCAGGTAAGCATGTCAAAGGAAACTTAATAATGTAATATTTAATATTTTATCATATTACTTCCAATATACGTATTTGTATTTTAATAACATTGCTCTGACAATAAAAAAATACGCACAAAAGATTCTTTCTGCAAAATGAAAAATGAATATCCTTCAAGCATTTTATTATATCCGATTTAAATTATTGTAGTAAGGAATACGGTTACGGTACATAAATTTGACGGAGCACTTTTAAAGACTATCGAAAAATATTGCGAATTTTTAAATATTTGTTATATTAGTTATTAAATAACAAATAATACGGAATGATTTAGACGATTTAGAGAAACGACAATGTAGGATAAGGGATGTTTGGATATGCCCAAATTATTATAAATTATTTAAAACCTACCACTTACGGTTATAGTGGATATTGCCCAAAATTTTTTTGTAATAACATACACAATGACATCAATAGAATAACAGAGACAAGAGTCACTAACATAACAAGGGACAAATCACGTAATAGGAGAAATAAGTAGTAGTAAAAATTTTCAAGAACATGCATATTAAAACATTGTTTCAAAATTTTTAATGCCCGTAAAGATATTAAAAAAAAAACAGTTATAAACAAATTAGAACAATTTTCAAACGCCATCTTGAAGGGGAGTTTAATTGAAATTTTGATTTCTCAATGTATATATCGAATATACAGTGATGAGCGCACTAATAACCCGCAAAATAAAGCAAAAGATGAAAAACATATTAAGTTGTGAGATAAAAAGAGATGAACCTAGTGGAGGTGTTAAATTTAGCGATAGTAACTTATATATTGACGATTAATTATTTATATGGGAAATAAGCCACAATTAAAATGAAAAAAATAATTTTATTAACGTTTCGACGCCCAAATCGGGTGCCGTTGTCAAAATACAAAATATTACTAAAATAAATAGCAATGGGCTCTTCTTTATCTCCATTATTGGCTAATATATTTATGGAGGATTTCGAAACTAATATTATTTCTAAACAAAATTTAAAACCCACAGTATGGTGGAGATATGTAGATGATGTGTTTTCAATATGGCCTCATACATCAGAATTGTTGGATACGTTCCTGAATATTATAAACGATCAAGAAGAGACAATAAAATTTACAATGGAAAAGGAATACAATAACAGCCTACCTTTCCTCGATGTTTTGTTCTCAAAGAAGGATATTGGATATGAGACTCAAGTGTATAGAAAACCAACACACACCAACAGATATCTCAATTACAAGTCAAATCACAACATCAACGTTAAAAAGGGAATCATTAAATCCTTATATGATAGAGCCAAAATTACTTCTTCTAACGAAAATTCCTTTTTAGCAGAAAAAGAATTGTTAACATCTGTTTTATTAAAAAATGATTATCCTTTATCGTTTATAAATAAGGAATTGTCAAGATTGGATCGAATGGAACAGAACAACTTAGAACGGGATCCTACAACATTCACCAGAAATAATACGAGGAAAATATCAATGCCATATATAAAAGGACTATCCGAGAAACTTAAAACAATAGGAAATAAATTCAACATTTCAACAACATTTAAAACAACAAACACATTGAGATCTATTCTATCTAAAACTAAACCTAACAATGATCAAGAAAGAACAAAGAATTGCATTTATAAAATACCTTGTGAATGCGAACAATTTTATTTAGGTGAGACATCAAGACCATTAGACGTTAGAATAAGTGAACATCAATCTTATATTAAAAATAGAGAATTTGAGAGATCTCAAATATGTCAACACGCATGGGATAATGAACATAGAGTTCAGTGGAGAGATTCAAGTATAGTCCTGAAAGAATCAGATAGTAAAAAGAGAAAAGTCAAAGAAGCGGCTCTAATTATGCTAAATGAAACCAATTGTGTCGCAAATTCCTCGGTAGAATGCAGTAGGATGTGGTTAGCCATACTGAAAGAGGAAGTCAATAGAAAGAAAATACCAAGATTAGTAAGTCAATAATATCGAGCTAGTACATATTTTATATTTTAGTATTACTTATATATCTAGTATTATTAATATTATTTATAATTTAAACATGTTACAAGTCAGAATTTGGTATTATTTTTTGAGAGTAAATTAATGTAAGACCAAATACTTACGATGTCGGGATAGTATCACAGGCTTTTCCTGGTTTTCCCTTGTGATTTACTATGAGGTCTCTAACGCGAGAATTTTACTGTCGTTGCATTTGGTTGTCTTTTTAAAGACATATCACATGCTATAATTTTTTATGACGGATATTCTTGAGTTGGGGTTAATTTCATGTAATCGAATGAACTATCTTTCAGTAAGTCGTCCCAGGAACGCAACTCATAAATATTGGCAATATCATTTTAAAGTCTTCTACTTTAAAATGTATAATATATGTCTGAATTGCCAATATAAATGAGTGAGATTAAATAAATTATTAGAAGAATTTTTTTTGCTTAGCAACAACACTTTAGTTTATTTTAGTAATATTTTGTATTTTGACAACGGCACCCGATTTGGGCGTCGAAACGTTAATAAAATTATTTTTTTCATTTTAATTGTGGCTTATTTCCCATATAAATAATTAATCATAAAAATGCCACAAGGAAATAGCTTCAGAACAACATTATATATTGACATTATATTGATTGTTTCCCACCTCTAGACGTATAGGACAAATTTGAGAAATGCCACTGTCACAGTGACAGTTTTAATTGACATACTCCTCTGATACGTCTAAAGGTGGGAAACAATCAATATAATGTCAATTTATATGTTACTATCGCTAAATTTAATAACTCTATTAGTTTTATTTCTTTTTATCTCAAAATTTAATATGTTTTCCATCTTTTGCGCTATTTTGCCGGCTATTAGCACGCTCATCACTGTATACAATAAAATCCAAAAAATGAGACCGTATAAAAGTGTATAGGCATTGTATCGGCTATAGCCGCGTTTTTTCAATTAAAAAAATAGTATTTAATAGACATTACAATAATTAGTATTTATTAAACAAATTAAACATCTCAAAACATACCGTAATTTATCCTGCAAAATAAAACAATAATTATTGTAGTACTTGTTTATAATGCAAATAATAATATAATTTTTTGCGAATTTGTTTTTCAACATTTACTTATAATTTATCTAAATAAATAAGTGGTCAAATTTAATTTAGAAAGTCGTAAATAAAAGGTTTTTTTTTCTTCCACTTTGCGGAAAACAAATCATAAAAACCTTCATAAAAACATGAAATACCACACCAATTAAAAAAGTATATATTGTACCTACAAAAATGACCCATTTTTCATTATGTAAACAACGATCCCATTATAAAAATCATACTTTCTTGAAAATAAATTTTGTTTTGAACTAGACTTTGATATAAAATTGGTTCTAACCTTACCGAGGAAAATTTTAATTACATTTTAATTAGGTACATATTATAATTTTATTTGATCAGACTAATACGAGTTTTTAGAATTAAATCCAAATTCCTAAAATTATTTTGCAAACAAGTCAAAAGAATGGAAGTGATTATTTTTTTAGAAATTAACGTTAATTAAGCTGCTCAATATTACTTTAGAAAATTATCTGCCCCATTCAGATGCTAATTATATATCATGTAATATAGCAAGATTTTATTTTATCGGATAAACTTCTGTTTTATATAAAAATTTGGTGATAAAGACGCGACAGCGAAGTTGGAACGCTTTTATCTGGTTGTTTATTTAAGTCTAAATTACCCGAAAGAAACTTTGTTCGGTAACAAAAAAATATATTTTTATCCTGAGAAAATAAAATCTTGAATAATATTTGGGATTATAATTTCTTGAATGAAATTTGCAAATTTATGTCAACAATAATGTTAAATTTATCTAGGCCACGACATGAAAAATAATCAATGGTATATACAGAGAGGATCTAAATTATGAAATAAATTCATTTTCTATAAAATGGACAACTTTAGAGAAAAATCCCGAAACAGATCGGTTTTTATTTTCAAATTACAATTTCTTGGCATATATTTCATACTAGTGACGTCATCCATCTGAGCGTGGTGACGTAATCGATGATTTTTTTAAATAAGAATAGGGGTCATGTGGCACCTCATTTGGAAGGGTATTCAATTCTCTATAGGTACAGTAATATAAACATTACTATCATTATTTATACAGCGTGGCCAAAATAATAATTTTTAAAATAAATTAATTTACGAAAAAAGAAGAACGTATGCAATTTATTTAACTCCAAATACATTCTATCGCCGTCAGAAAATAGAAAAAAAAATGTTTATTTGGCAAATAAACATTGCTTTCCGCTTAAATTAAATGTTCAAACTGCCAAGAGGTAGGTGGAAAGCTGTTTGTGATTTAATTTAAGCGAAAATAAATGTTAATTTGTGAAATAAATATTTTTGTCTATTTACTGACAGCCGTACAATGTATTCTGAGTTAAATAAATTACATACATACTTCTTTTTGCGTCAATTAGGTAATTTAATCCAAAAATTATTTTTTTGGTCACCCTGTATAAATATTAATATTATCGTTTATATTACTGAATAGAGAATTTAACACCCTTTCAAATGAGGTGCCACACGACCACTATTCCCATTTAAAAAAAATAATTGAAAACGTCATCACGCTCAGATGGATGACGTCACTAGTATGAAATATTTGCCAAACAATTGTAATTTAAAAATAAAAATCGCCTTGTTTCAGGATTTTTCTCCAAAGTCGTCCATTTTACAGAAAATCATGTTATTCCATAATTTAGATCCTCTCTGTATAGTCTCTCTCAATTCGTATTACGAAGATTGTGTACATATGCAATATTTATCATAATCTAAATTACCCAGAAATCACTAAAAAAGGAAATAACCAATACAGAAGTAAAAACTTCGAGATGTATTCTGGAATAAAATCGTTTATTTAAAACTATAAAATGTCATGGATTGCAAAACGTTTTCGTTCTATACAGAACATCTTCAGTGCATCCTGCCGAGAAGTTTGAAACTAGCAAACTGTAAATAGTGTTACTTACTTTACTTAATCAGTAGACCCATTAGTACCTTTCGGTGTAGGGCCATTTATAATACAATTCATTAAATTACAATTCAATAAATTACAATATTTTACAATCTTCTGAATTGTCCTAGCTCTTAACGAACTTTCTCCATTCCTTCCTATTGGATGCCATCTGTGTTGCTTCCTGCCAAGTCTTACCCTTACTCTGCAGTATCTGCGAAATGTCACTGTTCTATTCTTTGATGGGCCTTCCTCTTCTATTCTTACCTATTGGTTTGGCTTCCCACACTCTTTTCAGTTGTCTATCATTGTCCATCCGGGTTAGATGTCCGAACCACGCCAATTTTTTCTTCTTGATTGAGTCGAGTATCGGCTTGATTTTGAGTCTTTCTCTTATTTCTTCATTTCTGATTCTATCTGTTCTTTTTACTCCTATCGTTCTTCTGAGGTATTTCATCTCTGCTGCCTGTATTCTGCTCTGGTGTCTTTTGTTTAATATCCAATTTTCTGCTCCATATGTCACCGTAGGTCTATATATTGTTTTGTATATTGTCATCTTGGTCTTTGTTGATATTTCTTTGTTATTAAGGAATCCTCTATTTAGTGCTTGGAATAGTTTTCCTGTGTTTTCCATTCTGTTGTTAAGATCGTCCTCTATGTCTCCTTTGTTATTGATTACTGTTCCTAAGTATTTGTATGAATTTGTCTGTATTAATTGATGTTGGTCTATCATTATTTCTATTTGATCTTCCGTCCCTTGTTTCCTGGTATTTTCATTATCTGAGTCTTCTCTTTGTTTACGTTTAAGTTGTATTTGCTTGCTTCTAGGTTCCATTTCTCTAAGTTGTATTTCAGTTTTTCTGCTGTTTCCGCAATTAGTACTATGTCGTCTGCAAATATACACATCTCAGCGTTTATCATTTGCATTCTGTTCCAACCGATGCAGTATTTCTTGAAAGTTTTCTTACATTCTTTCACTATCTCATCTATTACATTTATGAATAGCACTGGGCTGAGACTTCCCCCTTGTCTAACTCCTTGAGTTGTTTCAAATGGTTCTGACTGTATATTTAACATTCTTACTGTATTTGTTGTTTTCATGTATATACTCTTTGTTGCTTCTATCAGTTCTTCGCTTACTTCCTTCTTCTTTAGGCTTTCCCATATATCTTTTCTTTTGACTGAGTCGAAGGCTTTTTCCATGTCTATAAAGCTCAGGTATATTTCTCTATTTTTCTTTAATGCTTTTTCTATTACTTGTTGCATGGTAAATATATGGTCTTGTGTGTTGTGTCCTTTCCTGAATCCACTTTGTACGTCCTCTAATTTATGTTCTATTTCTTTTCTGATTTTCCTTTCTATTATGGTTTCGTATACTTTTGCTGCTACACATAGTAGTGATATACCTCTATAGTTCTTACAGTCTCTTGTGTTTCCTTTTTTGTATATAGGTATAATTACTGCATTTGTCCATTCTCTGGGTATTACTTTTCTCTTCCATATTAGGTTATATATGTATAACAATTTTTCTTTTGCTTTTATTCCTATATATTTCATCATTTCTGGTGCTACTTCATCGCTTCCTGGTGCTTTTCCAATCTTTATCTTTCTTATTGCTTCTTCTAGTTCTTCTTTTTCTATAGTTTCTGGATTTTCCGTGTTTCTTATGGATACTCTCTTTATGTGGCTTTCCTTCTCCATTGTGTTCACTTGATTTCCATTCAGTAACAGCTGGAAATGTTCCCTCCATCTTTCCGTTATTGTTTTATCGTCATTTATTATTATTCCTTCCTTGTTCATTATTTGTTTCAGTTTCGTTTCTTTGTTGCTTCTTAGGTTTTTCAGTGTTCTATAAAATAATTTTACGTTTTCTGTGCTGTTTTCTTCCATTTTTTCTCCAAATTTTTCCCAACTTTTCTTTTTCTCTTTCCTAACTATCTCTTTAACTTTTGTTCTTTTTCTCTTATAATTTTCATATTTTTGTTGTGTTTTGTCTTGTATGTATTCTTTCCATAATTTCTTCTTTTCTTTTATTTCTCTTTTCACTTCATCGTTCCACCAAGACGTTCGTTTCCCTCTGTTGTTATTTCTTGTGGTTCCACATATTGATTTAGCTGTTTTTATCATCGCATTTTTAAATTTTCCCCATTCTTCTTCTATTGTTTCTGTTATTATATGTTCATTGTCTATTTCTTTCTCTAGCCCTTCTGTGTATCTTATTTTCGTTGTTTCTTCCCTTAGTTTATAAATTTTTATTATTTCTTTGTGTTCTCTGTTTATGTTCTCATTTCTTTTTATTTCTTTTCTTTTGCTTTTGAATGTGGTTTCTAGTAGATAGTGGTCACTACCAATTTCATAACTCCTTTTCACCCTTACGTCTCTTATCCAGTTCTTCTCTGTTTTTTGCACTATAGTATAGTCTATAATTGATTGTTCGTCTCTTGATTTGACTTCTCTTGTGATCTTGTGTATCCTTTTATGTTGGAAGTGTGTGTTCATAATCACCAGGTTATTGTCTAGACAGAATTCAAGTAGTAATTTTCCATTTTTGTTTATTTTTTCCTCCCCATACGGTCCGATGACATTGTTCCATTTTTCTGCTTCTTTCCCCACTCTACTGTTCATGTCTCCTGTGATCACCATTTTCTCTGTACAATCATTTATCACTTCTTGTAATTTGTCCCAGAACTCATTCTTTTCGTTTTTTGTTGCGTCTTCATCTGGTCCATAGCATATGATTAGGTTTGTATTGGTTTCCTCTGTATCAATATATATGTCTACTCTTAGTATACGTTCGTTGTAATATATCCAATTTTTTACTTTGTTGATACTATCCTTCTTAATCAGGCACGCTACTCCTGCCTGAGCTCTCTTCGTTTCTTCCACTCCACTGTATATTAGTAACATTCCGTTTTCTAATATTATTGATCCTCTTCCTTGTAAATAGTGTTAACTTCATTGTATATGAGGTTAACACTATTTACAGTATGCTAGTTTCAAACTACTCGGCAGGATGCACTGAAGATGTTGTGTATAGAACGAAAATGTTTTGCAATCCATGACATTTCATAGTTTTAAATCACTAAAAAACCCAAAAAACAGACCAACTCAGTTGGTCTGTGCCCATTGAATTGGCAAGTACCTAGCATCTTCGAACAGGGAACCATGGCACCCTTTTAGCATGTGTTCCACTTTATCTATCAACGTCGACTTGTAGTCATAAAATTTTAATATATTATATTATGTAAACCATATACAATGAGGTTAACACTATTTACAGTGTGCTAGTTTCAATCTACTCGGCAGGATGCACTGAAGATGTTCTGTATAGAACGAAAACGTTTTGCAATCCATGACATTTTATAGTTTTAAATAAACGATTTTATACCAGAATACATCTCGAAGTTTTTACTTCTGTATTGGTTTTTTAAACTATGGTATACAGCAAACTATTGGGATTTTCCCATTGATTTTTTAAAAAAGGAAATATATAGGACAGAATAGTAAAAGGAAGACAAGTGATAGTGGCTCTGAATTGGCATTTATCCTAAAATAATATAAATGAAGATACAAAAAGATGAATCTACAGGTTAATATTAAAACTAGTGTTAATATATTATCATCCAGCCTCAAAAGTCCACTGTTGAACATTCATAGGCCTCATCCTCATGTTTCCAACCCTGTCTATCTTGAGCCGCTCTCATCTAGTTTTTATTTAGTCTTCTTAAATAGTCAGTCCATCTTGTAGGTGATCAAACGACTCTTCTTTTATCTTCCCTTGGTCTTCATTCCAATAACCTCTTTGTCTATCGCCCCTCTGTCATTCTGGCTATTTATCCTGCCCGACTCCATTTTAGGCTGGCTATCCTCTCGATTTTGTCTGCTTTACGGCAGGACTTGAACATGCTTTCAAACAATTGGAGTGGGATGCCAAAGGAATAAATATCGACGGTGAAAGGCTCTCCCACCTACGATTCGCAGTCGACATGGTCTTATAACAGACAACTTAGAAGAGATTAGAACTATGCTTACTGAGTTAGATGTCGCCTGTAAGAAAATTGGTTTAAACATAAATTTTGGAAAGCCACAATATATGACAAACCTGGTACCAAGCGAAAATCCAAAAGTCGACGTCAACGAAATAGCATGGGTTCATAAATATTAAAAACTTTGGGCACGAAATCCAAATTGCCAGGGACAATCAAACTGCCGAATTACAAAGAAGGATCACCTTAGCATGGGCCGCATATGGAGTTCTATCAGACATCTTCAAGAGCGACTTGCTAAATTATTTAAGAGAGAAGACTTTCGACCAATGTGTGCTTCCAGTCATGACTTACGGCGCCAAAATATTATCATTAACCCAGGACACAGCAACCAAACTTAGAGTGGCCCAAAGAAGAATGGAACGATCACTTCTTGGACTGACTCTCAGAGACAGGGTCAGAAACGAAGAAATTAGAAGAAGGACAGGCGTCACAGATGTCAAGAGCAGAAAAATGAAGTAAGCTTTGTGAGTAAAATTATTAGGTACATCAACTATTTTGCACACAACAAGATTTCCTGTCTCCTATTTCCTGTCTCCCTAGTTAAAGAAAGGTCTCGAATTCATTCTTTATAAAACCAGTTGATAAATCTGAACTGATCCTAACAATCAATAGTATTAAAAGCAAATATTCCTGTAGTACTGATGGTCTATTGATTAGAGTTTTTTCAAATCTCCCAGAAAATGTGTTGGAAGTCCTCATTTCACTAGTTAATGATTCTTTTGAGAAAGGTAAATTTCAAAAGTGCCTAAAGATAGCCATCTTTATTTCTCTTCATCAGGGTGGTTAAAGATCCAATACCTGCAATTATAGACCTATTGCACTACTACCGGTACTTTCCAAAATTATTGAGAGACTCATAAAAGGCCGACTTATAATATTCTTCCTTGTTGAAAACAACATTTTATCACAAAATCAGTTCGGATTTTTAAATAATAAATGTACCACTGATGCCATGTCTTCTGTATAGCATGACGTTTACCAAGCACTGAACGATAATCTTCACACTGCCACGGTTTTTTGTGACTACGCCAAAGCTTTTGATTGTGTAAATCACGACACGTTGATGAAAAAACTAAATTTTTACAGAATTCGAGGTATTTCTTTGAATTGATTCCAATCTTACTTGGATGATAGGAAACAACTGGTTCGAGCAAATGATACAGACTCTAGTCTCAAAAACATTGTATATGGGGTACCTCAAGGTTCGGTATTGGGTCCTCTACTTTTCCTTACCTTTATTAATGATATCACTAGTTTAAAAATCGATGGAAAAATCTTTTGTTTTGCTGATGATACCAGTATTACTTGGAGTAACTCAAATATTGCAACTCTTCATGCTACTATAACTTCTGATCTACTTACAATAAAAACCTGGTCCGACTCTTAGTTGCTCTCGTTTAACTTAGAAAAACAGTAGCATTATCTTATAAAGGAGTTCTTCACCACTTACTTCTTAATAACACCCAGATCAGTACCGTTGACTCTGTAAAATTTCCTGGTATTTTTTAGACAGCATCCTTAAATGACTCCTTCATATCGATGTGTTAAGGAAGAAATTATCTTCAGCTTGCTATCATATAATATCTGTTTCGGAGGAACTCAATTTAGTATCTTCCAAAATAACATATTTTTTTTTGTTCGAGTCGCATCTTTGATATGGTCTTGCTTTTTGGGGTTCTGGTACATTTGCCCAATCCGCTGTTATTTTCAAATTACAAAAAAGAACAATACGATATCTGTTTGGCCCCAGAAGAATAACACATTGCAGAAACTACTTTAAAGATCACAGGACTTTAACTCTTCCTTCTTTATATATTTTAGAAAGTGTTTGCTTAATTCGTAAACATCTACATGTTTTTCCAGCAAGACCGAATCATGACTATTTCACGAGAAATTCTACCTTAAACGTTTATTTACCGACCCCGTCCTCTGAGTTAGTAAGGAAATCTATATTATATTCCGCAAAAAAACTGTACAACTATCTCCCTCTACAACTTAAATCTGCAACATCTTTCTCTAAATTCCGTAAAATGACAAAAGCCTACCTATCTGAAAGACCATATTATTCAGTAGAAGAATTTCTTAATCAATAACTAAGAAATTACAGTAGCCTTTGTATAATACAAGTAGTTTTTTTATCTACAGAGTGAGTCTGTAATTTGGAATAAATTCAATATCTCAAATGCTAATCGTTTTTTGAAAAATGCTCAGACCCGTCGATTAGTGTTTCAAATTGTCCTTTTTGACATATAATAATAATGTATACAGGGTGTCCCAATTTAGAGATATGACGTCATCGTCGATTTTCTTAAATGGCAACAATGTCATTTTGATAGCTATTTTGATAGGGTGTGTAAAGTTATACATAACTGCAAAATATCAAATTTTTATTTTCTGCTATTTACAAGATAATAAAAAATAACAAAGTAATGTCTCCATAAGGAAAAATTTTCCTGTAGCTGGCTGTATACCATTAATTACAAAAATTGAAGAAAAAGACCTTCTGTGTAAAAGGTATATTAGTTTGTGTACTAACTAACAAACTAATATACCTTTTGCACAGAAGACCTTTTTCTTCAATTAAAGTAATGTCTGTAATTTGGAATAAGTTCAATAATTCAAATACTTACTAATTGTTTTTTTGAAAAATGCTCAGAACTGTCGATTAGTTTTTCAAATTTTCATTTTTGATATACAATAATAATGTATACAGGGTGTCCCAATTTAGAGATATGACGTCATAATTGATTTTCTTAAATGGCAACACTGTCATTTTGATAGCTATTTTGATAGGGTGTGTAAAGTTTTTCATAACTGCAAAATTTAAAAATTTATTCCCTACCATTTACAAGATAATAAAAAATAACAAAGTTATGAAAAACAAGTAATCAAATAATAATTGAATTTAATTATTTCAATAAAGCAGATGCTCATAATGTTGCCCATTGACTATTTGACAATAAATTAAGGCAACATTATGAGCATTTGCTTAATTGAAATAATTAAATTCAATTATTATTTGATTACTTGTTTTTCATAACTTTGTTATTTTTTATTATCTTGTAAATGGTAGGGAATAAAAATTTTAAATTTTGCAGTTATGAAAAACTTTATACACCCTATCAAAATAGCTATCAAAGTGACAGTGTTGCATTTAAGAAAATCAACGAAGACGTCATATCTCTAAATTGGGACACCCTGTATGCAATATTTTTATTATTGTATGTCAAAAAGGACAATTTGAAATACTAATCGAAGGGTTTTTCAAAGAAACGATTAGCATTTGAGATATTGAATTTATTCCAAATTACAGACTCACTCTGTATATTTGGGTGTCATATGCAGCAGCCTAACTTTTAAACTTATTAGTTACTAACGGTAGGGGAGCAAAGTATGCTAAATATGCAGTCACTCGAGCGCTTTGGGGACCTATTGGGTTGTGAAGAGTAGGTTCTAAACCAAAAAAAATTAAGTAAAATTTTCCATTTTAGTGGGGACTTGCCCATTTTAAATTTAATTTTCCATTTCCAACAATCGTTTTCTTTATTATAGCGTCATCTGTCCATAATTCGAAAAAATGTTTCGAATAAAAGTTACTTATTTTTACGTAAGAAATCCAAATCTGCAATAAAAATGGGGGCTCCCATTTATAATTTTTAAGTAACCCCACCTCCGTGGGCGGTCGTGTTTGGTGCCATTCGATATTTTTTTCAAAAATATTAAATAATTGTATTTTTCAGTTTTTCGATCTGATGTTCATTAGGCGAAATATCGCGGGATTCGTATATAAAATATTAAATTTACCCCCCACCCCTTTCTGTGGGAAGTCGTGTTTGATATCATCCGATAGATATTTGAAAAATATTGAGTATGTATTTTTTAGTTTTTCGATCTCTCATTCATTTCGCGAAATATTCGCTTTTTTCTTATGAAACTTTGGGACTCACCCATTTCCTTAAGCCCCGCTCAAATCGTCAGATTTTTGAAATAATAGACTGTTCTGCATGTACTTAACTTACCTTATCTTGATCTGACGATTTTAAGTTTTTCTAAGGATATATTTTTCTTTCGGCCCCCTCTTAACGAACTTCCCTGCATTAAGAGCCAATATATTGTAGGGGTACATTTACAGGGTACAAGGTTTCTCCCCATGTAATAATCTGACGCGCTCGAGTAACTGCAAAAATCCCCGCTTGGACTCCCCTACCATAAGGTAGACTATGCAATCTGCAATTTATTTAAATTTTTAAGTTTCATAAGTTCATAAGTTTCATAAGTTCATAAGAAAGTTTCAGATAAGATAGATAAGATAAGAAAGAAAGATAAGATAAGAAAGATAAGATAAGAAAGATAAGTTTCATAAGAAATTCATAAGTTTCCCCACCCCACCTCCGTGGGCGGTCGTGTTTGGTGCCATTCGATATTTTTTTCAAAAATATTAAATAATTGTATTTTTCAGTTTTTCGATCTGATGTTCATTAGGCGAAATATCGCGGGATTCGTATATAAAATATTAAATTTACCCCCCACCCCTTTCTGTGGGAAGTCGTGTTTGATATCATCCGATAGATATTTGAAAAATATTGAGTATGTATTTTTTAGTTTTTCGATCTCTCATTCATTTCGCGAAATATTCGCTTTTTTCTTATGAAACTTTGGGACTCACCCATTTCCTTAAGCCCCGCTCAAATCGTCAGATTTTTGAAATAATAGACTGTTCTGCATGTACTTAACTTACCTTATCTTGATCTGACGATTTTAAGTTTTTCTAAGGATATATTTTTCTTTCGGCCCCCTCTTAACGAACTTCCCTGCATTAAGAGCCAATATATTGTAGGGGTACATTTACAGGGTACAAGGTTTCTCCCCATGTAATAATCTGACGCGCTCGAGTAACTGCAAAAATCCCCGCTTGGACTCCCCTACCATAAGGTAGACTATGCAATCTGCAATTTATTTAAATTTTTAAATTTTGCAATTGAATGTTTTTGTTTACTTGATTATTATTATATATTTTTTTATTTAATTGACGATTTATGTATTTTTAGTAAATAATTGTATTGTTATTGTTTTGTTTTCGTGACTTTTCATAAGCTTTGTCGATAAAATTGTACAATTATTTTTCATGATATATTTCTAATTCTAACTATAAAAAGAAGTAGAGGTAGACCACCTACACGATGAACAGACGACGTCAAAAGGATTGCTGGGAATTGGTTACAGGAAGCCCAAGATCGACAAAACTGGAAGAAATTAGGGGAGGCCTATATTCAACTTGATAACCTGATCATCAATAATGCAACGATCGAAAGAGTAACAACATATAAATATTTAGGAACGTGGCTAACCGAAGATGGAGATCAAACAAAAGAAATCAGATCTAGAATAGAAATGGCAAGAAACACGTTCATAAAATTGAAGAACTTACTTTGCAACCGTAACCTTAATCTAGATATCCGCACAAGAATGCTACGTTGTTACGTTTTTTCTACTTTACTATACGGCATGGAAGCGTGGACAATAAAACAGTCTGAAATCAAAAAATTAAACTCCTTTGAGATGTGGTGCTTCAGGAGAATCCACAGAATATCGTGGACTGAAAAATAACTAATATAGAGGTATTACAAAGAATGAAGAAAGAATGTGAAGTCACAAAAACTGTTAAAATTAGAAAGATTCAATATCTGGGTCTTATAATGAGGGGCGAGAAGTACGTATTACTTAGTTAAATTATGCAAGGGAAGATACAAGGGAAGAGAAACCCAGGACGACGCAAAATATCCTGGCTAAGAAATTTGAGAGAGTGGTTCGGTTGCAGCTCATTAGAATTATTCAGAAGTGCGGCCAATAAAATTGAAACAGCGATGATTATTTCAAAACTCCGATAGGGGAAGGAACCTGAAGAAGAAGATGTTCAACTTTGGATGCAGAAGGCTGGATGATAATGATGATGGTCCTCTTGATGAAGTCAATCACCTTGATTCTTCTCCTGACTTCTTGGTTTTTTATTCTGTTTCGCAGAGTTATTCCTAACATCGACCGGTCCATTCTTCTCTGTGTGACTCTCAGTTTGGTAGCCCAGGCTTTTGTTAAGTTTATTAACAGAAACGATTATTTTCTTTCTTGTCATAACTTACTCGGTTTTAGAGTACAAAATGACCACGTTTCATATAAGCATTATTGGAGTGTTTTCCTAGCGGCGCCGCTTGGTACTGTGTACCTCGGTTAACAGATTACTTGATTCGTGGTCGAAATTATCTTTCACTCATTTCATCATTCCCCGTTAGAGTACAGTCTAGCTATACTCCTTGCAAATATTTTAATATTTGCACTTCTTCTTCGTTTCGTTATGGTCCAATTCAGTCTACTTGCAAAGCCTCATTGACAAGGAATATATTCCGAAACATCAGGTGTCAGAGGATGGCAAGAGATTTGAATTGAATCAAAACGAAACGATTATATTCTTTTTTATTAGGTGCTTCTGCTCCGTATGTCAAGACTGGGAGGAAGCACTGATCCAATACCTTTTTCTTTAGGCATGTGGGCAGCTCACTTTTTACAGATTCTCTCAGTTTTCCATATGATGCCCCCTCAAGACCGATTTTTCTCTTCAGTTCGTGAATCTGATTATCCCTGCAAATCATAATTTCATGTCCCAGGTATTTATATGTATCTACGAGTTCTATTTCTGTCCCACCGATACTGATGTTCTGGTTGGGTACCAAATTTGTCATTATTTTTGTTTTCGAGATGTTTATAATTAAACCTACATTTTCTGTCGGAGAATAATATACCAACGAATTCCTGTACCATCTTTCTTGTCATACCTCGATCGTCAACAATTATGACTATATCATCGGCGAAACATAAGTTGTTAAGATATTCTCCATCTATTTTTATTTCCTCTGTCATCTAATCCTAAATTTTTAAAAGTATATTCTACCATCGTATTAAGTTTAGGTGTTAATATATTGGGCAGAACTGTAACAATTAACCAAAAACATAACGCTAAACTATTAAGTACTGGAACAGATTTTTATAGAAGATCCGCAAGAAGATTTCGGATAGAACACATACAAAATGTTGATATTAGCACACAAATGACAATGGCAATGAAATTTATTATTAGGCATAGAAAAATAGCAATAGAGAAACGAGGTTTAAAAGCCATCTTATACAAACGGAGCCGGTAAACCGAGAACAAGAAACAATATAATAACAAAACTTGCTGGAAAAACTTGGGGTGCTTCTGCAGATACTCTTCGGACTTCTGCTCTAGCTTTGGGTTTTTCAGTGGCAGAATATTGTGCACCAGTATGGCTAAATAGTGCACATACAAACAAAATCGATGTCCAACTTAATCAAACCATGAGAATAATCACTGGAACAATAAAATCAACCCCGGTGAGATTGCTGCCTACTTTGAGCAATATTGCTCCCCCAGATCTACGCCGTACAGCAGCATTAGTGAGAGAGTACCAGAAAATTGTAGCTAACATACAATTACCAATCCATCAAGACATACCAGACATCTCAAAAGAGCACCAGCGACTGAAGTCTATAAATCCTCCCATCATATCTGCACGAACAATTCGTGATTCCTATGATATACAAAGACAATGGTCCACAAGACGGATGCTAACAATAGCAGCAGACTATATTCAGATATCCACCCCAACCCAGGGTTTCATCCGATCGGGTCTGCCCCGGTCCACCTGGGCGAGGCTTAATCGCATACGTACCGCACATGGTAAATGTGCTGATTCTCTGTTCAAATGGGGTCGTGCGGAAAGTCCACAGTGCGATTGTGTATCACCTAGACAGACCATAAGGCATTGTGTTTCAGATTGCCTAAATCGTGCCTACTGTGGAAACCTCCAGGATTTTGTGGAATGCTCCCCAAAAGCAATTGAATGGCTATGTAAATTGGACATTAATATTTAGATTCATTCATTATATTTTAGTGTTTGAATAATATATTATATTTGTGTATTTATCGTACTGTGATAACATGTGTAAACTTGTTCATTTTTCAACAAAACAACCACGTTTTTAGACGGTTTTTCGCAAATAATTCAAAAAGTAAGTATTTTATCGAAAAAATGTTCTGAGTAAAAATATAGCCTGTAAAAAGTAAAAAGAATGGTGTATGCATGAGGTCTCTACACGTAGCAGAACCAGAGTTATAGCTAATGAAAAATATGTTCATGTACACCAAATTCCAAATACAGTATTTCAACGTGAAATATACAAAAAAATGAAGCACTTTTTGGGAAAAACTCATTACAACTTTTTTAAAGTGTTTAAAAAAAGCTTTATTTATGTTTTTATAAAAAAAGTTTCTAACATCAAATGTAAGCAAGTTACGCTCAAAATAAAGTAGGTCCCTTTTGTTTTGGCAAAAAATCGTAAAGATCAACCCCTAATTAGCAACTTAAATGAAATTAATCGTTACCGCTTCACAAGTTCCTTTACTTATGTTGTGTTTATATGATCTGCAAATTTTATTAATTAAAGTGCTTATTTTTGAAAACAATTGGTTTTAAAATAAACTTTTAAAAATTTTAATTTTGAAAAAAATGTTTTTTTCAAAATAACTTAAAAATTGTTGGAGATAACAAAAATCTCAAACAATAAAAAAAGTCGGCTTAGCTTTTTTAAATCTTTTGTATTTTTTCGTTATTCTATAAGACAAAAATTGGTTAAGATTTGGTGTTTCTACACTCGTGATTGGTGAATCGTTCAAGCCCTTTTAACTACAGCCCTTTCAAAAATAAGGACTTTGAACCGATGAAACTTACAGATCATATAAACAATACATACACGAGTAAACACACTTGTGAAATGGTAACGATTAAGTTCATTTGAGATCCTGATTTTTTTACCAAAGAAAAGAGACCAACTCTATTTTGAGCGTAACTTATTTACTTTTGATGCCATACTTTTTTTATAAAACACAAATTAAAACACTTTTTTAAACATTTTAAAAAAGTTGTAATGAGTTTTCCCCAAAAAGTGCTTCATTTTTTGGTTATATCACGTTAAAATATTCGATTTGGAATTTGACGAATATGAACATATTTTCATTAGCTAGTAACTCTGCTTCTGCTACGTATAGAGACCTAATATATTCACTATCTTTTTCACTTCTTTACAGGCTATATTTTTGCTAAGAATGTTTTTTTTTCGACAAAATACTTACTTTTTGAGTTATTTGCGAAAAACCGTCTAAAAACGTGGTTATTTTAAAATAACTCGAAAAGTATTGACTTAGTGAACAAACTGTATAGAACAAAAGTTGCTTAGAATTAGTCAATTTATCCATTTCCGGAATTATTTTGGACATATATTTTTTCACCCCCAAGAGGGGGTGAAACTCACCCTCAGGGCAAAAGCACACATCCGCACAATATCACTTTCTTTCTTTGATTTATTAGCTATGTGTATGCCAAATTTCATGTCAATAAGAGCGGTTCTTAAAAATTTAGAGGTTTTACAATATTTTACCGTTAACCCGGCACCTGCCACGTGGCTTTGCAAGGCGCCAACTGCCACGTGGGGTGCTCACAGCACCCCTTAAAAATTTTCTGTGATCTACTTGTTTAAAAAACAAAATAATGTGTTGAGTAACACAAGAATATAAATAAACATATTTTATTAACTTATTAGCCACTAATATGTTATAAAAGTTAAAAAATAAAATGAAAAAGGTGTTATAAGCAAATTAGCAAGTACCAAGCCATAATAAATGAAGTCAAGTAAAATATCCAAAAAAATTAAGATTTAGTGAGTCTAGAGTCTATATTAATAATTTAAATCAGTTATTTCAATAAAAAATGTAAATTTGACGTATTTATCAAAAATACAAAAAAAATTTAAAACTTAAAGTGCCAGATGATGACACATCAATTCGACTTTAGAACTATAAGTTCAGAATGACACTAAATAACCACTTCAAACACTAACACATATATGCTATATTTATAATAATATTATAGAAAGCTACTATGACGCACAGCTCGGTTACCAAACTTTAAATAGCAAATATTTGATAAAAATGTGTTATGGGGTGCTGATAGGACTCCACGTGGCAGGTGCCGGGTTAAAGAACGTAGGTACTACATATTCTGGGCATAAAAAATTGAACCTTACATAGCTTAGTACAAATGTGGATATAAAACAAGTTACGTCCCTTTGAAGTTAAAAATAAAAATGGATTTTTTCCAATATATAGAAAACTGTTCGAGATTTTATATTGAAAATGGACATGTGATCGTCTTATTGTAAGAATATTGAAAATTTAGTGAGTTCAAAGAATTACCAATGTTGAAGTGCTGCGACGTTTAAATAAGGAGTTAGAAATTATGAACAGTATAAAAACAGGACAGCTGGAATATTTGGGTCACACAACCAGAGGAGAAAAATATGAGTTGCTGAGAATTATTATGTAAGGAAGGATCCAAGGGAGAAGAAGTTTAGAAAGAAGATGGGTCTCCTGCCTTAGGAGCCTTAGATAATTACAACTATTCAGAGCAGCAGCCAACAAACTGACCATAGCTATTATGATATCCAACCTCCGATAGGAGATGGAATTTTAAGAAGAAGAAGTTAGGCTCAATCGAACTATTTTTGGTGCTAGAATAATAATATGTGATTTAACTTATGACCTACCTTTTTGTTACACCCTGTATATCGTATATAAGCATATTTGGCATAAATAGCTTCTTAAGCCTTTTCTAATAAATAAATCAATTATTTACATGGTTATAAGTGCGCTACTAGCGATACAAAAATATATAAACGATCTATTAACTTGAATTGCCACAGAAGTCGATTAGAGAAATTTAAATAACTTTTACTTTGGATATTAATCTGGTACGGATTTTATTCCATAAAATTATTTATTGCGGAAATTATTGTGTATTACGTTTGTGTTGCGGTTCATTGGAATTTGTGCAGTAAAACCTCATCGACAAAATGATGAGAATTTATTTTAATCTGAATCGGTAACGAAGTCTTTACGTAACCTTGTATAATTGTTCCGTTTAATTCATTATGCAGATTAAAATTTTATTGAAAGCTATAACTTTTTTTCATTACGGAGATAGATATTTTTGGTTGATTATGATGGTTGGGAATTAGACAAATGACACGAAATTAAATCATTGCGAATTAGATTCAGGAAGTTTAATTAAATTTCAGAACTTTGTTACTATATACTAAAGAATTTTTTTTAATCAAAGAAGGGAAGAAATACTATAGTCAGCTATCTCTCCTATGCCCTAATGGTTGGGTGATACACCCAAGAAATGTCAAAAGTTTTAATGTGTTTGTAACGTTTGCGTGGCAGTTTTTCCTGTTTTTTTCTGTTTTCTGGGGGTAATTCGGAGGACAAAAATATACTACAAAAGCATACATGATATATTGTAATGCATATTATTAAGATCCTCACGCATATATCCTTCTATAGTGGTATTTTTTTCTATTGACTATTAACTTCTATGAACCACGAAATACAAGAATGGGTGGGCCAAGAGAACATAGTTAGAGCAATAAAAGCACAGAGAATTAGATGGTATGGACACATAATGAGAAGAGAGAAGAACAATCCGTTAAGAGTTATAACCGAATGGATATCACCAGGTACAAGAACCAGAGGCAGGCCTAAACTCAGTTGGAGACAACAAGTGGAAGAAGACTTAAGAAGTATGGAAATTAGAAATATAAGAAGGAAAATCAGAGAGAGAGAGAGAGAGAAGAATGGAGAAAGGTAGTGGAAACAGCGAAGTCACACCAGCAATTGTAAAACCAAACTCAGAATGGAATGATCCCCCACAAAAAGGATCTTCAAGTGAAAACAGCTTCAGCTTCCTCGGGAGCGTACAGCTTGTATATATATTAGCTTCTATGATGACATTTTGTCGAAAGTACACAAGCATACATGATATACTCTAATGCATATTTACGCCAGGGAAATAAGGCAAAAATATACCATGTTCGGGACACTTGAGCAGCCATGTTGCAAATGGGTTTTTTGGGTACTATATACCTAATACATTATAAAATACAAAAATGCCCGTCACAGTTTGGACGAGAAATTTAGTTATTAACAAATAAGGGTCAAAAATGGGAGTTTTTTCGTTTACATCGATACAGGTAAAAATAGGGTAATTAAATATCTTATTTATAATATTTTTCTTTTAGTAGATGAGCCAAGACCTAAAATAGCGCCTTTTGAATTTTGGTCCGATATTGCAAAATAAAATTAAAATTTCTAAAATAAAAAATTTGCTACAACTTTTGCGAAAATTAATTTAAGATTTTCATATTGCAAGAAAAGTTGAGTCAAACAGTCCACACAATGCACAAAAATTTTAAGACGATTCGTCAATTAGTTTAAATTTTATTCAATTTGTTTTTCCCAAAGAACTTTTTATTCGCAATGTTATTGTTCAGAAAATAATAAAGATATGCTATTCCGTTGAAACAACATGAAAGAAGAATAGTCATGTATTCAATACATTTAAAAAAATAATAAAAAGTCACTTTTATCACTCCGAAAACATTTTACTAAAATAGAGTCATTTTTGGCTTAAAAACAATTTGAATAACTGTGTTAATATTGACTGTAAGTTAAAACTACAATGAGATTTGAAAAACTAGTATTTTTATACGAATTTTCAAATAAAAACTTTTTGCCTAGGTTAATTCGTCTCAAAGTTAGCCACTTTTTTATTTAATTGACGGCTACTTTGTTTATAACAATTCAGCAACCTAACTAAAGCCATTTTGAAGTTGAAGGTATATAGTTTATGTGTAAAAGTTTGAGTAAACTTTGAACCTCAATAGAGTGGTTAATAAAGTTTTAAAAATGGTGTCCTAACGGAACGGATTTGTGGTCGGTGGAGGGTAATTATTAAAATCCGTGCACTCAAAAAATGAAACTGATTCTTCAAACATATGCTATGATTAATATCGCCGGATCTTGTTGATGGATTTTGATCATAATTTTTTTTAATTTGTATGTACTCATAGTCTTATAGAGAACGTTATGTACGCACATCCCGACCTAACATTACAAAATGTTAGGGGGAACTCCGCTTATCACTCAGGGATATGAAAAATAGATTACGACCGATTCTAAGACCTACCAAATATACATATATAATTTCATAAAAATCGGTCAAGCGGTCTCGGAGGAGTATGGAAACTAACACTGTGGCAGGAGAATTTTATAAATGTAAATATGTAGATGGCTATTAACAAATAGGGGTTGGTGATAGAAGAGTGAAAATAAAGGGTTGAATGTATTTTTTAATTCCACATCATATAAAATTAAGGTAGATAGTTTTGTCCAAAAAAATAAAAAAAAATGTCAGGGGGCAACCCTCCTTATAACTTATGGGTATAAAAAATAGATTGAAACCTATTCTCTGTCCTATAGATAGGATATACGTGTAAAATTTCATAAAAATCGACCAAGCCCTTTCGGAGTAGTATGGTAACTAACGCTGTTACAGGAGAATTTGATGTATATAGAAGTACTTACTTTACTTTATTTAGTCCTAAACCTTTCTACCTTTAGGTGTAAGGCTGGTGGAGTTGAATTTGGCATTGTAGTCTCCATGCTTTCCGATCTTGCGTTAGGTTTCTTGCACTTTCCAATGTCAATCCCTTCTTCGCGACTTCTTTCCTAATTTCATCTACCCACATAACTCTTGGTCTTCCTCTTTTGTTTTTCCCCTGCACTCTCGTTTCGAACACTCGTTTTGTAAGCCTCTCGTTCGACATTCTACACACGTGACCGAACCATTTAAGTTGTCCCTCCACTATTTGTTCATTGATTGGTTCCAGTTTTAGGTTTTGTCTAATTGTTTCGTTTCGTATTTTGTCTGTCCTCTTACTGTTTGCTATTTTCCTCAGGAACCTCATTTCCATAGCACTGACTCTGGATTTTTGTCTCCCCGTCAATGTCCATGTCTCGCTGCTATACATGATTGTTGGTCTAACTTTTGATTTAACTTTTTTGTCGTTTTTACTTTCTCCGGTATCTATTTTTCCCAAAAATGTTGTTTTCATAGCGTTAAACAAGCTTCCTGTTCGTCCCATTCTCTCGTTTATTTCCATGTCTTGTTTACCATTTGCTTCGATTATTACTCCTAGGTATTTAAAATATTCCACTTGCTCTAGTTGTTTCCCGTCTAATTCTATTGCGTGTGTCTTCTTCGTATTTGAAATTATCATTGGTTTTTTTCTCTGTATTAATTTTCATATTTATGTTTGATAGTTCTTCTTCTAGGATTTCAAGATTGTTCTGTAGGTCTTCTCTATTTTCTGCTATCAACACCATGTCGTCTGCGAATAGTAGCTCCGATAGTTGAGTCCGTTTCATTTGCCAGTATCCTAATATTAGTTTTCTCATTCTTCTCTTGGCTTTCTTTATCGCTTCATCCAGTACCATTGAGGATAGCAGTGGACTCAGCACGCATCCCTGTTTGACGCCTTGACTTGTAGTAAATTCTCTGGATTCCTCGTTATTGGTTCTTATTGTATTTGTATATTTTTGTACATATCCTTTATTATTTCTATTATGTGTCTGTCGACTCCCCTTTCTTTTAGTGTCTTCCATACGTCCTTTCTTCGGATTCTGTCAAACGCCTTTTCCAGGTCAATGAAGCACATATGTATCTCTCTATTCTTCTTGATTACCTTCTCACTTACTTGTCTTAATGTGAATATTAGGTCTTGCGTGCTTCTGTCCTTCCTGAATCCACACTGTGTGTCTTCCATAGTTGTTTCTATTTGGGTTTTTATTCTTGTCTCTATTATTCTTGCGAATACCTTTCCAGGGATACTTGATATGGTGATACCTCGGTAATTATTACAGTTTCTCTTGTCTCATTTTTTGTGTATTGGTAGTATAATATCTTTCTTCCAGTCCTTTGGTAATTCTGCTCTATTTATGATATCGTTCATTAGTTCTTTCATGCTATCCATTCCCTCTGTCCCCATGAATTTTATCATTTCCGGGGTAATATGATCCTTGCCTGGTGCTTTGCCCAATTTTACTCTTTCTATTGCTTTCTCTACTTCCTCTCTTGTTATGGATTCCACTTGTTGTTCTTTCTTGTATTCTTCTTCTTATTCCTTTCTTGTATCTCCCCTATGTCGTCCGTGTCTGCATGAGTTAGCTCTTTGAAATATTCTCTCCACCTTTCCATTATATGTTTTTCTTCTGTTAGTACGTTTCCATTCTTGTCTTTTATATTCGGCATCGTGTGCTCTTTCTTTTGTCTGAGTTATAGAAGTAACTGTGAATTAAATAATAAAAGTGGGTAACTTTGGTCATAATTAACCTAGGCAAAAAGTTTTTTCTGAAAATTCGTGTAAAGATACCAGCTTTTGAAATCTTAAAATAGATTTACTCTATAGTCAATATTAACAAAGCTATTCAAATTGTTTATAATCCAAAAATGACTCTATTTTACTAAACTGTTTTCGGAGTGATAAAACGACTTTTTAATGATTTTTTTCAATACTTTGAAAATATAACCATTCTTCTTGAACGTGATTTCCACAGAATTGCCATATCATTATTATTTTCGGAACAGTAACATTGCGAAAAAAAAGCTCTTTGCGATAAAACACTGAATAAAATTTAAACTAATTGACGAATCGTCTTAAAATTTTTGTGCATTATCCGGAATGTTTGGCTCAACTTTTAGTGCAATATGAAAGTCTTAAGGCCATTTTCGCAAAAGTTATAGCATATTTTTTATTTTTAAAATTTTAGTCTTATTTTGCAATTTCCGAAGCCAAAAATGATCCGACCAAAATTCTAAAAGTGCCATTTTAAACCTTGGCTCATCTAATAAAAGAAAAATATTATAAATATGATATTTAATTACCCTATTTTTACTTGTAGCGATTTAAACTAAAAATCTGGCATATTTGACACTTATTTGTTAATAACTAAGTTTCTCGTCCGAAATGTGACGGGCATTTTTGTATTTATAATGTAATAGGTGTATAGCACACAAAAAATCCATTTGAAACCTGGCTGCTCAAGTGTCCCGACAAAAACCTTTTTCTCTGGACTAGTTATTAAGATGATCACGCATATATCGTTCCAAGTCCTACTTTTTTCTATTGACTATTAGCTCCCATGATGACAATTTTGCCGAAAGCACTTAACTAAAGAAATAAATACTTCTTACACACTTTGACATGCTATTTTTTCACTTCCTTGATTCATTCAAGTGTCTACAAATCAGTCTTTCAACTAACTTTTTTATTTTTGTACAACAATAGATAAATTATTTTAATGAAAATTGAAAATTTCACCTGTAGAGGGAGATCTATTGATCACTTTCTTTACATAAATTAAATTATTATAAAAAATGAATAACCATTTTCAAAAATGAATAACCATTTTCAATTTCGTTGCAAAACGAAAATACAGCCGAACCATATTCCAGTCCAATCAGAGAGTGCTGCAAGCACCTCTACCGGTTTCGAAACTTATTAGTCTCTCATCAGGAGGCACATATGCTGCTCTCCCTGATCCAACCAAAACAAACTCCAGCGTGCAGTCCCGAATTGCAACGAACGAAATGGCATAGATGCCCTAGCGGCAACTGCTAGCAAAAGACTAAGTTTTCACTCTAATGGCATATAACATATCCCACCAGAATGAAAACAATGGGAACCTTCTCTGGTTACACCTCCGAGGCTTCTACAATTTGCAAGCCATACAGATACTGAGAATAAGGAAGATGGGGGAATTCTACAATTTAAAATTCACGTCACATCTGCTCAGCGCGGTAAAGTTCCAACGAGACTGGTTCCCTTCATACTCCACACAGAGTAAATGTAAATCAAAAATGAATAACCATTTTCAATTTCGTTGCAAAACGAAAATACAGCCGAACCATATTCCAGTCCAATCAGAGAGTGCTGCAAGCACCTCTACCGGTTTCGAAACTTATTAGTCTCTCATCAGGAGGCACATATGCTGCTCTCCCTGATCCAACCAAAACAAACCCCAGCGTGCAGTCCCGAATTGCAACGAACGAAATGGCATAGATGCCCTAGCGGCAACTGCTAGCAAAAGACTAAGTTTTCACTCTAATGGCATATAACATATCCCACCAGAATGAAAACAATGGGAACCTTCTCTGGTTACACCTCCGAGGCTTCTACAATTTGCAAGCCATACGGATGCTGAGACTAAGGAAGATGAGGGAATTCTACAATTTACAATTCACGTCACATCTGCTCAGCGCGGTAAAGTTCCAACGAGACTGGTTCCCTTCATACTCCACACAGAGTAAATGTAAATCAAAAATGAATAACCATTTTCAATTTCGTTGCAAAACGAAAATACAGCCGAACCATATTCCAGTCCAATCAGAGAGTGCTGCAAACACCTCTACCGGTTTCGAAGCTTATTAGTCTCTCATCAGGAGGCACATATGCTGCTCTCCCTGATCCAACCAAAACAAACCCCAGCGTGCAGTCCCGAATTGCAACGAACGAAATGGCATAGATGCCCTAGCGGCAACTGCTAGCAAAAGACTTAGTTTTCACTCTAATGGCATATAACATATCCCACCAGAATGAAAACAATGGGAACCTTCTCTGGTTACACCTCCGAGGCTTCTACAATTTGCAAGCCATACTTAGTCTTTTTTTTTAAATTATTATAGGTTATTCAAATTTTCTTGCTCGATCGACTATATTCAACGTCTTCAAGTGTTGTACATCATTGTCATTATGCTCATCAGTGAGGTTGCTTGCTATCTCGTTTGGACGAGATTCTAGTCTCTTGGAATATTTTTTGAAACATTTGGTTATTCATATTATTATGGATGGCAAATTGAGGTCTTGCTCTATATATTGGCACATACTAAGGGGCATTTAGCATTGTTCTAAGGATTTTGTTCTGGATCTGCAATATTTCTAGGTTTATGGACTGACTGCCCTCCACAGTTTGATAGCATAGATCTACACTGGTTTTATTATGGCATTATATAGGGTGTCCCGAAAAGATTGGTCATAAATTATTCCACGATTCTGGGGCCAAAAATAATTTGATTAAACCTCACTTACCTATATACAATAGTGCATACAAACAAGTTACAGCCATTTGAAGTTAAAAAACTAAAATCGATTTTTTTTTATATATCGAAAACTTTTAAAGATTTTTTATTGAAAATGGACATGTGGCATTCTTATGGCAGCAACATCTTAAATAAAAATTAAAGTGAAATTTGTGCACCCCGTAAAAATTTTATGGGGGTTTTGTTCCTATAACCCCCCCAAACTTCTGTGTACGTTCCAATTAAATTATTATTGTTACACCACTTAGGTGATACAGTAGCGATCAACAGGTAGCAAAAACGCGTTCCAAGATTGCGGCTGTAATTTTGAATATTTTTTCGAGATAAAGAATGGCGGTATAGAGCAGAACTACTAAAATTTTTTATTCCATTAGTAGCTCCAAAATGACATAAAATCTAGGCATCGGATAAAAAAATTTATTTGAAGAAAGTGTATTCTTTTGTTCTTCTTAATGGTGGTACAGGCTCGTTTTTTTAATATTGTATTTAATTACAGAGTAATTTCCACATATTAATATATTTTTCAAATTGGGCTCTGTACCGCCATTCTTTATTATATTACGAATACGTGTGCCAAATATCTCGAAAAAATATTCAAAATTACAGCCGCAATCTTGGAACGCGTTTTTGCTACCTGTTGATCGCTACTGTATCACCTAAGTGCTGTAACAATAATAATTTAATTGGAACGTACACAGAAGTTTGGGGGGGTTTAAGGGAACAAAACCCCCATAAAATTTTTATGGGGTGGACAAGTTTCACTATAATTTTTTTGTAAGATGTTCCTGCCATAAGAAAGATACAAGTCCATTTTCAATAAAAAATCTCTAATAGTTTTCGATACATTGAAAAAAAAATCAATTTTCATTTTGTAACTTCAAAGGGCTGTAACTTTTTTTATGAGCACAGTTTTGTACTAAGGTAAGTTAGGTTCAATCGAACTATTTTTACCCCAGTATTCCGTGGAATCCCCCAGTATACCGAAAGTATTCCGTGGATTCCTTATGTAGTCCTTCGACTTTGATTTTTTTTGTGTTGGTGCTGCCCTCTTAGGTGTGAAATATTTCATGATTCCTATTTTACATAATACTAGGCTATGGTCGCTACCTACATCTGCTGAGTTGAGGCATCTTACGTCGATTATTTTTGTGTCTACGATTTGAAGTACGAATTATTTGCTTATCCGGCTTAGTTGTTCGGTGACAGTAATCATTTCGACTTCACTCGCTGCTAGTATACATGTGTCTTATATACTAATAATATTTACACTTATCTATATATAATATGTACTTTTATAATTATATATATTATCGGTTTACAACATTCTCCGTCTTCTGATACCCGTTCGCCATTCCTCTCTGTGCGCATATTGATCTACTTGCAGACCTCTTTCATCCATCGCTTTGTTTATTCCTGCCTGCAAACTTTTTCTCGGTCAACCTCTTCTTCTTCTACCTTGCGGTTTCCAGTTTTGTACTTGTTTTGGGATTCTGTCTTCGTGCATTCTTTGTACGTGATCAAACCATCGTAGTTGTATTTCGTTGAATTCGTCATTTCTTGTATATGTGACCTTCACTCTGTCTCGTATCCGTTCATTGGTGACATGTTCTCTACTAAATCTTTCTGCAGCTCTTCTCCAGAAATCCATTTCGGTGACCTCTAACCTTCGTTTTGATTTTTCCTTCAAAGGCCATACTTCGCAGCTGTATGTTATAATGCCTTTCACTACGGCGTTATAGATCTTTTTCTTGATTTCCTGCCCTGAGTATTTCGTTCTTTAATGGCTCCGTCCAGTGTTCCATCATTCGTGATTTTCATACCGAGGTATTTATACTCGTTACATTTATTGATCAAACTAATGAATATAACTGAAACATCAACAGTAGAGGAGGTATATGGAAACGTAGTCGTTAGCGTTAAAAAAGCTGCAGAAGAAGCACTCGGCTTTAACACTCAAAGAAAAAGTGAAAAACTATGGTGGAACAAAGAAATAGAAGCACTCGTAGAAGAGAAAAAGCAAGCGTATATCAGATGGCTGAGCAGTAAACAACAAAAAGATAGAGATGAATACCTGGAACTCAAAAGAATAACAAGAAGAACAACAGTAAAAGCAAAAAGAGAAATGTGGGATAAGAAGTGTCAGGAAATTAATACCTACCTGGGAGGCAGAAAATGTACAGAAACATGGAAGTTCCTCAATAAAATAAGAACTAACGAAAGGAAGAGCACAAACATTCAATTAATATCCACACAAAAATGGGAAAAGTACTATGGGGAACTACTGACAGAAAATAGGGACGAATACTTAACTCAATCACCAACAGAGGTTAACATTGAAGGAGAAGATATAACAATACAAGTGACAGAAATTATAAAAGCTATAAAAGAACTGAAAAACGGTAGGTCTCCAGGACCAGGCGATATCCCAGCCGAACTAATAAAATGTGGATCACAAAAATTGTTTGAAACCGTCACTTGGTGCATAAATCAATTTATAAATGGTTCTCCCATACCCGACGAGTGGAAAATTGCTTATATTTCGTCGATCCATAAGAAAGGAGATAAGCTTAAATGTGAAAACTATAGAGGGATATCAGTGACTAGTACATTCAGCCGTTTGTATGGACGAATAATTAGAGACCGCATTGAGAAGGAGTACAAAGACCAAGAGGAAGAAGAACAATCCGGTTTTCGAACAGGAAGAAGCTGTACTGATAATATCTTCTGCCTCAAACAACTAATAGAAAAAAAATTAAGCACAAATCAAGAAGCCCACCTCATGTTTATTGACTTGCAGAAGGCGTACGATACAGTTCCTGTAAACAAACTCTGGAACGTGTTACGACAGACGAATATTAGTGTCACCTTAATAAAAGCCTTAAGAAATTTGTATGAAGGGTCAACATCACAAATAAAAACTGGAAACAGATTATCGCAAAGCTTCCTGGTTAATAAAGGTCTACGTCAGGGGTGTTGTGTATCACCGACCTTATTTAAAATATATGTTGCAAAAGCATTGAAAGAGTGGAAACGAAAATGCAGAGGCATGGGCGTAGACCTTGGAGAGATTTGCTTATATACATTGCAGTTTGCTGATGACCAGGTTGTTATAGCAAACGATAAAGATGATTTAGAGTACATGGCAAGGAAATTACAAGAAGAATATAGAAAGTGGGGACTAGAAATTAATACAGAAAAAACAAAATACCTGCCAATAGGTACCGAACTATCGAACATCACATTAGAAAATAATGAAATCATCATGCCCTGCGACCATTACACATATCTAGGAATCGTTTTTGACACAACGGGGAAAGATGATGAAGAAATAAAGAGAAGAATAACACAATCCAGAAAAACAATAGGTTGTCTAAACAGCGTACTGTGGAATCATGAAATAGGAAAAAGAAGAAAACACAATATCTACGAATCTCTTATTAAAAACAGTCTATTGTACGGAGCAGAAACTTGGCGGATAACCGAAAACAACAGAAGAAAACTGGAGGCAGTAGAAATGGACGCTTTTAGAAGATCAGTAGGAGTGTCACGCAGAGAGAGAATACGTAATGATGAGATAAGACAGCGAATGGGGGTTGACGGCTCTCTAACAACAGACATAGAAAGAAAACAGCTGATATGGTACGGACACGTCCAGAGGATGGATAACTCAAGACTCCCTAAAATAATTATGCAATGGGTACCACCAAACCGCAGAAAGAGAGGAAGACCCAAGAAATCTTGGAGAGAGGGAGTAACGAAGGCGATGAGCGCAAGAGATCTTAGAGAGGGCCAATGGGATGATAGAGTGTCATGGAAATTAGGCATCGGACAACGTCGCAAGACGTTTTAAAACCGATTGATAGATAGACATTTACTGATTGTTTTTCCTCCTTCTAGTATCAGGTCCTGCTGCGTTCCACAGATATTCATATATTTGGTTTTTCCCATGTTGATCTATAGTCCCCATTTCCTGTATTCCTCTATTCCTCTATTTCCAATTTTTAAGAGCTTGTTCCAAATACATTTTAAAAAGTGTTAGAGAGAGGCAGCATCCTTGTTTGAGGCAAGCGTCCACAGACCCGCATCGTACGCATCGGACGCATCGTACGCAACGGATTTTAGTTTGCCTTGTACAGAAACTTATGTAACCGCGTCCACTGATCCGCATCGTACGGATCGCATTATCGATTGTCAAACTAAAATCCGTTGCGTACGATGCGTACGATGCGGGTCTGTGGACGCTTGACTTTGAGCTCTTTATTTGTCAGAAATTTTTTAATTATTTTTATGATTTCTATGTTTATATTTGTATTCTCCATTGCCTCCCATAACCTTAAAAAAGGTACACTGTCGTATGCCTTTTTCAGATCAATATATACGAAATGGATCTCTTGGTTAACCGCTGTTTTCTTTTCCATGACTTGTGTGATTGCAAAAAGGTGATCAATTGTAGATCATCTTGCTTTAAATCCTGCTTGTTCTTCTGCCCCCATTTCCTTGTATTCGTCTTCTATTCGGTTTTTTAAGATCCTTCCGTATATTTTGCTGATTGTTGGTGTAACGGAAATACCCCTGTACTTATCACATTGTTTTCGATCTCATCTTTTATTAATTGCTGACATATACGATAATTTCCATTCTCGTGTGACTTCTTTGTTGTCGATGCATCTTTGTAGTAGTTTCCTTATGTGCTCGTAAAGTCTTGGAGTTCCGTTTTTTATCTACTCGGCTGGAATCCCCCAGGTCTTGGTGCTTTACTGTTTTTTAGTTCGGTACATACTTTCTTTATTTCATTGGCGAATAGCCTCATTGGATATCCTGTTACTCCTACTGTGTCCTGGGATGGTTCTGATGTTTCGAATTCCTTTCTTTTTTCTGTCAATAGGTCGCTGAAATACTCCTTCCACTCATTCGAAGATTTTGCAGTTATAAGTTCTATTCCTGTCTCTTTGCGTAGATTTCTAAAAATTCTACAGCTCTCAGTGGATTTCCTACCTCCGATGCATGTATTGATTCGTGCACACTGCTTTTCTCATTTTTCGTTCTTGCTCTGCCTAATCATTCTGCGTACGTTTACTTGTGCTTCCTTATAAGCTAGTTGGTCTACTACATCTCTTGTACTCATATATCTCTGGTATTTTCTTCGCTTTTCTTCTACTTCTGATTCGACTTGTTCGTCCCATCCCGTCAATTCGTTTACAGTGACTCCGCTATAATAGGAGTAATCGTAACTGCCTATATTTTCCGCTGCTTGGCTCTTTTTCTTGGTTTATGTTAGTACCGTGAGGTAAATTTTTTAGTGTCTTAGTTCACTAAGCACTTCCGTTTGCTTTATTGAGATTCCCTGAATGTTCCATGTTCCAAATTTCAGTGTTCGTTTTCTTTGCCGAGTTCGTTTCCGCATTTCCATCCGTGTCTGAGACGATTTGGGGTTTTTAACATTTTTTTTTATTTTTCCGAGTATCGTGGAGTTAGCACGATGCCTCAACCCCCAACATGGAGGGCCAGGATTTTACATCAGAGTGTCCTTCTCTTAGATAGATTGCCTTCGCTACGGCTGAGGAGTTCTATCTACCCCTTTGATCCCATACCAACCCTGAAATCAAGGGGCTGCCAACTTTTATAACTTTTATAACTTTTATATATATAACTTTTTTGTAACTTTTATAACTTTTATAACTTTTATAACTTTTATACCTTTTATAACTTTTATAACTTTTATAACTTTTATAACTTTTATAACTTTTATAACTTTTATAACTTTTATAACTGTTTTAACTTTTATAACTTTTATAACTTTTATAACTTTTATAACTTTTATAACTTTTATAACTTTTATAACTTTTATAACTTTTATAACTTTTATAACTTTAATACCTTTTATAACTTTTATAACTTTTATAACTTTTATAACTTTTATAACTTTTTAACTTTTATAACTTTTATAACTTTTATAACTTTTATAACTTTTATAACTTTTATAACTTTTATATATATAACTTTTTTGTAACTTTTATAACTTTTATAACTTTTATAACTTTTATAACTTTTATAACTTTTATAATTAAATTGCATTTAAAAATGTCTCCGTGATCGCTTTTACTATATTAATACTATCTTACAAACACCCCATTATCGATACTTTCTTTATTATTAACTTTACTATCTTTAAAGTGTTTTTGTACTATTTACACAAGCTATTTACATTTTGCGATCGAACAAATCATATTAGGCTAATTGGCTACTGAAATAAATTTTCTGAATACACCACTCCTTTCAAATGTGTGATTCTATACATCAAGTTCAATATAAAGCTGGTTTATTTTATTTTCTTCATTGCATTTCGAAAGCGACGAAATGTTCGGTTTATGGTTCAATTCAATTTTCCGTGATTCAAAAACTTTACGATGGGAAACGTTTTACAGAGATGGCTCAGACAGTTGCAGAATTTTCCTGAACCTTAAACAACATTGTCGCAGTAAAAGGAAGTGATTTATTTTAGATTTTAGAAAATCTTTTACAACTATTCACTATTCACTAATATTACATCAATGACCAAGGTTATTTACTAAAGCGAACATTTAAGGAAAGATAAAGAAAACGAACTGACCAAAATAATAAAAATATCCGAGTATCGAATATTAGAGATCATATTGGCAATAATTACTTTGTTTATGGCAATTCGAAACAGATCGGCGAATGTCTCTTGATATCTCTCTCGGAAATGGACCAGGATCTTCTTCGGCCTTGCCTCTTCTTCGGCCTTGCCTCTTCTTCTGGCGAGCTTGCCCTATATTATGAGGTGTAGAAGGTTATCCCTCTCTGGATGTATCGTTACATGGCCGAAATAGTGTAACTTTAGAATGTTTATTACTTCGTTATTACTCGTTATTTATGTGCTCTTATTCATTTGGTGTAATACTATTTAATTTAACTCACTTCATCTTTCTTCGTTAGAAGACGATAAATGCTTGCGTTTGTATAATATTTCATTGCATCTACCAACCAGTTACAAACTCAGATTCAGCTCAGTCGTCTTATGAGCCTCTTTGATAACGGCTAGACTTAGAAACACATGTCAGAGGATGGTAAGAGACTCGAATTGAATCAAAATGCAACCCTCTATGTTTCCTATTTAATTTCTTACAGGACCACCAAGATTCACCAATTTTTCATTAGGTTTCAACTCTCCATGCCATACAGCAATGTGAAGAATCTCTAGCAGCGTATTAATCTGATTTTAAAGTTGACTGTAATATCTCCATTAATGAGAATTTTTTTTTAGTTTAAAAAAGGCTGCTCTGGCTTGTTCAATTTTTCTTGTTTCTTTGTTTATATCCTAGTTACCGTTAACGTTGGTATCCAAAGAGTTGATATTGTTGACTTTTTCTAACTCCATACGCTCTGATGTTCATTGGTTATAACTTCGTTTTGCTGACAACTAGAAGTTTTGTCTTAGAATTACTAAGATTTAGCCCATATTCCTCACATTATTTGGCCACCCTGTTTATAAGTCAACAATAAGTGCAAATCTTTTTCATTGTAAGCAAACAGTAGCGTGTCGTCTGCGTATCTGAGATTGTGGACGTTAATCGATAATACACTCAGGTGCAAAAAAATCGATTCACTGAAAATTTGGCAATTCTGATGTCTCGAATTTCCTAAACCTGTTGCCCGATTTAAGTGTTTTTTTTTACTATGTTATATATAGCCTTATTCATAATCAATATCGCTGTAATAATATCATTGCTAGACAGGTAGACTGTAATTGTATACCGGGTGTACGAATAAAACTGTGTTTTTTTCTCAAAGTTCGCATCACCCTGTGGACTATTCTGGAGCTTATAAAATACTGAAATTAAAAACCAACTATAGCCCCAGGTTTTCTTAACATTCTGATTTTAGACTCATTCGATTATGTTGGATAATAAAAAAGTTACGTACTTTAACAACTGGTCATGTTCGTCATCTGTACAGTGTGTTTCAAAATAAGTGCTGCAAACTTTAAGGGGTAATTTTACATGAAAGAATAATGACATTTTGCTTGATAATCATATGTCCGTAAACGCTTCGTTTTCGAGTTCAATTTTTTTTACACACTGACGATTTATTTATTGCTTTAAAACCAGTTAAGATTTGCAAATCAAATTTGGTGAGTTTCAAGACGTAGTTATTGCACATTTTTTGACATACAATTAAGATTTAATATTCACTATTAGCGCGCAAAGGGGTATTATGACCGATCATATTACCCGTATGCACGCCAATGGTGAATATAAAACTCTTAATTGTATGTCAAAAAATGTGCAATAACTACGTCTTAAAACCCACCAAATCTGATTTGCATAGCTTAACTGGTTTTAAATCAATAAATAAATCGTAAGTTTGTAAAAAAAAAGAATGTGTGTGTACTTTGTACGCACGTAAGAAGTTATTCTTCTATCATATGATTTAAACGAAATTAATATACTTTTTATTTATATTTTGTTTAAATATTAAACTAATTTATACTTACTACTTCTCAAACATTTTTATTAGAACAGTGCCAAAAATTAAAATAATAAAAGAATAAAACACACACAAACACATTAAACAAGCCACAAATGATGTCTGAACATTAATTGTCGAAAATTTTTTTAACTAAATACGTATTTTCTGAAAATACAATTATATAATAAATATACTTACAATCATAAAATGTATTAAAAAAAACAAAAAAGAAAGTTTCTATTGGGACTCGAACCAGCGCTGATAAGAGCGGTTGGTATTTTAATTAATTCGCCTTCTCCGCTTAGCCACGGACACTATGTGTCATTATTTACGAAGATCGACTAACTAAACGGATTAAACTTGTGATATTTTGATATTTTGAAAATTGATCAAATTATTTTAATTTTGAATTGAAATGATTTAGAATTGAAAAAATACAACAAAACATAGAGTAAAAAAACAATATATTAGGTGAATATTGATAGAAATTTTGATGGTAATCAAATTATATAAATAAAAGTATTACATAATATGCATTTTGGCAGATCAAATAGGTAGGTTTATACCCATGATACATTAACAATTATTACGTACCTGTTGCTTTTAAAAACTATTTAAAAGTCACTACAATATTATAAACTTTTTTGTTTCTGTCCTCACAACAATATTACCTTTACCTCCAAACCACAGATGCCATATTGGATAATTTTTGACATGTCATTTGAACATCCAATCAGAACAAAGTTATAATGCGCATGCGCCGGGCTGATAGGTTTTAACATATAAAAAAATCACCCTCTATCGCCGGTAAGGAAGTATAACTTCAAAAATTGAACACCCCATCTCGAAAACGAAGCGTTTGCGGACATATGATTATAAACCAAACTGTGATTATTTCCTCATGTAAAATTGCCCCTTAAAGTTTGTCGTACTTTTTTAGAAACACTTTGTACTGATGACGAACATGGTCAGTTGTTAAAGTACCTAACTTTTTTGTTATCCAACATAACCGAATGAATCTAAAAACAGAATGTTAATAAAACCTGAGACTATAGGTGGTTTTTAATTTCAGTATTTTATAAATGCTAGAATAGTCCACAAGGTGATGCGAACTTTGAGAAAAAAACACAGTTTGATTCGTATACCCAGTATACAATGACAGTTTACCTGTCTAGCAACAATATTATTACAGCGATACTATTAATGACTAAGGCTATAACATGGTAAAAAATCACTTAAATCGGACAACAGGTTTAGGAAATTCGAGACATCAAAAATGACCAAATTTACAGTGAATCGATTTTTTTGCACCCGAGTGTAATATACATGTTTTTAACTTGTCTCTAGTTAGTCGAGGACAAAAGTATCGCTGAGATCAGAAAGCACACGAGTCACACTAGTAAATTTTTGCAGGAGACACAAACACTATTTATTACTTTACAAATCAATGAGGATGTGTGTGTTTTATTATTTGTATCATCAGAGAATACATTTACTGTATTTGTTCTTCAGAAATTGACTAAAAGACATTTAATTTTTTACTACCGAAATAAATTTTGAATTATGAGATTTCTGCAATGAGAACATAGATGTATATTTCAACAAATGTAATTCATAAAGTCTAGGTGATGACTTTTGATAAAAAGTTAACTTGGAAGACACACATCCAACAGCTAAAAAAATCATGTCTACCAGGTATAAATTTACTACGATCACTTGCCTACAGAAACTGGGGTGCTGATTATTCAAGTTTAATACTTATTTACAAATCCATAATTAGATCAAAACTTGATTATGGATCCATTGTCTATAATTCTTCCAAAAAAACCCATTTAAAATCACTAGATACTATCCAAAATACTTGTCTACGTATTTCTTTAGGCGCTCACTATACAAGTCCTATTCAAAGCCTCTATTGGGAAACTGGAGAATTTCCTCTTCGTTTTAGAAGACAATATCTGAGCCTATCTTACGCAGCTGCAGTGTCATCAAACCGTAATAATCCAGTACTACATAACGTTTTCGCTGATCGATTTACAAATAAATTTCAACAATCACATCAAATTGACCATCCTTTTTACTTCCGTATACAATTATACTTATCCAAATTAAACTTCCAATTTCCAAAAACTTACGATACCTCTTCAATCCAGATTCCTGCACCATGGACAATACCTCTTCCTACTATCGATATCAGTCTAACAAACCTAAGAAAATCAGAGATATCATCAATCGTCATAAAACAAAAATTTCATGCACTATTAAATAGATATGGCAATACCTACAACGTGTACACCGATGCGTCAAAAAATGAAGACAGAGTTGGAGCGGCAATTTATACCGAAGACTCCGCAGTAAGTTTCAAGTTGCCGTCAACTACCACCATTTTTTCGGCTGAATTATTCGCAATCCTAAAAGCACTATCGTTAATACAAAACAAAAATAGAGAAAAGTGCATAATAATCACAGATTCTCTAAGTTCATTATCCTCACTAACTCAATTATATTGTGACAATCCCCTACTACTTCTGATTAAAAAAGAGCTTAAAAACATTTCAAATAAGAACATCCAAGTTCACTTTTTATGGGTGCCTTCTCATGTCGGAATTGAAGGTAATGAAGTAGTAGATAAATTAGCTAAAAGTGCCTCAACTAACCCTGTGTCCGAAGAAAGTAACAAATTGGTACAAAACGATTTAAAACCACTCTTAAAACAAAAAATAATTCAAAATTGGCAACAAACTTGGAACAACACCCCATCAAGGTTATACGAAGTCAACAAACACCCACATCTTTGGAAACCAAAAATAAAAGACAGAAGAGAACAAGTGATACTTACCCGTCTCCGAATCGGCCATACAAGACTTACTCATGACTATTTACTACAACGCAAAAATAAACCAGTGTGTGAAGTGTGCAACAGTGAACTAACGGTAAAACATTTTTTAATACAGTGTCCCAAATATAACAGTGAACGACGGAAGTATAACATACCCGACTCCCTAAAAGATGCCCTAGAAGAAAATACACATACAAAAAAAATATGTTCGTACCTTAAAGACTGTCAATTACTACAAAAGATTTAAAAACCATATTGTAACACACATATCTTAACCTAAATGCGCTAATGACCCTGCGTGGTCGATGCGTTATAATAATAAAAAAAAAAAAAAAAGTCTAGGTGAAACTCAATTAACTTACACAATTTTCAATTCATTTTTTACCGTTTCTTCTATATTACTAAAAAAAAGTAAAATTTCGCATAGTTTGATATTATACATTTAAAAATAGATATAAAAAAACAAAAATATTTTGGTACTTAGTCTTTTTCAAAAAAATTTCGTTTTTAACACGCTTATCATTAATTTTATCTGCTGGTCAGTGGTCACTCATTTATGGTTTCTCAGAGTGGTTCATATTGCCCCCCAGAGTGGTTTATATATTTTCTGAGGTTAATTTTTTTTTGTGTGGTAGGAGTTTTCATACTTGCATATGCAGTATTAGTGAGAAGCGAGAAAGGATTAGATTGTACATTATCATCATCAATGGTGCTACAGCCCTATGAAAGAGCCTCCACCTTCCCAAGTCTATTACGCCAGTCACTACTATCCATTGCCAACCGTTGCCCGTTTACTGCGCCTATTTTTCTCCCATTCTCATCTACACCATACTTCCATCTAAGTTTTGGCCTAACCCTATTTCTACTTCCCACAGGTTGTGACCTAAGGATTCTTCTAGGAGGGTTGTTATGCTGTGATCTTGCTAGATGTCCTGCCCATCTTAGTCTTCCAATTCTTATAAGAGATACTACGTCTTTACCACCAAATATAAGTTTATATCTGTGGTATACCTCGTAGTTGTACCTCTTCCTCCAAATCCCATTTTCACAGATGCAACCAAATATTCCTGTCAGGATCCTTCGTTCAAATATAGGCAGAAGGTTTTCATCTGCCTTGGAAATGGTCCATGTCTCCGATCCATATGTCAACACTGGTTGTAAAAGGGTTTTGAATACAATTATTTTTGTTTTTTGCTTAAGTTTCTGCTTCTCATATCTCTACTCAGTCCAAAATAGCATTTGTTCGCTAGGATTATCCTTCGCTTGATTTTTTCCATCATGACGTTCTCCTTGGTGATCAGGAAGCCTAAGTATGAGAATTTGTCCACCACTTCAAAGGTAGAGTTATCAACAATGAATTGGTGACCGATGTTTCTGGCTCTACTGTTGGGTGTTAATGCCAACATCTTAGTTTTCTCCTCGTTTACTTTCAGGTCCATATTTTTTGAGGAATTTGAGAAGGTGGTATACATTTCTTCTAGTTTGCGTGTTGTCCGGGCAACTAGGTCCACGTCATCTGCATATGCCAAAATTTGGGATAATTTATTAAAAATATTTCCTCTGTTGTCTATTCGTGAATCTCTGACCGCCTTTTCCAGAGCTATGATGAAGAGGAGACACGCCAGCGCATCTCCCTGTCGCAGCCCAACATTTGTTTCAAAAGCCTGTGATTGTTCGCCCTGTATTTCGACTTTGCAAACGACTTTACGCATTGTAGCTTTAACTAATCTTATCAGTTTATCAGGGATGTGGAATTCATCCATGGCTTCATACAATTTATTTCTTAGAACACTATCATAGGCCGATTTAAAATCTACGAACAGATGGTATGTGTCGATATTGAATTCATTGGTTTTTTCCAGTATTTGCCTTAGCACAAAGATCTGGTCTGTTGTTAATCGACCAGGCCTAAAACCACTTTGATATTCTCCAAGTAGCTCCTCTGAATGTGCACTTAGGCGACCATATAAGAAATTCGAAAATATTTTGTAAGCTGTAGTAAGGAGGGTTATTCCCATATAGTATCTACATTGTACAGTTGTACATTGTATAGTTTCTACGATTATACATTAGTAGTCTAAATTTTTATACCATATTATAATGTTATTAAGGCACACTTTTGAACTTGATCTTTTACTTTTTTTAGCTCCTCCATGGATAGAGATTGTAATCCCTAGGTACTCTGAATATCACTAGGTATTTCATTTCCATTACTTATTATTAAACCTATCGACTTCCAGTTTATATATTATTGGTATTTTTACTGATCACCATTGTCCTAGTTACCAGAATTGAAATCGTTAAGTTAATTTTTTTTGATCTTGTGTTAAGTTGGTGAACTATTCTTTAAAGACTATCTTCATTTTGTGCTATCGATATTGCATCTTTGTTGTAATGTTTGTTTTGAATTGTTTTTATAATATCCAGCAAAATCTCTTAATTATACAAGAGATGTAATTATGCAATAAATCTTAAAGTCTGACTCTGTCCTACTGTATCCTACTGCTTTCTTTATTTATTTGCTTATGCCGAATATGGCATCTTTACACGACGTTCCCCTGCCTTGCTGTTCATCTGTGACATATATTTTTGATCTAGGTAAACCGAATATGCAACACAAAAATATTTGATGAAATTTTAAATTCATAAATATTGTATTGATAAAAATGATTTTTCAATCACATTTTATTATATGTATACAGGGTGTTGGTAAATAAGTATGAAAAACTTTAAGGGGTAATTCTACATGAAAAAATAATGACAGTTGCTTTATAAACGTATGTCCGCACCGCAAATGCTTCGTTTCCAAGATACGTAGTGATGAATTTTTTTTTCAAACTGCGAATTTTTTTATTGCTCTAAGATCTTACAATGATTAATTATTTATATGGGAAATAAGCCACAATTAAAATGAAAAAAATAATTTTATTAACGTTTCGACGCCCAAATCGGGTGCCGTTGTCAAAATACAAAATATTACTGATAGTAATATTTTGTATTTTGACAACGGCACCCGATTTGGGCGTCGAAACGTTAATAAAATTATTTTTTTCATTTTAATTGTGGCTTATTTCCCATATAAATAATTAATCATAAAAATGCCACAAGGAAATAGCTTCAGAACAACATTAAGATCTTACAAGCTATGAAAATTAAATTTGGTGAGTTTTAAGAGGTAGTTATTGCGCATTTTTTGGCAAACAAATAACAATTTTATATTTATCATTGGTGGCCTACGGGTAATGGTCTGATTTTTTTAAAGAAAAAATTAGTACGCCACTGATATATTTCAAATTAAAAATTATTTTTGTATTTCACGTTTAATTTGTAATAAAGAACCTTTCTTGTATTTTTGTCATATGGTGCACGGTTTTTATGCAAAAAAATAAAACATTTTCGCGCGTATTTTTCATTTCGTAATACATTATTAAGAACTCTCCAATATAATAATTCCAAACTAGAACAATAACAAAAAATATTTCTAAAAAGATTTTAACTATGTGCAAGACTACAAAAAATGTTCAAAATTACCTCCTTTAAAGGTGACAGAGTAATTTTATATTCATCATTGGCGCACGTAGGGGTAATGGCCCGAATTTTTTAAAGAAAAAAAAAGTAGGCAACTGAGATATGCCAAATTAAAAATCATTTTTGAATTCTTCGTTCAATTTACGACAAAAAATTGTGTTTGTCTTTTTTTTATATAAGGCGTCGTTTTTATGCAAAAAAATAAAATATCTTAACGTTTACAAAGTATTTGAAATAAGAAGTTTCTATGCACATGGAATCTACCTCGAATAATTTGTAAGCGGTAAGATGTTTTATTTTTTTGTATAAAAACGGCGCCGCATATAAAAAAAGACTAGAATGATTTTTTGTCCTAAATTAAACGAGAAATTTAAAAATAATTTTTAATTTGACGTTTCTCACTGGCTTACTATTTTTTTTTCTTTAATAAATTCAGACCATTACCTGTTCGGGCGCCAATGGTGAATATAAAATTATTTTGTCACCTTTAAAGGAGGTAATTTTGAACATTTATTGTAGCTCTGCACCTAGTTTAAACCTTTTTAGTAATATTTTCTGTTATTGTTCTACTTTGCTATTATTATATTGGAGAGTTCTTGATAATGTATTAAGAAATGAAACATGCGCTCGAAGATGTTGTTGGAGAACTGTATTCTCCACCCAAAATAAATTATATTTCACCAACAACAAATTTCCGCGCCGCCTCTGTAACAACCATAAATAATTTCATTACGCAGTGCCTGAAGAAAACTTCCAAGAATGTTAATCTCCGCCCTCTCTTTTACCCAAAGCACCCAACGGAAATATTTGTTAACGGGATGAAAGAGCGGGGTGCAACAGTCAGTCAACTATCAACATTCATTAAGAACGTACGCAAAAACCTCTTTTCATTTACGCTTTTTCGAAGAGAATTCTTCACGCCGCAATTAGCAAAAAGCCGGTACAAAGTGTAAATATATGTGTAGTGGCGTCTTTCACGGATAAGTTGTTAACTCAATTGTTCACATGTAAAATTCTATTTCTTGCCCTTTTCAACTTCATTACAGTCATAGCAAAATAGAAAGTGTTTTATTTACATTAACAATTCAACAGGCCAGAATTACAGCATCTTACGGTTCATTAAAAGTTCTCCTCTTAGCTATCGAAGGCTTAGCGACACATTGAACTTACTGCAAGTGCAAAACGCTGGAAAGAGACATTGGAACTACTCCAAACTCTCCATGGAGGAATGTTGAACACCGGTGTCCCTCCATTTTGTTCCTCCGAGACCGGATTTTATTTCTAAGAGCCGAATTTGGCCCTTAGAGCCACATTTGATCCATCGACCGAACTTTTCTGGCCAAAAAACACTCAATTCAAGTTTCTATCTAATTCTATTATTTTGTTAAAAAACATTTCTGGCTAATGCCAACTCTTTCTAAAAGACATTATAAGTGTCGCGTTTTTCGGATATTCTCGTCGAATAGACAATAATTCCAAGAGACAAAGTGATTGCGTTATTTATTCTACGGACAAATAAACATTCTGTGAACAAAAACAGTGATAATAGTTTACTTCAAGAAGTGGTGTTCAAGGACTAGCTGATTCCAGGAAAATCAGCCCACATTCAAGTACCAAGAGCCCAGGGGTGACGTACAAAATAAACTTTTCTATATATGTAAATTCAAAAAGTTAATTTTCAAAGATCTCTTGCGAAATGTTACTCTAATAAAGTTAAACACTATTTAAAGAACTATTCAGGGTTGAATTTTTGGTTTAATATTGCATGCTTGTTAAAATTCAAAAATAAATAATAATTTCATTCAAAAATAAACAAATTAAAGTTATTACAATGAGCAAAAAAGGTTTAAGTAAATTATTAAACAAAAAGCATTCCATTCTAGATTCTGTTAATAGAATTCAAACGTGGCTAGAAGCAAACCATGACTCGGAAAAAGATGTTTTCTCATTCAAAACAAGAGAAGGTCGATTACAAGACCTGTTCTCTGATTACAATAACGTACAGGATGAAATTGAATTCCTGGACGATTCTCAAAAATGTGATCGTGCCATATTTGAAGAAAATTATTTTGCGGTTCTGTCAAAAATACAAAGTTCGATTAGAGCATTGGATATTACCAATACAGGGAGCGTCGCTGCCGCTAAGCAAGTGGCCGTAAAGCTCCCGGAAATAAGCATATGCAAATATTCCGGGCAAATAGGGGACTTCGAAAGTTTTTTTGAGCTCTTCGACACACTGATAATACAAAATCAGTCCCTTTCTGACATCCAAAGGTTTCTTTATTTGAAAAGTTACCTACAGGGTGATTCTCTTAAGTTGGTGGATTCTTTGAAAGTCACAAATGAAAATTTTTCGATTGCTTTAGATATTCTAAAGAACCGCTATCAGAATAAGGTCACAATCATAAATTCTTACGTAACAGAAATTATAGACATTCCTACACTGAGAAACAGCTCACCGCAAGCCCTCAGAAATTTTCTAACTACCGTAACAAAAAATATGCAATTGCTAAAAAATTTGCAATTTTCAAGTACAGAGCTCATTGATATAATTTTAGTTTTCCTGCTAGAAAGCAAATTAGATTTTTCAACAAGGAGACTTTTTGAAACTGAGCGAAATCATTCAGATGTACCAAAATTGGATGTTCTTCTTAAATTTCTTGAAAAAAGGTGCATTGTTCTGGAAAGCCTGGAAAATACAAATCCTAGGCAAGCCAAAAACGTAAAAGTTTCACATCATGCATCCAGTAATAACACATCAGAGGATTCAGATAAAAATAATACGTCAAATAATTTAGTTTCTGATTTTTATTGCATTTTCTACAAAAGGCAAGGTCATAAAATTTACAAATGTCACTTTTTCAAAAACATTCAGCATGATGACAAAATAAAATTCGTGAATTCAAAAGGTCTTTGCGTAAATTGCCTAGGTAGGCATAATTCTAAAGATTGTTCATCAAAACATGTATGTACCGTTTGTAAAAGGCGCCATAATACAAATTTGCACATTCTGGCACCAAATAATAATTCGGGTAAACATAATACTTTTTCTACGACCCATAAAAATGAAAGTCCGTCCACTTCTACAAATTCAAACAATTACGAACGCGAACATTCGTCAAATTCAAACTTTCAAGGTCCTTCGTTTCAAGGGCAAGAACCTTTTACAAATTCCTTTTCTGCCTTGTCCGTAAAAAATTTAAACATACTTCTAGCTACGGCCAAAGTAACCATTTTCGACAAAAACGGGAAACCTTTAACGGCCCGATTGTTACTCGATACGTCAAAAGTCAAAAGTCAAAGTAAGTCAAAATAGCTTTTGTACCCAGTGTCTCGCTGATAGGCTGGGCTACAAGCCATATGACATATCTCTAAACATTTCTGGCATAGGCCAAAATAATTCGGTTTAAAAAAAAATGGTCAACATAAAAATGCATTCTAACAATAATAAAAAGTCTTTCAAAATTTCATGTGCCATCTTAAAAAATATTACTTGCAATCTTTCACAGTTCCGCATTCTTACAAAAAAATTACCAATTCCAAGGGACGTTTTTCTCGCCGACGATTCCTATCACAAACCTAGTCAGGTAGACATCTTGGTTGGGGCTGATTTGTACTACGACTTAATTCTTCCTGACATAATTCCTCTGGGCCCTGGGCTTCCAGTTTTGCAGGCTTCTCATCTGGGGTACCTAATAGCCGGCGTGATTGCTCCTCACTTGACGGCACCTACAGTAGCAAACAATGCTTCTGGAGATGTTGCTCTACTTTCTACGTGTAGCACGGACGAGCTGCTCACGAAATTCTGGAACATGGAAGAACTTTCTCAAAAACCTATTCTGTCGGAAGCTGACGAGCTGGCCGAACAAATATTTCAAACTACAACAAAGATCCTTGAAAATGGACGCTTTGAAGTAGATATTCCATTAAAAAGTGCACAAGAACACCAATTACTGGGTGATTCATTTTCTATAGCCAAACGGCGTTTTCTTTCACTCGAAAATAAATTCCAAAAAGATAAAAAATTATTTTTCGAGTACAAAAATTTCATTGACACATATATTTCTTTAGGGCATGCTGAATATGTACCTCTTTCGTTCGTAAATGAAAATTCGGACAAAAAATATTTTATTCCACATTTATGTGTCATCAACGAACAAAATAAAAGTACAAATTTGCGTGTCGTCATGGACGCTAGTTGTAAAAGCTCTACAGGAAAAAGTCTGAACGACATTTCATTAAAAGGGTATCAGGTTCAACCCGATTTATTCGACATTCGGGTTCGTTTCAGGCAATACAAATTCATATTTTCCTGTGACATTCAAAAAATGTTTCGACAGACGTGGATCAACAAAGATCAACGCTTTCTACAAAATATTCTATGGAGGGACGATACCCACGATTCTATAAAATGTATTCAATTAAATACTATCACATACGGGACGAATAGCGCCCCGTTTCTTGCGACGAGAGTCTTGCAAGAAATTTCAAATAAAAATAAAGTTCAATTCCCATTGGCCTCGCATTTTCTCGAAAACCAATTCTACGTAGATGATGGTTTATGTGGGTCAAATAATATTCAAGAATTGCTCGAAATACTTCAGCAATTAAATTCTGTTCTAAACCGCCATGGGTTTACTTTACATAAATTCCATTCAAATTCATCCACATTCCTACAACAAATCAACCCAGAACATTCAAAAAATACTACTCAGGAATATGACCTAAATTTCGATTCCACTTCCAGTAAGGTTCTAGGCCTAAAATGGGACCCTGCGGAAGACCAAATAACAATTTCCGTCCCCGAAAATAATTTCTGCCCACCAATAACAAAAAGAAAAATCCTATCTGCGTTAGCGCAATGTTTCGACCCTCTGGGACTCATCAATCCGTTTATTGTTAAAGGCAAAATGCTTACGCAGAAACTCTATCTGCAAAAAATTCACTGGGACACAGAAATTTCGGACAAAACTATTCTAAACGATTGGAACAACTTTCTACAGGACTTTGTCACAATTAAAACAATTAAAAATTCCTCGTTTCTATTTTTCTGAAAAAATAATTCTGAAGGTTGAGCTTCATGGATTTGCAGACAGCAGCATGGCAGCTTATGGCGCATGCGTATACCTAAGAACTTTCTATTCGGATGAGACCATCTCTTGTGCATTAGTTTCTTCCAAATCAAGGATAACTCCGTTAAAGACGGTAACACTTCCTAGGCTTGAGATGTGCGCAATGGTTCTTCTTTCAAAACTTGTTGCAAAAATAATTTCTATCTTTGAAAATCAATCTATAAAATTTCATTCAGTCAGCCTCTGGTCAGACTCCCAAGTAGCTCTGTCGTGGTGTAAAAGTCATCCAAGTCGGTGGTCGGTTTTCGTGGCTCACCGGGTAGCTCTTGTCCAAGAGTTGACTCAAAACTTTACATGGCTTCACATAAAGTCTGCGCAAAATGCCGCAGACCTTCTTTCTCGAGGAATGTCTGGTTCTGAAATTCTCAATAGCGACTTCTGGTGGCAAGGTCCCAAATGCTTGCGAGATAAAAATTTCAATGTTTCCAATCTAGTAAATGACAAAGTTCTCGAAAACCTACCCGAGGAAAGAAAAATAAGCCTCGTGGTAAATTCTAATGTGGAAAATTTCTGGATAAAAATTTTCTCACGTTTCTCAAATATTTCACGCTTAAAACGTACAGTAGCGTACGTATTTCGTTTTATTTCTAATTGTAAAAAACAAAAAATTTCTGAACCTCTTTCTGTTGCGGAGTTAAATTATGCAATGGATTTCATCATCAAGAAAATACAGGGTGATGCATTTTCAAAAGAAATTTCGGCGCTTAAAAATAACAAATTTATTTCGAATAAAAACTTCATGTCACTAAAACCATTTTTAGATTCTTCTAATTTTCTCAGAGTTGGAGGCAGACTTACGAACTGTCCCGACATAGACTATTTGCAAAAACATCCGATACTGCTCCCCTCCAATAATCCTATCGTCAATCTTATCATCAAAAATGAACATCTCAGATTGGGACATGCTGGTGCGCAAACAGTTCTCTCAAATCTTCGTTTGAAATTCTGGGCTCTCAATGGTCTAAAGGAAGCAAAACGAATAATTCGCAACTGCACCATATGTTTCCGATTTTCGTGTGCTCCTGCACAACAGCTTATGGGTAATTTACCTGAAGATAGGTTGTCCATTACAACAAGACCCTTTCAAAAAGTGGGTGTAGATTATGGTGGACCCTTTCTGTTAAAATCTTCTTCACTCCGAAAAGCGCCAAAAATCAAGGCATACATAGCCATTTTCGTGTGCATGGTGACCAAAGCTGTGCACATTGAGGTTGTTTCTGATCTAACAACTTCTTCCTTTCTATTAACACTTAAGAGATTCATTTCCCGACGTGGTAACCCAACCGTCATTTACAGTGACAATGCCACATGTTTTTCTGGTGCAAAAAACCAACTCTATGACTTATACAAATTTTTTCAAAATAAGTCTAATTCTCAAACCATTATGGAATACCTTTCTGAAAATCAAACCTCATGGAAGTTTATCCCCCCTAGATCTCCTCATTGGGCTGGGCTCTGGGAAGCTTCAGTAAAAAGCGCAAAATATCATATGCGTAGGCTAATAGGCTGTTCTTCTTTCACTTTCGAACAGTTTTACACTGTCATGGTTCAAATTGAAGCTGTGATGAATTCAAGGCCTATCTGTTCCATGTCCAGCGACCCTTCAGATTACACCTTTCTCAGTCCTGGGCATTTTATAATTGGCTCCAGCCTGTCAGCGCATCCTGAGCAAAACTTACAAAAAATTCCGGAAAATAAACTATCCATGTTTCAGCAAATTGCAAAAATACAACAAAGTTTCTGGAAAAAGTGGTCTGTTGATTACTTGAACCAAAAGTGGTTACAAAATTCTCCAAAATGGTCCCGACCAAGGGAAAACGTAAAAGTCAATGACTTAGTTCTTCTGAGAGAGGATAATGTACCTCCTCTAAAATGACCTTTAGCACGGGTAGTTGATACAATGCCCGGGCAAGTTGGCAAAGTCAGAGTGGTCAAGTTGAAGACCATCGATGGTCAATTCACAAGGGCAATCTCTAAAATTTCGGTTCTCCCTAATCAAGGTAAAGAAGAGTAGGTTAGACCACAAGGCTCTAACGCCGGGGGGAATGTTGGAGAACTGTATTCTCCACCCAAAATAAATTCTATTTCACCAACAACAAATTTCCGCGCCGCCTCTGTAACAACCATAAATAATTTCATTACGCAGTGCCTGAAGAAAACTTCCAAGATTGTTAATCTCCGCCCTCTCTTTTACCCAAAGCACCCAACGGAAATATTTGTTAACGGGATGAAAGAGCGGGGTGCAACAGTCAGTCAACTATCAACACTCATTAAGAACGTACGCAAAAACCTCTTTTCATTTACGCTTTTTCGAAGAGAATTCTTCACGCCGCAATTAGCAAAAAGCCGGTACAAAGTGTAAATATATGTGTAGTGGCGTCTTTCACGGATAAGTTGTTAACTCAATTGTTCACATGTAAAATTCTATTTCTTGCCCTTTTCAACTTCATTACAGTCATAGCAAAATAGAAAGTGTTTTATTTACATTAACAATTCAACAGGCCAGAATTACAGCATCTTACGGTTCATTAAAAGTTCTCCTCTTAGCTATCGAAGGCTTAGCGACACATTGAACTTACTGCAAGTGCAAAACGCTGGAAAGAGACATTGGAACTACTCCAAACTCTCCATGGAGGAATGTTGAACACCGGCGTCCCTCCAGATGTTTTATTTTTTCGCATAATAACGGTGCACCATAGGAAACAATACAAGAAAGGTTATTTTTCATAAATTAAACGTGGAATGCAAAAATATTTTTTAATTTGAAATATCTCAGTGGCGTACCATTATTTCCTTAAAAAATTCAGACCATTACCCGTAGGCGCGCCAATGATGAATATAAAATTGCTATTTGTTTTCCAAAAAATGCGCATTAACTACGTCTTGAAACACACCAAATGCAATTTTCATATCTCACCGGTCTTAGAGCAATAAAAAAATTGGCAGTTCGAAATAAAAATTTCAACACCCTGTATCTCGGAAACAAAGCATTCTTCTTCTTCTTCTTCTTCTTCTTCTTCTTCTTCTTCAGTTTATTGGCCTCCACCTACTTGGGTATTTGGCCAGCTCATCGTCTCGGAACAAGGGAAAAATCCCTTATTCACTTACAATTTGGAGTTAGTACATTGTACAATGTGTTTCTTCTTCTTCTTCATCTTTTTCTTCTTCTTCTTTAGTTAACTAGTAATTTTGGTTGGTGTGGGACAAACATGACAAGATAAAAAAAAATTTCACGCTAGGGGCAACCTCTCTTTCCTTGTCTAAGGGGGCAACTGTCTATCAATACACAATCTTCTTTTTCTTCTTTGATTTAGTAGAAATTTTGAGTTGGCATGGGACAAATACAAAAACTTAACTTTTTTTTTCAACGACATTAAACTTTTTTCTCTCGAGGGCAACTGCCGACTACTACACAATCTTATTCTTCTACTTCTTTTTTAGTTTCTGGCAATTTTGAGTTGGCATGGGACAAATTCAACAAAGACACAAACTTTGCTCTCAGGGGCAACTGCCGACCATTACACAATCTTATTCTTCTACTTTTTTTGAGTTTACTGGCAATTTTGAGATGGCATGGGAAATATAACAAGACACAAACTTTTTTCTCTCTTGGGAAACTGCCGACCATTACACAATCTTATTCTTCTATATCTTATTTACAGGCAATTTTGAGTTGGCATGGAATAAATACAACAAAGGCACAAACTTCTCTTATACAGGGCAACACCTGACCATTACACAATCCCATGTTGTTGCCTCAGATAGGTATAGTGAAAGACCCAGGTGATTACAGAATGTTTATATAGAAACAAAAGATTATATTATTCGGTTATACGAATTATATTTTCACGTGTACTTTTGACATATTTTTCAAATTATTTATAATATATTCATTTATATTATTAATTTACTTTCAATATTTTACTTTCCTCATAACTTAATTTTGTGTATATTCAAAAAATGTATTAAAAGTTTAATAAGAACCAACTGCGGTTTATAAAGAAGGGTTGTAAGGGATATGGGTGTTGGGCACCCATTTTTAGCTAATTCATTATATAAATCAAAATTTTGCACAGTATTAATAGGGCATTCAAGAATCACATGTTGTAAATCTGCTAATTGACCACATTCACAATAAGGATGTTCTACTATCCCCATTTTAAATAGGTGATTTGGAACCAAGCAGTGACCTGTACGCATTCTGATAATAATTGTTATATGTCTTCTATCTATGTAAGGAACATTGAGATACCAAGGACTATTTTTGAAAACTGGTTGTAGCTGTTGATACCAAATACCTTTATATTTAAAAGATTAAAGGTATTTGGTATCAACAGCTACAACCAGTTTTCAAAAATAGTCCTTGGTATAGAAACAAAGCATTTTCTGACATACGTTTATAGAGCAAACTGCCATTATTTTTTCATGTAGAATTATCCCTTAAAGTTTTTCATACATATTTACTAACACACTGTTAACTGATACACAGGTTTTTAAATTTGAAGTTTTTGTTGACATGCATATCGATACATCAGTATCAGAGTGCACTAACTCAAAAAACATAGTTCTTCACAAATCAACTATAACTTATTTTCTCTGGGAGCAAATATTTTTAATCTGTTGTAAATGGCCCATTTGTTTTTCAAATAGAACAAAATTTTGGAATTAGACGTTTATTTTATGGTTCTTTTAGATGGTAATTTTTAATTAATTGTTTTTTAAATAATTCAGATTTTTTTTTGACTTGGTGCACTATGAAACTGTAGACACATGATTTTTTAACAGTTAGTGGGTTTTGTATAGGGTATTTGTATGGAAATCAAATAAAATTATTTAAGTATTTTATTTTCTTGTAAAATCACTATTGTTTCCTTGTTATGAAAAAATATAATAAAATCAAAATAATTCTGAATTGTTACTTTCTTCAGCAGCGGCAACTGTGGTAGTGGTAAGTTCTAGAAAAACTGGAGGTTTATTGGAGAGGATGAGAGATGGTTCTTCATAAGGCACGCTCGTTCTGTTTTATCGAATATTTATAACATTATAATTTTCGTCAAAATAAGGCTTCTTTTACATTTTTACATTATTTTGTGTGGCTGGTCTTTCTCAACTCTTCGAATTTGTATTTCGCTCCATTTTATTTTGTCTCCTGCTTCATTTGTATTAAAAATTTTCCCAATTTTTTGTCAATTTTTACTTCATACACTTCGGCAATTTCTTCTGTAGCGTACTAGGCCATCCAGTTTTTTTCTTCTCGTCTTCTTCTTCTTTTTGTATAGACATGACTGTCTGTTTTTTCAATGTGCCTCTAGTAAGTTGTCGTTTTCCATCGTTTTTTTTTTGGTCTTCCCACTGATCGTGTTCTTATTGGGGAACCGTCTCTCGCTGTCCTCACTACTATAGTTGTTGTCATTCGGCTTATGTGGTCATTCCATTCTATTTTTCTGTTTCTTACCCACTTATTAACGTTATCCACCTTACATCTCGTTCGTATATCTGTACTTCTAGCTCTGTCCCATAGAGTCTTACCATCGATTTTTCGAAGGGTTTTCATCTCCGCTGTTTCGAGCAATCTTTTTGTTCTCTCTGTGTCGGGTCGTGTTTCTGCCGAGTATGTCATTATTTGTCTGATGACTGTTTTGTAAATTCTGCCTTTCATTTCTTTTCCGATATTTTTATTGAAAGTTTTCTTAGCCAGGCTAATAATTATAGGTACCATTTGCGATAAAATATAGAGCGGGTTTCCTTTTAGGTATCTTTTTTTTCTTTTTCTATGAGGACATGCATCTCATCACCCTCATTTTGAGTATGTCCAACTACTAAGCATTTGTGGGTTATGCTTTTTATTGTTAAGTTTTAACAGCAATATAAAAACAAGCAAGCAATATACTTGTTTTCGTTTTGGCCCAGGCAATTATAATATCGGAGTAAAATATTTGCTCATATTGAGGTCCCATGATTCTTTAGATACTGTCAAAGACACGTACTTATTTCATTAGCACCTCTGCTTGCGATACGTCCGTGCCACAAAAATCTATAGGAATGTTTGTGAGAAATATCAAATATAGTGAAGTTGTAACATGATAGGCGTCTCGTGTAAAAAGAAAATCACTCCGATCTCCATTTGGTAGTGATAATACAACTTGAAGGTGAAAACAACAGTACTGTCATCTCCCTTTGAATCCTTGATATCCAACTACTTCTCTACAACTGTAACTGAATTTGTAACTGAATCTGATTTTTTTCTCTGATATGTGCATCATACTTAAGTTGTAACACTTTTAACAAAACTGATCTTTTTTGGCTGAAAAAAGGCATTATTACATTGCCTGTTGAAAATATTGGTGTAATAATGGAGTTTTACGGGAATTTTCAGTTCTCCTCTACATTTTTCTTGGTACATGGTGGCTTGTTAGAGATCTGTTTTTTCTTGCTCCGCAATAATGAGAATCAATTACTGGAAACGATTTGATGTGGGACCTCACGAATTCTTTTTCACTATCTAGTACCCTTGGTCGCCCAGCATTTTTTTTCCTCCTCGATTGTCATTATGTGCAAACCCTAGCTCTGTTTTTTTTTAAATTGCTGTGCATGCTTTTTCATTAATATCCTATTCGAAATGTTTAAAGTGTTCATAAAGAAAACTTTACATACTCTAATTTTTTCATTTCTCATCTTTCAAAGTAATAAGCTATATATTCGCTTCTATGACTCCCTTCTGTCTTATATTGATATTTTGCCTTAACCGGCATTACATTGTTAACTATAAAATCTCGCCGCCTATTTAAATCCCCAAGACCCCAGTAGTTGTTTAACAGTTCTTCTCTTTCTGTGTCACTAAATTTTTCCGAACATTTAATTTAGCAACGGTCAGCGCAAGCAACTTTCACAGACCATTTTGAGTTAGTAGCTGACAGCAGTTCTACCGATCAAGTTTCATTATGCACTAACTCACAGTGATGCGGTATGAAACTACGACGTTGTAAAAAAAATATTCGATTCTGCATGTTGACAAGTCAAAATTTTTACAATGAGGTTGGAATTCTGAGATGGTGTAATTTGAAACTGATAAACATATTTTAACCATTTCCTCATATTTATCTCAATATTGAAAACTTTTGAGTTGGTGCAGTCTGATACTGATGTATCGATATGTATAATACAATGTCTAAACGTAACGACACCACTTTCTATAATATAGAATATAATACATAATATACATATTATGTAATAACAAAATATGTTTCTTAATTAGTCAGTTTGTCGTACCTAAATGATGTAATTATTAATATTCAACATCATTAGATATTGTTACAACAATCAGATAAGATTTAATTCAATTTTGTAATTCGTTATCGTTTATTTGCGTAGTATTTTCTAAACCCGGTACTGTTTTTCTCATCTTCGAGAAGATACAGGTAACATTTATTACAATTACAAAGCTACTTAAACTTGCATTATGGCATTCTGAATTCGCCTATTGCATGGAAATTAGAGAAATTTTAAGCCAAAAAAGAGTATCACGTTAGTTGAAAAAACATTGCGGAAAATGAAAAAAAGTTAGAAACGAAGCTTGTAATATAAAAAGCAAAGCATATTTACATTTCTCGAGAACTTTCTCAACTTTGTGTACATTTTGCTGATTATGATGGTGGGTATGACAAGTTCTTAGTATGTAAATTGACATTGAATAACTTTATAGTTTCAAAGACTTTTGTAGAACACGTAATTGTATGTAAAGTTTAAGTACCAGCCGAAATAGCATTATAATGCAATATAAAGCTTTTACAATAATTACAGTAAGAGTCCCAGTAGTTGTTAGTATAAAAATAATACTTTTATTAAATCATTATGCGTACTTCATTATTGAGATTGGGAAACTGTAAAATTATCTGTAGACATATTAATTGTGCAGAGTTTTTTTAATATCAAGTTGGTTAAGAATGGAAATGTTTGTCCTGAGCTGTCTAGTCTAAGATATGCGCAGTCTCCAACACCACACCTCAGGAGCATCAATTTGTTGGCATTCTCGTGTGCAAAAATCCAAATTTCTGCCTCGTATACGCTCCGAGCTTCGCTGGTGTCGCTCCTAGCGGATTACTAATGCAACTTTCACCGGTATTTTGAAATTTATTATTTAATTGTTATCGCTTAATATTTACAACGCAAAAAAGTAATTAAATTGTAATCGATTTTTAAAGATTTTGCTAATCATTTTAACGTTCTATTAATGAAATATTAATTTCTTACTTCAGATACTTTCACAATTATCGTGTATATGGCGCTTAGATTAATTTATAATTACATATTACGAAATATTAAAATAAATTAAATTCACTATTTAAAACGTAAGTATATTTAAGGTAATAATATACACCACAGCTTTGATCAACTAATATTATTTCCTATTAATGTTTTTAATTAAAATGTTTTAAATTAATCACTTTGACATTTATGTCAAATTTCCAGTAAAAGTTTACAGACTTGTCACTACTGGCACTCGCGAATTTTTAATTATCCCCTCTACCTACGAGCTCATAGCGTATAGAAATATTGAGAATACAAGTGCATTCACCACTTTTATGTTGATATTTTGGGAGATAGATCTGTCTCTCCAAACTTTAGTTAGGCGACTTATCACTTTTTGCCATTAGTACGTTCTTTAAGTAACCACGTTTTCAGACGGTTTTTCGCAAATACCTCAAAAAGTAAGTATTTGGCCGAAAAAAAAATTCTTATCAAAAATATAGCACGTAAAAAAGTGAAAAAACATGGTTAATATTAGGTCACTATATCTAGTAGAAGCAGAGTTATAGCTAATGAAAAATAGGTTCATATTCGTCAAATTCCAATTCGAATATTTTAACGTGCCATAACCAAAAAACGAAGCAAAAATAAGCACTTTGAACCAATGAAACTTACAGATCATATAAACACAATATAAAGTAAAGTAACTTGTGAAGCGGTAACGATTAATTTCATTTAAGTTGCTAATTGGGGGGTGATCTTGCTGATTTTTTTTGCCAAAACAAAAGGGACCAACTTTATTTTGAGCGTAACTTGCTTACATCTGATGCTAGAAATTTTTTTTATATAAACAGAAATAAAGCTTTTTTAAACAGACTAAGCTTTCACTCTGATGGCATTCATATAAAACAACATAATGCTATTCTACATCCCACCAGAATGAAAACAATGGGAACCTTCTCTGGTTACACCTCCGAGGCTTCTACAATTTGCAAACCATACGGATACTGAGACTAAGGAAGATGAGGGAATTCTACAATTTACAATTCACGTCCCATCTGCTCAGCGCGGTAAAGTTCCAACGAGAATGGTTCCCTTCATACTCCACACAGAGTAAATGTAAATCAAAAATGAATAACCATTTTCAATTTCGTTGCAAAACGAAAACACAGCCGAACCATATTCAAGTCCTATCAGAGAAAGCTGCAAGCACCCCTACCGGTTTAGAAACTTATTAGTCTCTCATCAGGAGGCACACATGCTGCTCTCCCTGATCCAACCAAAACAAACCCCAGCGTGCAGTCCCGGATTGCAACGAACGAAATGGCATAGATGCCCTAGCGGCAACTGCTGGCAAACAGACTTAAGTTTTCACTATAATGGCATATAAAACAACATAATGCTATTCTACATCCCACCAGAATGAAAACAATGGGAACCTTCTCTGGTTACACCTCCGAGGCTTCTACAATTTGCAAGCCATACAGATACTGAGACTAAGGAAGATGAGGGAATTCTACAATTTACAATTCACGTCCCATCTGCTCAGCGCGGTAAAGTTCCAACGAGAATGGTTCCATTCATACTCCACACAGAGTAAATGTAAATAAAAAATGAATAACCATTTTCAATTTCGTTGCAAAACGAAAACAAAGCCGAACCATATTATAGTCCAATCAGAGAGTGCTGCAAGCACCCCTATCGGTTTCGAAACTTATTAGTCTCTCATCAGGAGGCACATATGCTGCTCTCCCTGATCCAACCAAAACAAACCCCAGCGTGCAGTCCCGGATTGCAACGAACGAAATGGCATAGATGCCCTAGCGGCAACTGCTAGCAAAAAGACTAAGTTTTCACTCTAATGGCATATAAAACAACATAATGCTATTCTACATCCCACCAGAATGAAAACAATGGGAACCTTCTCTGGTTACACCTTCAACTTGCAAATTGTAGAAGCCTCGGAGGTGTAACCAGAGAAGGTTCCCATTGTTTTCATTCTGGTGGGATGTAGAATAGCATTATGTGGTTTTATATGCCATTAGAGTGAAAACTTAGTCTTTTTGCTAGCAGTTGCCGCTAGGGCACCTATGCCATTTCGTTCGTTGCAATCCGGGACTGCACGCTGGGGTTTGTTTTGGTTGGATCAGGGAGAGCAGCATATGTGCCTCCTGATGAGAGACTAATAAGTTTCGAAACCGATAGGGGTGCTTGCAGCACTCTCTGATTGGACTAGAATATGGTTCGGCTGTGTTTTCGTTTTGCAACGAAATTGAAAATGGTTATTCACTTTTGATTTACATTTACTCTGTGTGGAGTATGAAGGGAACCATTCTCGTTGGAACTTTACCGCGCTGAGCAGATGGGACGTGAATTGTAAATTGTAGAATTCCCTCATCTTCCTTAGTCTCAGTATCCGTATGGCTTGCAAATTGTAGAAGCCTCGGAGGTGTAACCAGAGAAGGTTACCATTGTTTTCATTCTGGTGGGATGTAGAAGAACATTATGTTGTTTTATATGCCATTAGAGTGAAAACTTAGTCTTTTTGCTAGCAGTTGCCGCTAGGGCATCTATGCCATTTCGTTCGTTGCAATCCGGGACTGCACGCTGGGCTTTGTTTTGGTTGGATCAGGGAGAGCAGCATATGTGCCTCCTGATGAGAGACTAATAAGTTTCGAAACCGATAGGGGTGCTTGCAGCACTCTCTGATTGGACTAGAATATGGTTCGGCTGTATTTTCGTTTTACAACGAAATTGAAAATGGTTATTCATTTTTGATTTACATTTACTCTGTGTGGAATATGAAGGGAACCATTCTCGTTGGAACTTTACCGCGCTGAGCAGATGGGACGTGAATTGTAAATTGTAGAATTCCCTCATCTTGCTTAGTCTCAGTATCCGTATGGCTTGCAAATTGTAGAAGCCTCGGAGGTGTAACCAGAGAAGGTTCCCATTGTTTTCATTCTGGTGGGATGTAGAATAGTATTATGTTGTTTTATATGCCATTAGAGTGAAAAATTAGTCTTTTTGCTAGCAGTTGCCGCTAGGGCATCTATGCCATTTTGTTCGTTGCAATCCGGGACTGCACGCTGGAGTTTGTTTTGGTTGGATCAGGGAGAGCAGCATATGTGACTCCTGATGAGAGACTAATAAGTTTCGAAACCGATAGGGGTGCTTGCAGCACTCTCTGATTGGACTAGAATATGGTTCGGCTGTGTTTTCGTTTTGCAACGAAATTGAAAATGGTTATTCATTTTTTCTTTTTTAAACACTTTAAAAAAGTTGTAATGTGTTTTCCCCAGGAATGCTTCATTATTTGGATATTTCACATTAAATTATTCTATGTATTTGGAGTTTTTCGAATATGAGCCTATTTTTCATTGGCTATAGCTATCACTCTGCTTTTGCTAGGTACAGTACAGAGACGTAACATATACACCGTTTTTTTTACTTTTTGATAGGCTATAGTTTTGCTAAGAATATTTTTTTCGACAAAATGCTTACGTTTTGAGTTATTTGCGAAAAACCGTCTAAAAATGTGATTATTTTGTTGAAAAATGAACATATTCACTTGCAAATAACTCGAAAAGTATTGATTTGGTGAAAAAACTCTATAGAACAAAAGTTGCTTAAAATTAGTCAGTTTATCTATTTCGGGACTTATCTTGGATATATTTTTTCGCCCCCGAGATGGGCTGAAACTCACCCCCAGAGCAAAAGCACACATCGGCATCATATCACTTTTTTTTTGACATGTTAGCTATGTGTATGCCAAATTTCATGTCAATCCAAGCGGTTCTTTAAAATGTACAGCAGAAACCGTGAAAGAATAAACTAATACCAATGCTTCTCCGAACTTTTACTTTGCATTGCTATGATTAGTTACACTAGTTTCGAGATAGTTGATGGTGACTCAGCTAAATAGTGTTGAGTTTGTCTACCACTATTATTTTCGCCTTGTCTTTATTAATTTTAATACCAACTTTAGTGTTTTCTTACTCAACTATTTGCAGAATATCTAGTATTTTATGTTCATTTGCTGCTATAAGTGTACGGTCATCAGCAAAGCTTAACTTAAAGATTAAAAAAAATACCAAGTTTTTTGTAAAAGGTATATATTAAAATACCCTAAATAAGGGTCACAATACAAAACGTTTTCGGATCAAGGAATCCATCATCAGTGTTTAAAAGCCAAAGTTGCATGCCTGAGCCACCAAAATGTATTGGGTAAAAACCCTTTAAATCTAAATGATATGGTTGTTTTACATATTTATATAAAGATCATCTGATGTTAAAGATATGCCTGGATGTTACCCAGGGCAACACAGGACTCTTCCCACGTAAAAACCACGGTTTTTCTCCAACAAAATTTTAATATATACCTTTTATTTTAATATATACCTTTTACAAAAAAATTGGTATTTTTGTGATTTATGGTATAGCCAGCTACAGGAAGTTTACTTTCCTCGTGGATATTTTAAAGATTTTTTTCTATGGATGCTACACAATGTGCAACTTCTCTCACTACTTACATACATTCAAAACGAACAATTTCTCAGGCTGTGAGAAAAGTCGGCCATTGCAGTGAGAAAGATTTTTTTTCACGGGTTCCATACATAGAATCGCGATTTCCATGGTAACATGCACAATACAAACACAAATATTTTTGTCAAATAAAATGTGTCAAATCAAAACTGACCAGGAATTACCTTTCAAAACTGTTCAAATATAACTGGTAACGATAATTTTAAATAACTAAAAGTATATAAATATTAAGAATATTAAATACCTACATATGTGTATAATATGTATTTTTTTTTAAATTTTGGCATATAATCTACATAAAAGCCCCTAAATTATTTAATTTTGAAATTTCAACTCTTGACAAAAACGCATCCATAGAAAAAGTACAGTGTACAACACGTGAGAAAACGACATAGTTCTCCTTCGCTTGATTTGCGGCACTCGCCTCGTACCTCGGCTCGTGCCAACAAACTTCTGCGCTCGTGAGAAATATGTCTTTTTTTTCTCTCTTGTTGTACAATATACTATTCTACCAATTAACGTTACACGTTACACCATAAATGTTAAATATGTCAGGTAATAAAAGTCATTCTTTTTCTAAGTAAATGTAGACAGGGTTAGTCAGGTTTCATCCTCCATTTTTGTCCAATCTATTACTTAGTACATTCCTAGCTGCTGTGGTTGTCTCATCGAATCGTTGTTAAAATATTATCTCCTACATATATGTATTTAAGATACATCACATGTTTTTAATACAATTTTTTGGGTGACATTTCAATAAAGTTATATATTTAAAATTAGTAAAACAATATATTATGTTGTAATTATTGTAAATTGACTTTTATTTAAAAAATATAAACGTTTATGCATACCTAAAATTTTTCATTGACAATAATTATAAAACTAAATAATGTTATTTGTTTACTCAAAATTTATAATTATTCGATTTAAATTATTCTAATAGTATATTTATCGATGTCATTTACTGTCGCTATTTTTGTCTTTCAGTTTTCTATTTCTTTAATTAATCACAAATGATTTTTAATTAACCTAACATTATACTTTTGAAAACCTTAGCTATATACATGCAACTTAACCATTAATGTTAAACATTAACGAAAACTCTATACCTACTTATACTACCGAACATGCAACTAGGAGATGCAAATTTGAAAACAACTTCATTAAACTTTATATAGGTAAAACATTTTAAAGTTATTCAATAAAGATTCATTTATTAAGGCCGTTTTTAAAAACAATCTTAATATAGAAATTTCAAAGTGGAATAATTCTTCTATAATAATTATTACATTCATTCTAAGGTTCTGTTTAAGATTGCTCAAAGTCTTTCTTCGTTAGTAATTATTGTTACTAATGATTATCTATTATCCGATCTGAACTGAACAATCACTTCTTTAGAATGGACCGCGTATTGTGGAGCTTTATTAGACATATTCAACAGCAACTTGTCGAATTATTTGAAAACGAAGACGTTCGACCACTCCTACAGTAGGAAAAATGAAAGAATACCCATGAACGAACATATAAAACACGCTATATTTTTCTGTCACCGTGTCACACAAAAAATTGGCCAGCGCAAGTACATGTAATAATTATTGTTACATGTACTTTCACTGGAAAATTTTCTTTATGATACGGTGACAGGAAAATACAGCGTGTTTTATATGTTCGTTCATGGGTACTCTTTCATTTTTTCGACTGTATACTTACTTACTAACTTACTGTGAAAAAGCCAAGTAAAAAATATCGAAAAGACTGAAAAACAGCTAGGCATTTCTCCACTTGCATACAACAAACAATATAAATTCACGTTTTTAGTAATAGTCCAGGAACCAAAGCGTTTCACCTCGCAATTATTACAGAATGGATCGATTTGCTTGAAAATTTGAAAATAAGTAGTGGATAGTCCAAGGATCAAAATCTATATGATGGCGAAAGGCGCTTTTACCATGGGGGTGGTTGCTATCTCGGGGGTGGATATTTTTTATTATATTTTGACCGCAAAAGTTGATGAAAACATTCATTCTAAGCAAAAAATGTTGTATACATTTTTTTATAAAATTAATTGTTTTCGATTTATTCGCTATCGAAAGTATTAGTATTATATCGAAAAAATCAATGTTTTTCGATATACTCATTTACTATTCACTCAATTTTTGCCGTAAAAAAATGATTTTCAAACCAAGTTCTTGGAAATTAAATAACCTACAATTTCATATTTAAATATTTGTTCCTATCTCTGTTGCTAATCTTTCTATTCTAAAGAAAATGACATTTTTTACCAAACTACAAAAATTCGTTATTCGATTTTAACCCAAGTTTTTTAAAAACTAATCATTCTAAGCCAGTCTAACTTCTAGATTCTATTAATAATACATAAATAAAGAAGAATCAATAACGCCAATGACTAAAAACGCCGCCTAACTTACATTATGCTTCCAATTGGATTTCTCCTTTTTTTTTTCAAAAAAATATATTGATTTTTAATTGTAACCTTTTATTTTTTATCTTAGAAAGTTTGCTAAAAAGAATTTTGTAGGTTTTTACAAGATCTCTAATAGGCCAGAGTAATAAGACAAAATTATACCCTGTTCGTGACACTTCAGCAGCCAGGGTACTGAAGCGTTTTTTCGACAAGTAATACCTATAGGAACAAATTGTAAATATTTCCTGCGTAGGATCTGGCGAACATTTTTATTTATAAACAATTAACTGTCAAAAAATAGCATTTTTCCATATTTTTTCAAATCAATGGAAAACAGTAAAACTTATGATTTTTAGTACAAATATCTTTGAGATTATGGAAAAAGCTTTAAAATTACGTATTACAAAGTTTTATATACTCATTTATTGTTAATATAATTGCGAAAAAAGGTCGGAATTGCAAAAAAAATTATTTTGCAATATCTATTGCAAAAATTAATGTACAGGTTTGAAATTTTTGTCAAATGAGGGTTCCTTGGTGCTTAATATGTGATAAAAATTTCAAAGCGATTCATTCAATTGTTTAAATTTTATTCGAATTGTTTATCTCAGACAGCATTTTTTTGCAATAACATAAGTCAGAAAAAATGACGTTAGAACCATTCCACAGGTGTCAAATGGAAGAGCATGAGCAATATTTTCAACTTGGTTTAAAAAAAGTGAACAAAAAATGCATTTATTAGTAATACATAATTATGCAAAAGTATCGTAAATATTTCCTTATAAACTTTTTGAATAATTTTTCCAAAAAAATTAACTTTTTACCCTGTTTTAAGTGCACAACTACCAAGTAATGTTATTTATATCATATTTGATAAAACATTGCAATAAATATATATAATTTCTTATATAACAAAATAAAAAGTTTATAAGGAAAGATTTACGATACTTTTGCATAATTATTTATTACTAATAAATGCATTTTTTATTCGCTTTTTTTAAACCAAGTTAAAAACGTGCTCATGCTCTTTCATTTGACACCTGTGAAACGGTTCTAAAGTCATTTTTATCTGACTTATGTTATTGCAAAAAAAGTGGTCTCTGGGAAAAACAATTTGAATAAAATTTAAACAATTGAATGAATCGCTTTGAAATTGTTATCACATATTAAGCACCAAAGAATCCTTATATGACAAGAATTTCAAAGCTGTACAATAATTTTTACAATTTATATTGCGAAATTAATTTTTTTTGCAATTCCGATCTTTTTTCGCAATTATATTAACAATAAATGAGTATATCAAACTTTGTAATACGTCATTTTAAAGATTTTTCTATAATCTCAAAGATATTTGTACTAAAAAAACCGTAAGTTTCACTGTTTTCTATTGATTTGAAAAAAAGTGAAAAATGCCATTTTTTGACACTTAATTGTTTATAAATATAAATGGCCGCCAGATCCTACGCAGGAAATAGTTACAATTTGCTCTTATAGGTATTACCTGTCGAAAAAACGCTTCAGTACCCTGGCTGCTCGAGTGTCATGGAAAAAACCTTATTACCCTGGACTATAAGCCTATTGATATTAAATCTTTCTAAAACCCTCAGTCGCAAAAAGATATGACTTTGAAAGTGTTGGTAAAGGTTTGCATGTTATTACAAGTTTTAATTGTCAATAGCTCACTCAATTTTTGCCGTAGAAAAAATTTTTGCAAACAAGGTTCTTGGGAATTAAGCTACAATTCTATATTCAAATATTTTTGCATTGCTGAAATGAAACTAGCAGGGCTATGCATATGACCCGAATGAATAAGGGGCGGTGGATCCAAAAAATCCAGAAGAAGGAGATGTTCAGTAGGAAAAATGAAAGAATACCCATGAACGGACATATAAAATATTCTGTATTTTTCTGTCACCGTGTCACACAAAAAATTGGCCAGCGCAAGTACATGTAATAATTATTGTTAGATGTACTTGCACTGGACAATTTTCTTTGTGACACGGTGAAAGGAAAATACAGCATGTTTTATATGTTCGTTCATGGGTATTCTTTCATTTTTCCGACTGTAGACCACCTACACAATGGTGAGATTACGTCATAAGAATTGCTGGAAACTGGCTGCAGGAAGCTCCAAACTGATAGAACTGTAAGAAATTAGGAGAGGTCTATGTTCTACTTTGAATGCAGAAGGCAGGATATTGATGAAGGTACCTTGATGTGTGCTCAGTATTAAAATCACTTTGTTTTAACCATGAGCATCCACATTTTTGTGTGGTTTCAAAATATAAATTATTGAAAAAAAATTATAATTGAGAACGACAATAAATGTTTGTTTATTAATAGTCGAGTTAATGAAGCATTTTGGCTCGCAATTTTTTCGTCCAGCATGGATTTTCTTGAAATTTTCACAGATGGTAGGGAATAGTCCAAGGATCATTTTCTATATCAGGCCGCTGTATGCTAAAACCTTGGGGTGGTTTCCACCCCATCTCGGGAGTGTGAAATTTTTATTAAATTTTAACCATGTAAATCGATGTAAAAAGTAATTGTAAGAAAAAAATGTTTTTTACATTTTCTTCGTAAAACTAATATTTTTCGAGTAATTCGGGCTTGAAAGTAACAGTTGTTCGACGAAAAAATCGACTTTTTTAGAGGATTTTTTGAGAATAACTCGAAAAATATGCATTTAATCAAAAAACTGTTAATATCAATATTGTATCTTTTATTAGCACAAACCAAATTATTTTTCTATATTTTTACGACCAATACAAACCGAGATACGGCATGTTAAAGGTTAGCTTTTTTCGTCAAATACATAATTTGAAATATTCAAAGCCTAATAACGGAAAAATTTTGAATTTTTCGAGAAAAACTTATTTAATATTTTTTCAAGTACACGCAAAATCAGTACTTAAAAAAAAAAAAATAAAAGTTTCTAGCATAAAAATTGAGCGACTTTCGATAAAAAAAATGTCGGTACCTGCTTTTCTCTACGAAAAAATCAGTGACAAACAACCCCCTAACTACCCTCCTAACTAAAAATTGATCTTCACCTTTCTGCAATTCCTTTTATATTTGTATTATCAATACATCCAAGAAGCTTGACCTATTTAACAGGCCTAATTTTAGAAAACTTGGAGTTTAAAAAAAATAGATTTTTTGCAATTTCGTATTTTTCACCATTTTCTTCAAAATATCTCCGAAAATACTGGAGATACGAAAAAAATTATGAACTAATAAATTGTAGCTTTTTTTATAACTAAAATTGCCTTGTGCATAGATTTTAATTACAGTGAATAGTTAGCTAGATATAGCTGCTTAAAACCTCTATTTACGAGCAAACACTCCCTTATCGAGCCTTTTAAACCCACCCCAATTAAAAAGTGAGTGATTTTACGGAATTTAATTTACATAGTCTTATATCTCTTCAAAAATCCTACAAAATGATTTTTGAAAAAACTTCTTATCGCGAAAAATAAAGGAGCTATGTTTATAAAACGATTTTTTTTCCGAAAAATTCGAATAGTCCGCGTATAGAGCATTTTCAATGTATGTATATAATACTACAGAACTGGTTCCTATACTGGAAGATGACTAAAAAACTATTTGTATTAATTTGTATTTGTACCGGTGTCCCAATAAGAATGGCGCTCGGCCATATCTCAGGAACCGTTTATAGTACAGCTTTAAAAAAAAAAAATTATAACAAAAGTTGCCTCGAGAAAAGTCTGGAAATTATTTTCATAATTGTAAGTCCACCCCTAGAGGGCGTAATTGAATATCAAAAATTAAAAAATCGAAATTTTACAAAATTTGCCTAATGAAAGGCCACTGGAAATCCGATTATCGTATTCTTCATAAAATTATGCGCATATTTTATTTCACAAGTTTAAGTCTATCTGTGCAAATAAGAGGTGGGGGTGAGTGGGAACCTTGTTATGAAAAAATCGCTGTAAGTCCGGTTCTGCTTAATCGATTTTTGCAAACTTGGTCTTGTTGAAAATAGCTCTTTTTCGTCAATGTAATAGTTATAATTTGGAAACAGCCTATTACGTAATATGCCGGCTAGGAGGCGCTATTTATTTTATTTTTAGAAATCTAGTTTTCTTTGGAAAATATTAAATACAGGTATGTATTTTTTTCCTGTATTACAAAATTAGACCAAATTAGCAACAGAATACCGAAATCCGCATGTCTATGCCTTTTTTCTATCTCGAGATATCTTAAGAAACGTGTAAATTTTAAACATAACTGTTGCTGTCATATAAGTGGAAATATATAGAAGCAAGTAGTGTACTATGGAAAAAAAACAAAGAAACATTTTCCAGATGTCACCGTATATATTAAATCAAAACAAAATATGAAAAACTCTACTGCTGGGGTGACGTCTTTGGGGATATTTCATTGCATATATTCTAGCCGCAACAGTTGCATTTCTTATGCATTCAAAGAATGTGGCTATCATGTCAAATGCTTCTTAGTTTGTAACAATCATCTTGAATTTCACTCTGTATAAATTTTATATAAAATTTAACAGAAACAAACCATCAATGAACAAATTTTTATGTTTTACTGAATCATACCTAACCAATAGACACTTCCTTGTCAGACAAAACCAAGAATACTCTTCTCTGAACGCCATAAAATCAGGGGTACCACAGGGCAGTGTACTCGGACCTATTCTGTATTTGTTGTACACAAGTGATCTTCCTACTACACCGATGGTTACAATAGCCACATTTGCGGATGATACAGCAGCTCTTTCTTCACACGAAGACCCAAAGATGGCATCAAGACAACTTCAAATCTGCCTTAACAAGATACAAAAATGGCTGTCGAAATGGCGCATGAAAGCTGACGAACTAAAATCTACACATGTAACATTTACACTCCGTAAAGAAACTTGCCCACCAGTACAACTTAACAACAACAATTTACCTCAAGCCGAAGATGTAAAATACTTGGGAATCCACCTAGACAGAAGACTAACATGGCGAAAACATATTTTCACTAAACGCAAACAGTTAGGACTAAAACTAAGCCGTCTATATTGGATTATCGGCAGAAACTCGAAGTTGTCTCTAGAAAACAAACTACTGGTCTACAAAGCCATTATAAAGCCCATTTGGACCTACGGTATCCAGCTCTGGGGAGCAGCTTCTAATAGCAACCTAAATATAATACAGAGGTTCCAAAACAAGACGATAAGGCTGATTCTTGATGCTCCATACTACGTACCCAACTACGTGATCCAACGAGACTTAGCAGTTCCAACAGTGCAAGAGGTGATAAGTGAATATAGTGCAACATATCGCGAAAGAGTGTCTGAACATCCTAACGAGTTCGCCAAGCGGTTGTTTGAAGACTTACATGAACATGAAGAAAGAAGATTAAAAAAATTCAAACCAAGAGACTTAATTAATAGGTTTAAGTAATTAGTAATGTACATATCTTTGTAAATAATAACATATTGTAAATATTAGAGGTAATGCCACAAAGTTAGCAATAGCTACATTATAAAACAGGGTGCTTAATGGAGCATCCTGTACATGTCATAATCATTTATCAACAAAGACGCTTATTGTCATTACTGATAGATGGCAGAATGAAGGAGTTAAAAAAAAATGTTTTACTGATTTGACACATGATGACTTTTTGAAGTTAATACTTCTAATAGTTCTATTTTTTTCCATAGCAAACTACTTGTTTCCAATTTGACTTCCTTAACATTGTTTACCGGTGACAATAACAGTTATGTATTTATCTTAGTTGGGAATAGGATAATTGATATTAAATTATAATGAAATAAAAATTAAAAATTTGTGTAGAACATCTAACTTTTTCACATTTTCTACGATTCATATATTCATGATTCGTGTTATTCATATATTCATGTTTTGATTCATTATATACGGTGACATCTGGACAATGTTCCTTTGTTTTTTCCATAGCACACTACGTGCTTCTATATATTTCCACTTATATGACAGCAACAGTTGTTTAAAATTTACACGTTTCTTAAGATATCTCGAGATAGAAAAAATGGTATCGACAGGCGGTTTTCGGTATACTGTTGCTAATTTGGTATAATTTTGTATTACAGAAAAAAAATAAATACTTGTACCTATTTGATATTTTCCAAAGAAAACTAGATTTCTAAAAAAAAAAAAATAAATAGCGCCTTCTAGCCAGCATATTACACAATAGGCTGTTTCCAAATTATAACTATTACATTGACGAAGAAGAGCTGTTTTCAACAAGACCAAGTTAGTAAAAATCGATTAAACAGAACCGGACTTACAGCGATTTTTTCATAACAAGGTTCCCACTCACCCCCACCTCTTATTTGCACAGGTAGACTTAAACTTGTCAAATAAAATATGCACAGAATTGTATGAAGAATACGATGATTGGACTTCTAGTGCCCTTTCATTAGGCAAATTTTGTAAAATTTCGATTTTTTAATTTTTGATATTCAATTACGCCCTCTAGTGGTGGACTTACAATTATTATGAAAATAATTTCCAGGCTTTTCTCGGGGCAACTTTTGTTATAAAATTTTTTTTCCCAAAGCTGTATTATAAACGGTTCCTGAGATATGGCCGAGAGCCATTCTTATTGGGACACCCGCTACATATTTGTGAATTCGTATTTTTGTGTAAATAAATGTATTTGTAATTCTTTAATTCTACTTTTTTTCTGTAAAGATCTACTAAATTATCTACTAATAAAAATTGCAATGTTATTAAGGGTGGTTTTTAAGGGTTGAAATATGATATTAGGTATATCCTTAAGCATAAAGCAATCATTATTTAACCAATCAAAACCAAAGTTGGCCCATATTAAAGTTTACAATGTTTGTATATAATTTTTGAAAATAAAGGGTAGTTTACACCCCTCAAAATAATCAACGCCCTTGAGCATGATATAGAATATGAAGTACAGGGTGAGATAATCCTAATCTCAAATTTTTATGTAAATCGATGTAAGTCAAAATTTTTCTTTTAGGATAAGCCAATTTTTTATATATAGTTCCAACAAAGGTGGTTGCATGGGTTGAAATATTATGATATTATATCTTAAAGCATAAAACAATCATTATGTAACTAATAAGAACCAAATGTTGATAATATTAAAGTTTAAAATGTTATTTTATAATTCTTTACAATTAGGGGTAGTTTTCACCCTTAAAAAACCAAAAGCGTACAACGGCTCAATATAGAAAATGAACTAGAGGGTGAAATGAGCTTGATCCCAAATTTTTGTACAAATCGATGCTGGACTAAAAAAATTGCGAGGTTTTGCCATTTTTTGTTTCATTTCCTCGGCTATAAAGGGTGTTCGAATAATTATTCGAACATATAAAAGATGTTAAAAAATATTTTTAAAAAGTAAGTCCATCTTTGAAATGCAACACTGTCAACAGTGCAAATGTAAGAACAAGTGTTTAGTTTTTAGTGTTAGTTAGTGCCTAACAGACCATATGTGATGAAATAACTTTCTATCCCGGTATTTCCCTCACCCTCCAAGTAACAAAAGGGTAACTTGCCCGTTTAAGCAAAGGGCAGTGTGCCATAGTCAGTCCGAGGTGGATGTGACACCGCAGTGGCGTACCGACAGATCAGCGGGCCCTGGTTCCAGTTGGGATGCGGGCCCGCCCGCCCAATAAAAACACACATTGTATATCAAAAGTTTTTAATAAACATTAAATATAAATCATCATATTATATCATAAAATATAATATATATTTATAAAAACTCAACCTAATTTCGAGTTCATTTATTCACGGGTTTTCCTGTAAATTTTAAAGAACCGCTCGGATTAAGATGAAATTTGGCATACACATAGCTAACATGTCAAACAAAAAAAGTGTTATCTATTGTGCCGATGTGTGCTTTTGCTCTAGGGGTGAGTTTTAGCCCTTCTCGGGGGTGAAAAACATGTTCAAGATAAGTCCGGAATTGGATAAACTGACTAATTCTAAGCAAATTTAGTTCTCTATAAGGTTTTTTCACTAAGTCAATACTTTTTGAGTTATTTGTAAGTGAATATGCTCATTTTTCAACAAAAAAAACATGTTTGGAGACGGTTTTTCGCAAATAACTCAAAAAGTAAGTATTTTATAGAAAAAAACATTCTTAGTAAAAATATAGCTTATAAAAGGTGAAAAAAATGGGTAGGCAGAGTTGTAGGTAATGAAAAGTAGGTTCTTATTTGTCAAATTCCAAGTCGAATATTTCAACGTGAAATAACCAAAACATAAAGCACTTTTCGGGAAAAGCTCATCACAACTTTTTTAAAGTTTAAAAAAAGCTTTATTTTTGTGTTCTTTTTTTAGTTTCTAGCATCAATATTAAGTATTTAATGCTCAAAATAAAGTTGGTCCCCTTTTTTTTGGTAAAAAATAGTAAAAATCAACCCGTAATTAGCATCCCAAATGAAATTCATTGTTACCGCTTCACAAGTTACTTTACTTGTATTGTTTATATGAATTTTTTTTTCAAAATAACTTAAAAATTATTGGTGATACCAAAAATCTCAACTAGTAAAAAAATAGGTTTTACTATTGTGAATATTTTGGACTTTTTTAAAAAATTGAAGAAAAAGATCTTATGTGTAAAAGGTATATTAGTTTAAAAACCTTTTTTATTAGGATTTCAAACTAATATACCTTTTACACATAAGATCTTTTTCTTCAGTTTTTGGTAATTAATGGTATACAGCCAGCTACAGGAAAATTTTTCCTTAGGGATTTGGACTTGTTGTTTTCTTGAATACAAAAATTTATTATATAAGATACGGTTGTTCAAAATTTGCATACACTCTTGATTAGTGACTCGTTTAAGCAAATTTAACTACAGCCTTTTCAAAAATAAGCACTTTGATTCAACGAATCTTGCATATCTTATAAACAATACATAATTAATTTGTGAAGCAGTAACGATTAATTATATTTCGGATGCTAATTAGAGAGTGATTTTCCCGATTTTTTTACTAATCAAAAAAAATATCAACAATACAATGAGTAACGTGCATCGAGCCTATTGTATTCGGATTGTTTTTATGACCCACCCTATAAAACTTGCATTGATCAGTTTGCGAATTTCTGCAACTTTGTAGTTTACCTACAACTTATTCATGGATCGTGCTAATATAAAAAACTACAAGTGTTTAAGTTAGCACGTGTAGGCAGGCACTGGCGGTTAGTCTTTAAACAATTGTTGAAACAAAGGCTTCAATAAGCAGGTAAAACGAGTAAGAAACCTTACAAAAGCGTTGCCAGTGTTTCTTAATAAATCTCGTTTTCAATTTTTTTTGGCGAATAGGTATTCTTCGTTTTTAGTTATCAGTATGTACCTACGCAAAAATTGAAATTTATTAAGCAGCTACATTTTCTAGGGTGTACTTGTGTAGTTCAAAATGTTCCCATCAAATTAGAAACAAAAGAAAAAGAAGCAAAAAGCGCGTTAGAGAGGGCCCCTGCGGAGCCCGCGTCCTGGTTCCACGGAACTTGCGGAACCATTCTCAGTACGAAGTTTACAGTGTCTCAGTAGGAGATCCGAGCAACACACGGTTGCAGTCAGATTCGCCTCTCAAAAGTGAAAAGTGTGCTCAGTGCTCCAGTACGAGGTGTTTGGAACACGCTCGTTTGCTTCCTCAAAAGATTTCACCAAGGAATCATCACTCACCTGTTTCCAAGCTTAGTTGGGAGTTGGGACCTACGTTGGCTTCAACCACACCGTTGCCACATCGCCTACTCAGCCTGGACAGTGGTGGGATGTTGGACAGACAACATAGCGCGTACACAGACTTTAGACTGAAAGACTCATTGTAGCTCGTAAGTATGTATTTACTCTAGTTATATGTAGTAGTGTTCTTGCGATTAACACTAGTGTTGCATCCAACCTTTATTTGAGTGTTTGCTCTCTCTTCTCTCGATCAACACTAGTGTTGCATCCACACATTTTTATTTTATGTATGTGTGGCTCTTTTTCTCCTAGATCTATTCTTGCTCTATTTGTATATATATATATATATATATATATATATATATATATATATATATATATATATATATATATATATATATCTGTTGTGAATAAATAGTTAGTACTCGTTTGCAAAAGCTCCTTTAAACCTTAGTATTTAAACATCCCTCTCTCCCACCCCTTTATTCCAGGTACAGGTAGATATCCTAATATATTGTATTTAGAACCAGCACCTTTATTAATACAGTCTCTCTCTTGCTTAGGACGTTCTAAATGAACGTCCTATTTTCATGTTGTGATAGCTATTATCTCAACAAAGGGGTAAAACGTTATTTGGATAAAACGTTGATTGATTATTATTGCTATTCTTGCGCAATAGTTCATACTCGTATAAAACCTCATTTATTAATAGTTGCTAAAACACCAACACGCGTGGAATACTAAACAAGTTTTCACTTTTCTTTTACACGCTTACACACGTGCGGAAAATATTTTAGATAACAGTGAAAAATTACATTTACACAACTGTTTTATGCTCTTGAAACTGAAGTATTACTTTCTCCTTGAGTTTATGAGTCCATGTGGTATTTCTATATTTTATTTTCAGTGACATTTCATACAACAGTAAACTGCATTCAGGGCATTATTTACTATGTGAGTAATGATGAAGGTCACTCATGAAGAATTTTATACAACTCAATTAAAACGACAAAATAATAACCAGAAAAAGATTTTAGCCATTTTTATCTCCATTGTTAATATGTTTTATGGCATTTAATTTTTAATATTTATGGTATTATGATAATTTTTTGACATTTTTTATTACAATTTTTATATAGTTATATGGACCTAAATAATTTTTTGATAAATAAATATAAATTATGTCGAACATTACAATTTGGGAAAACGAATTAAGCGACAAAGAATCAATATATTAGAATAGACAAAAGATACCTATTAGAGAGCTGAATTAAAATACTAGACAATTATCCCAGGCTGAAATAACTTCTACTAAGATGTAACCAAAAATTTCAGGAGCTTTTTATTTATGTTTTTATTTGTTAAATTTGCAATTTTTAAAGATTTTTAATTTTACAGCTTAGGATATTCATTTTAGAGAAAAAATTTTAAGTAGAAAATTGTAGTAAATTAAAAAATCTACAATTTGAGCTATGGCAAGTTTCATTTCGTTAATACTTTATTGCAAAACAGCCTGCGAAAGGTCCAAAATGGCCGTTTTTTGCAATTGCATTATTTATTGTAAAAATAATTTTAATTTATTTTTTAAGACTTTATAATAAAGATTATTCAATACTAAACATAAATAAAAATTGTAGAGCCCGATTGGTGAACTTGTTTCTTAGATAATATAACTTGTTTATCCCAAGGGGTCAAGTTTCGAAGGCTATAACTTTTTGAAAAAAAAATCGTAGAGAGTTAATTCAAGATCCACTCTCCTTCATAAGACTTATATTTTCATATTCTAATGCGTTCTAATTTGGCCAGATGGCGCTAAACTCATATTAATAGATGAAATGAAATATTCAAAATTAAGATATAAAGACACATGAAGAGGCGAAGCTAGGTATAGAATCAAAAAAGATTATAAAAAATTAATACAGGCTTAGAAAATCTTGTACAGTGATGGTTAAAAACTTACCCCAAGAGATATGAAAGTCTAATGAAATATAATGTTTTATTTGTGAAGCTTCTTTGGCTTTTATAACGAAATTAATTTTCCACCACTTTTGTGAATGAAATATGGGGGTTTTCACTGCCATAAAAACGACATGATAACGAAACTTGAACCGAAATTTGAAATAACGAACATGGAACGCAAGATAAAATCAGATGATACAATGTAAATAGAGTTGCCTAACAGGAAAGGGCGCCAACGAGTTTTTAACGGAGAAAACAGGTAAAACAAATAGAAGAAGATTATTACTAATAAAATAGTAAAGAAAATAAAGTAAAATAATTATTTAAAAATAAAATAGCAAAGATGTGACGTTTGTAACCTTACACAAGTATTAGGCGATGAGATCAGAATAGGTCCAAACAACGAAACAATCAAGCTAAAGGGAAGAATAAACTTAGCTTAGACTACATTTGGAAATAAGAAGGATATTTTTATGTCAAAGTGTCTAATGTGTCTAAAAAGAAAATTATTTTTTCTACGGCCATGGTAAAAGAGCCACTTTCACGCACGCATTTCGTTTCCGAAAGTTGCACTTGCCCGCACGGCGTGCGTGAAAGTAAATTTTCCCGCACGGCGTGCGATCAATAAAATACCTTGTAATATCGTATTATAATATATTATAATACATGCAATAAACTAATATTTAGGTATTATTTACTAATTTATTTCAAATCTATTATATTGTGTTCAAGTTTTAATGAAATTAGCGCGATTATTTCATTCATAGGAGATTCTGACCAATAGAAAGCTACAGAAATAAAAATTAAACTGATCCTTTTTGATAATGTTCCATCGTCAAGTATATTACGTCAGATGCCCTTCGTTGCTACGAAAAAATACATTCAGTGACATTAATGACAATTAATGTTTTAAAAATTATAAAAGTGATGACTTTCAACCGTCAAATATGTACAACAACTGTGTGTTTAATTGTACTAATTTGTACTTACATAAATACATTACAATAAAATCTTGGTATTGAACAGTTTTATTCATGAAATAATCGCAACAAATTGCACTCGATCTCTAAAATTATTATAGAATGTTTGCCCTCGTGACACTTTGACATAATTTCAATCCCCTTTGGGTCGTGAAATTAAAACTGTCAAAGTGTCACTCGTGAAAAATTCAATAATTTTAGAGCTCTTGTGCAATTACTACTGATAATTCGATGAAATAAAATTATTTTGACATAATATTTAAAAGTCAGATTGTAGATAAATACAATGGTTTTGAATCGTCGTTATGGAAACTAATATCGTCTCGTAACCCATTATATTGAAAGTTTGGTTTTGACAACCTTGTCAAATAACTAATTTGTGTATTTTCACTTCTAAATAAAAATGTATATAACTCTATTATTTTTTGTGGCTTTTTTCCAAACGTACGGCCCTAGAAAAAATATTGTTTCTAACTCATGCGGAAAGTGTCTTCCCCGCACTCGACTGCTTGCCCGAACTCCGCTATCGCGTCGTTCGGGTCAACGGCAGTCTCGTGCGTGAATGTATCACTTTCCGCACTAGTCAGAAAAATAACTATGCTTTTTCTCATGAGGATCTTCAGTGCGTCACAGTTTTTCGATTTCTTTCTAACGCATTAAATTGTATGTGACAAAAAAAAACGCACGCCGGTGATTACATTTCTTTTTTTTTTGTGAATTTGATGGCCTTGGCTGAGCCAACTAGCCAAACATTATGATTACATTTGGTCGGTGACATTTATTACATTTATTCTAGTTGTCAATAGATGGCGCTATAATCGAAAATAAAATAATTTGCGAATTATATAATATATCTACGAATATATTCTGAAGAATTTATAAGACTATACAAATCAAAGAAAATACCATTTTATGAATGCAATAAACCCAATTGATTTGTTTTTATGCCAAATTGCAAATAAAATGTGACAACTGTCAGATTTAACTAAAATGTCATGTCACTAAAATGTATATTATCACGGACTTACCTTTTTTTCTATCATTTGTGACGCACTGAAAAATGCTCATGAAAAGAAGCATATAATTGATGCATTCTGTCAGTGATGACCTATGATGCAGAAATCCTGACACTCAGAAAAATAACAGATGGAGCATAATCAGACTAATCGGAAGAGTTTGACGGTAATGACATGTTCTAGTCTTCAAATGCATAACAAAATGTAGTAAGTTTTTTTTACTTTTGTTTACCTACAATGCTGTCGATTGAATTACTTAATAGTTCTATTTAGGCCCTTTACGGAAAACTTATTCTACAGAAACTTAAATCATCCCAAACCTTGCACTTCGGAAAAATCTAGTATTGCACGTGGTTAAACGTACCAGAAACTACATGAAATCATATACAAAACTGTTTCATATTACAGAATAATTCCAAATATAGTCCAAATTATTCAACTTTAATAACTAGAAGTCTTTTCTTATCTCACATCGTGTTTGCTGTTTATTGATTTTGATTACAATCGGCATTCGTATTGTACTAATTCGTCTTCAAGATATGATCGGTTCAGTACACAAACCGATCAACAATAATACTCAGATAATTCTCTGGATAGTTAAAAAATTAGACTATGTATACAGGGTTGGGATATAGCATGGAAGAAGACGATATTTATTAAAGTTTGTATGAAAATACATATGCACATGCAATGACACAACGCACCTAATGCCATATTATAACTCCTTTAGAGTTTGTATTGGCTTTACCTAGTGTATATGTTACCGGCCAAACTAGTTTGTCCTAAGCGCGTTAGGATAAACTAGTATGGCCTAGGCCAAACTATTTTATCCTGATATAAATAAACACACTTCAGGCCAAACTAGTTTACTTCTAATATCAAACTTCTATCCCATCCACCGTATTTTCCAGATTTGGCTCTGTATGACTTCTTTTGTTTCCAAACTTGAGAAAGTCACTCGCCGGGCAGAAATTGGAATCTAGTGAGGATTCATCGTCGCCATGGACGCCAACTTTGCAGACGTCGAGAAAACATATTTTTTAGACGGGGCACAGAAGTTACAGCATTGCTGGGTCAAGTTTATCGAGATAAAAGGGAAATACGTCCACAAATGAAGCACCACTTTTCGAAAGGTTTCATTTTATGAATAATATGACTAAGTAGTCCAGGGTAATAAGGTTTTTTCCATGACACTTAAACAGCCAGGGTACTGCAGCGTTTTTTCGACAGGTAATACCTATATACAGGGTGTTTGGTAAAGAATGGGCCATAGCTTAACCACAGGTTCCTGAGGTTAAAATAGGCCGATTTAAGGTAACTTACCCTAGTACAAAGTTTATAATAACCGAGATACAGGGTGTCAAAGTTAAACTTTTTTTTTATTTATTATTATTGAATATTTCCTGACAGGTATGAGATAACAACATGAAATTTGGTATGTGGCGGTTTTTTGGGACGAGAAAACTAAATTCCCTACCAAAAATGATGTATATTCCAGAGGGAGCCACATACGCCTTTCAGCACTAATTTATTACGTTCAATTTTTTTATCCCTCACTCATATCATTAATCATTAATTAATATCATTGTATGTAGTTCCACCCGAAAAATAACTTAAAACCATAATAGTTGTGCCAGTTCTCAAATTTATGTCATTGCATCGCAAATTCCATTTGAAGAAATTTGCGATAGATTTTTGGATAATTTTATGGTTTTAAGTTATTTTTCGGGTGTAACTACAATGATATTAGGCTAAAAATGATAGTGTATCGCAGATTTAAAATGCGTTTATCTCGAAAACGGTTGAGTTCAGGGAGATGAAGGAAGTATACCTTTTTTAAGTAAAACTAATAGGAGAATAAAAATTTTAATGTCAAAATTATATAGAGTGAGGGATAAAAAAAATTAAACGTAATAAATGAGTGCTGACAGGCGTATGTGGCGCCCTCTGGGCAATATATAATTTTTGGTAGGGAATTTAGTTTTCTCGACCAAAAAAACCCCCACATATAAAATTTCATGTTGTTATCTCATACCTGTCAGGAAATATTCAATAATAAATAAAAAAATTTAACTTTGACACCATGTATCTCGGTTATTATAAACTTTGTACTAAGGTAAGTTAGCTTAAATCGGCCTATTTTAACCTCAGGAACCTGAGGTTAAGCTATGGCCCATTCTTTACCAAACACTCTGTATAAGAGCAAATTGTAACTATTTCCTGCGTAGGATCTGGCGGCGATTTTTATTTATAAACAATTAAGTGTCAGAAAATGGCATTTTTCACTTTTTTTCAAATCAATGGAAAACAGGGTTTTTTTAGTACAAATATCTTCGAGATTGTAGAAAAAGCTTTAAAATGACGTACAACAAAGTTTGATATACTCATTTATTGTTAATGTAACTGCGAAAAACGGTCGGAATTTCAAAAAAAAAATATTTTCGCAATAACTGTTGTAAAAATTAGTGTACAGCTTTGAAATTTTTGTCCAATAAGGGTTCTTTGGTTCTTAATATGTGATCAAAATTTCAAAGTGATTTATTCAATTGTTTAAATTTTATTCAAATTAAAAGACTAAGTTGAAGAGGTGAAATCGTCGATAAGAGTTCTGGCTGCACTCTCTGATCTGAGTAAAAATTAAGACAGTTTTGGTTTCGCACCGCAACTGAATGAATAAAAATGGTATACATTTTTATTTTTATTCAAATTGTTTATCCCAGAGAGCATTTTTTTTGCAATAACATAAGTCAGAAGAAAATGACATTAGAACCATTCTACAGGTGTCAAATGAAAGAGCACGAGCTATATTTTCAACTTGGTTGAAAATAAGTGAATAAAAAATGCATTTATTAGTAATAAATAATTACGCAAGAGTATCGTAAATCTTTCCTTATAAACTTTTTATTTTGTTATTAAGAAATTGTACATATTTATTACAATTTTTTATTAATTATGATATAGATAACCTTACTTGGTAGTTGTGCACTTAAAATAGGGTAAAAAAGTTAATTTTTTGAAAAACGTTATTCAAAAAGATTATAAAGAAAAATTGACGATACTTTTGCATAATTATTTATTACTAACAAATGCATTTTTTATTCACTTTTTGAAACCATGTTGAAAATGTACCTCATGCTCTTTCATTTGACACCTGTGGAATGGTTTTAAGGTCATTATTTTCTGACTTATGTGATTGCAAAAAAAATGCTCTCTGGAAAAAATCAATTTGAATAAAATTTAAACAATTAAATGAATCACTTTGAAATTTTTATCACATATTATACACCAAAGAACCCTCATTTGACAAAAATTTCAAAGCTGTTCACTAATTTTTACAATAGTTTTTGAGAAAATATTTTTTTGCAATTCCAACCTTTCTTCGCAATTATATTAACAATAAATGAGTATATCAAACTTTGTAATACGTCATTTTAAAGCTTTTCCATAATCTCGAAGATATTTGTACTAAAGAAATCAAAAGTTTCACTGTTTTCCGTTGATTTGAAAAAGAAAAGGGGAAAATGCCATTTTTTGACAGTTAATAATTGTTTATAAATAAAAATGGCCGCCAGATCCTACGCAGGAAATAGTTATAATTTGTTCCTATAGGTATTACCTGTCGAAAAAACGCTTCAGTACCGTAAGTGTCACGAACAGGGTATATTTTTGTCTTATTACCCTGGCCTAAAGTACTTATATGATCAAATATGAATAATTGGTCAGATTATGGTCTTGTAGATTCGGATCTTAGTTTTTTGATGTACGTCTCGTGACTCCCAAGAAATCACCCTGCAATGTACTGTTATAAGTTTACTGTAATTTTTAGTAGATCCGGCTCTGACCTAACATATGGCAGACAACAAATTTTTATTTCATTCTCGATCTCAACACTAATTTATACACCACAAACAACCATTCATGTTTTGACGGCCTTCCTCCATTTTAACCCACTTATGGAGTGCTAAGTTAGCAGCTAACGACGGTATGTATTGTGCACCTTACTTATTTTTACTCAAGTAATTTCTCTTTAGGAAGCACATGGTGTTTACAACTCAATCCGTTGACCTAACGAGTAGTTAAAAGGCGGATTTGGTGCAATGCGGCTATGTTATTATACTTTTAAGCAAAACAAATCATGACTGTTCAGGCAGAGGTTTTTTGATAACTATAATTATTTCCATCACGCTATTGGATATTGGACCTACTATTGAACGCTACAACTTTGTGTTTGTTTTGAAAATGTATTTTAGTGAAAAATGAAATATTTAGGCAACCCATTAATACGATGTGTTAGAAACAATAAAATTTAGGATATATACAGCGTGTCTACTTAAGTTGGAAACATATGGGAAGCTTTTTTATTTTTAATTTTACGAAAAAAAGTTATTCTTTATGAAAAGTTCTGCATGCCCCAAAAACCTAAAATTCAATTATCAGATACTAAATTTTCTCAATATTATACGAGGTATGTCAAGAAATATGAATTTCGGTCAAGGATAAAGTACCTTTATTTCTCTCAATATCGAAAATTCTTATGATAAAAAGTTGTTTGGAATTAAAAACTAAGATCAAATATGCAATTACATGCTTCTAATTGAAAAAAAAAAATTTAAAAATTTTTTCTCAAATTTATGGATACCTACCCAACATCGTTTTTAATTATTACAAATATGATAATTCTCTTATTATTCATTTTACGAAAAAAAGTTATTCTTCATAAAAAGCTCTGCATGGTCTAAAATTTAAGACACAACCATAATATAAACTGAAAAAGCAGTTTTGAGGAAGACGCGTTTAAACTATTGTCAACTTTATTTTCAATTTCTTTTTTGTCTCTCAAATCGTAAAATGATTTGGCTCTCCAGCAATTTTTGTTATTTCAAATGTCTATATAGACCGGGTTATTATGAGTTTCTCGAGGTAACGTTGTCTCGAGGTAACACTCAGAAGTCAAAACAACGAAATTTTCTACAGAAAAAAGGTGAAAATCGACATATTTATTATTGTTAAACAAAATATAAGCATAAAACAAAAAAATATCTCGACATTGTTACCTCAAGGAATTTCGAAAGAAAATATGTACAAAATTCCAGGTGAGTTGGTCAAGTAGTTTTTGAACTACAATATGAGCTTTGAAAAAAGCAGTTTTGAGAAAAACGCTTTTAAGGTATTATCAACATTTATTTTCAGTTTTTTGTCTGTCAAATCATAAAGTGATGCACACCGTAATATCTTTTTGAATCGCGGAGTAATTTACAAAAGAAAATGAGAACAGCTGTTGACCGTTTCTCACTACGCTCAAGGGTGCTGGCGCGAACTTGCTGCAAAGCGAGTCGAAGGGTTTTCAACACTATCTTCCTACCTCCCTACCTTCGACTCGTTTTGCTTCAAGTTCGCGCTAGCGCGCTTAATTGTAGTGAGAAACGGTCAAGAGCTGTTCTCATTTTCTTTTGGAAATTACTCCGGGATTCAAAAACATATTCCGGTGTGCATCACTTTACGATTTGACAGACACAAAAGAAATTGAAAATAAAAGTTGGCAATAATTTAAACGCGTTTGTCTCAGAACAGCATTTTCAAAGGCTGTAGACATTGTAACTCAAAGACTACTTGACCAACCCACCTGGAATTTTCTACATATTCTCTTAGACATTTCTTGAGGTAACTCTGTCGAGATATTTTTTGTTTTATACCTATTTTTTATTTAAAAATAATAAATATGTTGATTTTTACCTTTTTTTTGCAAAAAAAATTCGTTGTTTTGAATTCTGAGTGATATCAAAAAGTCAAACTTCGATAAAACTAAGAAAACTCAACAGCGTTACCTCGAAAAACTCATAAGCTAATAAAATCTTTTTGAATTTTTTGTTTACCTTGATCCAATGATGAGTTCTGATGTCCACCGCAAAATTCATTGTTTTTTGAGGTGTTTTTAATTTGTCACCGTTGGCTTACTTTTCAATATTTTTCCTTGAATTTTTTCTTTTCTTAAATAATCTATGAATTGTAGTGAATATGTTTATTAATTTAAAAATAAAATAATTCTACCATACTTTCAAAAAAAAAATGTGCTTGAAATATTGATTTCAGCCCCTACGCCCCCCCCTTAAGGATAGGTATGACACGATTTTGATAGGCAACCCATGCTAGAAATATTTGTCTATGTATGAAATTTAAACAAAAAAATGTTTCATCCGGAAAGCAGATGGGGGTGCAAGTCGACCTAAATTCGGATCCCGTACACCTAAGCTAATTAACAGTAAAAATGAATGGATGACCGAGGATATTTTGCATCTCATGGAAGAGAGGAGATTTTATAAAACCAGAGACAGAAATATACATATTTCTTTACAGCATTATACAAACAGAAATAAGAGGAAATAGTAGAGGCAAAGGAACAATGAGCAACGAGTGAAGAGGACCTGATCATATATAATTTTTTTTTATATCTCACCACTGGTCCTCTATACCTATAACAGGTTGAAACGACATAAATTGCAAATGTATGCTTAAAATTTTGTTCTTTAAGAAAACATCATGGGCATACATTTTTGAAGATGAGATGGGTTTTATTTGTTAGGCAGGGGTTCATCGGGGGATCTACGGCCAAGATAACACGGGCAAGAATATTAGATAGAAATCTAAGTTAACATGCGAACTTCAAATAGGCGTCAGAAAAAGGAAATGATGAGGAAGACCAAAAATAGGTCAACAGTCCTACAGAAGGTAAAATCTAGGGAAAAATTAACGAATGAAATGCCAGTCTCCTTCTTCTTGATCTTTTGGTAACCCTGAACTTATTTTTTATGTAATTTAGTCGTTATATGTATACCTCTCTTGTGCTCTTCTCGTTCATTTTCTTTCTTTTCTTGTAACATTCTCTTTTTTTTTGGTGCATTGTAGCTCTCTTATTATTATACTTTAAAGCAAAACAAATCATGACTGTTAAGGTATTGATTATGTTCAAATTAAGAGAGCTAAAAGAAACTACAACGTTAACGGGACTTTATTGTCCCATATTGTCAACATACCTCTAAATTTGAAAAAACCGCGGAGTGCTACCATTTAAGTGGGTGCATTTTTGAGAAAATGGTGAATTAGTTCCAAGGCATAGGATAAATTAGGGTGAGTTCTATGAACTTTTTGCACAAACACGTCTACACAAAAATTGTTCCAGGTTAAATTTACTATAGAAATATCACATTTTAAAGTTAAAAATATTTTTTTTACAAAAATATATTCAAAAGAAAAGCAAGAAAAAAACACGAATGAAAACAATTTTGTCTTTGGTCCCATAACATTTTTCCACGGGGATATAGGTATAAGGATTGCTTCAGCGAAAAATAATTTTCATCCTTCCTCTGTAAACGATGTTTGGTAGAAGACTCTAGGATTTACAGTTTCTGAAATAGGCTTTTTAAAATTCGCCGCTCACAGCATTTTTCGACCATTTTCCCCATTATTTCGCAAACACTGTTCTGTAACTTTGTTCTACGCATTTCTAGGTATATATAATGGTACATTTAGAAAGAGAAGTTAATTACCTTTAAAATGGTCTATTGTATTGGGTTATACGACTATTTTTAAGCAAGTTATGCTTTTTCAAGGTTTTATACTTTTAATGATTTTTGATATTTTTTAGGATTATTTTTTAAATTCCTCATTATGACTTTTTTTTCTACATTTAGGTATATACATTGTGGAATAAAAAATATTATTTTCTCTACTTTAAAATGGTGTATAGCAAAAAATTCTAGGACTATTTTTAAACAAGATATCAGCAGGATATCCAAGGGTATCCATAATTTGAGAAAAATTTTAAATTTTTTATTTTTTTCAATTAGAAGAATATAATTAAAAATTATAACATAATTTTTAATTCCAAATAACTTCTCTTAATACCACTTTTCGATATTGTGAAATATAAAGGTACTTTACTCTTGAGCGAACTTCAAATTTTTTTAACATACCTCGTACGCTATTAATAAAATTGTATATCTGATGATTGCATCTTAGGTTTTACACTATGTAGAGCATTTTATAAACAATAACTTTTTCCATAAAGTTAATAATAAAAAAGTTTTCTATTTGGTTCCAACTTAGTGGGACCTATTGCATGTCTATATGTCACACTTTGAAAAAGCATATCTTGTTTAAAGATAGTCCTAGAATTTTTTAAAATACATCATTTCAAAGTAAATAAAATAAGCTCTCGTTTTTATTGCACAATGTATATACCTAAATACACAATAAAAAAGTTATAATGAGAAATTTAAAAACAATCGTGAAATATATAAAAAATCATTAAATGTATAAAATTTTGAAAAACCATATCTTGCTTAAAAATAATTATACAGCCTTCTACAATAGACCATTTGAAAGGTAATTGACTTTTATTCATATTAAATGCAACATTGCGAATACCTAAGTCTACGTAGAGAAAAGTTACAGAACAATGTTTTCGAAATAATGGGAAAAATGGCCTAAAAATGCTGTGAGCGGCTAAATTTGAAAAATCATATTTCGAAAACTATAAATCCTAGAGACTTCTACTAAATGTCATTTTAAATAAGATGGACGAAAATTATTTTTCGCTGAAGCAATGCCTATACCTATATCCTCGTGAAAAAAAGTTATGGAGCAAAAAATAAGATTGCTATCTTTCGTGTTTTTTTTTCTTCCTTTTCTTTTGAATATATTTTTGTAAAAAAATACTTTTGACTTTAAAATATGACATTTCGACAGTAAATTTAACCTAAAACAATTTTCCTGTAGACGTGTTTGTACCAAAAGTGCATAGAACACACCCTAATTCGCCCTGTGCCTAGGGACTAATTCACAAAAACGCACCACTTTAAATGGTAGCACTCCGCGGTTTTTTCATATCTAGAGGTCCATTGACTATATGAAACAATAAGACCCCGTTAACGTTGTAGTTCCTTTCCAAAATACATAATCAATAGATTATGTACAGGCGGAGGTTTTTTGGTAACTATAATTATTTTTATCACGCTATTGGATATCGATGTATTTTCAACTTTTTGTTTGTTTTGAAAATGTATTTTAGTGAAATAGGAAATATTTAGGCAACCAACTAATATTTATCCATTGTAAATACGACGTGACAGAAATAATGTAGGATATACATTTTATTATTATCAATACATGTTTAAAAACCACTTGTATCGAACTGCATACATAAAAATGTGAACTGCAGTTTCTGTTAAAATAAATACGCGATATGAACAATAAATTAATGTCGGCTGAAAACCCATGTATTTTTGTAAAATATAAAAACAGTACCAAATAAAACACTTCTGCGTAACAAAAAAATAACCTAGTCCAGAGGTTCCCAACCGGTGGTACGCGTACCACTGGTGGTACGCGGGAAGGTTTCAGGTGGTACGCGTCACGTGGGTGAAACAAGCGACATTAAGATTATTCTCCTTGATGTGTGAAGATATGGGTGGCGGGTTCAAAACTCTTCTGTTGCATACACAATTGAGATGGTTATCTCGATGGAGAATTTTCACCTGTCTCTTTGAACTGATGTCAGCAGTTTTAATGCTTTAAAGTGAAAAAAAAAGTGACATTAAAGACTTGTTCTATGATAAAGAATCGTTGTCAAGATTTGAGTATCTAGCTAACATTTTTGACAGACTCAACACGCTGAAAATGGTTCTTCAGAGTGAAAACACAGCACCCATCACAGTCAATGGGAAAATAAACTAGTTCAAAAAAAAGTTGGTTCTATTTTGTTCTCAAATACAGGGGAAGATTGTCTCTGCATTTCCTACGCTGTCGCCATTTTTTGAAGAAAACGAAATATCTCTAATACTAGATGTGGTTGCTGATATAATTCTTTACTTGGAATCTCTTCAAGAAAGTTTTAATAAATAATACTTCTCTGAGGATTATCCCAAAGTTGACCAAAAATCCTTTTGCATGAACCTCACCAAATGAGTTGGAATTACAGGAAACATTCATCGATCTAACAGAAGACAGTTCTATGAAAGACAGTTTTAAAGAGAAATCCTTAATTGACTTCTGGATCGGGTGTAAATCCGAGTATCCAATGCTCTTCCTGCAAGATATGCTGTTTTTGATGCCATTTGTCACTAGTTACTTGTAGGCTATTGATTATGTACTATAGAAAGGAACTACAACGTTAACGGGGTTTTATTATTTCATATGGTCAATGAATCTCTATATATGAAAAACTGCCGAAGTGCTACCATTTAAAGGGGTGCGTTTTTGAGAAATATGTGAATTAGTCCCTGGGCACAGGTTACATTAGGGTGAGTTCTATGCACTTTTGGTACAAACACGTCTACATGAAAATTGTTCCTCATTAAATTTCCTATTTAAATATAACTTTTTAAAGTCAAAGATACATTTTTTTACAAAAATATATTCAAAAGAAAAAGCACAAAGAAACCCAAAAGAAAGAAATTTTGTTTTTTGTCCCATAACTTTTGTCCGCGGGGAAATAGGTATAGAGATTGTTTCAGAGAAAAAAAACTTACATATTTTCTCTTTAAAATGATGTTTGGTAGAGGTCAATAGGATTTACAGTTTTCGAAATATGATTTTTCAAAGTTCGCCACTCACAGCAATTTTGGGCAATTTTCCTTGTTATTTCGCAAATATTGTTCTGTAACTTTTTTATACGTAACTTTAGACATATACAATGGTACATGTAACAGAAATAGAAATCAATTACCTTTAAAATGTTCTACTGTATAATGTTGTACGACTTCTTTTAAAGAGGTTATATTTTTCAAGATTTTATACTTTTAACGAGTTTTTATATTTTTTACGATTATTTTTTAAATTTCCCATTATAACTTTTTTTTACATTTAGGTATATATTATATAATAAAAAAGAAAGCTTATTCTGTTTGCTTTTAAATGGTGTATTATAAAAAAATTCTAGGATTATTTTTGAATAAGATATGCTTTTTCAAAATGTAATAAATAAGTACTTGCAACGATTTTTGATTTTAGGATTATTTTTTAAATTCCTCATTATAACTTTTTTATGTGATTGTGTGTTATGATTGAATCTTATTTTTTTATAGGTAATACTTTGGATCCACTTGACTCGGCCGGGCAAACTTCAAAATATGGATTAATTCCAATATTTTTTGTCAAAGCTCCTGCACCACAAGCTTCGCTTGAAAAAATAGCATGTAAATGTACCAAAGGATGTACAAAAAACTGCGGTTGTAGGAAGATAGGAATTAGTTGTTCAATATTCTGCAAAGGGTACATGTGCATGGGTACTAATTGTGGGAACTCTAAGATAACTGAGTTGTTAGAGAAAGATATTGAAGCTAATGCTAACGAGGAGATGGACTTTGATTTTGAAAATTTTTTAAATGTCAACGTTTAAATAATTCTAACTAAAGCGATGTTTTCTAAGACTAATGTTGATGTAATTTTTTGTAAAAGAAATAACTTTAAATAATACAGGTAAAAAAAATATCAAATAATCACTCGGTTTCCATTATTTAAATATAGATGATGCACCATTTTAAAGAACAGAAAGTAAGCCTCCTTTCTTGAGCAATATATAGTATATTCATGTAGAAGAAAAAAAAAGTTATAATGAGAAATTTAAAAAGTAATCCTAAAATCAAAAATCGTTGCAAGTACTTATTACATTTTGAAAAAAAAAATATCTTATTAAAAAAATCCTAGATATACCTAAATGTAGAGGAAAAAAAGTTATAATGAGAAATTTCAAAAATAATCGTAAAAAATGTAAAAAATAATATTCTTTTTTATATTAGGTGTTATATAATATATAATATAATATTATATAATTTATAATATAATATATATTAATATTATTTTATTTTTATATTATATTATAAAAAATCGTTAAAAGTATAAAAGCTTGAAAAACCATAATCTTTTTAAAAAAAGTCGTACAACGTTATACAGTAGACCATTTTAAAGATAATTGATTTCTATTCCTATTACGTGTACCATTGTATATACCTTAAGTTGCGTAGAAAAAAGTTACAGAACAATATTTGCGAAATAACAAGGTAAATTGCCCAAAATTTCTGTGAGTGGAGAACTTTCAAAAATCATATTTCGAAAACTTTAAATCCTAATTACCTCTACTAAACAATATTTTAAAGAAGAAATATTATGTAGGTTTTTTTATCGTAAAACAATGTCTATACCTATATCCTCGTGGAAAAAAGTTATGGGACAAAAAACAAAATTTCTTTCTTTTGGGTTTCTTTGTGCTTTTTCTTTTGAATATATTTTTGTTAAAAAAGTATCATTGACTTTAAAAAGTGATATTTAGATATGAAATTTAACCAGGAACAATTTTTATGTAGACATGTTTGTACCAAAAGTGCATAGAACTCACACTAATGTAACATGTGCCCAGGGACTAATTCACCCATTTCTCACAAACGCACCCCTTTAAATGGTAGCACTCCGCGGTTTTTTCATATATAGATGTCCATTGACCATATGAAATAATAAAACTCCGTTAACGTTGTAGTTCCTTTTAGCTATGTTATTTTGAATATAATCAATAGCCTATTGTGTGAGACGGGTGAACTATTGTATATAAAAAATAAATATAGAAACAGGCTAACAAGTGCTGAAGAGGACTTAAGAATAAAATTGAGTTCAATTACTCATGCAATTGACACTTTAATCACAGGCACACTGCAACAATCTTCGCATTAATCTCGATACAAAATGGCTAATTTTGATTTCTGTTGATTTGTATCTTTTTTTTTTGGTTGATAGTTTGTACCAATTGTATAACATTGCATGATGATTTTGTAGTTATGAGTAATAAACGTATATCTGTAGATATTTTTCATCCGACGCCCTAAAGGGCACTAAGGATTATGAGAAAGAAGAAGAAGAAGTATATATTTTAAATAAAAATTAGAAAACATGATTGACAAATAATTATATTTATTGTTGTCTTGATAAAAAGCTCGAAAAAGTCAATGAATAATTAAATTTAGAGTTAATATTATTTATTTAATTAAAATAAAACAAGCCAATGGACATGTTTTTGATAGTAAACATGTTTCTAAAAAAACTAGATCGGTGGTAGGATTCCTTCCATTCCATGCCCCCCAATGTTCGGTGGTACGCCAAAATCTTCAAAATATTTCAAGTGGTACGCAGTTGCTAGAAGATTGGGAACCCCTGACCTAGTCCAAGTTGTGGGGCCGCTCCCATATATGAAAAACCTGACTTAGTTTCTTTGCTGATTTCTGTTTAACGATGTCCCCTTTAAACAAATCGGAAATAGGCCTGGATCCCGCCTACCCAAAAAAAGTTTATTAATAGCAAGCTGAAAATTTGTTAATAGCTTAACGGTGCCTAGTCGAGCAAACTTTGAGATGTATGGAACACTGGAAACGGGAAGTTTTAATTGTGGAACGCGATTTTAATTGTGGAACGTGTCATCCTGAGAAGTTTATGATTGTAAAAACTAGCAGGTTATTTTTAAGTTTAGTCAATAGCAAACTTTAAATAATATGTATATGAAAAAATGTTTGTGCGACAAATATGTTGAACATTTTAATAAGTCTGACACGTAGAACATGTCAAATGACAGGCATTATATTGGTGGTAAATAGCAATCTGATTTTTGCATGAGAGTTTAATGAAAGTTATACATGTCTATCTGACAAAATATATGGAACATTTTCGTCGTCTGACATTTGAAACCTGTAACTTGTTCCACAATTAAAACTTCCCCTGTTCCAGTGTTCCCGTACATCAAAGTTTGTCCGACTAGACACTGTTAAACTATTAACAAATTTTCAACTTTTTTTTGTTACGCGGAATCCAGGCCTAAAAGGGTACCGGGCGCAATTTCTGGGCAGAAATTGTTTAAACATTTTTTTAAACAAATTCAAAGATCACCTTTTTTGATCCGACTCAAATTTTTTTATTGGGATTTTTTGGGTCCTTGTAACACAAAAGTTATCGTGTCAGTTTTTTAAAAGTTGATAGTTTTTGAGTCATAAATGATTTAAAATCTGAAAAATGCGAAAATACTCATTTTCGTGGCTTGAAACCTCATATTATCTGAGTTATAATTTTTGAGGTTGCAAAGTGTCTAAATTGAAGTGTAAACATTCAATTTCAAGATTCTGACGAGTAATCGGGACTTATTTCAATTTAGGCCGTTACAAGTATGAATTTTTAAAATTAAAATAGTAATTCTTTTGATTTAAGCGTGTTACTCACTTTATAAAGATTTTCATTATTTCACAGGTATACAGTAGGTAGGTACCCGCAAAAAAATCTTTACAAACTAACTAAAACGCATAAATCATAAGAACTATTATTTTAATTTTACAAACTAATCTTTGTCATATCCATTTACTATTTCAGTTGGGAATAAGATTTATAAGATACAAAATTGACCTACTTTGCACACTGTAATTATTGATATGCACAGGTAGACCACATATTATAGTAGCACCAAGTATCTATTATCTCTTTTGCCCTCTCGTAACTGTGATGAGTACAGATAATAAAACACGAATATTTTTCCTGAAAAATATTTTAGCTGATCCACAGAAAAAACATAATTCCTGCAACTCTTTTTATTTTCATAATGAATGGAACAAAAAAATCACCTCTCTCGCGAAAGAAGAATTATTTTGATCTCGCCGCAAATCTAGGTAAAGTGAAAAGGCTACCAAGGGACTAATGAAAAATAAACGTAAACGTGCGTAATGATTAATTGGACCTCAGATATATATTTAAAATAAATAGGATTAAGGGTGAAAACAAACAAAACTTTGGATTAAAATATTATAGAAAATATAATATAGACAATTTTTAAAATCATTTTCACTGTACTAGCCAATTTTTTCATTTGACTAGGGATAGAGCGAATACTCAGATTGCAAACGGTATTATCTCCTTACAAGTATTATTAGAGAACATATATGAAATTGAAAAAAAATGAGCGGGCTACATTTGCAAACTGACTAGTTGGACTACAAATAAACACAAACAATGCAAAAATACTCACAAAGGACGATACAAAAGTAGTACTATAACATCGAAAAGTACGAAAGACAGAGAAAACAAGATGTCAAATTGAACAGGTCTGGCAAAGAGAATGCAATAGCCTAAACAAGATATATAAGTCGAAAGAAAGAATCTTGAAGGACTTGAGATTGAAAATAATATACTCTTGAAAAAAGACATATATCTATTGTTATATTTCTATTTGATCTGAAAATTAAATTTTGATAATTATAAGCAGAATTCAATTTAATATAAAATATTTTCAATTTTCTCAACCACGGGCATATAAATTTAGAACAACCTGTATACAACAAATTGTTATATTTAATTATAAGAAGTGATTAGAAGAAGCTTACGAAACTCGGGACAATGCGCTTAGAATAAACAAAGTGAATGGCGCGTACCATTATCGTTTTTCGCGGAAGGTTCGATCATTAGCCTATGCTAAATAAGACTCAGTTGAAATAGAGAATAGGTCATTAAATTTTGTAAATAGTAGAAAGTAATTTTAGAATGGGAATTAACTATTTCTTTTTTGAAATCCATTAAGCATATTTAGAAAGATTAAAAATTGGTTTTGAGGAATACTGCGAATGAGAGTTGGTGGTGGAAGGTTGATTTGTGAATCTGAAAGGGATATTTAGAAAGTAGGGGAATGAATGACAAATAGAGATCAGAATGTTTTGAGCTGCCGAGAAGTGAAGTCCAGTAGTAGACGGTAGTGTACGGAGAGTGAGAAAGCCGGTGTAGTTCCGTGAGTGTGGAGATCTATCGTGGAACGAGAGGTAGGCCAGGTTGAGAGTAAAGAACCTCCTTGAGCCAAGAGTGTCCCGGTAGCTGATTGCAGTTTCGAAAAAGGTAGAACACAGCATCACGACAGAAGCAGGAACGAGAGCTATACGAGCTAATCTTCAAAGCAGAACATTACTGAAAGCCAGGACGAGGTTTTGATCGCAGCCAAGGATAGCAGGAAACGTGTCTTGTGTGAAGACATTCTCAGTTCACCAGAAAAAGGTCAGTCTCATTTGTTTGGACATGAATGTATGGGTTTTTCGTATTAAATACCACATTATAAATCGAAGAACATAATCAATAATATCAGAAAAGCTTCATCAAACTTAAATAGAATTGTTGCTAATAAATCCTAATAGTTAAATGTTAATAAAAACTTTCAATTGGAAACCAAAAGGAAATAAGATTCCCATTTGTAAATGTTATGTTTAAGAATAATAAGATCTAGCACATATTAAGCAGTGATTGCCATTTAAATAGAATAAACAATATTTTGATTATAATTGTAACCCATACGTGTGTATTATTTTATTCTTTTCTTTCCTATCCCGATTAGGAACCATTGAGAAATACTTAGAAGCCACGTAAGTAAGTAATTAATTTTATAATTCGCCCTGAGATTGAAAACATATTGATATGTGATCTGGTTAATTAATTAGATTATTATTAATACATTGATTAAATTAAATGACATATAAGAATATTATCTCATATCAATAATCAAGATCACATCAACTGTCGTCCAACGTGGAAAGCATTGAAAAGTATTTCTAGTGGCAAATTTGAAGGATAGAAAGAGTAAAGCCGGTGTTTGAAAATTTATATGCCTGTGGTAAAAAGTGAGATACTTACATTTGATAACATAAAATTTTAGATCTCTTTAGGTACAAATTTTACATAACTGATTTAATATTTTATTTTTACGATATTTACATTTGATATATTTATTGACAATTTATAATATTTGGGTGAGAAAAAGTCGTCTTGGTAACATACTAGTAAAATTTCATATTTGGCGGGGACAGTACTTCTTGAAAACAAATGTCTGTGACAAGAAGCCAAAGCAAGGACAACAAAAAACAAAAAGAACATTCAGACCAAGAAGATATTTTAGACACGACAATCATGGCATCAGAACAGCAAGAATTATCAGGAATAGATAAACTATTACAACTGATGCAACTCCAGTCACAAAAACTGGATGACAATCAAAGAGAAACAAAACTAGCAATGGATGAAGCAAAAAGGACAATGGATAAAAATCAGGAAGAAACATCAAAGAAAATGGATAAAGTGGAGCAAAAAATGGATGACAATCAACAGGAAACAAAACAAGCCATAGAAGAAAACAACAGAAATATAGAGAGTATTAAGAAGGAAATGGTTAAAAAAATAGAAGAGATTGCAGAAAAGAGCGAGAAACAGGAGTTAGAGATTAAAGAAATCAAAATCAAAATAAAGGAGATAACGAAGTGCCAGAAAAAGGAAATAGAAAATTTGAAAAAACAAGTTTGAAAACGCTATTCAAGCAGACAGAGAAGAAGTGGAAAGAAAGATTGCGGAAATCAATACTCAACAAAATGTCGGAGAAAGAAGAGAAATGGTTATACATAGCACAGATGACGTGAAGATAAGGTTTGGCGGGGATGTAAGAAGATTACACCCAGTGCCGTGCATAAATAGCCTGAAAAAGAAAATACAGCACATCGGAAATTTCGAAACAGCAACAGAAACTATCAGAAACCATCTAAAATATGAAGCAAGCCTATGGTTCGATTGCAAAGAAGAAGAATTTGACAGTTGGCAACAATTTGAACAAAAATTTTTGAATTATTTCTGGGGAAAAGTCCAACAATTGGAAATTAAGAAGGAATTGCAAAATGGGAAATACAATGATAGGATGGGTATATCAGAAAGGACATATGCATTACTAATTTACTATAACGCAAAACATTTACAATATAATTACTCATCGGAACAATTAGTCGAACTGATTGCAAGACATTTCGAAGAAACGCTGGAAGACCATATCACATTGCAAAACTACAAAGACATAGATAGTTTATGCCAATTCCTACAAATAAGAGAATCACGTTTAAGAGAAAGAAAATCAAGAAGGTCGCGAGAAGATTACAGGCCCCGAGAAACACAGGATTACAGAGATAGAAATCAAAATAGGAGGGACTATACAAGACGAGATTTTAATCCCAGAAGGGAAAACGAAAATAGAGACAACGGTAGAGGAAATTATGAACAAAGAAATAGGCAATGGAAATGAATTTGGCAACGAAGCAAGGACAAAAAAGAAAAGGGAGAAAAAGTCAGAAAAAGACAAAAGAAAATGAAACCTGTGGCTCCTCAAAAGAAGAGTTGAGCCCAGAAGAAGAAAAATTGAGAGTATCAAAAGCAAAAGAAAACTGGGATTCCTCAAAAGAAGAGATGAGCTCAGGAGAAGAAGAAATAAAGCTAACAAATGAAAGCGAAAAAGATATGATCGAAACAGTGGCATTTGAAGAGGAGGCATATGAAAACGAGGATGCAGAATACACGGTAAAAGTATGTGAAAAATCTGAGGAAAAAGACAGAAGATTGATATGGGAAAAAGGGAAAGACAACATAATAGCCGACACTCTAACACAGGATGAGGACACTGAAAATAAGGAAACAATTACTCTACAGGTGGGACTAATTAGAGTAATACAAGAAGAAGGGGTATAAGACGTAGATTAAAGTAAGGAAATATACAGGGAGTTGGTTTTGCCTCGAGAAAATTTATTTAAAAATGCAGATAAATTTTATCGAATACAAGGCGGGGATTTGTTATATTTCTATTTGATCTGAAAATTAAATTTTGATAATTATAAGCAGAATTCAATTTAATATAAAATATTTTCAATTTTCTCAACCACGGGCATATAAATTTAGAACAACCTGTATACAACAAATTGTTATATTTAATTATAAGAAGTGATTAGAAGAAGCTTACGAAACTCGGGACAATGCGCTTAGAATAAACAAAGTGAATGGCGCGTACCATTATCGTTTTTCGCGGAAGGTTCGATCATTAGCCTATGCTAAATAAGACTCAGTTGAAATAGAGAATAGGTCATTAAATTTTGTAAATAGTAGAAAGTAATTTTAGAATGGGAATTAACTATTTCTTTTTTGAAATCCATTAAGCATATTTAGAAAGATTAAAAATTGGTTTTGAGGAATACTGCGAATGAGAGTTGGTGGTGGAAGGTTGATTTGTGAATCTGGAAGGGATATTTAGAAAGTAGGGGAATGAATGACAAATAGAGATCAGAATGTTTTGAGCTGTCGAGAAGTGAAGTCCAGTAGTAGACGGTAGTGTACGGAGAGTGAGAAAGCCGGTGTAGTTCCGTGAGTGTGGAGATCTATCGTGGAACGAGAGGTAGGCCAGGTTGAGAGTAAAGAACCTCCTTGAGCCAAGAGTGTCCCGGTAGCTGATTGAAGTTTCGAAAAAGGTAGAACACAGCATCACGACAGAAGCAGGAACGAGAGCTATACGAGCTAATCTTCAAAGGAGAACATTACTGAAAGCCAGGACGAGGTTTTGATCGCAGCCAAGGATAGCAGGAAACGTGTATTGTGTGAAGACATTCTCAGTTCACCAGAAAAAGGTCAGTCTCATTTGTTTGGACATGAATGTATGGGTTTTTCGTATTAAATACCACATTATAAATTGAAGAACATAATCAATAATATCAGAAAAGCTTCATCAAACTTAAATAGAATTGTTGCTAATAAATCCTAATAGTTAAATGTTAATAAAAACTTTCAATTGGAAACCAAAAGGAAATAAGATTCCCATTTGTAAATGTTATGTTTAAGAATAATAAGATCTAGCACATATTAAGCAGTGATTGCCATTTAAATAAAATAAACAATATTTTGATTATAATTGTAACCCATATGTGTGTATTATTTTATTCTTTTCTTTCCTATCCCGATTAGGAACCATTGAGAAATACTTAGAAGCCACGTAAGTAAGTAATTAATTTTATAATTCGCCCTGAGATTGAAAACATATTGATATGTGATCTGGTTAATTAATTAGATTATTATTAATACATTGATTAAATTAAATGACATATAAGAATATTATCTCATATCAATAATCAAGATCACATCACTATATTCATTAACAAATTTCTTAAAATTATATGCAACATTTTCTGGCCAAACAATATGGGCAATAATTACACTTTTATAAAAAATAACTTTTTATAATAAAACGATTTCATTATTTATAGGACCCAATATAAATTTATAAACTTTGTTGTTTCAATTTCTATGTCATAAAAGAATTTTGTAATCGACTTTTTTAGAGGCATAAAGAGAGCTAAAAATGGTATAATATAATATTTAGGGTGTCCCGAAAAGATTGGTCATAAATTATACCAGATATTCTGGAGTCAAAAGGAAAGACAACTTATTGGAGGCATATTGTAAAGCAGACAGAGTCATGTCTACATAAAAAAGAACAGACAAAAATACACTTAATTTTTTAATTTCCACTTAAAATCGTAATGTGAAATTTCCAAAATCGGTGTATAGCCCAGGAACCGAAGCTTTTCACCTCGCGATTTTTACAGAATGGATCGATTTGGTTGAAAATTTGAGAATAACTAGTGGATAGTCCAAGGATCAAAATCTATATTATGCCGAATGGCGCTTTTACCATGAGGGTGGTTGCCACCTCACCTCGGGGGTGGAAATTTTTTATTATATTTTGACCGCAAAAGTAAATAAAAACATTCATTTTAAGCAAAAAATGTCCTATACATTTTTTTTTGATAAAACTAATAGTTATCGATTTATTCGCTATCGAAAGTGTTAGTTTTGTATTGAAAAAATCAATGTTTTTCAATATTATACTCACTTACGATTCATTCAATTTTTTGCCGTAGAAAAAATTTTTTCAAACCAAATTCTTGGGAACTAAATAACCTACAATTTCATGTTTGTTTAAACATTTTTTTGTATCTCTGATGCTAATCTTTCTACTCTGAAGAAAATGGCATTTTTTACCAATCTACAAAAATTGATTATCCGCTTTTAACTCCAAATTAAAAATTTAAAAACTAATCATTTTAAGTCAGTCGGACTTCTCGAATCTATTAATAATATATAAATAAAGAAGAATAAATAAGGCCAATGACTAAAAACACCGACAACTTACATTATTATGCTTTCAATTGGATTTCTCCTTTTTTTTTCAAAAAAATATATTGATTTTTTAACAGTAACTTTTTATTTTTTAACGTACAAAATTTGGTAAAAAAGAATTTTGTAGGTTTTGACAAGCTCTATAAGGCTATTAATATTAAATCCTTTTAAAATCCTCAGTCGCAAAAAGAGGTGGCTTTGAAAGGGTTGGTAAAGGTGGTTTTTGCATGATATTACGACAAGTTTTAATTGTCAATAGCTGACTTAATTTGTGCTGTAGAAAAATTTTTTGCAAAAAAAGTTCTTGGGAATTAAATAAGCTACAATTTTATATTCAAATATTTTTTCGTATCTCTGACGCTAATCTTTCTATTCTGAAGGAATTGTATTTTTTACCAAAATACAAAAATTCGTTATTCGCTTTTAACTCCATTTTTCTAAAAACTAATCATTCTAAGCCGGTTAAACTTCTAGAGCCTATTAATAATAAAAAAAAATAAAGAAGACCAAATAAGATCAACGACTAATTTTAATCAGGGTGGTGAGTAGGGGGAAGTTTCTGATCACTTTTTCGCTTAAAAAAATAGGGACTGACATTCTTTTTATTGTAAGTCACTTAATTTTTGAGCTGGAGACTCTTTTTTTATTTCTGGAGATAGATCTTTTTAAATACTTTAAATTAGTTTTAACAAGCGATCCTCGAAAAATGCATAGTTTTCCCGTCTTTTGACTTTAAAACTACAATACTTAGCATTTGACGAAGAAGAGCTTACATATTAATAAAGTATAGTTCGATTACTATTGGTCTTAAAGAAATTTAAAAAAAACCGTTTTGTTTATTTTTTAAAAAGGTACATTTTTTTAACTAAAGTTGTTTTGATAAAACGAAAACTTTCTGAGTTATTAGCAGAAAACTGATTAAAATTGATTTTTTCGATATAAAATTAACACTTTCAATAGCGAATAAATCGAAAATTATTAATTTTATCAAAAAAATGTATAGAACATTTTTTGCTTAGAATTAACGTTTTTACCAACTTTTAAGGTCAAAATAAAATAAAAATATTTCACCCCCGAGGTGGGGTGGCAACCACCCCCATGGTAAAATCGCCTTTCGGCCTCATATAGATTTTTATCCTTGGAGTAGCCACTGCTTATTCTCAAATTTTCAAGCAAATCGATCCATTCTGTAAAAATTGCAAGGTTTTGTCCTATTTTAAGCTTCATTAATTGGACTAGTAGGATTTTTTATTATCAATTTTTGTATTATCAATGTTGTGCTTTTATCTACTACTTTCAGCTACTTTTTATTTTTAGCTTTATATTTAAATAAAATTGTATTTTGAATAAATATAAAACATTATATTTATTTACTAGAATGTATATTTTATGGAATAATGTATTCTCATAAAATTTAAATAAATATGATTTAGCTTTTTTGTTGTGAGCAGTGGTGGATTTAGGGGGGGGCTAGAGGTGCTGTAGCACCGGGCCCCCAGATTGAAGGGGCCCCGAGAAGACCTACACATTTGGCTAAAATTACGTATTTGGCATTCTGACGCGCCGTCGTACTTATTATTTATTGTAAAAATTACTTTGAAATTATTGTTGTATTGACAATTTCATATAATCTTTTTTCTGAGAGAAAAGGAAAGGAACACCCGATAACCACCCTTTTATGACATGACATAAATGGCAACAGATTAGCAGGTATACTTTTACATCTCCTTTTCGGAAATCTTACAATACAATGCTTTTAAATCGCTCTGAAAGTTAAAGGTGTTTGACAAAAATAGATGTCTTTCAATGGGTGCCATAAAGTTAAGAAATGAAATATAAAATATACCTACTTTACCCTTTAAGCTTAACAACAGGTAAAGCTTTTGTTTACAACCAAGTAAAGTACCTGAAGAACGTCAAAGACGACAATTAGTAATTCATACCTACTTAGTGTCATAAAAGCATTTGTTGAAAATAAACAAAGAAAAAAAGCGTTACCATGTCTTAGCCTTGTATCTTCTGCATAATTTTAAATGTACTGAAGTTTATATTGTTTTAATTTTTAAAGTGCCTTGTCAAAAAAGAGTTGGGTAGGGCCCTATACAAGAATTAGCACCGGGCCCACTATTGAATAAATCCGTCCCTGGTTGTGAGATCAAAATTAGTTACTGAAATATTACAAATATAATAAATGGTTGTTCTGCTGATATTACTAACATATCTCGTTGACCAATATATCTTTATTCCTACAATTACTGCCATAATTTACGTTGAGGAGAATGGATGCGGGCTTTATCATCATGTAATATGAAAGGTGAGTTATTGCAAGCGTGATTGCTGTTAAATTTGCCATTATGGTCCGCGCATGGAGTCTAATGCACTCCGTAATATTAGATTAGAGGTGATCTAATCTTTGCTTAGCCTTTATGTTGACTGAGAGTTGTCCATGTCCATCGCACTTTATACTTAATTGCTTGATTCTACAATTTTACAATTTATTAATAATTAGTAAGGCCTTGCAATTGTTTTCTTATAGAATGTCTAAATTAAATATTGTCGTAGGGTAGCCCAAGCGGGAATTTTTGTAGTTACTCGAGTGCGTCAGATTATCATATGGGGAGAAACCTGATACCCTGCAGATCTTCCTCTACCATATATTGGCTCTTAACACAGGGAAGTTCATTAAGGAGGGCCCGAAAAAAATCTATCCTTAAAAATACTCGAAATTGTCAGATTAAGATAAGGTAAGTTAAGTACATGCAAAAGAGTGTATATTTCAAAAATCTGACGATTTGAGTAAGGAAATGGGTGAGTCAAAAAGTTTCAAAAAAAGCGAATATTTCGCGAAATGAACGTCAGATCGAAAAACTAAAAAATACGTCTCCAATATTTTTCAAAAATTAATCGAATGGTACTAAACACGACCCCCCCACGAAGAGGGGTTGGGGGTAAATTTAAACTTTTGAATGCAAACCCGCGATATTTCGCAAAATGAAAATCAGATCGAAAAACTGCAAAATACACTTTCAAAATGTTTTTGAAAAATCTATCGAATAGTACCAAACACGACCCCCGCGGAGTTGGGGTGGGGGGTTACTTTAAAATCTTAAATGGGACCCCCAAATTTTTAGTAAAAAATAAGCAACTTTTATTCGAGACATTTTTTCGAATTATGGATAGATGACGCTATAATCTAAAAAAAAACGATTGTTGGAAATGGAAAATTAAATTAAAAATGGAAGGCTCCACTAAAATGGAAAACATTGCTTATTTTTTTTTGGTTTTAGGACCTACTCTTCACAACTCAATAGGTCCCCATAACGTTCGATTGTAATGACACTCGAGCGACAATCGACTACACCAGTAGTCGATTGTAATGACAATTAATTTTCGACGTTTCAAATTTCACTCTGGAAATTGTTTTTACTTGTTTTGAGATATTCCAGTTGTGGCGTACAAAACCGAATCTATATAAAAAAATTACAAAATATACCACATATAAATCAGACGTACACCCGGAAAGAAAAGTACTATACGGTTACAGTCTGGGAATGGCTCGCGTCTAGACAAAACAGTGGAGATGGTCGTGCGGTCCACAAAACAAAAATAATCTGAAGTTATATAAGGGGCGTCAGGTAAATTGGCCCACAGCCTTCCCTACGTTACTATTTAATAAACCACCAACTTACCAATAGGTTTACTACCAAAATACTAAGTATAGTATACAACCTGAATAAATAAAAAAAATAAATGAAATTGTCTGAGATCAGCAATTAGTCAATTTTAATAAATATATTCCCAAGATACTTGAAAACAATTACATATTACAATATTTTATTTAACTTTACAATAGGTTTAATAAAAAAAAAAAGAGAAAATATGTATAATGTAGAGATCGAAACCGGTCGTCAAAGTATAATTAAATGATTGTGAGTAAGTCTGTGTTTCATTAGTACATTAAAAAAAAAATATAAAAATGGAGCTTCTACTTGCCTAACAAAAATGCATATGTTATTTCTATTTAATTGCACGGTAAAAGGTAAGGCGTATCAAAAGTACCGGACGCTAAAGGGTGTGTGGTTCAATACCAACAAAAAAATAATTAACCCAAATAGGACACCACGAGAGCTCAAGTGCGTGCGCAGACAATAATATAAAAAAAATAAATCTATTTTAAATATTTAATCCCCCCTTAGACGCAGTTTACAAAATTTTACTAGGTATGTGTAAATATTAAACGAATAAACTAAACTGCAAATAATCTTTAAAAACTGTGTAAAGTATTTTGTAAATATTAAAATAAAAACAAACCGTAAATAATCTTTAAAAAAACTATCGTATCCCATAAACCAATTAGACGGCGCGGCGCTTAAATTTTCTGTCGAAAACTAATTATCGATCCATACCTCGAATATTCAATCAAATATATACTTCACCGCGTGGCGTCCTCGTTATAGGACAGTGCGTCTCCACTCAAAACTCCAAAATTATCATTCGTAAACCCACTGCGACTTAATTAGGTAGATCAGAACTCCAAAAATACGATGTACCGATGTACATAGACTTGTATGACAATGTTGGACAAGTTGAAAATTACAGCCAGACAGAAACAAGAAGAAGAACCCCTTTTTAGCCAGGTTAGGGGTTTAAAATATTCCAAATTGGACTCGTGATTAAAGGCTAATTTCTTGATTTAAATGCGACTTCGGGGTAGACACGTGCGTGCACTCTAAATCCGCTTTTAACGAAATGGTGGATATTAAAAAAAAAAACTCTTCCACGAAGGCGGCAAATCCCGTTGAACATCCACACAGTTTGTACTAGACCAGATCCCACATGGAACAGCAGCAAAAAAACAAAATGCCGTTTTTAAACTAGCACTAAATTTTCGGTACCACGGTCCAACCCAAAATCACGTTCTTCTCCGTTGTGTTCCCGAACGTTTGACACACTTGACACACGGAGGTCATCGAATAACACCGAAATTCAAACATTTAAATTTTATGATCCCAAGTCATCCAAAATAGCTCTAGAAAGGACGATCTAAATTAGTTTCTTCACAGAAGTGAACATTTCCCCTTATCTTCAGAAAAATTTGATAGGCATTACCCCTATGTAAAAATTACCAAGTTTTAATTTTCGCTACTTTGATTAAAATATATTATAGGCAACCGATTTTACATATCAAGAAATGTTTAAACTTATGAAAATAACTTCAAATTTGGAACGTAACACAGTACCTTTTACCTTAATTTTACTATTTATTCGCATGCATTTTTCCTTTTTGCTTAGTTATAATAGTCAATTGTGTTATAATATTTACTCGCATTAATCTTCTTTTTTGTTTTAAACGTTGTAAACATATTGTCAACGTCCGCCAGCGATCGCACGTAGCTAACTCGCAGCATGCACGCAGTTTGAAAACACGCAAATGTACGTCAAGCCTTAAACACCAAAGAATATAAATAAGGCAGACGCCAATAGAGAGAAGGTTAATAGGAACTTAGACATTTGGAACAACTGAAACAAAACCTGAAAACTATACAGATTACCAATTGGAAAACAGTCAGAACCAGATTAGAGTAGCACAAAATTATGGAACCAGCTTAGATCCAGAAAAGGGTTATGGAGTTAATGATGATGCTGATGAAGCAATTGTACAAATAAATTAAAAAAGCTCAGAATATAAATTAAATCGTGTGCTAATTCTCTTTACAAATTAAAGACTTTTTATAACTTTAAAATTAATGTCCTTTCGCGACACTGGTAGTGCCTATAGTCTAAGAGCTACAGCCGAAAAATCATCGTCATAAGTAATATGGAGTTTGTCCTGTGAAATGTGTCCATTGTATATTTGTATATTGATAATTATCACCTCTTTCAGGCTGACACCTCAGGGGATACAGGAAGTAGCAATAAGGGATGAAATGGGAAAGTTAGTGTAGTCATTAAAGGAATTCACCTCCTATTTTGTTAAACCTACATCGATTTGCATGAAAATTGGTAACTAGCTAGAGCATACCTTAAGAAATAAAACTGATTTGCTGCCAACTTGCACTTTTACCCTGGGGGTGGATACCATCCCTTCTCGGAGGTGAAAACTATTTTATTAAAAATAACCCCACAAATCGATAGAGGGACAAATTTTAAGTAAAATTTGTTATATCATGATATTAAAATAAAATCAATACTTTTTGAGTTATTAAAGATCAAAGATTTCTCTATTTAAGAGCACATGCGTGAAGTTACGGATGATAAAAAGAACATATGAATTAATTAATTGTATGTTAGTAAAATATTATTTTTATAATATTTCGATATTGTAAATTTAGCAAAAAATGTATTCAAATATATCAAATGTACCCTCATTGGACACCTCCCAGTTTCTGGACATATTCAGTTTATATTGATAAAAAAAATTTAATTAAATATCGAAATAGTATAAAAATAATATTTTACTAACATACAGTTAATTAATATGTTCTTTTTATCATCCGTGTCTTCACGCATGTGCTCTTAAATAGACAAATCTTTGATCTTTAATAACTCAAAAAGTATTGATTTATTTTAATAACATGATAAAACAAATTTTGCTTAAAATTTGTCCCTCTATCGATTTGTGGGGATACTTTTAATAAAATAGTTTTCACCCCCGGGAAGGGGTGGTATCCACCACCAGGGTAAAAGTGCAAGTTGGCACCAAATCAGTTTTGTTTCTTGAGGTATGCTCTAGCTAGTTACCAATTTTCATGCAAATCGATAAAAGTTAACAATACAGGAAGTGAAAATCTTTAATGACTGTACTAACTTTCCCCTTTCATCCCTTATTGCTACTTCCTGTATCCACTGAGGTGTCAGCCTGAAAGGGGTCATAATTTTCAATATTCAATGGACATATTTCACAGGAAAAACTCCATATTACTTATGACGATGATTTTTCGGCTCCAGCTCTTCTTCGTCTACTATGTCTAACTAACATCAAATCAAATTTCATATTAAATTCTGCTTAATAGTCTTCCTTCCTATAAATCAAATATAAACACGAAAAGAGATTAATAAAAGACCAAATGGGCAGATATTACATTTTACTGAACAATAAATCAGCTGAAACCAAATCATGCTATGTATTTGAATACAATCACATAAAATAAATAAAAGACGCACGAGGGACGACAATGCCAAACAATTTGTAAATTACTAGCTCAAAATGGTGTAAACTGGAACAATACTCTTTTGAGTATAACAATTCAACAATTTAATAGTGCAACACAATTCAAAACAGCGGTAAACAGGGGATCTAGTTTAGTTTCTGTTTACTGCATTTTATAAATTCTCCTTCCTGTTTAATTCGAGACGAGACAATTACTCGCCAAACTCCAATGAATCCATAATTAGTAAAAGTTATTCACTATGCAGACTGCAACTAACTCAGTTTTGCTCTAAATAGAGATTGAAATGAAATTTTAGGAAAATTCTAGAAGGAATATTTAAGTTTTCACGGGTCTTATTTGAGTTAAGTTAGATATTACTTGCTTTCTAAAGTACAATAAAGAATATTAGAACTTTCCTAATAACTTCTCTCTTCAATCCTGACACTCCGGAAGGAGTGCAGAAGTCGATGTGATGTCGTAAATTGTCCGTCTCCAGAGATCTCTGTCTCTGGTTATTTCTTTTAACTCATGCATAAGTCTTCTGCATATTCCTGTAATTTGATCGATTCATCTTGTTGGGGATCTTCCTTGTGATCTTCGCCTTTCCATCTTTTCTTGTATAATGAGTCTTTCCATGTTTTAAGTGTTTGCTCTCATAACATGTTGAAAGTATTTTAATTGTTGGAGATGGACTTTACTGGAGAGTCGTTGTCTAAAAGAACTAGCTAATTTGAAATTTAGTGTTTTGTGACTGCAAGAGTATTATTAGTGTTTATATTTCTATGAAGCTAAATCTTATCTGGGTCCCGTAGATAAGACGGCAAGCAGCAGGCGTCTAAGTCTACGCACTTTATTTTTATCGAACACATTTAGACAGTTGGCCAACAAGTTAGAATGCACTGACTCTATTTCATTGTAACAAACACTGAATTGGTAGATGACGTCGTTGATGAATTCCAAGCTTGTTGTGTAGAATGACCCCATTAGGGATGTAGAATGGTGTATCAACGATTGCTCGCAACAAATTTGTTTTGAAATATTTGAAGTATGTCAATGTTGGAGTTACTGGCGGTTCAATAATAATTTAGATTTGCGTCTAATGAGTTAGACGTTCAGTAATATTTTACTGAAGTTAAGGCCTAGCTGATTTATTTTGCTGAATATATGCAGTTGTTGATTTTTACGGGTGGAAATGTTTCTCAGTGTAAAGTGAATGTTACATACATAGATTTTGTTTAATTAACCCTTATACGCTATGTTTTTAGCCACTTTGGGGTTTTGTAAATGTTTGTATGAAGGTTCGTTGATTGGTGTGAGATGCCAAGACCGCCGTGTCATCAGCGAATGTTTTACAGTGGTAGTTCTTGTTCTTGGCAGATCGGCTGTATAAAGAAAGAATAATATAGGTCCAAGACGCTACCTTGAGGAACGTCAGAATATATTGGATAAATTCCAGTAAGTTCACTAGCTTTTCACAAAAAAATATTTGTCTGATAGATAAGATTTTAGTAACAAATAGTGGGGATAGGGTAAGGGGGCTTTCAGTTTAAATATCCTGTGATATATCCAAGAAGGCTGCTGAGAAATATCTTTTACTGTTCAGATACCTGTAAATTTGGTTAAATAATCTGTCTACATACCTGCTTCATTGTTGAGTGCTTCTTCAGTTTTTTTATTATTGAAGAAAATGAAAAAAGTATATTAAAGTGTGTAAATGTATTTAATTTCCTTAGCTAAGCGCTTTCGAGATATATGTCATCTTCAGAGCTAATGGTTAAAATATATCTCTGAAGATGCCAACATATAATATGTCGAAAGCGATTAGCTGCGGAAATTAAATACATTTACACACTCTAATATACTTTTTTCACCTTCTTCATTCATTCAAGTATGTACAAAATTTATCAGTCTTTCAACTTTTTTTTATTATTATTTCTATCCTTCTCCAGCAACCAAGATATTTTCGATCTTGGTTGCTGAATAACAAACGATCTTGACCACGAGGTCGAAATACGTGCTATAGAGTATGCTAGAGTATGCATATATAGATTATGTTAGTTTCACTTTTCAAGGAACGAGAAAATTCATAATAAGCTCTACCTTATCATTGGATATCCGATACTAATTTGTAAAAACATTCATTTATTCTATTTTGCTATGGACTGTAATTAAAAATACGAGGCGTATAGAAACCTTTGTGATGTGGATTTTTTTTTTAAGCATGCTAAAGATCTCTTGGACAGAGCACATTACCAACAACGAGGTGCTCAGATGAATGGAAACTGAGAGAGAACTCCTAAATATTGCAAAAAACAGAGAAACGAGTTATCTAGCTAAATATTTACAGAGGAGAAAGATACAACTTTTTACGACTCATAATGGAAGACAAAGGGCAAAGTGGAAGAAATAAGAGGTCCAGGAAGAAGAAAATGCTTCTGGTTGAAGAACGTAAGAGACTGTGGACAGGCATGGACACACATTCGATACTAAGAACAGCTCAAGATAGAGAGCAACTTGCTCTATTTATAGCCTACCTTCAGTAATGGAGAAGCCAGCTTAAGAAGAAGTATTCCCAATGTACGCAACGAGTGTTTCAAATTATAAAAAGAAACTTCAAAATCCACCAAAAAGAAGCGGATATATTTTATAGCTCGAATTTTATGTTCATATTTCATTTTTCGATATCGCCGAGTTAAAAACAAGAGTCCTACTGCCGCCGCGAGTAATCATAAAACAATTTTTTTTAAACTTTTTGAATAATAAAATTGTGAAATATATCTTTGAAATAAGATCAATTTTTTTAGTCATCTATAACTACACTAATGAGTAAACTTAGGCAAATATGCAAATTGCATATTTTGCATATTATGCATAAAATATGCAAAAATGTCAAATTTTGCATATTTCTATAAAAGTATGCATAAAATGCATATAACCTGAAATTGCATCAGGCGTCTAGATATATTCATGAAATAAAATCAACAAAGAGCTTGGAAATCCGAATATATTTTGTTTCAATATTTCTAGATATTTATTGTAATTTTGTCCCTGAATAAGGGTTCCAAAATCTGCTAGTTTATACCTCTAGGTAAAAATTTTTATTGGGATGGTCAGTTTTAGAAATCAATTATGTTGTAAAATTGATACCGGTAACACCTGTCCTTGTAATTTTATTGTGAATTGCAATTTAAAACTGCCGAAAATAAACGCTATGTTTTCTCGTGCAAAAGCCTTTAGTTGCGTGCTTCTAATTTATGCTCATAGTATTTCTTCTTAGATAAAGAGAAAAAAACCAAGAATCTCCTGTAAATATTTGGGGGATTTCCAGCTTTCATAGTCATATTATTATCTTGATATTTTCAAGATTCCTGATTTTAATTGTTATGCAAATAGTTACCAGGTCTTTTCTGAAGTACTTAGCTGAAGTACTAGGTGGGACATTTTTAGGAACAGTTTAATTTGAAAGCAAATTATTACCGTATAGGTATTTTAAAAAATGCCCCAGTTATATCAGTTATGTGGAAAGAAGTTTTTTCATGTACATATATATTACAATATGTACCTACTCAGAAACCATAAGTTTTTGTTAGAAAAATTTAAACAGCCGTTAATCATTTAGTGTTAGCACAATTCAAAGTAATATTATTTATTTGAAAATACTTAAATAGTTAAATACCTAAGCTTAGTTTGTAAAATAAATAAGTGTTAATTACTGTAAATTATAATATAATTAAGATATTTTAAATATTTTTGTAAATAAAACGGATACTACTTTCTGAGTTATTTATAGAGTGTCCAGAAACTCTCTCGACAAACGAAAACTGGAGATTCTCCAGACAATTTTAAGATAATTTAACCCAATTCACCATTCACCTAGCCCGAAAATGCTTCCTAAGGGAGATATAGCTCTTTGAAGATGGAGTCTTGGAATTAGTTTTTCTTAAATATCTCCAGAACGCTTCCATTTAGAAAAACGAAAACTGGTACACTTATTTATCTTCCAGAGATAAATTAACTACATCAATTACGAATTTCTAATACCGGTTATATGCGCCCGTTCTGGGTAGGGAAACTGGTATTTTATTGTATAACTGTTTTATCTTTAACTACTAAGCATTTTTTATACTGGATTATTAAATTGTAAGGTATTCTAGTACTAAAAGATACTCTTGCTTTAAGTTGGTAGTATGCACAGTTTTCTAAAAAAAATCGATTTTAAAATTTTTCGTTTGTTGAATTTGAAAAAAAAAATTAAAAAAAAACTATTTAGAAAAACGAAAACTGGTGCGTTTATTTATCTTCCACAGATAAATCGATTTCCTTAGTTGCGAAATTCTAGTACCGGTCATATGCGTCCGTTTTGGGTAGGTCGACGGTTATTTTATAGCATAACTTTTTTATCCTTAATTTTTAAGCATTCAAAATCCAGTATCAAAAATGCTTAGAACCTAAAAACAAAAAAGTTATGCTATAAAATAACAGTTGCCCTACCCAAAACGGGCGCCTATGACCGGTACTAGAAATTCGTAATTGATGGAATCGATTTATCTCTGGAAAATAAAAATAAGCGTACCAGTTTTCGTTTTTCTAAATAACAGTGTTCTGGAGATATTTAAGAAAAACTAATTCCAAGACGCCATCTTCAAAGAGCTCTAGCTCCCTCAAGAAGCATTTTCGGACTAGGTGAATTGAGTTAGATTGTCTTAGAATTATCTGAAGAATCTCCGGTCTTCGTTTGTCGGGAGAGTTTCTGGACACCCTGTATATACAGTAAAACCTGTCAGTAACGGCCACTAAAAATGAAAGAATAATTGGCCGATATAGAAAGGTGGCCGGTACTGCCAGTTTTTGTAGTCTACATATAATTGGTTTGGGGAATTTTTAAACTGGCCTTTAGTACAGTTGGCCGGTATGTCCGTTCGCTAAACTCAGACACAACTGGCTAGTGATTTTAGTAAGTAATTTTGCCAATTTTGGTAAAATTGGCAAAAAATAATTACTAAATAGTTAATAATTATTAAATTGTTAATAATTTTGACAATTTTTGCAAAATTGACAAAGAACAAAAAAATTACGGACTAAAATCTCTAACCAGTTGCGTCTGAGTTTAGCGAACCGAGTATAACACAGGTTTTACTGTAGGTACTTATATTTTTTTTATTTTTATATGCATATTTTCTAGACAAACATGCATATTTTTGTTTAAAATGCTGCATATTTACGCGCATATTTCATATGTTTTTATTTGCATATTTGCCTAAGTCTACTAATGAGCTTTACTGAGGCTAACAAGGTTCACAAATAATATTCACCTTAATATATTAAGAATTTTACTTTGATCCGCTCCTGCAAATTTCTATTTAAATGCCATCAGTGATGTTTCACAGGTAACGGTAATTTTAAGTAGATTTGTAGTTATTGTTTGCTTTGCTTACATACACGTCAAATCTCGATCTCTATTGCGATGAAAAAGAAAGTACCGCCAGCGGCTGCTTGATCCAGCGGGCACAATAAAAAATTTGAAATATTATGCGCTTGCAATAAAGTAATTAATATATTTGAAAATATTAAATTGGGAAGTAGAAAATAAAAATAATATAGGTATATTTTTTATTAATTATACTGTCGACTGTAGGTATCAATAATTAATGATTTTTTATTTAATAAATAAAAAATAGTGAATAAAAAATAAAAGAATATTTTAATATTAGTAATTATTATTATCAAGTATTTTAATATGAAGTAATTAATAGGAAGGTGAAAGTTATTTAATTATTTATCAGTTATTTTAAGACATAAAGATTATAAGATCTTTAAATGTTAAAGTACATTAGTGAAAATTCAAAAGAAAAATTCCGAGAACTACTAAATGAAATAATCACAGCAAAGGAAATACCATCTGATTGCAAAACAGATATAATAGTACCACTGTTTAAGAAAGGAGACGCAAGAAATTGCGAAAAATCATAGGGGTATTACATTGACAAGCGTTCCTGCCAAAATATTCGATAGAATAATTGAAAAAAGGCTAAGGGAAAAACTAGAATTAAAATTAGAAGAATTTCAGTATGGCTTCAGAAAAGGAAGGAGTACCCAAGATCTGATTTTCATATTGAGACAAATAGGAGAAAAACTATTGATGAAAGGCAAAGAGATACATATATGATTTATTGATTTGAAAAAAAGCTTTTGATGGAATAAGAAGGGAAGATATCTGGAAATGTTTAAAGAAAAATGGAATAGAAAAGGATATGATCGAAATAATTAAAGCCTTGTATAAAAATAATAAAATAAAAATAAGGACTCACAATCAAGAATCTGATGAATTCCAGGCAAAGATAGGACTAAAACAAGGCTGCGTACTAAGTCCATTACTTTTCTCAATGGTACTAGATGACACAATAAAGCAATGCAAGGAGAAATCTAAAGACATGATATTGGGAAAATGGAAAATGAACAATGTTCAAATACAAGAATTACTATTTGCAGATGATATGGTACTGTTAGCTGACACGGAATAGAAACTGCAACAAATAATAAACACTTATATAAAAGAACTAAGAAAAATGAACATGGAAATAAACACCGATAAAAGTAAAACAATGGTTATGGCAACTACAAAAAAGTGATAAAAATTAAGGTAGAAGGACAAGTGTTGGAACAAGTAAACAGTTACAACTACATAGGTACAATTATTGAATAAGATGGTAAAATAGACAAAGAAATAAACAAGAAAATAGAAAAAGCAGGGAAAATTTATAACAAATTAAGAAATACGTTCTTTGGAGAGAAAGAGGTACCCAAAGAAGTCAAAACACAAGTGTACCAAAAAGTGGTTCGACCATCAATCGTCTATGGGAGTGAGTCGTGGACCCTAACAAAGAACAACAAAAGAAAAATCAAAGCTACAGAGATGAGATTCTTGAGAAAAATAGAAGGGGTCACACGAAGAGACAAAATAAGAAACGACACAATAACTCAAGCTCTAAAGATAAAACCCATAGAGACAATTATAGGGGAACGACAGTTAGTATGGTTGGGCCACATCCATGGACTAAACTTCACAAGAATAACGAAAAAAGTATATGAAGGAGTACAAGGGAAAAATAAAGTATTGGAAAATATTGGGAATTTAAAATTGAAAATATTGGAAAAATGCCGTTTTGACCAAAAATAAAGTAGGTCGCCCAAGAATGAGATGGGAAGAACAAGTTAGACAAGAAGTAGCGAAGAGAGGACTGCAATGGGGTATGGCAAAATAATTAGCCCAAAATAGAACATCATGGAAAAGAAGTATCAAAGAAGCACCACAAGATTAAAACATCTGGACAGAAAGATGGGTCAAATAAGTAATTTATATTCATTAAAATTATATTGTTGTTTTGTTGTTTATTTGGGTTTATATGACTGCGGACACTAAATCCATTCGCCAAATTGTATTGTTAAAATAAGTATTGTGTAATTATTAAAATGCATTGAAATGTAGATATTGAACTAGTTGTAAACAGGCCAACACCGAAAGGTACGAATGGGCTTAACTGATTAAATAAATAAATAAATAAATAAATAAAATATTCATCAAATATATGTATTCAATTTATCTTTATTCAAACTTTGATATGTATCTAAACATGCACAAACACAATTTACGATACATATCTGAGAATCTTTTAAGATAATATAAAACATGCTCTTCGCTCTTTAAATCGTGAATGTATTCCGCTCGTATGTACATTGTCACGTAAACATGTATTGTGTTATCTCCTCAAATATTGTGGTAAAAAAATCCTATTACCATATTAATTAAGCTATCGTGCTGAGCGAACACTCTTACGATGAATTATATTTATATTTTTAGAGGGCAGACATAAATGCCCAGCAATTTTGGCTCGTCAATAGGGAGTAATTTAGCGACACGACTTAGATTGGAAAAGGGTAATTTTGTTCACCAAAATAGATCTTTTGTTTCTTGGCACTAAATTGTTAATTGGGGTTTACAAACAAACCCTTCAACTATATCATTTGATGATTTATAGCTTTGATTTTTCTAAATTAAATTAAAAGGAATGTTCATTTTGAGAATGTTTATTTCATTTTGTATTTATCAATATCTTCATTAGATATTTAAATTTGTAGTCAGTGAAAAATGATAAAATTAGAAAAAAGTAGAAGAATCTTATGATCAACAACATTCTACAAGAATTACAGAATTTTTTTCCCTTCATGGATTCTGCAATCTACCGGAAAGGAAATAATAGGTCTGGATCCCGCGTATGAAAAAAAAGTCGATTAATAGCAAGCTGAAGATTTGTTAATAGCTTAAGGGTGTCTAGTCGGATAAACTTTGATATATGGGAACACTGGAACAGGGGCAGTTTTAATTGTGGAACATGTTAAAAATTTGGAACGGTCAGACCACGAAAAAGGCACATTTATTTTGTCCGACAGAATAGACTTAAACTCTCCGAATAGAGATTAAACTCTCATGCAAAAGTCAGACTGCTATTTATCACCTGTCATAATTCCTGTCATTTGACATATTCTACATGTTCCACTCATTAAAACGCCCATTTGGTGATAAATAGCAGTCTGATTTTTGCATGAGAGTTTAATCTCTGTTCGGAGAGTTTAAGTCTGTTCTGTCGGACAAAATACATGTGCCGTTTTCGTGGCCTGACCGTTCCAAATTTTTAACCTGTTCCACAATTAAAACTTCCCCCGTTCCAGTGTTCCCATATATTAAAGTTTGTCCGACTAGACACCCTTAAGCTATTAACAAATTTTCAGCTTGCTATTAATCAACTTTTTTTTCATACGCGGGATCCAGACCTATATAAGCGTTGGATATGACCAAAGTGAGACTGATATGTAGGGTATCCCTCCAGTGAATTATATCCTTTGAAGACTAGATAATATTAAATTTAGTGTTTTTTCGACTGTGATAATAGGTACTTATTATAGTATAGTATAGTATGCCATCCAAAAGATGGCATAACCCAGACATCCAAAGTGAAAGTTATCCTTCAACACCAAATTGTTCTATATGGTCCACACAATGTCCAGAAAAAAGTCACACCATTTTGAGCGTCGGGTTTGGGGGGAGAGGGGGGAGAAATCGGTAAATTCGTAGTTTTTTAAGTTTTTCGCCAATACTTCTAAAACTATGCGGTTTAGCATGAACAACCCTCTATACAAAATTGTTCTACATTAAATTTGAAATAAAAAAGGCCCGATGCATAATCTTTCTAAAATGAATGGTTCCAAAGTTACGGAGGTAGTTTAGTATAACTGGTCCAAAAAAAGGCCTAACCCAAACATCCAAAGTAAACGTTTTCCTCCAACACCAAAATGTTCTATATGGTCCACATATTGTTCAGTAAAAAGTTACACTATTTTGAGCGTCCGGTTTGGGAGGGAGATGGGAGAGAAGCTGGTAAATTAGCAGTTTTTTTAAGTTTTTCGTCAATATTTCTAAAACCATGCTTTAGCGTAAACAATGTTATATAAAAAAATGTTCTACATGAAATTTAAAACAAAAAATGTTCTATATATAATTGTTATAAAATCAACGGTTCCAGAGTTACGGAGGGTGAAAGTCGAGGTTTTTGATACTTTTTATATTTTTTGGGCAATATTTATGATATACCTATACCAAAAACCCATACATCCAAAGTGAAAGTTATCCTCCAACACCAAATTGTTCTATATGGTCCACATAATGTTCAGAAAAAAGTCACACCATTTTGAGCGTCGGGTTTGGGGGGGAGAGGGGGGAGAAATCGGTAAATATAAAAAGTATCGAAAACCTCCACCTTTCACCCTCCGTAACTCTGGAACCGTTGATTTTATAACAATTATGTATGGAACCTTTTTTGTTTTAAAGTTTATGTAGAACATTTCTCTGTAGAACAGTTCTTACGCTAAAGCACAGTTTTGAGAAACATTGACGAAAAACGTAAAAAAACTACTGATTTACCGACTTCTCCCCCATCTCCCCCCCAAACCGGACGCTCAAAATGGTGTAACTTTTTACTGAACAATATGTGGACCATATAGAACAATTTGGTTTTGAAGGAAAACTTTTACTTTGGATGTCTGGGTTAGGCCTTTTTTTGGACCAATTATACTATACTACCTCCGTAACTTTGGAACCGTTCATTTTAGAAGGGTTATGCATAGGACCTTTTTTATTTCAAATTTAATGTAGAACAATTTTGTGTAGAGGGTTGTTCATGCTAAACCGCTTAGTTTTAGAAATATTGACGAAAAACTTAAAAAACTACGAATTTTCAGATTTCTCCCCCCTCTCCCCCCCAAACCCGACGCTCAAAATGGTGTGACTTTTTTCTGAACATTATGTGGACCATATAGAACAATTTGGTGTTGGAGGATAACTTTCACTTTGGATGTCTGGGTTTGGGTCTAACTATACCATACTATTAGTGTTTATATTTCCTTACAAGCTAAAACTTATCTGGGCCCCGTACACTAAATATCTCCCCCTTAAAAAAACTACCCCGTATAAAAGAATATAATCGTCTAAAGGCTGATTTATCTTACGACGCGACGGGACGACTGTCTGACGGGGCACGTTGAATAATCGTGTGATATGAAAAGCATTGGCTAGCTTATAGTACAACGGAACGGGGCGACAATGGGGACGTGAACAGTCTATCTATAGCACGTGCTATACACGTCCCGTCGTAAGATAAATCAACCTTTAGATCAGTCCCGGATTAAGAATCATGAGGCCCCTAGGCAACCCAATCTATGAGGCCCCATAAGAAGCCTCCGCCTTCTCCCTGCAAAACCACATATAACATATCCATCTCCGAGCGATATTCCATAGATATAAGATATAACCGTTACAGTTTTTAAAAAATTTTCTTTTTGAAAATGACCGTTCGCCTGTTGCATTTGTAATCATTAGTGCGTAAGATAAAAAAGCTACAGCACGACCAATATTCGTTACTTTGTATTTGAGATTTGGATGCGCACTCTTGTTGACGTTGAGTTTTTCCACATTTTCTGAATTTTATTTTGGTATATTGCAGGTATTTTACTTGACGAGATGTTCTTCTTCTTCTTGTGCCACTCCTATCGGAGATTGGAAATCATCAAGGCTACCCTGACTTTGTTTACAGCTGACCTAAAAAGTTCATTAGTGGTGCAGCCAAACCATTCTCTCAAATTCCGCAACCATGACATTCTTCTACGGCCTGGATTCCGTTTTCCTTCTATTTTTCCTTGCATTATATTTTGAAGTAATGCGTATTTATGACCTCTCATCAGATGACCCAAATACTCGAGTTTTCTTCGTTTTGTTGTTAACAAAATTTCTGGGTCTCTTCCTATCCTTCGTATTACTTCAAGATTTGTGATTCTTTCAACCCAACTTATCTTCAGCATTCGACGGTAGCACCACATCTCGAAACTTTCAATATTTTTTATGTTGTTCTGTTTGAGAGTCCATGCCTATACACCGTATAATAGCGTGTTAAATACGTATCCTCTTAGCATTCTTATACGTAGAGGGATGCTTATATCTCTGTTGCAAAAGAATTTTCTCATCTTTATGAAGGTGGCCCTGGCAATTCCGATACGTCTTTTTATTTCATTGTATTGGTCTCCAGTTTCGTTTATTAAAGTTCCCAAGTATTTGTAACTTGATACTTTTTCAATTTGAATGCCGTTTATACTAATATGTGCTGGTTGTGTCATGATTTTACTGAAGAGCATATACTTGGTTTTTTTGATATTAATGTTTATGCCATAATTGTTGCAAGCAATATTTATGTTTGTAAGTACCGTAAGATGGGGTGACTTTGACCGATTTTGTACTTTAATCCTACAAAAATCATATTTTAAATTTTGCTACATTTTTCTATATGCAAATATATTATGGGTTTAGGCGTCTACTTTCAGTAGCTTAGATTATAATTACAAGAAAATAATCATGACATAGAAAAAAAAAATAAAACATGCCTTTGGTCAAGTTCACCCCATCTGGGGGGAAGTTGACCGTATATGCATTTTGCCTGTAAAATTATTTTTCTTGTAAGTGGGGTTAATTTGACCGTTTTTTAAACCATTTTTTCTTAATTCGTTATATCGGTGGATTTAACAACCCTTGGAATATTAAATCTTTTTTTTTAATTAAAAATGAGTTCTTAGATATTTATAAATTTGAATCGTTAAAAATAATTTTAAAAATTATACAGGGTGGCTGAAGTATATCACAATAGATATTTTTCTATGTTTCCGGTCAAATTCACCCCAGCGGTCAAAGTAACCCCATTTTACGGTAATCGTTGTAATTCTTCTACTGTTCTTGCAACTAGTACAGTGTCGTCTGCGTATCGAATATTATTTACAACCTTTCCATTGATTACGATTCCTTCATTTGCTTGCAAAAGGGCTTCCTGACAGATGCTTTCACTATATACATTAAATAGCAGTGGTGGCAAAATGCATCCCTGTCTTACTCCTTTACGTATTTCTATTGCTTTTGATATCTCATTTTCTATTTTGATGTTAGCTTTCTGATTCCAATATAACTTGAGAATAATTCGCAGATCTTTATTATCTATGTCCTTTCTTTCAAGAATGTCTCTTAGCCTATTGCGGCGTACTCTGTCAAACGCTTTTTCAAAATCGATAAAACATGTATGTACTTCTTGATTAACGTCTAGGCATCTTTGTGTAAGAACATTCAAACCGAAGAGAGCTTCTCGAGTACCTAGTCCTTTTCTGAACCCCATCTGCGTATTACTAATATCGAGATGTTACCAAAATACAATTAAAAAATTTTGGAAAAACCGAACGTCAGTACCAGTATGCATCTAAATCTCAAAAATAAAATTTGGTCATGCTGTACTCACACATTTGAAAACGTCGATTCGAGTTTGTTCTCCCAACTCCCGACAATAAATAACCCAAAATTACTGTGAAGCAGGAATAAATTGTTTTTCCTGCCAATCTTAGAACTGGGCAGTAGATAAGTAAGGCCGGTTCCCGCTCACCGTGGGAAAAAAGTGAGCCAGAATCGGTATGCCGGTTCCCGCTCACCGTGGGAAAAAAGTGAGCCAGAATCGGTATGCCGGTTCCCGCTCACCGTGGGAAAAAAGTGAGCCAGAATCGGTATGCCGGTTCCCGCTCACCGTGGGAAAAAGTGAGCCAGAATCGGTATGCCGATTCCCGCTCACCGTGGGAAAAGTGAGCCAGAATCGGTATGCCGATTCCCGCTCACCGTGGGAAAAGTGAGCCAGAATCGGTATGCCGATTCCCGCTCACCGTGGGAAAAAAGTGAGCCAGAATCGGTATGCCGATTCCCGCTCACCGTATGCAATATAATCATTATCATCATCATGACAATGGATCATTCTAGGGGGGTAACAATGGACCATGCTTAACATGTATAAAAATGCAATATAATCATCATCATGACAATGGACCATTCTGGGATGAAGAGCATGACAATGGACCATTCTGGGGGGGGGTGACAATGGGCCATTCTGGGGTGAAGTACATGACAATGGGTCATTCTGAACATGTATAAAAATGCGAAATGCTATACGATTATCATATATAGGGCTGAAAATATAATATTTGTACAAATTATGAAAAATCGAATAATTTGAAATATTTACAAAAATATTTTAAGTTGTTTATCAACATTCCGGATGTGGATGGTTGATAAGAAAAGAGTGCAGACGTTATTTTTGCAACAACAGGAATCCGTTAAAGATATGACAACCCACATTGCTAAAAGGCCGGATGGAGTCGGATGATAACATGTAACCACAGTTGTTATTTGTGTAAATGGTATCGCATATTTTTAAAACCACAAGGTCTTGTTTTTGCAAAACATGGAAATCTTATCTCTGAAATGAACAACGTAACCGTGAGAATGTAAACATGTGATCACGTTCGTGTTGCGTGGGGGTAACGAGCTGCGGAATCCTTTAAAAAACAAATCATTGACATTGCCAAAACGGCATTACAACATATCTTCTTTGCTAATGATCCGATTTTGACGTATGGGATATCAAATGAAAGCGGTGGCGACACAGATGGCAACTATCAATTCTTCTTCTGTCAACGTTCAACATTAATTGCCAATTCTTCTTCTTCTTTTCCGTATAGTGCCTAACAGAACGTGACAGTGCCTAACAGAACGTGATGTGCATAGCGTCACGTGAATCACGCGACGTAAATAACGTGACCTGATGGTTTCTAATGGCCTCTAATGGCCTCTGCTACACTCTATTCCCTAATGGTATAGACTATTTATCTTTAAACCATCCTAACAGTGTACCTCTTTAACGTGATATTTTACCGTGAATGACGTAACGTGAATGACGTGACGTGAATAAGACATTGCCAAAACGGCACTATATCGTATCTTCGTTTCTACTAGCTCGATCATCGTGTATGAGGTCTTGTTGGAAAGTGGAAGGTTCAAGGAATATGTTTGTCAGCAATGACAAAACAGCACTATATCTTCGTTGCTATTGATTTTAACGCAACAGACGTTGAAGGAAAGGAGAAACATGACAACATTGCCAAAACGGTGATATATTTGTTGCTATTGGAGATATTTTGACCTGTCAACTTAATGGGGATTCCACGTCTATTACAGTTCTTCGCCTAATCATGCCACCTGTCGGCTGCAACATGTAACTAATTGACATTGCCAAAACGGCATTACAACATATCTTCTTTGCTAATGATCCGATTTTGACGTATGGGATATCAAATGAAAGCGGTGGCGACACAGATGGCAACTGTCAATTCTTCTTCTGTCAACGTTCAACATTAATTGCCAATTCTTCTTCTTCTTTTCCGTATAGTGCCTAACAGAACGTGACAGTGCCTAACAGAACGTGACGTGCATAACGTCACGTGAATCACGCGACGTAAATAACGTGACCTGATGGTTTCTAATGGCCTCTAATGGCCTCTGCTACACTCTATTCCCTAATGGTATAGACTATTTATCTTTAAACCATCCTAACAGTGTACCTCTTTAACGTGATATTTTACCGTGAATGACGTAACGTGAATGACGTGACGTGAATAAGACATTGCCAAAACGGCACTATATCGTATCTTCGTTTCTACTAGCTCGATCATCGTGTATGAGGTCTTGTTGGAAAGTGGAAGGTTCAAGGAATATGTTAACATGAAAAACAAACGCAAAGACATTGCCAAAACGGCACTATATCGTATCTTCGTGTCTATTAGTTCAATTTTTGTGAATAAGGTCTTGTTGGAAAAAGAGGGGATATTGAATATGTTAACATAAAAACAAAGATGTCAGCAATGACAAAACAGCACTATATCTTCGTTGCTATTGATTTTAACGCAACAGACGTTGAAGGAAAGGAGAAACATGGCAACATTGCCAAAACGGTGATATATTTGTTGCTATTGGAGATATTTTGACCTGTCAACTTAATGGGGATTCCACGTCTATTACAGTTCTTCGCCTAATCATGCCACCTGTCGGCTGCAACATGTAACTATACCCAAGCCCTCTAGAAGAACGTATACCATTCTTACAGTATGACCAAACCATCAAACATCCTATCACAGTTCTTCATCTTATCATGCCACCTGTCGGCTGCAACACGTAACTATGCCCAAACCATCTAGAAGAGCTATACCATTCTTACAGTACGACCATCAAACATCCTCGATCTCCCTCCAATCATACATTCCTACAATGAACATATACCATTCATACGCTGTGGCCAAACCAGCAAACATTTCATGTACAAGTCTTTTCAGAAAAATGCATATTATTTTTATGTAAATTACTGATGTATTGTGAGTTGCATACAACATTTTATCTACGGCAAGCCGGGTAAGATTATTGTTTTTACAGTTTGATATTAAACATCTGCGATAAGAATATATGAGGGTCATAGACGGTTCTTTAATAGCCATCAGACAACAATTTCCCCTGATCATGTTTATAAAACATACGGAATGCACTGTATATACTAACCCAAGCTGACAACATACTTTGCAGATATGGATTACGATCAGCTCATAGGTTTATGTACAATTCCCTTCGTAAAGGTACATAGGCGTGCATCCTTGCGGATTAAAAGTCGACCGTCCTTTTTATACTCCAAAAGGAGGACCATATTTAACGTTATTATGTGTCAGATATATTAAGAAAAAATTATATACACTTAGAGTATACCTAGGTAGAAAAAACTTATGTTAATGTATAAAAACATATCTTACAGTAATGTCGTAAAGAAAAAGCACGTCATCAATTTATATAATCACATAAAACATATGATAGAGCGCCAAAGAGGCCTTATACATAACATGTTGTTAAACAGACATCATAACGTAATTTGTCATTCAAAATCCTGTAATTTGAGGTGCTACATGATAAGATTCTACATATAAGATAGAGGGTCAAAGAGGCGTTATACGTGCCATGTTGTTAAAACAGACATCACAACGTAATTTGTCATTCAAAATCCTGTAATTTGAGGTATCATACGATGAGAATCACCATACAATGCTAATAATAAACGATAATGTGTCAAAAGAGGCCTTATACATAACATTGTGTCAAAACAGACATCACAACGTAATTCATCATTCAAAATCCTTTAATTTGATGGATCATACATTGATTTCTGATTATCCGTTCCAAAGATACATGGTGCATTGCCATAACGTGGCAATAACATAGTAAATGCTTATTTATTGACGTTAAAACAAACCCATCAACATAGAAAAATCTCTTATCGCAGTTTGATCTCCAGCAAATACTAACTCACTCAATTTTGCGGACCTATACCCATTCCCGGTAGTCAAATAAGAAGAACAGATCAGCATGGCATGTTAATACAACGAAGCTCAACCAAATTCTTTAAAAAGGAAGGTTTGAGGATTTCACTTCTACACCTTTCGGATATCGATACACTAAACGAAGTAAATAGCACTTATTTTAAAATATATTGATAAAACAAACCACCTTTTCATTAACCTTTCATAATTTACTTAATGAACCGTATATTTTTTCTCTGAAGTATAATATTTCCATTATGTAACTTTTATTATGACCCCTGTAACAGTAGAATTTATTGCCATAAGATGATCGCAAGATGGTTTAACAAAACAGGAAATCGTTATCTAAACGGGTTTACTTCATCGATTGCCGCATAAATACCATATTTTTATAATCTTTTCCGATTTCCCGATGTTGTAATGGGATGATATTAAAAACACAGTCAATCTTATACGATTTGATAGATACATTTACGTAATCTTTTTGTTGACCACCTAATAAATTTTTTTATTAATACAAAAGTTTTGCTAACTTCAACCCCGTCTTGTCATTTGCAGCCTCTTCTTCTCCCTGTGGAGATACATACTAGTAGAAAGGTCTTTTCACGTATATTACGACAATGGCTGACCACGTGTGATACGATCATTATTTATGACTAAAAACATTATAAAAACGAATCGTCGTCAAATTCTCACTACACTTATACTAGTGATTCTGAAGCGCCATAGCAAGATCAGCATTGCCATGTTAATAGCCAACGTTCACAATGGACTTGAAGCAGAAATACGAACCCAATGGCAAATTCTAGTGTATACTGTCCATTCATGTATACAATTGTCCTAATCGTAGACATAAAATGAATGTTCTTGAAAAATTTAGAATTAGAAGAAATTATTTTTTAAATAATAAAATCAAATAAGCAAAAGAATGCCTGTATACCGGACGAAGCCTCTGATAAGAAAATATTGTAGACGTAATTTTTTAACAACAACAGGATATGAAAAACCGCAAGTTGTAACTTTATAAACTGTTATCAGTATTTGTTAACCAAAAAATAATGGTTTGTCAGGAAATGTTTTATCATGCGGTTTCTGCCAATAAAAACAATAAATATATTATTCTGTTCGGGAATTTTAAGCATGTATAGTAGGATTTTTTTTTTTTGTTTTCTACAATTCTTTTTGGTGAATAGTGAAAAATTTTATTTCTTTTAACAGTTCTATTTAGCATACACGAAGTATGTGCTTTTACGGGTTATTTTTTATTTTTAAGTTGATTTACATGTCGATACGGGACCACTTTCATGCACCAGAATCGGTACGTGTCCCCAGAATTGGTTGCCGTTTCCAGGCCACTTTCCTTTTCAAGAATAGTAGCTTTTTATGATACATTTTATCATTTTTCTTGTTATCTGCATTACGATACGATAATAGTATTTTATTTTACCGTTTAGTTCTTATTTTCTAATTTGATTTATAAATATGTTTTTTTTTCTAACATGTATGATGCAACAACGTATGTTGTCCGATGCATACCCGTATATTTCTGAATAATTTTATGTTTTATTGAATTGGCAACCATAGTGCAGCAGTGGGTCAGTAAATGAAAACAGTATGCGTTATTTTTATTATTTTTATTTCAATTATTTCATACTAGTACATTATTACATTTATTAATTAACTATATGTCCTAGCCAATTTATTTTAAAATTTTCATCCATGGATCTAACGGCATAGCGGTTAAACAATGGTGTCTCGTATTCTATCAGTCCGCTTATCATACGGCTTATCTCCTATTTGAAAAATGAACTTAAATTCTGAAATTTCTTGGCAGTTCTAAAATTTCTTGTCTTTTTTTATGTATGCGTATGTTTTTATTCAATAATATTGAGGTACCTCAGTTCGTCTATAATTTCAGATGCTTCTTTTCCGGTTAAAACGTCGGCTTTTGAAAGAATTTTAAGCCCTTTCACAAGCATGTTCGGATCACCATATTTGTTATACTGAAACCATATTTCTTGCAGTTCGTTAAGTACCTGCTTATTTGCTATATCACGATCCCGTGTTTCAAGAGGTCTGGAGGGAACATCATCACGGTTTATCTTTGAACCTTTAATCTGCATGTCCTTTGCATCTTGTCCCTTCTGTGATATATATCTTCTTTTACACTGTTGTTGTATGTCTGATGTATTTTTTGCGTCGGGTTCGACATTTTTTGCGGTGCCATGTAAGACCTGTGTTCTTCTTCTTCTTTTTCCTAGATACATTGGCTTAATAATTTTTTCGTATTTTGTTGTGCGAGATTGGTGACGTAGGCGCCCTCGTCCATCCTTATGTACTTCTGATAAGTCCAGAAGAGTTTTGTAAATTTTTTGATCGTCTAGAGTATATTGGGTAGGTTCTTTCGCGAAGATCAGTTCGTACAGGCCGGGTGTAGCTTTAAAAATGTGCGAATCTATTTGAATGTTATCTTTACCGAACTCAATTATTTTATTACCAATCGTCCATTCTCCCATCTCCCAGTTAAACGTGGGACCGAATATCTGGTCAGTATTCCCTAAATCTTGCGTATATATTTCTAAATAAGGGTTGTACGATGTTAGCGTATGTAGAGGGTCGACCCCACTTGGCTGTGATGGTTGATTAGTTTGTGAATCATCTTCGTTGAGATCTGGTTTAGAGACATTTTCATTCATATAATTGGTTATTTCTTTAAGAGGAGTAGTTATTGGTTTAAACGTTGTCTGTAGAAGTTCTTTTTCATCTGCTTGCATTCTTCTAAGAGCTTTGTACTTTTCTCTCACAATTGCTGCGAGTTTTTTTACTTGAACTGCACTACTTGAAGACATGATGGTAACTGAAGTCTCAACTTTAAATGTTTGTATTTATACCTCTGTTAGCGTGTCTCTGATGATGTCTATATACGTCTCAGGTACCCCTGTGTGGTCATATGCGTCTTATGTTAGCGTGTCTCTGACGACATCTCAACGTCTCAGGTACTCTTTTGTGGTCGTCTGTTAACATGTCTCTGTAGACGTCTTTACGTCTTAGGTGCTCCTTTGTGATCGCCTGTGCATTATGTTATTAAGAAGGTTGCCATTTGCGAAAGAGTTATTAGAACGTTGAAAGCAAAGTTGTACAAATATTTTAGTTTACATGGATCATACAAATGGTTGGATGTCCTACCGCTAATCACCGAGGAATACAACAATACGAAGCACAGTAAAACAGGATACAAGCCATCTCAGATCAACAAATCCAACGAAAAAGCTATTTTACACAAAAGTTATAGTTACTTAAAGATTGCCGCCCCGCGAAAATTTAAAGTTGGTGATATTGTACGTGTATCAAAGGCAAAACATTTCTTTGAAAAGGCCTACACACCCAATTGGACTACAGAATTATTTAGAATTGTACAAGTAAAGATAACAAATCCCATAACGTATTTGCTAGAAGACATGCAAGGTGCGCCGATTAGCGGTGGGTTTTACGAAGAAGAATTGCAGAAAACGAAAAATCCCGACATTTACTTGGTTGAAAAAGTACTTAGACGAAAAGGCACCAAGATGTATGTTAAATGGCTAGGACTGGATAGCAAACACAACAGTTGGATCAATAGTTCAGATGTAGTTTAAGGATCTACCTTTTAATCCGCCGCGTAGCAATACATTTTTTGGAAAAGGATTGCCCGCAAGAGTGGGGGAAGGGAACAGTATAAATTCTCTCAACAACGAACCGGCATACGTAGTTCCAACAGACCTGATGAGTTCTCCTGACAGTGGCATATTCAGTTACAACACCATGTGTTCTCAAGATAGCGGCTACGATTGTCAATCATTTAGTGTAGAATATGATGATGATGATGATGACAGTCAGCCACCCAGTCCTGACGCCGAATTAGATCGAGTATTGGCAAAATTTGAAGAAGCTGCCACAAATGAACCATATTATTTATTAGAATCTACCTATCCAATGAGCTCTTTCAACATCAAAATTGGATTATCTCCAGCTCGAGATTTTTCACCATCCATCATGCTGTATCGTCATGGTACTTGTAACAAAATCAGTTTACACACAAACGAGTGGGCAACCATAATTGAGTGGCTTAAAGAAAGACTGGTTGATTTTTTCCAAGCAGACCTACCTACTTTTGCCGATGAGTATGACCCCATCGAATTAAAGTGCGGTGATTTCTACACACTACGACAATTGGTGATGGAGAATGTAAAGTTAGTAACCATTGAGAAATTTGGAGTCGAATATTATTTATGGGAAGGAGAGGTCAATCAAATTCTAGAAGCAGACCAGAGCATGATGTCCCATAAAGTGATGCTGTTGAAGAGTTTACAATTTCGCGAATACTATATAAACCTTTCAACTTTCATTAAGAAAAATTTGTATGTCAAAGACTCTTTGTATGGACCAGTTGAAGCCTTTAACGCATATTGCGCTATTTGTCCAGATACTTTGTTAAGTTTAGCTTTAAGAGAATATGTATTTTATTATAAAATTAGACTTGTAAATGATTTAACAGATTGTATGTAAAAAATAAATGGTATTATTAAATATGTTGTCTTTTATTTTTATTAAATACAACCAAAACCTGGAAAAACATAATTTTTGCGGTTAACGAATACTGATAACAGTTTATAATACTAATATCTGTGGTTACATGTTATCATCTGACTACATCCGGTGCTGGTAACAAACACTTTGTTTAAACATATTTTTATTTAAAATATTTATATAAAAATAATTCCAAGTCTTTGATTATTAGTTTTGTACAAATATGATATATTTTTTTAAAACATTCATTTTATGTTGGTGACGTTCGGCCTAGGATATACGAAGAAGCATTTACAGTTCAACCAAGTTATCCCTTAGGCCGTTATGGCAATGTACCATGTATCTTTGGAATGGATAATCAGAAATCAATGTGTGACCCATCAAATTAAAGGATTTTGAATGATGAATTACGTTGTGGTGTCTGCTTTAACACCATGTCATGTATAACGCCCTTTTGACACATTATCGTTTATTATTAGCATTGTAAGGTGACTCTCATCGTATGGCACCTCAAATTACAGGATTTTGAATGACAAATTACGTTGTGATGTTTGTTTTAACAACATGTCACGTATAACGCCTCTTTGACCCTCTATCTTATATTATTCGCATTATATGTCAAATCTTATCATGTAGCACCTCACATTACAGGATTTTGAATGGCAAATTACGTTATGATGTCTGTTTTAACAGCATGTTATGTATAAGGTCTCTTTGGCACTCTATCATATGTTTTATGGGATTATATATAAATTGATGCTTACACAAATATAGGTTAGTCTATTTTTGTATGTAAACAATGATGGAGGTGTTTTTCATGTGTATGCTACTCCTGCGTTTTATAGCAGCAACCGACGCCTTTTCCGAAGACGATGCTATGAGGTTTTTTCATCAGTATGGGTATATAGAAAATGGTTCTCTAGCAGATTTCAATACAACGCTCCTACATTTCCAAGAACGATATAATTTATATGTTGATGGTACATTAAACGATGAAACCATAGCATTAATGCAAAAACCTCGATGCCAAACTGGTGAAAACGATTACTCTCTTACTGGAAAATGGTATAAACATAATCTACGATGGTATTTTCCTCAGGCTGATCGAGCGCATCATATAATTCAAATAGTTGAACGAGCCTTTAAAATGTGGGAAGATGTTTCAAATTTGCATTTTAGCAGAGTAACTCTTCCTGTTCCGACACCAGATATCACTATAACAGCCGTTAAAGGAAAGCATTATTTTCGCTCCAACTGTATGGGTAACCGAGAGTGTGGACAGCAGTTTGATGGTCGTGGTGGAAAATTAGCACATGCATATTTTCCCCTCATTAATGATACTTGCGTAGAAATACATATAGACTTGGATGAAAAATGGAGTTATAATGTGAACGATACAGATTATGATTCTGCCAATCTCTTTATGGTTATTCTTCACGAAATTGGTCACAGTTTAGGTTTATCGCATAGTAACGATAAGAATGCTGTAATGTATCCCTGGTATTCACATAAATTACTCACTATTACTCAGGATGATATTAACGGTATGGAGGCTTTATACGGACGCAAAAGTACATATATTACTACGCAGCAAACTAGTGCATCAACCCAGGCAACACCGAGAAAAAGTACATCTTATATTCCTACACAGGCTAGTACATCAACTCGATCGCATAAATCGAGGGTGCATACTACAAGACCCCGTCCTATACCAACCGAGATTATACCTCACCAAACAACGAAAACTGCACCGCCTTTTTGTGCTATTGAATATCCTAATATTCTCTTTCTGGCATATGATCCTCAGTTTAAGAACCATCATATGTATATAATACATGATGGATTTGTATGGAAGAATGATCTAAATGGTCACATGGTACCGAATAATCCCGACCATTTGAGTACTTATTTACCTAAACAAATAAGAAATATTTCGTATGTGTTTCAGAATACGGCTGGTAACTTAATTGTTACATCAAATAATACTATGTACTCAGTATCATTTCCCAGCATAACTATTTCAAGAGATATACCTCTGTTTATATTACCACCCCATGCCGAGATAAACGTTGTATTTCAGACTCATACAGGAAAGACGTATATATGGTATGACAATACAGCATTCATTGAATATGACGACATAATAGACCTAGTCATTAGCAGAGGACTTATAAAGGACATATTCCCTGGAGTACCGACCACCGTTAAATCGGTATTTAAATATATAGATGGACATTTATACTTTCTAGATGGCAGCACGTATTACAAATATAATGAATTTACAAAGAAGATCATCGAAATTGGCAGATTTAATTGGAACTTATTCGGAATTCCTTGTCCAGATGACAGCCTGATTACACAGTTGAAATATTTACTGAATAAAGTTGGCTCTTTTTATACATAACTTTGTAATATATAACATGAAATAAAAACTTATGGAGATGTAGAATTGTCCAAACTAAATGAAATACTTGAAACCAAGTTGTTGTGTGCCGCTGATTACATATATGTCCGAGGAGAACAAAAGGCCGAATTTTTAAGCAAGAAATGCCACATTTTTGGAGTTTTTCCCCTTCTTATTGATGTTTGCAAGTTTGATGGTACGCCTCTTGCTACTGGAAACGTTGGTCCTGCTACAAACCCCTGCCACGCTGTTGGTCTATTTTCATGCACCGAAAGAAATGTGGATCGTCTACGACACTGGTTTTCTTCTACTGTAATACCGTTGTAATTTTTTTCTATGTATTAATAAATATGTTGGAGATTATGTTGGTTTTTTTATTTAAACACCTTATTTATTGATCAAGTCTTATATTACATGAAGATTGAAATTTTCTTTTTACAATTTCAAAAATAAAATAAATACAGATGCTAATATTACACAAGACATTGTCTATTTCACTTTTCATATTCTCGCTGTTGGTGGCTCCCATGGTGTAGGCTGAATACGTCTTAACGGATATGTAGCTTGTGGTAGTTTTCTAAAGGCGTAAAGACCTTGCTGCTGCTGCTCTTCAGACCTCCACGTTTGCCCCTCAATATGCAGACTATTGAATTGGCTATTAATTTGTTTTAAATCCTCATATGATTTAATATCTTTATTTAACAGGCTGAGTTTACTTTGAAACTCCATTACCCTATGTATGTACTCGATGGGATTCATACTAGTACTGATCATGTTCTGCGTGAAATGTCTCAATAAATTCCAACTTTGGAGCACATCTCCTGCGTCGAACGTCGTTCACGTTACGTTATTCACGGTAAAATGTCACGTTAAAGAGGTACACTGTTAGGATGGTTTAAAGATAAATAGTCTATGCCATTAGGGAATAGAGTGTAGCAGAGACCATTAGAGGCCATTAGAAACCATCAGGTCACGTTATTCTCGTCACGTTATTTACGTCGCGTGATTCACGTGACGTTATGCACATCACGTTCTGTTAGGCACTGTCACGTTCTGTTAGGCACTATACGGAAAAGAAGAAGAAGAATTGGCAATTAATGTTGAACGTTGACAGAAGAAGAATTGATAGTTGCCATCTGTGTCGCCACCGCTTTCATTTGATACCTCATACGTCAAAATCGGATCATTAGCAAAGAAGATATGTTGTAATGCCGTTTTGGCAATGTCAATGATTTGTTTTTTAAAGGATTCCGCAGCTCGTTACCCCCACGCAACACGAACGTGATCACATGTTTACATTCTCACGGTTACGTTGTTCATTTCAGAGATAAGATTTCCATGTTTTGCAAAAACAAGACCTTGTGGTTTTAAAAATATGCGATACCATTTACACAAATAACAACTGTGGTTACATGTTATCATCCGACTCCATCCGGCCTTTTAGCATTGTGGTTTGTCATATCTTTAACGGATTCCTGTTGTTGCAAAAATAACGTCTGCACTCTTTCCTTATCAACCATCCACATCCGGAATGTTGATAAACAACTTAAAATATTTTTGTAAATATTTCAAATTATTCGATTTTTCATAATTTGTACAAATATTATATTTTCAGCCCTATATATGATAATCGTATAGCATTTCGCATTTTTATACATGTTCAGAATGACCCATTGTCATGTACTTCACCCCAGAATGGCCCATTGTCACCCCCCCCCCAGAATGGTCCATTGTCATGCTCTTCATCCCAGAATGGTCCATTGTCATGATGATGATTATATTGCATTTTTATACATGTTAAGCATGGTCCATTGTTACCCCCCTAGAATGATCCATTGTCATGATGATGATAATGATTATATTGCATACGGTGAGCGGGAATCGGCATACCGATTCTGGCTCACTTTTTTCCCACGGTGAGCGGGAATCGGCATACCGATTCTGGCTCACTTTTCCCACGGTGAGCGGGAATCGGCATACCGATTCTGGCTCACTTTTCCCACGGTGAGCGGGAATCGGCATACCGATTCTGGCTCACTTTTTCCCACGGTGAGCGGGAACCGGCATACCGATTCTGGCTCACTTTTTTCCCACGGTGAGCGGGAACCGGCATACCGATTCTGGCTCACTTTTTTCCCACGGTGAGCGGGAACCGGCATACCGATTCTGGCTCACTTTTTTCCCACGGTGAGCGGGAACCGGCCTTACTTATCTACTCTGGGCTATAAAATATTTGAACTCCACTAGTTCGTTCATTGACTGGTACGCGCTGTCAACTGACGACTCAGCTCAGTAATTAGCTTATCCAAAAAATGGTAGATACGTCTCAACCTTTAACTTTTCTCCATCCTGTAGAAAAACTTTAGTGGAGTTAGCATCATCAAAATGTAGTTTTCTTGCTAACTTTTGTTTATTCTTGTCGGAATATTAAGAGTATTGTAGATCGCAGGCCTTCTGCTCGTAGTAAGCAAAAATTATCTTTTTGGGATTTTGAGAACTCCAAAGGTGAATTTAGAAGTTGAACTGAAGTTTGAAGTACAGTCTCTTCTCTCTATAATGATTAACTGACAGCGTTTATGCGTTCTAAAATGTGTTGCCCAAAACTCGTTCAATATGAATGTTTCTCTTTTTGACATTAATTTTAACAAAAACTTAGGCTTCATGAACTGTTTCAGCTTTCTGATTAGTGTCTTCAGCAAGAGTATTAACCATTAGATAAAGCTCTTGTTGCATCAGCCCTTGCACTTCATCTAGTGCTGCTTGTTCTGTTAAGTTCTTTTAAGACTAGATCGTGGCGAATGGGATCGCTTTAATTTAAGCATTTGATCATAACTTCCCAACGGTGGGTACCTTAATTACTATTTGATCAACTACTGCACCTAACTACACAACAGTCATTCTCTTCCAAAGAACAAAACCAAACTAAGAAGAAGAAGACATCAGAGGCTAAATGATAAATTCCGCGGGAAACTAGAGCGAAACGCATGGGTAGTGGAGGAGAGGGTAGTGAGGGAAACCGTGCAGACTGACAGGCAGTACTGTTCCTTCTACCAAACGGCTTCTACATTGGCGACTTCTTCTCACGACATAGGCTTTCTATGTAAACAAAAGTATGTATCGTAATGTAGTTTGATACCACCACCATCAATTTTATCGTATTTCGTGATATTTGAATTTCTAAACATAATATTATAATTTATTTGTAAGTTTTTATTTAATTTTAATTATTATTTTTCGTTTTGGGCTCTGCGAGGCCCCCTTTGAGACCGAGCCACTAGGCATCTGACTACTTTACCTAATGGTTAATCCGGCACTGCTTTAGATGGTGTGCCAATACGTTAGGGTACACTGACGCTATTTCACTGAACACTGAATGAGTACAGTCAAACCTGCCATATCCGGATCAATGTGGCGACAGATCGATCCGGATATGAAAAAATCCGGATATCAAGACCACTACTTCTTTTATAGTCTCTGAAACGTTTTCTCCCTCATGCATTCCAGTAATCAACGCCGTCAATATCTTTTGTCGATAGACACGTTTTATAGATTCTATAATACATTATTTCGCCATCTTTTAGTTCTTCTTTTATTGCGTTGTCCAACAGCAGGACTGCCTTTCTCGGTAGATTTCGGTAGATCTGCACGGCGCAGAACCGTCCGGATATGGGGAGGTCCGGATATGACAGGTCCGGATATGGCAGGTTGTACTGTAGTTGACTTTCTTGATAGATTTCAGCTTGACGACGTATAGGGATGCAGGTATGTAGAAAGGCGCATTATTGATGGCTCGCAACACTTTGTTTTGAAATCTTTGAAGGATGTCATGGTTGGAGTTACTGACGGTTCCGCAAATTTGTATACCATAGGTTCACATAGGTTTGAAAATGCCCTTATACAACAGTAATTTGTTGTCCAATGATAATTTATATTTGGCTGTTTTATTTCGGCGAAATATTATTATTATTATTCTTATAAAACAAATAGGTGATGTACAAAAGCTACAATTAACAAACATTAAATAAAAATACTGAAACTATACATAATGCCGTCCTAAAACAATTCAGTCCTGTAAAGCTCCTATAATGCCCAAAACAAAGAAAAATATCGTTATAAAACTAATAAAAATATAAAAATAACAATTAAACACATAAAACAAAATTCTGAAACAATAATAATATACTTCTTCCAAGTCAGCCGTCGGCACAAATGCATGCCAAGATATTTAGCATCATCAGGTTCTGGGAGTGGGCAGTTGTTGATTTTTACTGGTAGTCATGTTTCTATCCGTAAAGTGGACGTCACTTGTACAAATTTCGTTTCATTAAACCTGATACGCCACGTTTTTCTCCACTTGTTGATTTTGTTAAGGATTGTGTGAAGGTTGTTTGAGGCTGAGGCCGGATCGGTATGAGATGCCAAGACCACCATGTCACCAGTGAATGTTGCTACAGTGGTAGACCTTGTTCTTGGCAGATCAGCTGTATAAAGACAGGTATCAAGACGCTACCATGAGGAACGCCAGAATATATTGGACGTAATTCAGTAAATTTACTCTATTGTTCACGAAGGAATAACTGTCTGATAGTTAAGATTTTAGTAGTAGAGAGTGCGGATAGCTATCAGCTTTAGACCTCACTCATAGGTACTGGAGAACTAAAAAATCTATACCTTTGGTAGAAAGTTATCTAAGTACGGTAAAATACAGTGACGTTATCTATAAAAGCCAATTTCAGCCTTACTACAATGAAATGACAAAAACATTATTTTCTAACAAGGTTAAAACATGTTATTTAAACTCACATTTACCCCCAAATATGTTTGATATACTTATTAAAGAGAAATGGTCAAATTTTCAGTACATATTTACCAATGGGTCAAAAGACGCAAATGGAATGGGCTGTGCAGTGTTCCACGAAAATAAAAATTACCATCATAAATATAGCCTACCTATTGAATGCTCAATATAATACACAGCAGAAATGATAGCAGTAATGTTTGCTGTTCAGTCTGTACTACTGGATCCAACTAGTAATTATGTTATATTTACTGATAGTAAAAGCGTGGTGGAGAGATTGAGTAACATTCAAACAATCAAACATATAAACCACATTGAATTGAATATTCTTAAAACTCTGTTTGAAACTATACAATTGGGAGTAAATGTAACAATTGCTTGGATTAAGGGCCATTCTGGAATAAAAGGCAATGAAATAGTTGACAATTTTGCTAAATCAGCTTATATGATCGGAGAAAAAAATAAACAAAAATTTAATTCCAGCTTCAGATATTGATACTTTTAGCAGACAAAAACTTAAAAATAATTGGCAAATGTATTACAGAGAATGTAATACTGGCTCAAATTTTGCTCATTGTAACCCTAAGATATTCTCAGGAAGATGGTTTTACACAGAATATAATAGACATTTTATAAAGACCATTAATCGGTTGAGAGCCAATCATGCTCTTACGCCATCTTACATGCATATAATCGGTTTATCAGATACTCCTAATTGTACTTGTGGCAAAATCGGAGATCTAACACATGTCATATTAGAATGTCCTTTACAAATAAATAATAGAAACGACCTTTATAAGGAATTACAAAATTTAAAATATTTTTTCCCAATAAACCTTAATACTATAATATTTACAAATGATATGGAAATTCTTCATCTCATTTATAAACATGTTAAATTATGTAAATACAAGTTGTAAATGTAATATATACCTACTAACTAGGCATAATTTGTTAATGTGGTTTGAAAAAATTTAAAAAAAGAAAAAAAATATATAAAAAACACATAATAAAATAATAATAACAAAAAAAAATAAAAAAAAAATAAAAAAAAATGAAACAAAAATAAAAAAGAAAAGAAAAATAAAGAAAAGAAAGTAAAAAAAAGTGTTTAGCACAAATTAAAATGTATATTAAAAAACACAGTAAAAAAATTAAAAAAAACAAAATAAAAAAAAGCAACACAATGTACCTATGTATCTAAAAATAATATTGCAGTATGTACTTATGTTATGAAATAAGAAATTTATGACTATGAATCTGCAATCAATCACAAACAAGTCTGGCTAATTGGCTCTGCCAAAGCCATTTTTCAAAAAAAAAATAGTGCGGATATGATAGGATAAGAGAGCTTACAATTGAAATTATAAGCCGCCATGGCACACTTTGTCAAAACCCTGTGATATATTATCCAAGAAGGCTGCTGGGCAGCTTTATATGTTAATTGGGCAGACATAAATCACCAGCAATTTTGAAGCTGCTGATATCAAAGGCACGTCAATAGGAAGTAATTTAGCGACACGACCTAGATTGTAGAATGGTAATTTTATTCCCCAAAATAGATCTTTTGTTTCTTGGCGCTAACTGGGTAAATTAAGGTTTACAAACAAACCATTCAACTATACCATTCGATGATTTATTGCTTTCACTTTTCTATAAATTAAATTAAAAGGAATAGCGGTTTTTGACGCTGATCATTTTATTTTTTATTTATGAATACATTCATTAGATATTTGAATTTGAATTGATATTTGAATTCACGAAAAAATGAAACTGGTTGAAAACTGGTCTACAAAATGCCCCCCTCACAAATAAAGATGTGTTTTTGAATTTTTTTTAAATTTTCTATGGGGAGTAAATTATAGAGGGTGGCACCCTCTATTTTGGAGTTCTGAACTCGATACTTAATGTATTTACTGTTTTACTTGATTTTTCAAAAAATTTAAAAATATTCCAATACCAAAAAAAAAATCAATTTGAAGTTAAATACCCCAATATAAATGTTGGAGTTGTTGTTCCGAACTCGATACTTAATATCTGTACGGTTTCATTTGATTGTTCTAAAAGTACTGAACAGGAATAATATATGTGGTATTTTTGAAAATGTGGTTAACCAACCTTTAAAATGAGTTATCACTCAACCCAATTTACATTTAAAATTTTGTGGGTCGTGTACGGCCCCGCTAGAGAGTTAAAATTTGGCGTTTTTTGCATATTTTTAGATTTTATATAGGGACCGAATTACAGAGGGTGGCTCCTATTCAAATTGACACACTATAATACAAATTACTCACAAATTTATCAAATAAAAATTTAAAATAATTGTCTTACCAAGTTGCTCTACTCCTATTTTAAAGGTAATATAAAATTAGTTGTTTTTCCCTTCTCTTGTTAATTCTTTAAATATAAATAGGAATTATCTTGTTAATCAAAACAAACACACACTTTGAAAACAGCAAAACTCACAACTCCTACGACTTCTATTTACTTTTCTGTCATTTGTACTTGGGACCAAAATAATCTCGCGATCCAGAAGAACAAAATGTAGGCCAGAAAATAAAAATTCTCTTCTGAATGTTATTTTCACTCTCAAACAAATTCTTTTATTGCGTTTATTGGTTTTGCACACCCACGCTATACAGCACGCTTTAGAATACACCATCGGATTTCAATACGAAGTTCAACCACGATTTCATCCCTTATGCCTCTTTGTGTACTGAAAATGTCTTATGAGATAACAAAAAAACAAGGAAATTTAGAGTTTAACCAGAGTGCGTTTTCCTAAAAATCAAATTTTCCTTATGGTAGGGGAGCCCAAGCGGGGATTATTGCAGTTACTCGAGCGCGTCAGATTATTACGTGGGGAGAAACCTTGTACCCCGAAAATGTATCTCTACCATATATTGGCTTAATGCAGGGGAATTTGTTAAGGCAGGGCCGAAAAACAAAATATATCCTTATAAAAACTCGAAATCGTCAGATTAAGATAAGGTAAGTTAGGTACATGCAAAACAGTGTATATTTCAAAAATCTGACGATTCGAGCGGGGCGTAAAGAAATGGGTGAATCCCAAAGTTTCACTAGACAAAAGCGAATATTTCGCGAAATGAATGGCAGATCGAAAAACTAAAAAATACGTGCTAAATATTTTTCAAAAATCTATCGAATGATAGCAAACACGACTTTCTTCGGAGAGGGGTGGTGGTTTCTTTAAAATCTTAAATGGGAGCCCCCATTTTTTATTTCAGATTTGGATTCCTTACGTAAAAATAAGAAACTTTTTTTCGAGACATTTTTCCGAATTATGGATAGATGGCGCTATAATCGAAAAAAACGATTGTTAGAAATGGAAAATTAAATTAAAAAATGGAAAGTCCCCACTTAAATGAAAAATTTTACTTAACTTTTTAAGTTATACTTCTTTACCGGCGATATGAGGGTGAATTTTTATATGTTAAAACCTATGATCCCGGCGCATGCGCATTATAACTTTGTTCTGATTGGATGTTCAAATGACATGTCAAAATTTTTTTACAATATGGCGGCTGTGGTACAGCTGTAGTTTGATTATTTATGGTTGTTGCGTTTTAAAATTTGTGTGAAAAGAAACAACAAACAAAAGTTAGTTAATAGTTATACCCCCTTTTTAAATAGTTTTCATATACCTATATTTTTGGACTTTTGGACTATTTTGGACAAGGAAAACTCATTCTAATTTGGTAAGTAGTTTTTATTATAATCATATTGTAATTATACATGTGGATTAGGTTGAAATACAGTAGAGCGTCGATTATCCGAACTAATTGGGGGACATAGGTGTTCGGAAAACCGATTTGTTCGGATAATCGAAATACAATATATTGATACATATTTATAGTCATACATATTTATCCACATGTGAATAAAAGCCATATTTATATACCTACATATTTATTTATATCTTGATAATGACAACTAGCAACTAAACAAAAAAGTGCAGTCTTTGCAACAACATAATTATTTTTGGAAACAATATTGAAGAAAATTGAAGATATTTAAAGCGTCAATTACTAACGCTTGCTCGGTATTCGAGTGCGGGACGCGGGAATCGATAGTTCGAATAAGCGGTTGTCCGGTTGATCGACGTTCGGATAATCGACGCTCTACTGTACATTTATTTTCTTAAGAATGGGGATTTTAGAGAGAAATCCCAAATTAGGTACGATTTTTATTTTTAAATTATAATTATTTGGCGTAGATTTATTTATCTAGTAGGTATGTAATGCTTTGATTTACATACTTAATTTGATTACCAACAAAAGTTCTACCAATCTTCATCTAATATATTGTTTTCTTACTGTTTTGTTATATTTTAATATTTTCTTCCACAAAATTTAAACTACATAATTTAATTATATTCAAAACAACTGTCAAACAGTAAAATGTTCAGTTACCCTATTTTTTCACATGACAAATAATGTGGAATTGGACGAGTGAGTCTAGGCTTCGATTACGAATCAAAGCGCCCCGAAAGTCACGGGTTCGATTCCCGATGCAAGTTTTTATTTTTTTATGCATTTTATGATTGTAAGTATATTTGTTATATAATTTTTTTTTCAGAAAATGCGTATTTAAAATTTTTGCCAACAATTATTATCGTTCAGAAATCATTTTTTCTTTGTGGCATTTTTCAATGTGTTTGTGTGCGTTTTATTCTTTTATATTTTTAAATTTTTGGTATTGCCTTAAAAATCACATAATATGTAGTAGAAGTATAACTTCTTACGTGCGTACAAAGTACACACACATTCTTTTTTTGGTCTTAGGACCTACTCTTCACAACCCAATAGGTCCCCATAACGCTCGAGTGACTGCACATTTAGCATTTTTTGCTCACTCTACCATTATTTTCCAGAACTTTTTCAAGGTAAAATTTATTGTTTTCACGACGTACCATTTATTTCAGGTTCCTTATCGTAAAAACTAACAAACTTTCAAGTGGCGCAAAGCAGTAAATCATGGACACTGACCTATTCACATTACATGCTTAAAATTTTTTTTATTGAAAACATTCTGTGTAAAAGGTATATTTACTAAAAAACGCTCAAAGGGTCACATATTACAGAACGTGTTCGATCTGCATAGATCATCACTAGTGCTGATATAGGCAAATCACATGCTGAGCCACCAAAAATACATGGGTGAAAACCCTTTAAATATTAACAAAATATAATATTACAGTTACATTATTATTAAGAAATCCAAGTGATGGATAAAAATTCCTAAGGATCTTAGGCATCCTGTCGCTCGTGGCACGTGGCTTGCTTGTTCGAAAGTATGTCTTTACATTGAAACGTAAATGTATTGTATTGATCATATCGCCTCGTATATTTGATCATATTGTATTTTTCCCTCGATAATAGGGAAATCCCTCGAAGGATAAAGAACAGTAACTGTTATTGTTCTTTATCCTTAATTTTTTTTAATTTTGTTATTTTGGGTGTATATTATTAAATTAGTTTGAATAGTATAGGGAATATCCGGAAACTACGGCGTAAAAAAATTGGACTGTTTAATAGAATAGAATAGAATAGAAATATGCTTTATTGTCACTGAAAATTTTTAAAATTTTATGGATAAAGCTTACATATTATAAGAAAAACATAATATAAATAACAAATAACAACTACAATTTACTAAAATTAGATAAATCGTCAATACTGTACAGTATAAGATATAAAAGCAAAGACAAAAACAATTTATTGCAAAATATATATATATATAAATTGCAAATTGAACATACAACAAATAAAATAAAATAGGTACAACATAAGGAACTGACAAGTTTATGCTACTGCGTATGGAACCCAATTTTCTTAGCTATTCATTAAGAAATTCTTCTATTGAATAATATGGTCTTTTGGATAGATAGGCTTTTGTCATTTTACGGAACTTAGGGAAAGATGTTGCAGATTTAAGTTGTAACGGAAGATGATTGTACAGTTTCTTTGCGGAATATAATATAGATTTCTTTACTAACTCAGTGGATGGAATCGGTAAATAAATATCAAAGATTGAATTTCTGGTGGAGTAAAGATGATTGGGCCTTGATGGAAAGACATGAAGGTGTTTACGAATTAAACAAACCGTTTCTAGAATATATAAAGATGGAAGTGTTAAAATTTCGTGATCTCTGAAGTAACTTCTCCAATGTGTAGATCTTCTGAGGCCAAACAAATATCTTATTGCTCTTTTTTGAAATCTAAAAATGACATCAAATTGAGCAGCTGTACTAGAACCCCAAAAAGGAAGACCATATCGAAGGTGAGACTCGAACAACGAAAAATATGTTATTTTAGAAGATGCCAAATTGAGTTCCCTTGAGACAGATCGTATTGCATAGCAAGCTGAGGCGAGTTTCTTACTTAACGAATCGATATGAAGGGACCATTTGAGGTTGCTGTCTAAAAAAATACCAAGAAATTTTACAGAATCAACGGTACTGATCTGGCTGTTATTAAGAGGCAAAGGTTGAGGAGCTCATTTATAGGATAATGCTACTCTTTTACCTACGTTAAAGGAGAGTAAATTAGAGTCAGACCAGGTCTTTACCGTCAGTAGATCCGAAGTTATAGTTTCATGAATAGATGCAATAGTTGAGTTACTCCAAGTGATACTGGTATCATCAGCAAAAAGAAAAATTTTCCCATTGATTTTTAAATTAGTGATGCCATTTATAAAGATAATGAACAGTATAGGACCCAATACTGAACCTTGTGGTACTCCACATACGATGTTTTTGAGACTAGAGTCAGTATCATTTGCTCTAACTAGTTGTTTCCGATTATTCAAGTAGGATTGGAATTAATTCAAAGAAATACCTCGAATTCCATAGAAATTTAGTTTTGTAATCAAGATGTCGTGATTTACACAATCAAAAGCTTTGGCATAGTTGCAGAAAACAGTGGCAGTAAAAAGATTATTGTTTAGTGCTTGGTAAACCTCGTGTAGTACAGAAAATATGGCATCAGTGGTACATTTATTTGTTAAAAAGCCGAACTGATTTTGTGATAAAATGCTGTTATCAGCGATAAAGGACATAAGTCGGAGTTTTAACGAGTCTCTCAATAATTTTGGAGAGTACCGGTAGTAAGGCAAGAGGTAAATAGTTGCAGGCATCAGATTTTTCGCCACCCTTATGAAGAGGAATAATAATGGCTGTTTTTAGGCACTCTGGAAATTTACCTTTTTCGAAGGAATCATTAATTAGTGAGAGGAGGATTTCCAATACATTTTCTGTGAGATTAGAAAATTTTTTTATAGATAGTCCATCAGTACTACAGGATGATTTGCTTTTGATACTATTGATTGTTTGGATCAGTTCAGAGTTACCGACTGGTCGTAAAAAGAATGAATTCGAGACCTTTCTTGAATTAGGAAGATAGGAAATGGGATCTTGTTGCGGCAAAATTGTTGATGTTATATTTTTACTAACATTAACGAAGTAGTCGTTTAGACTTTTAGGATTTGGAAGGGAAAATGATTGAGCTGTGTGAGTTTTATTTCGAAGATCGTTTATTATAGACCAAGTTTCTTTTAATACCCTCCCCCATTCGTCGTAAGGCGTCGGTTACAATTGAGGCCCACCGTTATGTCGACGTCGCAATTGCAACTCATGACCCCCCCCCTTTCGGTAGTTTTTTAGAACATTTAACACATTTATATTGGTATATTGTACCAGATGGTGAATCGTCACACGGCCATAGGAAAATCAATGGGAAATTATAAAATTTTGTTGAATTATTGCTTTCCTAGTAATTTTACATCAAAATTCATAAGAAACTATTTGTAGTTGTAGAGGAATGAAAAAATTGAAACGAAAAAGGCGATGGACTACCCCAGCTAATTGAAACAATATTCGAAAATATTACCTCAACCATCCAAGATAGCCATCGCTACACATTTAGCTTAGCTCAGTCTCTCAAGGTGTGTGTTCGTCTCGTCCTAATCTTACATGAACTATGAAAATTTAGAATGAAAGCAAACAAAACAGTATTTTTAACCAATCATGTTTATTGTTCAATAAAGATATAATAGAAATGTGACTTATTAAATGCATTAAAAGATATATTCAAATTCTTGCCAAAAACTAACAATTTGTAGACTATACTTATGGCTTTTGTATCTGGTTCGATGGTAACTTCTTGATGTCGAATGGTACTGCTGTAAACTTCTTGTAGACCTGGGCAGATGTTCGGCCCTAGGCCCTTGCAGCTAAAGATGTTCGGTGCTGTAGTCTGGATGTCATGGTCTCATTCATCGCCTTAAAGTTGCATCACCAGTGATGGAAGCTGGTGCCTCCCGAAGGGAGAAAAGTTGATTTTTATTCCCAAAAACTATTAGATAAAGACACATATCAATCATCAAGAAGAAATACCAAAAACGAGCCTTTGCCAAACAATCGTAAAAAGTAATTATTGGCAAAGGAATAATTAAATGGAATTAAGATTAAATATTATAGCCCAGTAAATGAACGGGAAATTCGGCGATACCGTGTAATTTTCAGGGGCAACTCCGAATTGCATGAAAATTTGGATTTAGGTTCTACTTACTCTCCACTTCAAAGTTGAAATTGTGCCGTTGGTTGCTTTTACTTGGGGGGTGAAAAAACATACGTTCAAAATAAGACCGGAAATGGATAAATTGACTGATTTTAAGCAACTTTTGTTCTATAGAGTTTTTTACGTAAGTCAATACTTTTCGAGTTATTTGCCATTGAAAATGTTGATTTTTCGAAAAAAAAACTACGTTTTCAGACGGTTTTTCGCAAATAACTCAAATAGTAAATATTTTCTCGAAAAAAATATCCTTAGCAAAAATGTAGCTTATGAAAAACCCAAAAAAATGGTGTATCAGTAAAGTCTATCAATCAAACAAAAACAAAGTTTTAGCTCATGAAAAATACGTTCTTATTCATCTAATTCCAAATCGAATATTTCAAGGTGAAATCACCGAAAAATTACGCACTTTCCATGAAAACCCATTTAAACTTTTTTAAAGTGTTTATAAAAAGCTTTGTTTTAATTGTTAACAAAAGTTTTGGCAGTAAAAATAAGCGAGTTACGCTCAAAATAAAGTTGGCCCTCCTTTTTTTTTGTAGAAAATCATGAAAATTTAGCCGTGTTTAGCTCCCTAAATGATATTAGTCGCTACCGCTTTACAATCAATTTACTTACCTATCTATTTTTTATATGATCTGTCAATCTCACCGGTTTAAAGTGTTTATTTTTGAAAGGGTTATAATTGAGAAAGCTTGAATGGGTCACTAAACACGAGTGTATGCAAATTTTGAACAGCCATCCATATCTTAACCAATTTTGGTCTTACGGAGAAACAAAATAAAACTAGCATATTTATAATAGCAAAACCTACATATTTTTACACTTTTAGATTTTGCTTATCACTAAGTTATTTTGAAAAAATGAAATTTTTCAAAAATTTTTAGAGATTTATTTTTACTATAAAACCAAATGTTTTCAGAAATAAGCACTTCAAACCAATCAAACTTACAGATCATATAAACAATATAGATACAGTTAAAATAGATGGTAAAGCCAAACGATTAATTTCATTTAGGGTGCTAAATAGAGAGAGGTTTTCACGAATCTTTTTACCAAAAAAAAGGGGCAAACTATTTTTTTCAGTGTAACTCGTTTATTTTTGATGCTGTAAACTTTTGTAAAAAAACAAATAATAAGCTTTTTTCGATACTTTAAAAATGTTAATAAGGTTTTCCCGAAAAACGCTTCTTTCTTCGGTGATTTCGCGTTGAATTATTCTGGTTGGAATTAGACGAATAAGAACGTATTTTTCATGAGCTACAACTTTGCTTCTACCCAATTTGTAGACTTTACTGGTACACCATTTTTTTTGGTTTTTTATAGGCTACACTTTTGCTGAAATTATTTTTTTCCATAAAATATTAACTTTTTGATTTATTTGGGAAAAACGGTCTGAAAACGTAGTTTTTTTGTCGAAAAATCAACATTTTAAATCGCGAATAACTCGAAAAGTATTGACTTACGTAAAAAACTTTATAGAACAAAAGCTGCTTAAAATAAGTCAATTTATCCATTTCCGGCCTTATTTTAAACACGCGTTTTTCACCCACTCAGAAGGGGTAAATGTCACCCCCCAAGTAAAAGCAACCAACGGCACAAATTCAACTTTGAAGTGGAGGGTAAGTAGAACCTAAATCCAAATGTTCATGCAATTCGGAGTTGCCCCTGGAAATTACACTCCAAAACGGTCATTTATTGGGCTATTACTAGTTAAAATTTGATTACTAAACGTGCATACAGGGTGCGCCAAACCTCTGATTTTCTTTGATTACGGCTAAACTAGTGAATATACAAAAAAATGTTTTAAACAAAACTAATGCATATCAAAGCTGTCTATAATTTAAAATTATTTTCGATTATACAGGGTCCCTCAGAACGACGGTACGAACCAAAGTTTTTTTAAATGGAACACCCTATATATTAAAATATTTTTAAATATATTTTTTTAAAATATTTAACTTATATATAAAGTGTTATAGGCATAAAGTTAATAATTTTCGAAATATTTACACTTTTATCGAGAAAAATGGTAATATTCAAAAGGCTGTGGATTAAGTTATCAGTAGTAATTGCACAAGAGCTCTGAAATTATTGAACTTTTCCCGAGTGATACTTTGACAGTTTTAATTTCACGAGCCGAAGGCGAGTGAAATTATGTCAAAGTGTCACGAGAGCAAAAATTCTATATTAATTTCAGAGGTTAAGTGCAATTTGTTGCGATTATTTCATGAATTAAACTGTTCAAAACCAAAATTTTATTGTAATTTATTTATGTAAGTACCATTAAACACACAGTTTTTATAAATATTTGACGATTGAAAGTCATCACTTTAATAATTTTTAAAACATTAATTGTCATTAATGTCACTGAATGTATTTTTTAGTAGCAACGAAGGGCACCTGACGTAATATACTGAACGACGGGAGATTATCAAAAATTATCGATTTAATTCAGATTTCTGTAGCTTTCTATTGGTCAGAATCTCCTATGAATGAAATAATCAAGGTAATAAAAATTTAAATCACTTGTCAAAATTTTTCTAGTATACGCTCTGAGCTTCGCTGGTGTCGCTCCTGGCGGATTACTAATTCAACTTTCACCGGTAATTTTTAAATTTATTATTTAATTGTTATCGCTTAATATTTACAACGCTAAAAAGTAATTAAATTGTAATAGATTTTTTTAAGATTTTGCTAATCATTTTGACGTTCTATTGATGAAATATTAATTTCTTACTTCGGATACTTTCACAATTATAGTGTAAATGGCGCTAAGATTAATTTATAATTACATATTACGGAACATTAAAAAACATAAATTCAGTATTTAAAACGTAAGTATATTTAAGGTAAAAATATATACCACAGCTTTAACCAACTAATATTTTTTATAATTAATGTTTTTAATTTTAATTTTAAATTAATCACTTTGATATTTATGTCAAATTTCCGGTAAACGTTTACAGACTTGCCACTACTGGCGCTCGCGAATTTATAAATATCCCCTCTACGTACGAGCTCACAGCGTATAATGTTATTTTTAAATAAATTAATATCTTTCAGATATAGCCATACAATATACAGTGTGATCACAATTTGAAAATACAAAATTTTATATATTTTTTAATGGAACACCCTCTATATTAGTATTGCATTTTGTAGTAAATATTACAACCTTTCTTTTGGTATAAGATTGTATGTACCTGGCATGTTTAGTTTTTAGATATTTAAAAAAGAACTTTAGATTTTAAGTTTGCAGAGATTTATTAATATTAAATTTATAAAAAACAAAAAATAATCTATCTACTAATTATAACAAACAAAAACTTTAACCTAATTTTATCAGGCTAAATCAAAATATCAAAAACAAAGTAACACATATGCTAGTATAAATTATTGAAGTTATACTTCTTTACGGGCGTATTGACGGTGAAATTTTATATGGGAAAACCTAGCGACCGGGCGCATGCGCATTATAACTTTGTTCTGATTGGATGTTCAAATGACATGACAAAAATTATCCAATATGGCAGCTGTGGCACAGCTGTGGGACTGTGCATGGTTTGGTTATAATGTATGCTTGTTGCGTTTTAAAATTTGTAGGAAGAGAAACAACAAACAAAAAGTTAGTTAATGGTTATACTGCCTTTTTAAATAGTTTTCATATTATATTTTTGGACTTATTTACATAGAAGAGATGCTTGTTGCATGCCAATGTGAAAGCTCATCAAACTGTGCCTAGTATGAGTGCCGCAGATCTCGCTTATTCGAAGCTAAAGAATCTTTCACTGGTAAGTGTTTTATAAATAGTTGATCAAATTTTGTTATGATATTTGAACATAGCCACTTTGCACGACGCAAGTGATTGCGAGATTTATTAGTCGTTATACGGGCTCCGATACCTACCTTGAACCTACCAAAATACATAAGTAGTATGTAATACTTTTATTTTACACCTTAATATTCACCTAATATATTGTCTTCTTACTCTATGTTTTGTTGTATTTTTTCAATTCTAAATCATTTCAATTCAAAATCAAAATAATTTGATTTACATAAGTTAAAAATGTCAAAAGGTTAATCTGTTTAGTTAGACGATCTTCGCACATAATGACAAGCTGTCTCTGTGGTGAAGTTTTAATGCGGGTGAATCCCAATACACCGCAAATACCAGCCGCGTGGTAAGTTGGTTCGAATCCCAATAGAAACTTGTATTTTTTTATTTTTTTTTATACATTTTATGATTGTAAGTATATTTATTATATAATTTAATTTTCAGAAAATACGTATTTAGTTAAAATTTTTTCCGACAATTAATGTTCAGAAATCATTTGTGGCATTTTTAATGTGTTTTTTGGCACTGTTTTAATAAAAATTTTTGAGAAGTAGTAAGTATAAATTAATTTAATATTTAAATAAAATATAAATAAAAAGTATATTAATTTCGTTTATAATCATATAATCATATAATAGAAGTATAACTTCTTACGTGCGTACAAAGTACACACACATTCTTTTTTTAAATCTAATAACTCATTATGTAACAAAATAATATTTAGGTACCTAACTAATAACCTATATTTAAAAATGAATTAATATCGATGTAAATAAATGTCCAAAATGTTTCCCAATATGTTCAAGATATAGTCGTATCTGGTTGCCAAAGATTGGCGAACGTCTTGTAGCATTTCAGATCCAACGGTGGCAAAGGCACTTTGTATACGATCTTTCATATTATCCCGTGTTGTGGGTTCCTCATTATTAGACTTAGGCAAATATCCAAATTGCATATTTTGCATATAATGCATAAAAAATACAAAAATGTCAAATTTTGCATATTTTTATAAAAGTGAGCATAACCCTTAGTTGACGGACGGTACTTTAAAGTACCACTTATTTAAAAGTATGTATACAACACATCTTTATATTTACCTTGATTTTCCTATAGGTACTTTAAAGTACCTTATAGAAAATAATATAAGTTAATTTCAATCAACCGGCAACATTGTTTTAGCGCTAAAACAATAACGATATTAGTGCATTACCTAACTATTTTGTTGTGATATGTCATCTGTAATATGCCAATAAATTGAAAATTATCAACGTATTTCGGTATAACTGATTATAATATTGTAGACTAAACATTTGAGTGCAAGCGTAAGTATTTACTTTTGATAAATAATTACTGGTGTTTGAGAAAACTGATACTTTTGGCTGCGGACTTAAAAGTACCCTCAGGCATTTGGATGTAATTTATTACTGGACATAAATTTGTTTCGCGACTATCGTTTCTTATTATATTCTAACCCGTTTCTTTTTTTAGATGAAAAGAAAATAGACTGGACTAGCAAAACCAAAAAAGTGATGCGGGATTATTAAATATTGTTGACAATTTCTTGTTTGATGATATACCGGATGACCTAAATTTCCAAACTGAGGAAGAATCAGATAATGATGATGAGGCATTAATTAATTCTAACAATGCTGTACCAGAACCTTCAAGTACATTAGGCTACAAATTATGGTGTCTTTCCGATCAATATGGATATATTATAAAATTTACCAGGGAAAACACAGCATAGTTGAAGAAAGAAAAGTATAAGGACTTTGGACTAGGAGCCCGTGTAGTTCTGTATCTTACTGAAGAAAAATGGGGAAAGCAAAGAATGATTTATTTCGATAATTATTTTACCTCCATACCCTTGTTAGAGAAGTTAAAAGGTGAGCAAACTTTAGCATGTGGAACAATTAGACCGAATAAAAAGTTTCTTCCTAAGAACTTGACAGCTGATAAATCCATGAAGCGCGGAGATTTTGATTACAGGATTTCGTCGATGGATATTGGAGTGTGGAAATGGAAGGACAATAAAGTTGTTCACTTCGCTAGTAATTACCACGGTTGTGAGGAAATAACTGTTCAAAGGACCCAAAAAGATGGTGCTAAGGCTGATACTGTTGCTCCCATGATTGTAAAAGATTACAATAAATTCATGGGGTGTGTTGACCATGCTGCTCGTTTGAGAACTGCTTATGGACTAGACAGACGCAATAAGAAGTGGTGGCATAGGCTATTTTGGGGATTAATAGATATAGCATTCGTTAATGCTTATATAATATTCTGCGACATACGAGAAACCCATTTTTTTTAGATTTTCGAAGAGGAGTTGCTACGGGCCTGATGGCTCACAAACTTCAGCAAACTCCATCACAAAGACCGAATAGTGATGTGTACCCTGAAAAAAGAAGAAGAGGAACATATTATTCAGTCCCATCCGATGTATGCCTTTCAAATACAGGCCCCCACTGGATAAAATATGGTGCCCAAAGAGGTAGATGTGAGGTATGCAGCAGCCAAGGTGTTCAATCGCGACCTCATTCAACATGTTCTACCTGCAAAGTGTATCTGTGTTCTAATGAGAAGAAGCCCTGTTTCAATATATATCACGATGTTGAATGTTGATATATTTTTTACAAATAAATTGACAAAAATCTCCGTATTTATCATTAGTCACCTAATAACATACTACCTACACTAAATTACTCTACACAGCCTGACGGTACTTTAAATTACCGCATCTATTTTTTTGCGTAAAAGGTTTTGAAAAATTTTGAAAAAAATTATACTTCTTTTTGAATGTATTTTTGAACAAATTTCATCAAAAAATTTTAAAATTTTGTATTATTTTTATAATCCGGCAACTAAGGGATAAAGTGCATATATTTTGAAAATTTGGTGTTAACTATATATTTTTATATTCAAACTTACAGATTGCATGAAAATGCCAATATGTATTTAATTTTGTTTTATAATCACTCGGTATTCAAATTCTTGGTATAGTAACTAATAAAAGACAGCGGCTTATAATTTTGTCACGTTTTGTCCTGGAATTAAGGGTTTGTGTTTGCCAGTTTATGTCTTTAGGTAAAAAATTTTATTTTGACGGTCAGTAGTTGCACTTTGTTTCACTTTTGTTGTAAAATTGGAGGCGTAAACAACGTGCATTTATAATTGTGAATAATTATTGTGCTTCGAAAATGCCGAAAATAAGAAATGTTTTAACTTGGATAAAACCTTACAAAGAGCTATCTATGGATATGGATAAAGTTTATTGCTCATGTTGTGGCAAAACCGTAAGTACATACGTATTATTTTTTATTTTATTTTAAAAATTTACACGGTGGTACAAAGGAAGATTTTAAAATTGGAGATTAGTTTAAGAAAAGTACCGACACAAGGCTAGTTCGCAATAAATCGATGTATTTTTTATTTTTTCAAGCATTTTTTAAATTCCTTGCCATAAAAAATAGGATACCTATTTAAAATTCAAATCATTCAATAGTCTACTAAAAGGTCGTTAACATTTTTTTTTCTAACAATAGAATAGTTTGCTTTAATTTTGCTAAAAAACAAAACATATCATATATTGGACTTAATTAATTAAGTGCTTTTAATTTATGGTCACAGTATTTTTTCTTTAAATTTAAACAGAAAAGACCAAGAGCCTTTTGTAAATATTTGGGGGTTCTTCCTTCTTGCACAGTCATTTCTTGACATTTTCAAGATTACTACACCGATTTTTATTTTATTTAGTTTAAATATTTTAATTGTTATGCAAAAACGGTTCATTTTTAGTTTATTTCTACAATCTTAGATTTTAAAAATGGGTAAGTACAACTATAGAATATTTATATTCTTTTTTAGATTCAAATAGATCAGCATGTCAGAACCTCGAAACATTTAGCTAAAAAATTTAAAACCACATCCGGTGAAAAATATCAACCTTCAGTGTCCAAGTCCTTTTAGTCAAGTTCCAAAAAACAGACCGAACAAGAAACTTTTAACGAAGACTTTTGTCGTACATTAGTATCTTCTAATAAGTATACCGCTTTAAAAATTATCTAATGAAAACTTAAGTCCTTTTTTAAAAAGATATTGCAAACAAAACATTCCCAGTGAACGAATTCTAAAGAGAAATAATGTCAATTTGTTATAGGGGAGAGTTGGACAAAACCGGGTAGGTTGATAAAACCGGGTACCCCTTAATTCTTCTAACTGTCTGCTGCTATCTATTAGAAAATGTTAAAATTAGTGTCCCTTTATCACCAACAGTCGTGTGTATTCATTTCTACCTCATTTGAGTAATCTGTGCCGGAGCAGTAAGACCTCACCTGTTTTTTGATGCAGGAAACTCGATTTTTAAGGTAAGCTGATAGCTGTTTTCTCCTCTAATGAATAACTAATGGCCATTTCAAAATTTAATACATGTAACCTAAATAGTATATTACCTTTAATTTGGCCAAAAATTTTGAATATTATATCATAATTTAAAAATTTAAATAACATTTAATGTCTTGTTTACGAGTTTGACAAAACCGGGTAGTCCGAAAATCGACAAAACCGGGTTCCCGATTTTATCAGACCTCTTGTTATTTCCAGTTTCTGCAGTGGTTTTTGTTCTTTTAGTTAACTACAACGTGTGGCTTCTTCTGTTGAAGAAACTAGTAAGGAAGCTAGTAGGAAAAATTAAAAAAAATCTCCAGTCGTAAAAAAATTAAAACTAAATGAGCTGGACAAAAAAAAGGAAAAACGTGGTAAAAACGGCTGCACCAAAAAAAAAATTTTGGAGAGTTTGGAGGAAGAACATAATAATGACGATGCGTGTCTATATTACAATTAACTATTTTCAAATTATAATGCGAAGGAAGGCTGGATAAAATGTGTGTCTTGCACCAAATGGGCTTATGACGCCTGTAGTGCCTATGATGACGTAAATGAAGTTTTTATTTGTGACTTCTGTTCATATATTTTCGATTTTTGTTCACATACTTTTAATAAATATTTTATTGTCTGCCCATTAGTATTTTTACATGGTAATTAAGTTAATAGCCGGTTTTATCATACCGGTTGGACAAAACCGGGTATTTTGCAATATTTTCATAAAAATAAAAAAAATTAAAAATCTAAGAATATTCTTAAAAAATGGCATTGGCATATCAAACTTAAGTCATTTGAGAATATTTCAATCTGCAGCAAACATTTGCTACTCTCACATAGCAAAAGATACACACGGTTTTTGGAGTGGTACCCGGTTTTGTCCAACTCTCCCCTACTCCTCAGTTATCCACAACATAAAAGCCGAAATAGGTAATAATTACTTTTACATATGTGTGGACGAGACCACTGACTCGTCAGGAAGATACATTGTGCACTTATTGATTGGTGTACTTAGCGATGAAACCTTTCCAAAATCGTATTTAATTTCCTGTAAACAACTGGAAAAAACCAACGCTCTAACAATATCACGGTTTCTACAAGAAGCATTAGCAAACTTTTTTCTTCCTGCTGCTGTGCCTAGTGATAAATTATTATTGCTTATTTTATCTGATGCCGCACCATATATGGTGGAAGCAGGACAAAATTTAAAAATATTTTATCCAAACTTAATACATCATGTCACTTGTTTAGCGCATGGAATAAACAGAGTTGCGGAGAAAGTAAAAAAAAAATTTCCACTAGTTAACAGTTTAATACCGAACGTCAAAAAGGAATTCCTGAAATCACCTGTAAGAATACAATGTTACAGAGATATGCTTCCTGCTGTTTCATTGCCACTGGAACCCATTTTAAAACGTTGGGGAACATGGTTGGAAGCAGCTAATTTCTATACTGATCATTTTGTTGATTAAAAAAATAATTAACCTTTTAACAGATGATAGTTGCCAATCTTTATTGGAAGCTAAGCAAGCCTTCTAAAATAACATCCTCCAACAGCAACTGTCATTCATAAAATCAAATTAGGTATAGTTTTGTCCAGAAAACTATAACTCAATTAAAATCCTCCGAATTATAATTGTTAGAGTACAGTTTTAATAAAAGAATTTGAGTCATTTTGTCAAAACGTTAAAGGTACTATTGGAAAGGAAATTTTTCAAAAATTTAAAGTAACCATGGAAAAAATATTGGTTACCAGGTTCTTTCTGAAGTGGTTCAAGTACTAGCTGGGGCATTTTCCGAACCACTTATAGAACCATCTATTATAGTAAATTTGAAAAATGCCCCAGTTACATCAGTTGATGTCGAAAATTTTTCTATTTACAAATATATGTATTCAGATAGAAGCCATAAGTTTTTATTAGAAAATTCTGAACATCATTTGATAATCTATTGTTACCACAATTATATGTTAAAATAAATTGTATGTCATATCTATTTATAATATTGTAAGTATTTTTGTAAATTAAAAATATTGAAAATATTTTTTATTATATGCATATTTTCTAAATAAATATGCATATTTTGCATAAAATACTGCATATTTTTGCATAAAATACTGCATATTTATGCGCATATTTCATACTTTTTTATTTGCATATTTACCTAAGTCTACTCATTATACACTATACTTTTGATATACCCCAAAAGAAATAGTCTCGTGGAGTTAGTCCTGGAGATCTTAGGGGCCATTCACAAAACCACCGTATCCGATCCATCTGTCGCTGTAGTTATGATCTAGCACACTTCTAACATGGTGTGTACGATGCGGTGGTGCTCCGTCATGTTGAAGCCACATGTTTCGTCTAATTTCCAAGGAAACATCCTCTAACAACCTCTGGGGAAATCAACATCAACAGGGAAATCCTTTGTTAAAAACATATGATACTCATTGCCAGTAACCGTTCGATCGAAGAAGTAAGGGCCAATGTCGTACGATCCAATAATGCCTGCCCAAACATTCAAAAACAATCTCTTCTGGGACGTGACTCGAATTAGATCAAGATTTTCGTCGGAGTAATAATAACAATTATGTCTATTAACGAACCCATTGCGATGAAACGTTGATTCGTCAGAAAATAATATATTTGCCAAAAAACTTACATTTTGACGTAACATTTCTTCCGCCCACGTACAAAAATTAATTTTTCTTTCAAAATCATTTTCATTTAATTCCTGATGTAACTGAATTCTAAATGGGTAAAATTTGTTTTTTTTTATAATTCTGCGGACTGTCATTGTACTTAACTCTGTATTATTGCTGAATTGACAGGTACTAATTTGTGGATTTTCTACTACCAGTATCATAACTCGAAATTCATTTTCATAATCTAAAACCGTTTTTCGAAATAATGGCTTTAAATACTGCACAGGAGCGTCACTGACTACTGCACATTGCCTGTTGGAACGAAGTAGTTTAAAAGTTTTTCGAATGCTTTTTTGGTAGGATGTCTTCTATGCGGATATCTCTCACTATACACTCTGGAAGCTATTACAGAGTTTCTAAGGGTTTCGCCCAGAACAAATATAATATCCACCAGTTCTTCAGTTGAAAAATTCATATTTAAAATATAAAAATCTGTTACAAAAATGCAAACTACAAAAATATTATCAGCTTTTGTGATACAATTAGATACTAACCAGTTTAATAAATATTTTAACAGATATATTTAACGTTCATTTGTTTCAAAGCAAACGTCTCAAAATGTCAGTAAATTAAAAAGTTATTCGGATCTTACTACTTAATACAATTTAACTAACAATAAACTGGGTACAGAAAATTTAATGGGGTAAAAAAATGAGTAGGGTAGATTTTAAAATTGACTGTTTATTTAATTTAATAATAACTAATATATTAATATTAATTGTACCTTATTTATTAGTAGGGTAAACTATTATTTTGTAACATAATTTTTAATGTTATCAAATTCAATTAAGTTTTACTAGCGTACGCTTTATTATAATTTTTAATTAGGTTTTTATTTTTATTTTTGATATTTTGGTGTATGTTTCTAAAACCAGAATATAATTATATTTTTTGAAATTTTTTTTAAATCTGCAAGAACGTAATATCTATAGTTTTTTTAAATATCTATAAAAATAAAAAATACTAGGTACATACAACCTTATACCACAAGAAAGCTTATAATATTTACTACAAAATGAAATATTAATATATGCGGTGTTCGATTTAAAAAATACGAGATAATTTTGTATTTGCAAATAGTGATCACACTGAATAGTTTATGGCTATATGTTAAATATGTTAATTTATTTAAAAATTACACTATACTAGAAAAACTCTAACATGTCACTCAAATTTGTATTGCATTGGAAGCCTAATCCACAGCCTTTTGAATATTACCATTTTTCTCAATAAAAGTGGAAATATTTCGAAAATTATTAACTTTAGGTCTATAATACCTTATACAAAGTCTCAATATTTTTAAAAAATATATTCAAAAAGGATTTCATATATAGGGTGTTCTATTAAAAAAAACACAACTTTGGTCCGTATCGTCGTTCTGACTCACCCTGTATAATCGAAAATAATTTTAAATTGTAGACAGCTTTGACGCACATTAGTTTTGTTATAAACATTTTTTTGTATATCCCATAGTTTAGCCGTAATCAAAGAAGACCAGAGGATTGGCGCACCCTGTATGTGTAAATTAAAAAGATATATTTAAAACTAAAATATCAGAACATATGCTTTGACATTGGGGGTTAGGTTACATATAAAAAATATTAGAAAAACTGTTATAAGAAACTAGTTATGTATGTAGGAATATATTGATTGTAATAATTAGAATTCTTACCCCAAGAGAGAGATGATTTGAATAAAAATGATTTATTTTTAAGCTCTTTTGCCTTTTATGAGTTTACCACCACCATTTTGAGAATTTAGAGATGAAGTATCACTATCATGACAGTAGGACGTAGGAGGTGGCAGGCATGTTCCGTATTTAAAGACAGATATCTAGAGTGTAAGGATATACAGGGTACGTTCAGTATGTTTAGTTGATGATTTAGATGTTAGATGCAAATAGAGATAGGAAATAGAGGATAATAAAAGAAGGCGCCAAACAAGTTTTTAATGAAAAAGGAAGTTGAAACGAATAGAAGATAATTATTAATGGAATATTAAAGAAAATAAAGTAAAATAATTATTTAAAAATAAAATATCAAATATGTGACGTTTGTAACGTTACAACATTAAGGACGGTGAGTAGCAAGACTTCATCATTCTCTTTGCCTTATCCCTATGCGGGGTCGGCTTCCCTAATTGCATTTCTCCACACAACTCTATCTTGGGTCATAGCAATGTTAATCCCCTTTACCAACATGTTCTGCCTTATCGTCTCCCCCCAGGTCTTCTTTGGTCTTCCTCTCCTACTCCTTCCAGGAATCTGCACTTCAGCTATTCTTCGTATTGGGTGATTAACGTCTCGACGTTGAACATGACCAAACCATCTTAACCTATGCTCTCTCCTTTTGGCATCAATTGGTGCCACACCTAGACTTCCCCTAACATACTCATTTCTAATTTTATCCTTCTTTGTCACTCCACTCATCCATCTAAGCATTCTCATTTCCGCCACATGCATTCGTTGTTTCCGTTTATTTTTCACTGCCCAACATTCAGTTCCGTGCATCGTAGCCGCTCTTATCGCTGTTTTATAGAATTTTCCCTTCAGCTTCATTGGAATTTTTCTGTCACACAACACACCACTCGCTTCTTTCAACTTCATCCATCCAGCTCTAATTCTACTGCATGCATCTCCATCTATTTCTCCATTACTCTGTAAGACCGATCCTAGGTACTTAAAACTATTGCTTTTCACAATCATTTCACCATCCAAAGATACCATTTTATTTGTAGTAACTCCATCTTTAAATGAACATTCCAAATACTCTGTTTTTGTCCTACTAAGTTTTAAACCTTTTTCCTCCAGAGCTTGTCTCCACTGTTCCAGTTTTTGTTCGAAGTCTCTTTTACTATTTCCTAGTAACACTACATCATCAGCATACATTAGGCACCATGGAATACTACCCTGTAGTTTCGCTGTTATCTGGTCCAAAACTAATGAGAATAAATAAGGACTAAGCGCCGAGCCTTGGTGCAATCCTACTTTCACCTGAAATGTATCAGTCTCTCCCATACCGGTCCTAATACTAGTCGTTACTCCCTCATACGACATATCTCTCACAATCTTTACATATTCGCCAGGGACTCCTTTCCTATTGAGTGCCCACCACAGAATCTCTCGAGGAACTCTATCATATGCTTTCTTAAGATCAATGAATACCACATGACCGTTGGTCTCTTTATTCCTGTATTTTTCCATCAGTTGCCTTACAATGAAAATTGCATCTGTTGTTGATCTGCCCTGCATAAAGCCAAATTGATTATCGGATATTTCGGTTTCTTCACGTATCCGTCTATCAATTACTCTCTCCCATATTTTCATGGTGTGGCTAAGTAGTTTTATAGCCCTGTAGTTTGTGCGTTGTTGTATGTCTCCCTTGTTTTTATAGACAGGTTCTAATATATTGCTTCTCCATTCGTCTGGCATTTGTCCAACTTCCATAATCCTATTAAATAGACCTGCTAGCCAACTTATTCCTGTCTCTCCCAATGCTCTCCATACTTCCCCAGGAATATCATCTGGTCCGCCAGTAGGTGAGTAGCAAGACTTAATGTCCTTAAAGTCCTCAATGTAAAGGCATCCTTTCAAACAAGCATCAACGTGCCTTGTGGGGAGTCATAAGATGCTAGAAGCCATATTCTTATGAACTTTTATACATCACTTGGATTCATGAATAGTAATGTAAGTGTAACATATTTTGTTAACATTAAAGGGTTCTTACCCATGTATTTTTGGTGGCTCAGCATATGATTTGCCTGTATCAGCACTGATGATGATCTATGTAGATCGAAAACGCTCTGTGATCTAGATGAGTCCCGTTGAGAGTTTCAGTAAAGTTTTATTATTAATCAATTTTTATTATCAGAATATTATATACATACAAGTTTCTGTTTTTTTTTACAAACAAATATATAAATTGTAAATGGATTTCAGCAGGGTTTTATCAACACATTTTAGACTGACATTTTCTAACAATAGCTTTCCTGCAAGAAAAATAGTTTCTTTATATACATAGGACCTACTTCAAAGATGGTTACAGTCAATCGCACACGCCCTTCGGATAAAGCATTTTGATAAGTTGAGACATTTTCAGTTGCAACCGTTTTCGTGCCGTTTTGTAAAAGGATTTTTGGAGATTTTACGAATGTTTTATTCGCCTTTACTCGTATATACATACGTATAAATATTTTTCGTCCCTTAAAAGCTCGAACGGGTAACGTATTTCTACCAGACGTAGGTTGAAAGTGATTTTTTTATGAGATTTAAAACACGTTTATATTCGGTGTATAAAAAACACTTTGTGACAAGCCCAATCTCTACCATTTACAGTTTCAATCAAGTGACTTGAAATAAAAACATATTTGAAGAATGGTGTAAAAAAAAGTATGTTAATATTTGAAGCTGCTCTGATTTTATAAAAAATTACAAAAGTATACTATTATACGGATTTAGAGAGAATGATATATTATATTTGGCTCAAATTACCAATATCAGTTCTTGTTTTCAAGACTGTTGGAGGACTGTAGGATTTTTTTATATTTCTGGAAGGGATCTCTTACGATAATTTTGTTGTTTGCAAAGTATTTTGACATTTGTCAAGCCGATTTGATGTTTTATTGAAACTGCTTCTTCTGCAAGGGCACAAGTGGGTTTGAAAGCACTAATGTCACTTTTGTGAGAATTTAGTTGACCTCGAAGAGATTGGCTGGTCTGGCCCATATAACAGGAGTTGCACTCTACACGGGGTATATGATAGATAACATTTGTTATTTGTGTAGTCTGAAGGAGCAAACGATTTTAAGTTATCGAAAACAAATGTCCTACAAATATTATTCAACATCAACCGATACATTACAAACGTATTTAAAGCCAAAAAATTAAATGTTTTATGTATAACATGTGTGTATTAGAGAATATTTTTTGTTTGCCAATAAAGCAGTCATGAACATCTGTAATCTAACGCCATTATGAATAATTATAAGACACTATATTATCTAATTCTCTCAGTATAAAGAGAATACTAAATCTACTCCCCATTTAATCTTTCCCAGAAACTCAACAATCTCTACAATTTTAATAGTTCCAATTACTTAACATTATAACTTATAATAATGGCCGCTATCTATTCAAGCACTTCAGTCACTATTCCGAGATTGGAAACTTCAAGAGCGGAAAGAGTCAAGTAAACAATAAATACTGATTCAAGTTTAAATTGGCTTCTCTTTTATTATGTTCTGTCGCGAAGTTATTAAATGGGCTCAGGTGGTTTTGAAATATTAAGATATACCTTTTGTATTTCTTTTTCCAAAGAAGATTTGTATCTTTGAAACTAAATAGGGAAATTTACTAGGAACCTACTTTGATTCTCTACTATTCTCGGCACAAACCGGTATTAGACCCGTATACTGCCGTCCTAAGAAAGAAGGCAGTATCTCCACAAAGGTAAGTTTAGAGATAATGCAGATTTTAATAAACGGGGCTGAACCACCATGAAAATATTTATGAATTGTCTAACTGCGTTGTAGTTTTTTTCATATCATTGTATTTTAGTTTATTTTTTTATAAGATATTTTTATAAATTTTAATGAAAATAGCGGTTAATGCTTTTAAACAAGGTATGTTATTACACTTGCTTAAAAGTAGTAAAAGTAGTCAAGCAGTTGCTTGATTAAAAGCAGTATCTCCATTTTTTTCTGTAGGAGATACTGCTTTTTATGCTTGTATAAGATACTTACTGCCTTTTAACTAAGTAATGCCTAACAACAAGTTGAGTTACTGCAATTTTAATAGTCTACCAGACCCAGGAATGAAGGCTTACTGCTTTCTAACTTTGTTAGGTATATTAATAATTGTATAATAACCCATGTAAAATAGCAAACTCGAAAATTGTAAAAATTGAAGGTAATTGATGGATTCGACCGTTACTTGATGGAAGTTAATTTTATCTAACAATAAAATACTGAAAACGTTTGTTCTCTATACTTCCACAATTTTGTCTTACTCTATACTGCCTTCTTGCTTAGGACGGCAGTATAGCTGGGAGCGGATCTGCTCGCGATAAGTAATATGTACAGACTATACGGGGATATGTTGAATTAGTTGTGTACATGACTTTCTCTCTCCAACGGGCGGAAACCAGAGTGGGGGACGAGGGTAGTTATACGGGGTCAAAGTCGCGGATTTTATTTTTTTGTGACGCTCATCACCGAGATCATGCACCAAAATTTGGGAATAAGTAGGTCATGCCGTAACCAATCAAAATCTCCATAAGAGGACAGCTCCGTGGGGGACGAAGGGGTGCCGGTAGGGGTGAATATTAAAATATTAGTGGTTTTGTGACGCTCATGATCGGCAGTGCAATAGTGGGAATAAGTAGATCATGACGTAACTAAGCAAAACCTTCAGGGGCGGAACGCTGCGTTGGGGACAAAGGGGTGGTGGGCAGGGGTGAATATAAAAATTATAAAGACAAACGCCACAAAACCCCTTATAATTTTTATATTCATTCCTGCCCACCACACCGTTGTCCTCCACGCAGCGTACCGCCCCTGAAGATTTTGCTTAGTTACGTCGTGACCTACTTATTCCCAAATTTTGGTTCACTATCTCGATCATAAACATATTTGGAAAGCGAGGTCCAGAAAGAAGAACATCCTGGTTGAAGAACCTCAGGATCTGGTTCAACACAACATTTGTGCAGCTTTGCCGCGTTGCTGCAGATAAAGTGAAGATTGCCACGATGATCGCCAACATTCATCACGGATAGGCACATCAAGAAGAAGAATCTCGATCATGAGATCGAATCAAAAAAATAATAAAAACCGCGACTTTGAACCCTTATGACTACCCTCGTCCACCACTCTGGGTTTCGCCCGTAGGAAAATGTCATGTACACAACTGATTCAACATATCCCCATACAGTTTGTCCATATTACTTTTTACGAGCAAATTCCGCTTCTATCTCTCCGACTACTACAATATGGATACAGCGATAAATGAGTTTATATGAATAAAGGGCGACAATAACTAGAAACAGGATTATGCTTCGGAACAGGAATGATTTTATTACGACGACCAACGCGAGAAAAAGGACAACGAATTTATGGAAAAAGAAAAATATACTTCGCATCGGTACTTGGAATGTAAAGTCTCTAAACACAAGAGAGCAGGAAATCACAAAAGAGCTTGTAGAAAAGAAATGAGAGACCAAGAAAAAAGGAAAGAGTCAAATTATGCTGGATGACTATCTGATGATTTACAGTGGTGTTGCAAAGGATACAAGAGCCAAGAAAGGAGTCGCACTGCTAGTTCACAGAAAATTTGTACACCAAGTACAATACAAGAGTGCCGATATATCTCCGAAAGAATAGTTAGTGTAAAAGTCTAACTGGATGTCAAACCTCTGAACGTGATAGCGATCTATGCACCTGAGACCAACAGGGATGCCACCATAAGAGAAAACTTCTATGAACACCTTCAGACTGTAATAAACGAGATCCCAAATGATGAATATATAATTATTATGGGTGACTTTAACGCCCGTGTTGGCAATGACACACTTCCGGGAATAAAACAGCGATATAATGAGAATATCAGAAATGAAAACGGAGACCTTCTGACGGACCTCTGCAGTATAAATGAAATACGAATTAACAATACATTTTTCCCTCACAAAAAACAATACAAATACACTTTTGAAAACACTAGAGGACAAAGATCTATGATAGACTATGATCTGTGGAATAGAGAGTTACACCCGTCTCTAATCTTGGATGTAAGAGCACTAACATCAGCAGAAATAGGAAGCGATCATAAATTGGTATTGTGCAAAATCAGAATGAAAACACATATATGTGATAACAAAACAGCAGAATACACCACCAAGATTAAAGTTGAAAGCTTACAGGACGACTCCACAAGATACCTATTCCAAAAAGGACTAACGGAAAAAAGCAGCAACACGTATATCACAGAAAGTGACGGAGTCGAAGAAAGCTGGCAAAAATTAAGTCTAATATCTTAGCCCCAGCCAAAGAAGTTCTTGGTGAAAGAAACATTAATAAACATAAATCGCTTCCAAGACGAAGAACTCCATGGTTTTGTACAGAAGTGAAGGAAAAATGTAAAGAGAAAAAAAGCTTACCTAAAATACATGTCAACAAAAAACAAGAGGCATACGATTATTATAAGACTATAAGAAACGGAACACATTCATTAGTAAGAAGAATAAAAAATTATCACTGGGAACGTTTTTCGAAAGAAATGGAACACGATTTTTATGGTCTCCAAAAGGAAATATGGCGCTTTATAAGAGGTCAAAGAACGGAGGTAAAGGAACTAATAGAACCAAAACGCATAGAAAAGGATACATGGACTGACTACCTAAAAAAGCTCTATGCAGAGGAAGAACAAATAATGCTAGAACCGGAAACACCAGAAATTACCACAAATGGATTGACTTAAAGAAATCATTTGACTGAGTAAGACTCAAAGGTGTAATCCATCTTCTGTATAATAGAGAAGTCCCTCTAGATATCATAAAAACTATTGAGAACATCTACCAAAATAACAAAATGGAAGTCAGAATAGATAGACAACTTACAGAACCTATAGATATAGGCAGCGGAATAAGACAGGGAGACTCATTGAGTCCTATGCTTTACAATTTAATCATGGATGAAATCATTAAAAACGTCAACAAATGAAGAGGTTATAGAATGGGAAACAAAGAAGTAAAAATACTCTGCTACGCAGACGACGCAATATTGATAGCCCAAGATGAAGATAGTCTGCAAAGATTAGTCCACAGATTTAACATAAGAGCAAAAGAATTCAATATGACAATTTCATCTCAGAAAACCAAAACAATAGTAATCAGTAAAGAACCAATCAGATGCAAAATAGAAATTGATGGTATCAGTTTTGAACAAGTAATGGAAGTAAAATATCTTGGAATTACATTGTCAAGTTACGGAGACCTAGACAAAGAAGTGAGAAATCCCTAATAACACAAAACATTCCAGGAATGTTCCTAGAAGGTACACACAGGACATTGAAAACATTCCTGGAATGTCCCCAAAAGCACACGAATGTCCCTGGAAAGTCCCAGGAAAGTGTTGTGTCAGCATTTTAAACATTCCTTGAATGTCTTGTTGGAACATTCCATGAATGTCTACGAATGTTCTTTGAACATTCACAGTATATTGTTTAGACTGAATGTCTTGTTGAAACATTCCATGAATGTTGTTAGGACATTCAAAGTATATTTTTTAGACATTCTCTGAAATATATCGTCAGTGATGTGACAATACCTCCTATATGTTTTTTCATGAGTTTTGCAGGAGACGAAAAACATTTTTTACGGTCACTTCCTGTTTTCATACGTAAGTTTTGACTTGTTTTGTAGTAAATAGATAGTTGAATTTACTACAAAACAAATAAAAAAATATATGAAAACACGAGGTGGCCCAAACAAGTTTTTCATCTCCTATAAAATTCATGAAAAAGCAGATAGGAGATATTGTCACATCACCGACGATATACCAGAAGTACAGTAGGAAAAATGAAAGAATACCCATGAACGAACATATAAAACACGCTGTATTTTCCTGTCACCGTGTCACACAAAAAACTGGTCAGCACAAGTACATGTAATAATTATTGTTACTTGCATTGGACAATTTTCTTTGTGACATGGTGACAGGAAAATACAGCGTGTGTTATATGTTCATTCTTGGGTATTATTTCATTTTTCCGACTGTATATGTAGCCATACCAAATAATACATCCTTGATAAATATAAACATTTTTATTGCACAAAATCTTGTCATATATTTTTTCCATAATCATCACTACGATGACGATTCATTGTATTGAATTGTTCATTAGAATTACAATCTGGTCATAACTCTGACCAATGAGCAATTTTAATTTAACCTAATTTACTACTGTTCCTTAAAATGAAGAGCTTACCCATAGCGTCTCTTATCTAATCTAACAGGCACACAAGCACTATGCTCTGCTTTTCTAACCGCACTATTCTAACATACACATGCTTTTCACTATCACTCAAACTAGTTCAAAAGGCTTTGTCCTCTTCAAACTTCTAGTTTGCCCAGTAGAATCCAGGAGCTGGATTTCCTCAATATTCTTGTAGGTACTTACGAAGTTGTTGCTTGTGACTTCCAACTTTACTCCAACTTTAAAAACAAATCCAGCTGTAAAATATTTATGTGCCTGAAGGCTTTTGTATGCTTTCATCTATAATATCTATAATAGTAATTTGGTGGAATGCACTTTATGGTAAAATCCAATTCTGACTGAATTGTATATGGATCTAAATCCCCAATTATTTTCACCTTCAATAAATATCTAAAACAATAAAAGAAATAGTGTTATTGCTTGCAAAATTCATCAATATTGATAAATATTAGAGAAAAATGAACATTGATAAAAATTGTTTGCCCTACCTTTCTCCAAACATCTGGTGTCTCCAATAATAATTTCCTTAAATAATCACTTTGCAGTGTGGTAAAGTTTATAAAGTTCACAAAATACAGCAAACGAAATCCAAATGAATCCAAAATATGACGATAAACAGTGAAATGATGAAATGAAATGATATTACAAACATAACCTCTGTAACCTGTATGCCATGCCAACCAGAACCAGAAGTCACGTGGTTTGGATTGCCTAAATACATATACACGCGCAGCAAATTTGAAAATGAATGCAAATTGAATAGTAAATGGCCTCTCTTAAAATATAGGACATTGGTAGTATGTTCATAGAATGTCTTGTGGTAACATTCCACGAATAACTTAATCAGATATTCACCGAATGTTCCTTGAATGTCCAGTACATTCAAACATTAATAGAACTTTGATAGTACATTCCTGGATTGTTTTGTGTTGTTAGGGATCAAGTACAAAAAGCAAATAGATTGGCAGGATGCCTTAATAACACTATATGGCGAAACCGACATATTAACACTGAGATGAAGTCAAGAATTTATAAAGCCAGTGTAAGACCAATAATGACATATGCATCAGAAACAAGACCCGATACAGCCACAACACAAAGACTATTGGAAACGGCAGAGATGAGAGTACTGAGAAGAATTACAGGAAATACACTGAGAGATCGAAAGAGGAGCGAAGCTATTAGAAGACAATGTAACGTACAGTGTATAAACGAATGGACACTAAATAGAAAAAAAAAAGAATGGAACAACCACATAACCAGAATGGGGGAGACACGTGTGGTCAAAATATCAAGAGATAAATCACCAATCGGCAGAAGAAGTATCGGCCGACCGCGCAAAAGATGGAGTGACAACCTTCCATAGAGGTATCAATCCGCCAATGAACAAGCAGAATTGCTTATAAAGAGGAAGAAGAAGAAGAAGAATAACTTTTGCAAAATTTAAGAGCTTAAGATAATACCTATACTAAATTTACAATCAAGATGCAGTAGAAATAAACAAACCAAGACATGTTAAATCAATTACAATGTATAAACTTTGGAAATCATGATTTGGCATTTACAATGCATATACATTGTAAATAACGATTTGGGAGTGCTCCTAGTAGCATTTAACTTGTCTTGGTTTATTTATTTCTACTGCATCTTGATTGTAAATTTAGTATAGGTTTTGACACAAATTTTCACTAGAAGATTATAAATTATCACGTTATATTAAGTTTATCATGGTTCTGTTTTTTTTTGTGGCAAATTTTTCACTGAATATTTTTATATAGACTTCTGTTTTTGACTTTTTAATCTTTTCAAAGAAATTTGTGCAATAATTTTTTTTATAATTGTTATAAGCGGTAAAAGTTGTTTTTTAAATGGCTATGAATGCGGAGTGAACTGATAGATCTATTTTGTAATCAAATTATAAAAATTTCAAAAAATATTGTACCTATTTCACAAATTTTCACTTACTCTGGGCTAATTAGCAAAATTCATGGACAAGTAATTTACCAGCAATTTTATTGCTGAAATCGAATTATAAGATCCTATATATTAATAATATAAGTATGCAAAGTCCGCAGATAGTGTGCTACTTTTTTTATAAACAAAATGGCTCCGACAAATCGTATTTTTTTTTCAATTATTTATAACTATAACTATAACTATAACTATAACCATATACTATATAACTATAACTATAACTCCCAAGATTTTAACTTTACAACAAAAACACTCAAATTAAAATTCACTGCAATTAAATTCTGCATAGAGATATGTTTTTACTGATTTGCTCCGACGAAAATTTTATTCGGAAAATGCGGGTTTTCTCAACAAAAACTCTATTTTTCAAATAAAGTTTTAGGTACGTAATTATTAATCAATAATTAAATAACTTAGCGATATCAAAGCTTTCTTGGTATAGATTGTAATTCCAGAAGCCGGTGAAAATTAAACTAATATTTTAGCAACAATTCAATTGTTAATGAACAATTTGCGATCTCAATAATAACCAAAATAATCTTGATACATTGATCAAACTTATAAAGATTATAAAAATGAGATGCTTATTTAATATTTTATCGACAAAATATAAATTTTTCGTTTTTTTGCATAATCTTTAAATTTTGAAAAAAAAAATAGTTATAATACGCTGGTCTAATTAGTAAAGTACAATGAAATGTTATTTACCAGCAATTTTATTGCTGGAATCGAGTATTATGATCCTATATACAGTATGTCCCTGTAAGTTGTATCCATATGGAAAACTTTTTTATTATTAATTTTACGAAAAAAAGTTATTCTTCATAAAAAGCTCTGCATAGTCCAAAACCTAAGATTTAACCATCAAATATCAAATTTTTTGAATATTATACGAGGTATGTCAAAAAGTTTGAATTCCACTCAAGAGTAAAGTAGGTTTATCTAGCTTTATTTTTCACAATATTGAAAATTGCTATTATGAAAAGTTGTTTGGAATTAAAAACTATATTATAATATGCAATTACATCCTTCTAATTGAAAAAGAAAATTTTTGAAAAATTATGGATAACTAACATTATTTTCAGGTCTTTCAATTCTGATAACTCTTTTATTATTAATTTTACGAAAAAACGTGATTCTTAATAAAAAGTTCTGGATGGTCTAAAACCTAAAATACAACCATCTTGTATCAAATTTTATCAATTTTATACCAGGTATGTCAAAAAATAATAATTTAGATAAAAAGTAAAGTACCTTTACAGTTCAGAATATTTCAATTAGAAGGATGTAATTACATACTGAAATATAGTTTTTAATTCTAAATAACTTTTCATAATAACAGTTTTCGATATTGTGAAAAATAAACGTATTTTACTCTTGAGCGAAATTCATATTTTTTGACATACCTCGTATAAAATTGATAAAATTTGACATAAGATGGTTGCATTTTAGGTTTTAGGTCATGGAGAACTTTTTATTAGGAATTACTTTTTTGTAAAATTAATAATAAAAGAGTTATCTGAATTGAAATACATAACTGAAAATATTGTTATCCATAATTTTTCAAAAAAAAAATTTTTTTCATTTAGAAGGATGTAATTGCATACTAGAATATAGTTTTTAATTCCAAACAACTTTTCATAATAGCAATTTTCAATATTGTGAAAAATAAAGCTACTTTACTCTTGAGTGAAATTCAAACTTTTTGACATACCTCGTATAATATTTAAAAAAAAAATGATATTTGATGGTTAGATCTTAGGTTTTGGACTATGCAGAGCTTTTTATGAAGAATAACTTTTTTTCGTAAAATTAATAATAAAAAAGTTTTCCATATGGATACAACTTACAGGGACATACTGTATTAATAATATAGGTATGCAAAGTCCGCAGATAGTGTGCTACTTCTTTATTAACAAAATGGCGCCTCCAAATCGTGTTTTTTCAATTATTGGTCTATACCATCGAAGATTTTAACTTTACACCAAAAACACACAAATAAAAATTCACCCCAATTTAATTCTACATAGAGGCATGTTTTTCCCGATTTGTTCCGACGAAAATTTTCCTCGGAAAATGTGGGTTTTCTCAACAAAATCTCCAATTTTCTAATAAATTTCTTGGGCAAGTAATTATTTATCAATAATTAAATGACTTGGTGAAACAAAAGCTTATTTGGTATAGATTATAACTGCAGAAGCCGGTGAAAATTAAACGAATCTTTTAGCAACAATTCAATTGTTAATTAACAATTTACAGTCGCAATAACAACCAAAATAATCATGAGACATTGATCAAACTTAGAAAGATTATAAAGACGTGATGCCTATTTAATATTTTGTCAACAAAATATAAATTTTTCATTTCTTGCATAATCTTTAAATGTTAAAAAATAATAGCTATAAACAAATTAACATTTCTCAGAAATTGTTTAGTATATTTTAATTTTAAAAAATACTTAAAATGCGTATTTCAAAGGTCTTGAAAATAAAGCTTTAACAATTTTTCCAACCATTTGCAAAAAAGTTATGAAACAGCCAAGTAAATATACGGTTGCTCCGTTGTTTATAATTTGTTTTAACTGTTTCAAAGCTTAACAATGAGTCTGTGGTACAATCTAATTACTCACAAAAAATATCAAATATTAGTTCAATGGTTATATTTTAATCAAAGATTAAATATACTTTTTTTTTTGTAATTTTTAGCGCGAAAGTAGGCTTGATACAGAGCCGGAGCTAAAATTTTCACTCGAAGCGACTGACACGCAGCATACATAATACTATAATTTTATTTATTAAGTGTACGTCGCGCGGAGGTCGTCGCTTCGAGTGAAAATTTTAGCTACAATACTGTATTAGTCTACTTTCTCGCGTGTAAATTACAAAAAAATATATTTATAATCTTTAATTAAAATATAACCATTAAACGAATAATCGATATTTTTTGTAAATAATTAGCTTGTACTTTAAACTCACTTTTACGCTTTGAAAGAATTAAAAAAATTATAAACAACGTAGTATTCGTATGTTTATTTTGCTATTTCATAACTTTTTTGCAAATGGTTTCAAAAAAGTTTTAAAGCATTAATTTTCAAGATATTTGAAATACGCATTTTAACTATTTTTTAAAATTAGAATATAATAAAAAGTTTCTGAGAAACGTTAATTTGTTTATAACTATTTTTTTTAAACAATTAAAGATTATGCAAAAAAATAAAAAAATTATATTTTGTTGACAAAATATTAAATAGGCATCTCATGTTTACACGATTTCAAAATTTGATCAGTGTATCATAATTATTTTGGTTATTATTGCGACCGTAAATTAATAATTAACAATTAAATTGTTGCTAAAATATTCTTTCAATTTTAACCAGCTTCTGGAACTATAATCTAAATCAAGAAGGCTTTTAAGTCACCAAATTATTTAGTTATTGATAGATAATTACTTATCTAAAACTTTATTTGAAAATTAAAGATTTTGTTGGGAAAACCCGCATTTTCCGAGGAAAATTTTCGTTGAAGCAAATTGGAAAAAACATATCTCTATGCAGAATTTAATTTCGGTGAATTTTTATTTTTGAGTGTTTTTGTTGTAAAATTAAAATCTTCGGAGTTATAGAGCAAATTATAGAGCATTTTGTTTATAAAAAAAGTAGCACACTATCTGTGGACTTTGCATACCTATATTATTAATATATAATCATAAGCTTCAATTCCAGCAATAAAATTGCTGGTAAATACCTTTTCCCAAAAATGGCCTATTCTCCGATAATCAGCCCAGACTAACTCGAAAATTATAAATTGTCACGTTATTGTACATTTATCATGATTTATGTAGAAATATTTTTTTCGTAAGGTCTCCTTTTATGGCATTTAACGTTAGTCTGAAATTTTAAGGTTCATTTCTTCTGTTATATTTTTATGGCAACTACATCTAGTTCATACCAAACCCTTCTTTTAGTGCGTCATTAATTTTGACGTCATATTTATATACATATGTGCCTGAATATTAATTTATAATATTTTAATCAAAAAATATATAAATAGTAAAATTCTCACTAGGTATAAAATTTCGAAATATAGTAACCTAGAATGACCATTGTAATTTAACCCCTTGACATTGTGAAAGTTTGAAACTACTCGTCAACGAATAGATAATTTTCTGAGTTTTCATTTTCGGACGTACGTTTTTTCTGTCACCTGCAACTTAGTGCGTTAGATAGAATTCGATAAACTATGACACTGAAAGAAGGATTTGATATGAACTATACATATACATAATATGTAGGTATAGTTTAAAAAACCCGTCTTTCAGTGCGCCACAGTTTATCGAATTCACTCTAACGCGTTAAGTTGGAAGTGACAGAAAAAAAACGTAGCTTCGTGATTATTATACACATATGTAAAACTTAGCAAATTATGTATTCGGAGAACACACTGGGAAAGGTACTGTAGCATATCAACAACACAATACAGCTTGATACAACCGATTATTCCGGAAAAACCTTGGTATAATAATTTCACCCTCCCTCGCAAATACATATCCACCATCAGTAGAATTAGATTTGGACATGCATGTTATCCTGCACATTTATTTAAAATAAACATATTAGACTCGAATATTTGTCAAGAATGTGAGGTTAAAAGTGACTTAACCACATATTTTTCGAATGCAAGAAGCATAAACACCTAACCAATCACCTAATTAAAAGAACTATAGACCAGAACATCCCACTCCCTGTAAATATTCTCTTTATTCTGTCACTGAATAAAAAGAAAATTTTTGACTGTTTGGTATCTTTCTTGTCGGATAGTAAAATATTATTGTAGGTAATTAGTTATAGGTATTTGTAAAATATGTTTAAAAAATGGAAAAAAATAATAAAAAAAATGAACCAAAAAAAATACAAAAAAAATTTAAAGAAAAAAAAATTATAGAAAAAAAAAATCACTAAGAGGATTTAAAACTCCGAGGGGTTGAACCGGGTTGACATCTTATCGTAGTGACAAAAAAAACAAAAAAAAAACAAAACAAAAAACAAAGCAAAAAAAACAAAACAAAAAAAAAACAAAATAAAAAACAAAAAAGAATGCAAAAAGATAAAAAAGATCAAGGCAGGTTTTGTTTATATTTGATTCAGAGTTGGACACCATCTCCATATAGCTATTTCAGCATCCTTATGCCTCATCAGTGAAGCTCAGAAGTCTCAACTCTGAAGGAAATACAAACAATTTTGCCAATTTAAAGCAAACCATCGCAATGCAATGAACCCCCCTCTGAGACGCAATTAGCGACATCTCTCGTATTACGAGGAAAACGAAGGAAAACGCTGGGTTGGAAGAAAACAATTGTCCTGGCTGCGTAACATTAGACAATGGACATGTTTCCTCGAACGGTCGAGGAATTGTTTCATATAGCTGCCGACCGAGAAACATTTCATCAGCTTGTTAATACGACGATAGCCAACACTTGAAAATAAGCACGGCACACAAAGAAGAATAAGATTTTAATTTTCATTTACCCATATTTTCCATTCCTTCCTGTTTTTTGCCATTATTTTCAATCCCACGAGTGATTTTTTTTAAAATTTTTTCCGCATCTGCTACTTGCTTTATCCATTTTTATCTTGTTCTGCCTCTTTTTCTTTTTACGATGTTCTTTGCTTCCTAGACTTATCTTAAAATTCTGTTGAGCTGCATCCTCATCAAATGCCCATACCAGTGCATTTGTCTATCCTCATCAAATGCCCATACCAGTGCATTTGTCTCTTTGTTAGTTTATTCATTATTGGTTCTTGTTTGGCCATTCTCCCAATAGTCTCGTTGATTAATCTATCCCATTTTGTCTTTCCAACTATCCTTTTTAAATGTCTTATCTCCATTGCATTTATCCTGCTCTTATGTTTTTCAGAATTGCCCAGTTTTCACTTGCATAGAGCAGAGTCGGTATCACTATTGTGTTATATATTTTTATTTTTGTGTCTCTTGTAAGTTCTCTTTGTCGCAGTATTAGGGCGCATAGTATAACTTCTTACTTGTTTGATTTCTTTGCTCTACTTGTTATTTCATTTGCATAGTTATTGCATATGTTTTCTTGTTAAAAAACTGACAACGAATAGCAATGAAGGGGGCCCCTAAACCTCGAGCGCCCAGGGCCCGAAGTTAGGTTAAACCGGCACTGGCCATTATAATAGCTACACATGACGAATAGAGGATAATTCAACATAAGGTTAGTTCTAGCTTGTGTATTTCTGAATGTAATCGAATTTCTTACTAGATAAGACGGATAAGATTATAATAAATATACAATAAAATGTTTTAATAATACTCATCTTACTCCTGAGGAAGACAAATCCAAAGACACAAAAGTTATAATAAATATATTTACTAAAAACACTAATATATTCTTTTCACACCTTTTCTTGCACTGATATATTTATACATAACTTGAAAGATTAAGCAACTAAACGCTATACTGTCTGTGTGCGCATGCGCGCAGTATTATGAAATTTTACTCTCAATCGCGCCTAAAGAAGTATAACTTCAAAAAATGTATTCGGTTACGGGTAGTTGCATACTAAAGCGACTTACACTTATGGATGTATAATTGGTTGACGTTTAGAAGACTCTAAATAGATAACTAATCAATGGTGCAAATAAAGATAAGTTGACGCAAAAGTTCTCGATCTTGACAGTATGTACTTTCACAATATCAACGGGTAAAACAAGAATATTGTCATTCTAGGTTAGTATTTTCAGACAATGTTTATTGGAAATTGTATTTTATATTTATTAATTTTTTCATCAAAATATTTTAACATTTAATATTCTGACCAATATTTATATTATTTATATAAATATAAATAAATATATAAATATAATTATTCCGGTAAGGTTGTGGTCTCCAATAGACGCTGTAGGCTGCTTACAGCGTCACGCCGAAATTTGTTCATGTTCGTTACTTTTAATAAACTTTAAGGGACAAAAACTATCTTAAAACCGAAAATAGTTAAACAGAACAATTCTAAAACAAATTCAAATTACAAACCACTAATATAAACGTTTTTTATTTATTTATTTTAATAAACATAATTATTTATACAGGGTGTCCAAATTTTTTTTTATTAAATTAATTGACACAAAAAGATGAATATATGTAATTTATTTAATTTTAAATACATTTTACTGCTGTCGTAAAACAGAAAAAATTATTATTTGAAAAGCAAGCAATAAATTTTGCTTAAACGAAATGTTAAGACAACCAAGAAGCAGGTGAGTGGCAGCTTTAACATTGTATTTAAGCGAAAAACAATATTTATTTGTCAAATAAATATTTGTTCCCGTTTTCTGACGACAGTAAAACTTATTTTGAATTAAATAAATTATATAGGCACATTCTTCTTTTTGTCTCAATTAATTTATTTAAAATTTTTTTGAACACCCTGTATAAATAATAATGATAATAAAAAAGATGATAGAATTCCTTCCCTTTTGTCTTCACAGCAGCATCCATCTGGCTTGCATATTGTAGAAGGTGTCACCAGGGAAATGGACCAATAAGTTTTCAATTTAAAAATCTTTTAGTAATATTTTTAATATTTTTCAATATTATTAATGTTGCTATTAGGATTGAAAACTTCATCTTTCAATTTCCAGGTGACGCTAGTCGCCCAATCCATAAACGTCAGTTGCAATGTGGGGATAATATTTCATGGTTGGTCACTTCGAGTATGGAGCAGCAGGGCTACGCCTCTCCGAAGATGACTCCCAACAGGAGTCGAAAATCGTCGGTTCAGAGTGCTGGACTGAGCTCCGTATTCTAAGTGAAAAATAAGATTGTTTTGCCTTCGCATTGCAACTGAATAAAAATGGTATACATTTTTATTTTTATTTTTATAATTATGACAATACGAGAAAAACAACGAAAAGCCCTAGATACAAAGTTTATTACTTTTTAAACAATTAGAATAATTGAAATAAAAATATAATAAACAATATTTAAAATCCAAGACTTTTCGTTAATATACTGCTTTCTGGCTGCATCCTGTATCTCTGGCTTTTACAATATATAAGAACAAGAGAGGACGAAAATAGGAGAAAAGAAAATAGGGGACACTTTGGCCACGCATTTAGCTCCTCTCCGTCTAGGAAAAGGACCGAAAGACAGTTTCTAAATACCCAAATCTGAGTAAAGATGAAAAATAATAAGGCAGTTTTTGTTTTTATTCGATTCAGAGTTGGACCACCATCTCCATATAGCTATTTCACGACATTTCGCGATGGTTTTCCTTAAATAGACAGGGTTATTAATATTCGCTTCAGAGTTGTGACTGCATAGCTTTACTGAAGATGCATGGGATGCTGAAATAGCTATATGGAGATGGTGGTCCAACTCTGAATCGAATAAAACAAAAACTGCCTTTATTATAATTATGATAATGTTTATATTAGTGAATAGAGAATTGAATACCCTTTCAAATGAGCGACCTCTATTCTCAATTAAAAAATCATCGATTACGTTATCATGCCCAGATTGATGACGTTACAAGTATGATGTATATGCCAAAAAATCGAAATTTAAAAATAAAAATCGACCTGTTTGGGATTTTTCCTTCAATTGTATTGGACGCAGTGTATTATATTCTATTTATTTGATAACGTCAAATTTTATAATACATGATCGGAGCAGTAGCCACTTTATGTCACTTGCTGTTGCGTGAAGTAAGTTTTCGACTTATTTCGTTTGCGTTCGTATGATGACGCACGGGTAAATAACCATGGACTTAACTGTATAGAGTGATTAGCGCGCTAATAACCGGCAAAATAACGCAAAATATGGAAAACATAATACATTCTGAAGTAAAAGAAGTGAAAAGAAAAGAAGTGAAAGAGAAACTAGTAGAGGTGGAAATTATCGATATAAATGTATAAATTAACATTACATTACATAGTTTCCCACCTCTAGACGTATGTGACAGGAGTATTTTGTGAAATTCTCCTGTCACTCTGACAGTTGTTATACTCCTCCGATACGTCTAAAGATGGAACACTATATGTATTACAATGTTAATTTATACGTTTATATCGATAATTTCCACCTCTGCCAGTTTCATTTCTTTTTACTTCAGAATGTAATATGTTTTCCATCTTTTGCGTTATTTTGCCGGTTATTAGCGCGCTCATCACTGTATATATGCAATTGTATGTATAAATTTTATTTGTCACTCTGGTTATTACATGAGTTATTGGAAAACACGTGGGGTTGACACCCAATTTCACTTTCACTTGGCATTGAATACAATCTGAAGTTTATCATTGCAAAGGACACAAGATCCATCAGTACACATTAAAAATTAACGAGTGAAAGTTTCGAGGGGTTTTTGCAGAATGAAAGTGGTCTGAAATGCGCATTTCGGTTTATCCTTTTAACCCTTGAATAGCCCCATGTCAGTTGAAGTTTGACATTAAAAGTTTTAAAATAAAGCGCACCTTTTTGTTCTAGGTAAGCCAAAGTAATCGAATAAATGGGCAGATAGAGTGTATTGAAAAGTGGAGAAGGAGCTTTTGCGTAAGCACTTTTCAAATAACTTTGGGTAAGTTGAATTTTATTTGGAAAATTTAAAAGATTTTCTTGAATAGTGGATTCATAAATTAGAAACGTTTATTATGTTGTAATTTATTTTTATTTTCTAATATAAGTATTATAATAAATTTTTAATGCTGCTATAAAATGATTTTAAAAGTTTTTATACAAGTTTTAGTTTAAGGTTTCATAAGTTTAACTTCAATCAATTTTTATTATATAATTAGTGCTCAGATTTAGAAAACCGTATTTAATATAAAATGGGCATACTTTCTGTAAATATACTTGTAATATAAGCCCGGCCGCACATCAAAGAAACATGAAACGTAAATTACGTTTCATGGAAATAAACCACTGCTAAACAAATATATATCCGGCCATTTATGAGACTCTCCGAAAATAAAAATGTGTCATGAGCATGAATCACACTCGTTTCATTAGTAGGCGGACTTTGAGATTTTTTTAGCAGTGTTTTCTTTTCATGAAACATGTTTTTCGTTTCATGTTTCATGTTTTTCGTTTCATGTTTCTTTGGTGTGCGGCTTGGCTAATACTTTTTAATATACTAAACTAAAGTGCATACAAATCGGCCCACTTTAAAGTTTTGACTTAAACTGTATTTTTCTTCCCTACAGGATGTCTCAAACTTTTGCTTCAGTTAAAATACATGTTAAACAGTAAAACCGAATATTTTCTTTGTTTCTAAAGATATTAGCGATATTCATAAAAAAAATGTCAACAAAACAGAAGACTACAATACGATTCTGATGTATACTAACATTTGTACCTTCTCTTCTCTACAGGGTGTCTCAAACTTAACATAAGATAAACACTTCTTTTCTTCCATCCGATATAAGTAAAGAAAAAAATAAATTTAAGTAAAAATTTGTATAACTATAACTATGTAAATGCCAAAGAAAAATATAAAAAAATACAAAAAAATAGCAGAATTCGGTAATCTGTTCTCGAAAAAATCAACTGTGAAAATGAGCATAATTTTCTAAATCCGTAACTTAACTCTCTCATTATAAAAATAACAGGCGTACTAAAGAGAACATAGAGACAAATCTCTGTCGGGTAGAAGAACTATGGGCTGACCACTAAAAAAAAAAGAGTGAGACTATAGCATGAAGGGACGGTCGAAGAAAATAGAGACTTATGCAGAATTTCCTCAGAAACTAGAAGGTCGAAAAACTCCTCCCCTATTTTTTCTCCACCGTGAGGATGTAGTAGCGTTATGTAATTTGTTTGACCATTATTACTGCCAAATTATCTGTCTAATGTGCATGTTGTTTTGCTTCAGAGAATGACTAACTAGTCATGACCTTCATTTGGTCTTTCAGATTTTCTTCTGAATTTTTTCCTCGATACGCTGTTTTCAATTATCATTCGTTATACGCCTTCCCTTGGCGGCCTAGACCTACATTTTAAACCCCATTATACGTTTCGAATCGGCTCTTTTGATTGTCCATGTTTCTGAGGCGCACGTGGCGATATGAAATATTAATGCTTGTATGAGGCGTAATTTTGTGATTTTTTGAATGAAAATGTTCTTTCATATTTTGGTGAGTTTGAATGTTGCCGATCTGGCCATAGGAAAGTGTCTACGGATTTCGTTTTCGCATTTTCCACTGTTAGTAGTGACGGAACCTAAGTAATTAAATTGTCTTAAATTACTTTTTACTCTATAATACTACTAATAATAATTCATTGTTTTTAGTTTTAGTTAACTCTGCTTATACATTGCAATATCGATTTCAAACTTGGAGTAAAACAGGTTGTGCTAAAATAGATTATTATTTAATCAACTAATGTTACAAATACATTGCGTAAACTAATGTAGAATTCCCTTTCCAAATAATTAATGTTTGAATATTCCAATTGAGTGACAAAATTAGTCACTTGCTGTAACCAAATGAGCATTTAAACGCTTATGATATATTCGTGATAGAGTTTCGATGAGTTAAATATACATGTATTTGTTGAATTATTATACAGTATGTACTCATGATTATGGTTTCACATTTATTTTGTAACGTCTAAGTCGTAATAAGGCCAGGTTCAGCAACACCACGCTGCTGGGAGGAACGAGGGTAGAAATCTTTCGAATATCCCTAAGGATGATCAAAAGAAAAACGCCCACCGTTCCATCTATCAGAATGGTGCTCTACTCGACTGCTCTGCCCTGGGTTAGTTCGCTGCTCATTCTCTCTTCACTAGGGGTCGACAAGACAAGAATTCTTGTCTTAACAACAACTTCTTGTTTTGTCTTGAGAAAAAATCTTGTCCTAACGTTTTTTTGATATTTTATATCTTGTCTTGACTCAAGAAATTTCAAGATCTTGAAATTTCTTGATTACCCGGTCCGGTGATTCTCCGGCGATATTTTTATTGCCTTGCGCGGACACTGGGGGGAGTCCTGATCGAAAATCTAAATAAATGCAAAATATTAGATAAAGAATGGGTTTTGATCAGTAAATTTTGTCAGTATCTGAGAAGTTTTAAAACACTTTCTTCAATACTCGAAGGCTCGAAGGGGAAAAATATTGTACACTCCCATTGGTGGTATTTGGAGTAAACTTACTTTTAGACAAACTGGAAATATTGGGCACATTAACTTGATAAATTAATTGATAGAAACACTACCGCCGAGTAATTAATTTACTTCATTCAAGTTGCAAGAGATAAAATACTGAAAAACTAATTGGATATACTGTCTAGATGTTATTTTGGATCCTTGGCATAAAGTAGAGGCATATTGCTCTTTATCTTGGAGAAAGCTTCTACAATCAGAGGCAGTACAAAAATTTGAAGAAATATTTAAAGCTGTCTATTTCAATAACTCCCAGGATGATCAACATAATCCAATACCAAAGCCAGCACTTCAGCCAGCAGTCTGAAAAAAGAAGATAACAACTTTGATTTAGATATTACTTACCTATTTAAGAATGCTGACAATGATAACTTACAATCTTGGAAGTATGAAATTAAAAAATACATAAATGAGCCTAGGTCAGAATATACTGGTCTGAGAATATACTTGATTGGTGGAGAAGACACGAAAATATCTACACGTCATTAACGAAAGTGGCCAAGGATTTTCTTGGAACGCCAGAAACATCTGTACCTGTGGAAATGCTATCTTTAAGAGCAGCTTTAACAATAACTGGTTCGTCCACATAAGTAGGAATAACAATTTTTAATTTTCTTGTTTTTGTAAAGAATATTTTAATTCATTTTCTTTTCAATATTATGGGACACCCCGTATATACGAGTAGGCCAATACCTAATTCAGTGAGTATGTATTAATTTTTATCATTATTTTCAAGTAAAAACCTTAAAGTTTTTTGTATGTAATTACCTGCCTACTCGCCTCATTTTAAAAAGACAATTCGCCAACCAACTCTCTTGGTTAATAGTCACTTACAATCATTCCGAAAAGTGTATAGAAACTCAATATAGTCCTCGCGAGTGATTTATACTTTATACTACTCAGCAATAGCAGTACGAAAAATAGCAGGCCTGCTCCAGCTTGTGCAACGAGAAATGACAAGGTAGGAAATATTTTTATTACAATTTACTTTAAGGTCTGGTTTTTTTACTGTTATTTTTTTTATTCTATTTTAAATTCACCCTATGCTAAACAGTCCACTAATAAAGCTCACTGAGTTAGTAATCTCCTCCAAGATAATTTATTGATCCGTTACGAGCCTGATAGATCCATTTTCTATATTTTTTTCTTGCATTTTTCATTTTTCTAAGAGGGTAATATAGTCGGGGAAAGTTTCTTTTAAACCTGAATTGTTTGATTTTATTGTCATACTTTGCTAATTTACAAAGATCAGAATCAAATTCAGGTTATTTAACCGCATTTCCTTTGACTTTATTTTTTGTTATTCTTTAACATAAGGCGATAAAATATTCTTTACAAAATTAAAATCACGTATCAATTAGTACATTGGTTTTTTGTTTGTGCCGATCGTTAGTGGTACCTATACCTCAGTTAATGTTGTTTTTTAAGTAAAAAAGGAACACATTAATGTAAAAGTAATTATTATTAAATTGTCAACGTCGGCCAATAGACAAATTTTGTTATAATAATTATTATACAGGTTGACTCTATTATAGATGAAACTGTGTGTTTATTTTACACAGTAATTTTTATTTAAAGGGTTTATGTTTTATAATTATTTTTTGTCTATAAATATTCAAATAGCAGAGGACATAGTTTTCTATTTTATTAGCACAAAGTTCGGTTGTATTTTATTAATTTTCGTGTGGTGAACCTATTTTATTTCCTAACGCTAATTTCATATTTTTCTAAATTTATTAATTCTACATTTAAATTTACAAAATGGCAGATAAAATTAAAAAATATCAATCTTTAAGACAAGTTGAAGTGCAACAAATGACTGAAATTCATGCTGTTGCTTTAAAGGTAGCTGCTGACGATAAGAATTTTTACCCGGTTTTGGAAGTTATGTATGAAGGATTGGAAAAAATTCGTGACAATTTTTATGATCTTCATAATAAAATAATTATGTTAGTTTCTGAGCAAGATAATGAGGACGCGCTATTTAAAGTCGAAGATGATTGCCGTAGTAATTTTGACAAATTATATTATAAAATTAAATTAACATACGTGCAAGCCTTTAGAAAATCTTCAACATCAAGTCAGCAAACTACATCAACTTCACAGTCTCAAAATCCTTTACCTATAAATTATTTTAATTTACCGAAACCGGAATTGCCATCTTTCAGTGGAAAAATAACTGAATTTAGAAGTTTTATAGATCAGTTTGATGCTCGCGTTCATACTCTTACTTACTTACAACCAATTGACAAATTTAATTTGTTACTATCGTGTTTAAAGGGTGCAGCGCGCGATGCTGTGGATCATATTGACATCACAGCAAACAATTATCCAATTGCCTATGATCTGCTTTGTGAAAGGTTTAATAATGTTAGGGTAATCGCTGCCAATTTATGGAATAACCTTGAAAGTTCACCACAACTGACTTCAGAAGATCCAAAAGAACTACGCAAGTTGTTAGATACATTTTCGAAAAATGTGGCATCTCTAAATAAGCTAGGACTACCCACAGTACATTGGGATTTTATACTTGTTCAAATGATTTTAAAACGATTAACTGTTTCTTTAGTAACACGTTTTGAGCTTTTTCATAATAATTCAACCATCCCAAGCTATAAAAAACTGATTGATTTTTTAAATCAAAGTTGTCTCGCTTTAGATAATATTGATTTTCACACTAAACCAAAATCTAACTTTTCTAAAAAACCTAATTCTTCCAAATCTACATCATTGCTTGCTCAAACAGAACCTGAACCAAAATGTTCTATCTGTAAAACTAATGATACCCATGCCATTTATAAATGCTCCGTTTTTTTGGCAAAATCTCCTGTAGATCGATTTCAATTAATAAAAAAGAACAAGATGTGTATTAACTGTCTTGGATCACATCGTTCTAGCCTATGCAAATCTACATGGACTTGTCACTCGTGCCATAAAAAACATCATACACTCCTTTGCTTCTCCTCTTCTAAGAAAGAAGAGAATGTTCAAGATTCGGCGGCATCCACTTTAAATTCAACGACTGGATCATCCGTTTCTGTGTGTTTTTCCTCCGCTGATAAAAGTACTTTGCTTTCCACTGCATGTATTGAGGTGCTTGATTGTCACGGTAACTACCAACCTGTTAGGTGTCTGTTAGATTCGGGAAGCATGACGTCCTTCATCTGTCAAAAGACCCTTAGGCGTTTAGGTTTACGTCCCATGAAAACTTCAGCTAACATCCAAGGATTAGGTTCTATGCAGTCGACCACTAATTTAGGTGGGGTTACCATTTCTTTTAAACCAGTACGTAAATCTTCTCCTATTTTGACAACCGATGCGTTAGTCTTGACAAAAATATGTGAGGATCAGCCTTTATGTAATTTAGAAGTTAATACTTGGCCCCATATTGCTAATTTAAAGTTAGCAGATGATAACTTCTTTCGTAGAGGATCCATAGACATTCTTTTAGGAGCTGATGTATTCTCTAAAATTCTTTTGGATGGACGTATTTACGGCAATCAAGATGAACCTGATGCAATTAATACTATATTTGGCTATGTGCTTATGGGAAAAGTAAATATTTCAAAGGCACCTACTCTTACTTCTTTATTTTGCCAAGTTGAAGATACGGTTTCTTTGGATCAGCAAATAAAGAAATTCTGGGAATTAGAAGCAGTCCCTGAAGTTTTTTGCTTAGCTCCTGATGACGCTAAAGTGGAAAATATGTTTATGAATACTTATAAGCGTGAACAATCAGGACGCTTTGTAGTAGATCTACCTTTTAAGGAAGAAAATCCTGTCTTTCCTAATATTAGATCACTTGCTCTTAGTAGGTTTTATTCATTAGAAAGAAGGCTTCAAAAATCTCCTGAACTTTATGACCAATACCGCACCTTTATGAAGGAATTTGTTGAGCTCGGTCACATGGAACCTGTCCCATTGAATAACTTCGATTCACCTTATGTTTACTATTTATCGCATCATTGTGTTTTAAGACCTGAAAGTCTAACAAGTAAATTAAGGGTCGTTTTTAATGGTTCCGGGCATCTTCCAAATCAACCCTCACTCAATGACAAATTATTCACTGGTCCTAAGCTTCAGACTGACATCTGTACAATTTTGATTAATTTTCGATTGCATGGTTATGTAATTACGGCCGATATTTCTAAAATGTATAGGCAAATTTTAATTAATCCTACTCAAACAGATTATCAAAGAGTACTTTGGCGTTCTAATAATTCTGAACCTGTTCGAGATCTTCGTATCAACAGAGTTGTTTATGGTCTCTCTTGTTCTCCTTATCTTGCTATTAGATGTCTACATCAGTTGGCTAATGATGACGGGGATTCGTTTCCTCTAGCAGCCGAGGCACTTAAAACTGGAACCTACGTTGATGATATCGTTTCTTCCTGTCCTAGTTTCGAAAATGCCTTAGCACTAAGAGACGAACTTATTGCCTTACTTGCCAAAGGAGGTTTTGAGTTGAAAAAATGGTCCAGTAATGTACCCGATTTATTGAAAGGATTAGCTGTATCAGATTTAGCAATAAAACCTCTTACATTTAATGATGATATTTCGTCCAAAACACTTAAAGTATTAGGGTTGGAATGGGACGCTTCTTCGGATACATTTGCTTTTAAAGTTCAAGTTTTAGACTCTTCTTGTACAAAACGTCATCTTTTGTCCAATTTAGCAAAAATATTTGATCCTCTTGGATTTTTATCTCCAATAACATTTCTAATTAAACACCTTATTCAAAGAATATGGACTCAAAAGATTGGTTGGGATGATGCTCCATCAAAAGAAATTATCCGTTTGTGGAAAAAATACATTGATGATGTAGCATATTTGAGTAAATTAAATTTACCTCGTCGTTTATTAATTGACGATATTTTACGCTTAGAAGTTCACTGTTTTGGTGACGCTAGCGAGAAAGGTTACTGCGCTGTTTTGTACTTTCGATGCTTATCACCTTCAGGCCAACCTTTTGTTTCTTTTATTATAGCTAACTCTAAGGTCGCACCCATTAATAAGGGACTTACTATTCCCAGATTAGAATTGTCTGCTGCGGTTTTAGTGGCTCGACTAGTCTCCTTTGTTTCTTCTGTTATTAAAGATAAAGTAGAAATCAAGGAAATATACTGTTATTCTGATTCTGCTGTTACATTACGTTGGTTACAATCTTCCCCTCATCAGTGGAAAACTTTTGTGAGCAATAGAGTAGCTTTTGTGCAGGATCGAGTAACTTCTTCATGTTGGCACTATGTTCCTTCTGAAGAAAATCCTGCTGACATTGGTTCAAGGGGTTGCTTACCCTCTGAGTTAATTAACTGTTCCAAATGGTGGGTGGGGCCAACCTTCTTACAATCTGATCCGCTAACGTTCTTTGAACTTAATTCAAAGGAGTCTACTAATGTAAATTTGGAAGTGCTGACTGTCGCATTGATTGCTGAAATTCCCAATAATTTTTTAGATATTTTATTGGATCGTCATTCGTCTTTAAATAGGTGTGTTCGATGTTTGTGTTACATTATTCGTTTTTTCCATTATGTAACCAAAAACCGATATGGTAATCTGGAAATAGGTTGTTTAAGTTTATTGGAGCAACATAACTCCTTACTGGTTTTTGTTAAACGAACACAGCAGATCTTTTTTAATACTTTAATAAATTTTATCCAAGATAAACAGCTGCTTCCAAAAAATTTAAGAAAGCTTTCACCTTTTATCGATGCAAAGGGAATTCTACGTGTAGGTAGTCGCCTAGCTAATGCGCCCATTTCGTATGATCGCAAATTTCCGGCATTACTTCCTAACAGTTGTAAATTAACTGATATGATTATTGAATCTACTCATCTGCAATATCTACACGCCGGGCTTCAAACTGTTCAATACCTAATTTCTCAGCGTTTTTGGATTATATCTTCCAAACGAGCCATTCGTAGAGTACTGTCTAAATGTGTTAAATGTTTTAAGGTGAATCCTTTGTCTCCAGTTCCGTTAATGGGAAATCTACCGCTAGCTCGAATATCTCAACTAAAACCTTTCAGTAATGTTGGAGTTGATTTTGCGGGCCCTTTTCCTATAAGAGCTTCCAAACTTCGAAAGTCTCAAACTCTTAAAGCGTATTTGTCGCTTTTTATTTGTTTCTCAACAAAAGCTCTTCATTTAGAGCTCGTATCTGATTTATCCACTGACGCGTTTTTAGCTGCGTTTAAGCGATTTGTCAGTCGTAGAGGCCGATGTCAACATGTTTATAGTGACAATGGCACTAACTTTGTTGGAGCCAGAGCAGAACTTAACAGATTGGCATCACAAGCTGCTTCTCATGAATCTATTCAATGGCATCTCATTCCCCCTTCTTCTCCACACTTTGGAGGTTTATGGGAATCTAATATTAAGACGGTAAAGGGTCATTTAATTCGCACAATTGGAGAACAAGTACTAACTTTTGAAGAGTTATATACTATTTTTTCTCAAATTGAGGCCATCATGAATTCGAGGCCAATATGCCCGTTAAGTTCAGACCCAAACGATCTTAGTGCGTTAACTCCAGGACATTTTTTGACCATGGAGCCTTTGAGTGCTCCGCCCGAAGAAACGTTGCTCGATGTTCCGCACAATCGGTTGAATCGTTGGCAATTATTAAATAAGTTGCACCAACAGATTTGGGAACGGTGGTCTAAGGAGTACCTCCAAACTCTTCATCAAAGGGCTAAATGGAATTCTCCGTCTCCAAACGTCCAACTAGGTACCTTAGTGGTAATCCGCCAAAATAATATTCCCCCGCTACAATGGCCTTTGGGCCGTATAATTGAGGTTCATCCTGGATCTGATGGTATAGTTAGAGTGGCCACAGTGAAAACTAATAGTGGTATATATAAACGCTCTATAGTAAAATTATGTCCTTTGCCTTTTGAGCCGTAACAATACTGCGTATTGTGGTGGGCGGTTGTGGTTCGTCCACATAAGTAGGAATAACAATTTTTAATTTTCTTGTTTTTGTAAAGAATATTTTAATTCATTTTCTTTTCAATATTATGGGACACCCCGTATATACGAGTAGGCCAATACCTAATTCAGTGAGTATGTATTAATTTTTATCATTATTTTCAAGTAAAAACCTTAAAGTTTTTTGTATGTAATTACCTGCCTACTCGCCTCATTTTAAAAAGACAATTCGCCAACCAACTCTCTTGGTTAATAGTCACTTACAATCATTCCGAAAAGTGTATAGAAACTCAATATAGTCCTCGCGAGTGATTTATACTTTATACTACTCAGCAATAGCAGTACGAAAAATAGCAGGCCTGCTCCAGCTTGTGCAACGAGAAATGACAAGGTAGGAAATATTTTTATTACAATTTACTTTAAGGTCTGGTTTTTTTACTGTTATTTTTTTTATTCTATTTTAAATTCACCCTATGCTAAACAGTCCACTAATAAAGCTCACTGAGTTAGTAATCTCCTCCAAGATAATTTAATAACAAAACCAAAAAATATGCTAGTTGTTGACTTCATGAGAAGTGTTATCTGCCTTAATTCATGGCTTATCAATTCCGATTTAAAAATGTGCTTAATTTGTTATTTAAAATAAAATCTAGTTTGCAATTTTATTTTCAACAGGGTCAGGTAATTATCATTAATTATTATTTTTAATTTATATTTTGTAAATCGTTATAGCAAAAAAAGCGTTCGATAAAATTAAAATATGTTATGTTAAAATGATCTCATCTTTTTCACAAATAAATTCGTTTTAGAGTCTTAATTATTAGTCAAGATATGTCAAGATTTATTGCTTCCTTGACAAGAAATTTTGGTATTGATATAAAATTTCTTGTCGTGTATTGAAATCTAAAATTACTTCTTGTCTTGATATTATCTTGAAATAACAACAAGATCAAGACAAGATCTTGAAATTTTCAAGAAATTGGCGACCCCTACTCTTCACACTCATCCCAGAAAAGCACAGGACATAAAAAAAATTACAAAATTTTCTTTTTCTTCTCCTTTTGTATAGACATGACTCTGTCTTTCCTTCAATGTGCGTCTAGTAAGTTGTCGTTCCATCGTTTTCGTGGTCTTCCCACTGATCGTCTTCTTATTGGAGAACCATCTCTCGCCGTTTTTACTACTCTATTTGTTGTCATTCAGCTTATGTGGTCATTCCATTCTACTCTTCTGTTTCCTACCCAGTTATTAATGATCTCCACCTTCCATCTCTGTCATATAGGGGAAGGGAGGGCAAGATGGAAGGCTTAACTTTATGATGTGTAAAAAAATAAAACAACGTAATACAAAACTTCCATTTTAATCATTCTTGAAAGAGACCTTATACAGTTACAAAACTCAGCCATTAAATATTATTAATAATAAGTAGAATTTTTTTTATGAGTAATTAAAAAATAATGTCAAAAATTCCATCTTACCCTTACCCTGAGGGCAGGATGGAAAGCTTGTTCGGGCAAGATGGAATGTAGAGGAAAGCACTACATTTTACAGTTTACACACATAAAACTGCTATCTTCTGTGTCGGTACAAAATTCATGTGCCCAACCATTACATATAGGACATTGTACCCAGTCCGCTGTGGGTGGTTCCAGATAACGTTCACCACATACACAGAACACATCATTTTGTGAAGACTGTTCTAAATGTTGTACAATATTTTTAACTTTTTCTGTTTTTGTCCCTTTTCCTTTACCTTTTCTTTTATTCTCGCAGGTTTATATTTCCTTGCTGTTATTTTTGCCTAACTATTATCTTCCAACTTGCCCTAAGTTGCAATTTTCCATCTTGCCCATATGCCCCTTTCCAATAAAAATATCAATATTTTAAAAATGCTTTATTATTTCTCTTATATCAATTCAGATAACCTGTACCTAGTAGATACTTTGTATAAATGCATAATACTAATATTATACACCTTGTTTAAATAATCGGATCACAAAAATTCAATAATTGCGTAATATTTAACTGCAAAAATAAGAAGGAAGCGTGTACACCCATTAGATGACCTGAACTGATTGAGCCGTCGTTTGTAAATGGAAGAGGTTCGCCTGCATCTGTGTGAGTGTGGATCCGGGCGCTTCATTGCGCAGTTCGGGTTTTATAGGTAATTTCCATCTTGCCCTATCCTTCCATCTTACCCTCCTTTCCCCTATCTGTACTTCTAGCTCTGTCCCATAGAGTCTTACCATCGATTTTTCGGAAGGATTTCATTTCCGCTATTTCAAGCAATATTTTTGTCCTATCTGTTCATGTCATCACTTGTTCTATTATTTGACCCTCCAGCTCCAATTTACATCTTATTAGACTTGCTGTTATAATCAAGCATTTTGTCCTTTTTGGCAAAATTCTCTTCTTCTCTTCTTCTTCTTTTTATATAGACATTACTCTGTCTGTTTTTCAATGTGCCTCCAGTAAGTTGTCATTCCATCGTTTTCGTGGTCTTCCCACTGATCGTCTTTCTATTGGGGAACCGTCTCTCGCCGTCCTTACTACTCTATTTGTTGTCATTCGGCTTATGTGGTCGTTCCATTCTACTCTTCTGCTTTTCACCCAGTTATTAATGTTGTCCACCTTGCATTTTCTTCGTATATCTGCACTTCTAGCTCTATCCCACAGCGTCTTACCATCGATTTTTCGCAACGTTTTCATCTCTGCTGTTTCTAGCATTATTTTTGTCCTTTCTGTATCAGGTCGCGTTTCTGCCGCGTAGTCATTATTGGTCTGATGACTGTTTTGTAAATTCTGCCTTTCACTTCTTTGCCGATGTTTTTATTTCTCCATATTGTTTCATTCAGGCAACCTGCGGCTCTGTTTGCTTTGTTCACCTGATCTTCCACTTCTGTTTCGAGCTTTCCGTAACTGCATAGTGTGATGCCTAGATATTTAAACTCCATGACTTGTTCTATTATTTGACCCTCCACTCTAATTTACACCTTATTAGATCTGCTGTTATAACCATGCATTTAGTCTTTTTTGGGGAAATTAACATGTTAAATTTTCTAGCGGTTATATTAAATTCGTGCAGCATACGTTGTAAATCATCTTCACTTTGAGAGACTAGTATTGCGTCGTCTGCATAGCAGATTATTTTAAGTTGTTTTTCTCCCATTTGGTATCCTTTTTTTGTTCTTACTTTTTGAAGATATTCTTCTTTAGCGGCGAATCGATTGAGGGTAAAATTTGAATGATCCCCGCGCATGCGCACACCGACAGTATGGTATTAGTTGTTATACGGGCTCTGATTGGGTGTTGAAATTTTGAAATAATCTGTCAATAATTGTTCAATATGGAGGTTATCGGTAAAAAAAATATTGTATAATATTAGTTTTTATTGATGTCCGGACAGAAATAAAATCAAATTTATAATTATAGTGACTTTTTAAATAGTTTTGAAAAGCTGCAGGTACGTAATTCTAAATGTTTCAGTTGGAAATACCTAATAGTTTCAATACCTATCTATTTGGAAAATGTAAACAAAATAATGTATTTACCTATTAGTATGCAATGCTTTAATAATTTACATAATCTGATTACGAACAAACTTTCTACAAATCTTCATCTCATATATCGTTTTCTTACTCTATATTTTGTTGTATTTTATTTCGACAAAAATCAAACTAATAATTTTATTAAATTCATATTAATTTATGGTGTAAACGTTTAGTTTGTGTATATTCCCACATGACGTATACGAGAGTTTGGTGCAGTTTGAAATGGCGTCAACTTTCTTACGGCGCGGTAGACGTGGAGTGGGTTCAAGCCCCAAGCAAATTATTATTTTTTAATTTTTTTTTATAGATTTTATGATTGTAAGTATATTATTATTTAATTTTTGAAGATATTCTTCTTTTTTGAAAGTGGTAGATAAGAAAGTTAGTTGGATTTTTAAACAAAATAAGTACAAAATAACTTTTTAAATATATTTACTTCGTTTAAATTACCTATTATATAATAGAAGAATATCTTCTTACGTGCGTACAAAGTACACACACATTCTTTTTTTATTATTTCGTCCATGATCAGGTTGAACATCAGAGGACTTAGGGATTAGGGAATCTCCCTGTCTTCTCCCATTACCAGCTTCAATTGGGTCAGTCAGTTAGTTCCTAGAGGTACCTCTCTTGCGTACAATAAATGGATAACATCCTTTAATTTTACCCTGTAAACATGTTAAATTTTCTGGCGGTTATTTTAAATTGGTGCATCATATTATGTTGTAAATCATCTTCACTTTGAGAGATTAGTATTGCATCGTCTGCATAGCAGAATATTTTAAGTAGTTTTTCTCCCATTTGGTATCCTTTTTTAGTTCTTACTTTTTTTATTTCGTCCATTACAAAATCATGATAGATATATTTATTTATGTAGGTAATCAAAATTAACAAAAACTACATTATTAACAATGAGAAACGAAAATAAATTTCTAAATTGCGACTCAAAGTTTTTGCTAGTTGCCGGTATGAAATAATTAAGATTAGTTCGTTTCTGACGGAATCAAGTAGTCCTCCAGATAGGGTTTTGATCACTGTGGAAATTAGCCGCTGCTAGTATTTGTTGTGTGGCTCAAAAAATGTTAGTCTATCTTGTAATGTTAATAGTGGCCATTACAGGTTGATGGTTGGATTCCAATCAGCGGGTAAAATTTGTTCTTTGAATAATCCATAGAGAATTATCATCATCATAATTGGCTCGACATCATAAGTGGCTCGACAATCCGTTGTGGATATTGGGCTGCTCGCAAAGAAGTCACCACTCCTTTCGATTCATGGCAACTTCCCTTCATCTTCTGACCCCTAGAATCTTTAGGTCTTTTTCAACATCATCAATCCATCTTCTTAGTGGTCGTCCTCTACTTCTTGTGGCCTATGGTTTTGAAAATATTAATTTCTTAGTGTATTCGTGATCTAATATCCTAAAAATGTGTTCAGCCCATTTAGTCTCTGCACTTTAACGAATTTCACAATATCTGGATCCGTGTATAACTGATAAAGTTCAAAGTTGTATCTTCGATGCCATTGCCCATTTTCATTTACGGCCCCAAAAATTTTTCTAAAAATGTTTCTCTTCAAAAAAAAACAAAAAATCTTTCATCACTTTGAGATAAGGTCCACGTTTCCGCCTCATATATCAAAACCGGTCTTACTAAGGTCTTGTATACAGTGATGAGCGCACTAATAACCGGCAAAATAACGCAAAAATGGAAAGCATATTAAGTTGTGAGATAAAAAGGGATGAACCTAGTGGAGGTGTTAAATTTAGCGATAGTATCTTATAGACTGACATTATATTGATTGTTTCCCACCTTTTGACTTATCGGACGAATTTGAGAAATGCCACTGTCACAGTGAGAGTTTTAATTGACATACTACTCTGATACGTCTAAAGGTGGGAAACAATCAATATAATGTCAATTTATATGTTACTATCGCTAAAATAACAACTCTACTAGTTTTATTTCTTTTTATCTCACAATTTAATATGTTTTCCATCGTTTGCGCTATTTTGCCGGTTATTAGCACGATCATCACTGTATATTGAGCTTTAATACACGCTTTATATTTTTATTTTTTAAATGTTTATGGAGACAGTGAACAGTTTTGTTTGCAATTGCTATGCGTCTTTTTATGTCGTCGCTTGTCGCGTTTATGTGAATTCCTTGACTTGCTAAAAGGTATGGTTTGTATTTTTGTTGGATATTTCGGGAGTTTTTAGAAACCAAATCTGGTTTTTTTCCTCGTTTGCCACAAGTCCTAATTCAATTACCGTGTCCGCAGGCTTTGTAAAACACTGCACCATATCTTTCATACTTCTGCCCACTATCACTATATCGTCAGCGAATTCGAGAATTTTCGTCGATCTATTAAAAATAGTCCCATTTATTCTAATATTGAATTTTCTGACTGCCTTTTCCAAGGCAATATTAAAGAGGAGACACGCAAGCGCATCTCCCTGTCTTAGACCGTTATTAATGTCAAAGAACGTAGAGTTTTCTCCTTGAATTCTAACGCACGAGCTTATGTTTTGCATTGTTAGTTGGGTCAACTTAACTATTTTAGGTGGGATCCCAAAGTCTATCATTGCATTATATAATGCAATTCTTTTAACATGCTTTGAAGTCGACGAAGAGATGGTATCTATATTATATTTTAGTGACTTTTCTAGTCTGCCTATGTGCTTGCATTTGATGCATAGTTCACTATCCAGCAGTAAATCCGCATTTATATTGACCTACAATAGCCTGTGATAAAGGTTTAAGTCTTTCAAACAATACATTGCCGAAAATTTTATACGCAGGTGCTAACAAAGTAGTGCCTCTATAGTTATTACAATCCAGTTGATCACCTTTTTTATGCAAGGAACATATTACTCCCTTTGGCCACTCTTCTGGTACCAATTTATTCTGTCATATAAGAACTATCAGTTTATAGATTGCTGCAAAAGTTGATCACCACCTTTTTATATATTTAATAACATATTTCGTTGACTCCTGAAGCTTTATTGTCTCGAGTTTTAGGATGGTATTTGACACTTCTTCTCTTGTTGGGTCTTCACTGTGTATTTGATGATGTAGATTTTGTTGATTTTCTATGTTGTAACCTCCTGCAATATCGTTTATATTTAGATGTTCGCTGAAGTGCCCATCTGTTAAGGACTGAGTTTTTGTCTTGTAGAATTTCACCGTTAGTGTCTCTACAAATTTTTAATCGTGGTTTAAATTCTCGACGGCTATATAATAAGGATTTGTAGTATTTTCTCGTTTCATTTTTATCAAATAAACTTTGTCCATATCCATGTCCAAATCCATAGGGAATCTCTCTCTTTAATCCTGACCCCCAAAGGGAGTGTAGTGGTCGACGTGATGTCGTGTATTGTCCGTCTCCAAAGATCTCTGTCTCTGGTCATTTCTTTTAACTCATGCATATGTCTTTTGCATATTCCTGTAATCTGATCGATCCATCTTGTTGGGGATCTTCCTCGTGATCTTCGGCCTTCCACCTTTCCTTGTATAATAAGTCTTTCCATGTTTTCTGTGTTGGCTCTCATAACATGTCCAAAGTATTTTAATTGTTGGAGATGGACTTTACTGGAGAGCCGTTGGCTAACTTTTAGCTCTCTTAAAATCGAATTATTTGTTCTATGGTCGGTCCAAGGAATTCGTAGCATTCGTCTCCAACAGAACATTTCAGTGGCGTCTATCTTTCTTCTTTCCGAATTTCTCAGGGTCCAAGAAAATTTCTCAGGGTCCAGTCCGTAGAGAATGGTGACTTCAAATTGTTCAACAATGGTGGATTCAAGTTGTTCCTCAAGGTAGTGCCGTTGGACTCAACTTTTTCCCCAAGGTATTGCTAGTAGATTTAAGTTGTTCCCCAAGGTAGTGCCGGTGGTTTCAAGTTGTTCGCCAAGGTAGTGGCTAGAAAATTCATACAGAGGTCAGTTTTCTTCCAAGAGAAAAGCTTGATCTGAAATAAAGCTGAGTATCCAAAGAAAAATGGTCTCAACAAAATCTCTGATCACAGCGTTGCATTATTAAAAATAAATTGATCAAGACAGAACTTTATTAATAAAATATTATGGCTATGTAAAAGAAATAAGGTACCTAATATACATATGTTAAAAAAAAGAAATAAAGGTAAAAATTGAATTCAGTTCAGTTTTTCCTGTATTTAGCTATTTTAAAAAAATACCATTATTTAAAATGCGATGAATGACTAAAATTTCAAAATATTTATGTATCTTCTTCTTATGGTGCCTATCCGTTACGGATGTTGGACACTAACATGGCTATTCTGGCTTTGTTGACTGCTGCCATGAAAAGTCCGGTAGTGGTTAAGTTAAACCATTTTCGCAGGATATGCAGCCAGGATACCTTCTTCGTCCTGGACCTCTTTTCCCATGCACTTTACCTTGAAGTATGGTCCGAAGTAGGTCATATCGTTGTTCATTGCGCATTATATGGCCCAGGTATTCCAGTTTGCGACGTTTTATGGTTACGACTAGCTCGCGCTCTTTACCCATTCTATGTAGAACTTCTTCGTTGGTAACTCTGTCTATCCAGGAAATCCTCAACATGCGTCTATAGCACCACATCTCAAATGCTTCGAGTCTCTGTAGTGATGCTTCAGTTAAGGTCCATGACTCCACGCCATATAAAAGAACGGAGAGTACGTAGCATTTTAGTAAACGAACCTTTATTTCCAATTTTATATCGTGGCTGTTAAAGAATTTTTTCATGTTGACGAAAGCTAATCTTGCCTTCTCGATCCTTATCTTAATTTCCGTCGATTGGTCCCACTGTTTATTTAAGTTTGCACCCAAATAACAAAAGTTGGCGATTTGTGTTATAGGTTGTTGGTTAACTAGTAATTGACCGGGTGGTATCCTATTTTTGCTTATAACCATGTATTTGGTTTTTTTGATGTTAAAATCAAGCCCGAACCTGCTACTTACTTCTGCCACCCTGGAGACAAGCGTCTGCAGACCTTCAAGACTGTCTGCAAAAATGACAGTATCATCAGCGTATCTTATGTTGTTCAATCGTTCTCCGTTTATAAGTATTCCCTCGTCTATGTCCGTTAGCGCTAGGTTCATAATGTGCTCTGAATATGTATTGAACAGTAATGGGGACAATATACATCCCTGTCGCACACCTCTTTTTATCTTTATGTCGTCTGTTAACTGACCCCCTATTCTAACAGCTGCAGTTTGTTCGTAATAGATATTGTTTATTATACGGCGATCTCTGCCAGGGCCGGACTGGCACATAAAAAAGGCGCCAACCCAAATCCTAAAAAAGGCGCCAGACCCCACCTTCTTTACATCAAACTTTTTTCAAATCCTAACGGATGTATTTTCAAGTAACGCTATAAATATTACTAGTGATTTTTTTAAGTTTATTTTAATTTGAATCCATAAAGTAATATACTATTTTTATTGGAAATAGTAAATTATATTAAGATGCCATAAAAATATAGCTTCAGTTTTCTAGTATTCCTTTTACTCCGTTACATTTTTTGGTAATCTCTGGAGATTTAAAACAAATTTTTGAAAAGTTTGAGTAATTTTTCAACTGCTTCTACAGAGGAATCTACTGGTTCAAAAACAATTAATAAAAAGCATGATTGGTGTTCAATATAAGTCACTTTTTGAATTTTTTCAAATTTTTAGAGCGCTCTAACACTCCATATAATAGAAGAGTAAACCTAGATAAAATATCCGCAACCACACGGTGTCAGGCGATCCGTGCCTGAGTGGTGAATGACCTAGATCAGACAGCCGCAAACGGAGCCCTCGGAGAAATGACGAAACCCTTTGAAATTTGAAATTCAAGCCTTAACGTAAGTAAGGGCGCACTGCCTCGCCGGACAGTATAATTCTCCCCTACTCATGGGAACTATATGGATAAGTATTTAATGACGCAGGAAAAAATAAAACAAAACGAAGGGACAATGGAGCGAGTCACCGGTGGTGATACACGCTGGAACAAGCTATGAATGAGATGATAATATTGTGTTCATCAGTAATGAAGGGAACAAAGGGAAAGTACTCAGCGAAGAAGAAAAGAGGAAGGTGATTTCGGAAAAAGGGGATCTGTTGGAAGAATTCCGTTCAGGGGTAGGGACCTGAACAAGACGGAGCTTCCAGCGGAGGCAACCTTGCAAAGGAGCTACTCACTCGGGGAGAAAAGATCTAGAGAGAAGGAGTGGAGTTCCGAAATAACGGCTACGGTAAGAGCAATGAATAAACTTACCAGAGTTACAAATAATTTAGTGAAACTAATGTCCGACCATAAGAACACAAAAGTCGAAATCAAGAATGAGGTAAAAAACCTTAATAGAGTCACCAAAGACATCTTCTTCTTTTTGTATAGACATGACTGTTTGTTTTTTCAATGTGCCTCTAGTAAGTTGTCGTTCCATCGTTTTCGTGGTCTTTCCACTGATCGTCTTCCTATTGGAGAACCGTCTCGCGCTGTCCTTAAACTATCGAAGACCACTGTCCACCGAAGACATGGAGGGCACTTTCAGAGAAGTCGCCCTCGGCGGCATTGAGAACCGAAATATAATAGTGGAGAAAAGCGGTGAGGAAGGAACGACTAAGAGGCGGCAGGCATGTCCACACAAATGGACTTCGAAGAGTTCTTTCTTGAATAACTTAGTGAAAGAAAGATACAAATGATCGCAACGGTCCTGAACTCAAGGGAAAGAGGCTTTGAAAAAATTAACATTATAAATTCGAATAGGAAGAAGATCCTTTTACTTTACGGTCGTCAAACCGGGAAGGGAAAATAAACCTTCAGGCGACTTAGTAATGGTCTTGGAACCTGGACTTCTAGGTGAAGGGGAAAGGTTTAACGACCTGACCAGGAAAAACCGAAACTGGTAGTAAGTGCAGTAGGTACATACAGACCAAGAGACCTACCACTTAATTCTATGATCACGAACGTCCGGGGCTATCAGGACCAGGTGGATATATTTAATATAGACAGTGATGTCAAAAAGGAAGAAATTCTGAGACAGGTTCTCAGGTATACCGGCAGCAGAAAATCTCAAACTCGTCTCTATAAGGGAAAATAGAGAAGGCAGATACAGTTTCGCCATGTTAATCGCCAACGTCAAGGGGACTTGATAGGGCACGTTAAGAAGAAGAAGAGAAAGCAACACAAAAGTCAGTCAGACTGACGCGCATCGCAGCTAAAAAAGCACTGGAACAAGAACATATTGGCTATAACTCGTGCAAGATACGAAATGGAGACTGCATGTCCAGCGATACTTCAGATGCTTAGAGTTCGGTCATGGTAAAACCGACTGCAAGGGAGAAAACAGAGCGACTCCTGCTACAGATGTGGCAAGGGAGGCCATCAGGCATGAGAGTCCAGTAGTGAGGCGACTTTTTGCCTCACTTCAGTGCCCGGAGTATAAATGGGATGTAAATGATTAGTGGGATGTTACAATATCGGCAAGCTCTTATTTTTAAAGGATGCATATCGAATTTCTTAAACATTTATACCAAACATTAAAATGTCCACTTTTTGCTCATTCTGACAAAGTTGCGTTTCTACTACGCCCATGGGCTTCATTATGTAGGATTCTAGGGCGCAACAATCCTACATGTATAATGTAGTTATGGAGCGCAGAAGACTGCACTCATATATTTTAGGCCAATTGTGAGATGTAAAACTCTTATATATTATAATAGAAAGAGCGGATTTGATACCTACGAAAGGCGCCTGAATCGTAAAATTGGTCTTTGAGGGCGCCGCGCGTCGCATCTAAAATTTATCTAATACGATTATCTAATACCTGATACAAGTTGACAATTTGTATTTTGTTGTACCCAATGGCTTCATTATTTAGGATTCAGAAGCGCAACAGTCCTATATGTATAATGTAGTTATGGAGAGCAGAAAACTACACCTGCCTATTATAGGCCAATTATGGGATGTGACACTGTTTGTATCAAGTATCAGATAATTAAATGGCTTAGATGCAACGCGCAGCTCCCTCGAAGACCATTTTTATAATAAAAACAGCGGAAATTGATACCTACGAAAGGCGCCCGAATCGTAAAAATTATCTTCGAGGGCGTCGCGCGTCGTATCTAAGCTATTTACCTATTATAATAGAAACAGCGGATATTGATATGTACTTACAAAAGGCGCCAGAATCTAAAAATGATCTTCGAGGGCGCCGCGCGTCGTGTCTAAGCTATTTATTATAATATAAAGAGCGGATATTGATACCTACAAAAGGCGCCAAAATCTAAAAATGGTCTTCGAGGGCACCGCACGTCATATCTAAGCTATTTATTATAATAGAGACAGCGGATATTGATACCTAAAAAAGGCAAAGGAATATAAAAATGGTCTTCAAGGGCGCCGCGAGTCGTATCTAAGCTATTTATTATAACAGAAACAGCGAAAATTATTGATACCTACGAAAGGCGCCCGAATCGTAAAAATTACCTTCGAGAGCGCCGCGCGTCATATCTAAGCTATTTATTATAATATAGACAGCGGATATTGATACCTACAAAACGCAAATGAATCTAAAAATAGTCTTCAAGGGCGCCGCGAGTCGTATCTAAGCTATTTATTATAACAGAAACAGCGAAAATTATTGATACCTACGGTAGGCGCCCGAATCGTAAAAATTGTCTTCGAGGGCGCCGCACGTCGAATCTAAGCTACCTATGTAGTATAATAGAAACACCGGATATTGATACCTACGAAAGGCGCCCGAATCGTAAAAATGGTCTTTGAGGGCGCCGCGCGTCGTATCTGTGCTATTTGATTATCTGATACCTGGTAAAAGTTATACTTTGTTGTACCCACTGGCTTCAATATATAGGTTTCTACAGCAGTTTCTGTTTCTTCATTAAGTAAAAACAGTTTTTAGGGGAATGGTTGCCACTTAGTCTTTGTGTAAAGGTTAAAAAAATTTTTTTTCAGCGTTTAATTTTTTTAATGGATATATACTAACGAAGGCAAAAGGCGCACCGGCCCGCGGGCCGGTGGGCCGGCGGCCCAGTCCGGGCCTGATCTCTGCTGTCTAGACCAATTGAATTTAATATTTTCATAAATTCGTCATTTAATATTTTCTAAGTAATGTTTTATTCTATCGAACGCTTTCTGGTAATCAACAAAACACACATATATATCACAATTCACGTCTCAACATCTTTGAAATAGAACTTGTATTGCAAAACGTGCCTCTCGAGTACCCAATGCATCCCTGAAGCCGAATTGTGTGTTTGTCGTTGTGTTCTTCACACTTTTTATATATTCTTTTATGTATAATTTTTAAAAAAAATTTCAGGAGATGGCTCATAAGGCTTATTATTCGATAATCTTCGCATTTTTTGGCATTGGGTTTTTTAGGGATTGTTATAAAAGTTGATCTTAGCCACTGTTGGGGTATTTTTCCACTTTGGTATATATTGTTGAAGATCAAGATAAGTCTTTTGACTTCGTCTTTATCCATAATTTTTTAAAATTCTGAGTCGAACTCGTCTGGTCCTGCAGCTTTTCTCTCCTTAATATTGTTTATAGCAGCTTCTACTTCCGCTTCGAGAATAGGTGGTCCGTTATCGTCATTTTCATTTTGTGTGATGGTGACATTCCTATCGTCTTCAAATGTTGTTGTCACATAGTTCATCCATGTTGTTTTTGTTTCTTCAATATCAACTATTGGATTTCCTTGAGCGTCTGTTAAGTGTCCCGGCCTTTTTGATTTATAGATGCCTGCTGCTTCTTTGATCTTTTTGTGGAGGTTGAAGGAATCGTGTTTACGTTCCAATATCTCGATTTCTTCACACTGTTCTTAGTGCAGTCACTGAAGGTTTTCACTTCCGATTTCGTTGAACTTCCATCGATTTTCATGAAAATTGGTGAGTAATTAGAGGATACCTCAAGGAACAAAGGTGACGTGATGCCAACTTGCGCTTTTACCCTGGGGGTGGATGTCACCCCTTCTCGGGGGTGAAAATTATTTTATTAAAAATAATACCATAAGTCGATAGAGGGACAAATTATAAGCAAAATTTGTTATATAAAGTTATTAAAATAAATCAACACTTTTTGAATTATTAAAGACCAAAAATTTTATTTTTTCGTAAAAAATGCATGTTTTAAATCGGTTTTTCACGTATAAATCAAAAACTATAAGCTTTTACAAGAAAGTTATTATTACTGAAAGTGCAGATAATAAAAAATTGAATACATTCCTCACACAAAGAACTAGACTAATGTTAGTTCAAAGTGAGTTATTGGCAATTGAATGTGTATTTTTTTCGACGAGTACTCAAATCTAAGTAATCAAGCTTAAATAACGGGAAAACGATGCAATGTATAAAATATTCCTGCTAAACATTTGCCAAAGTACTTCGGAATACCTGTCAAATAAGCTTCAGAACAAGGTAATAGCGTCAAAATTAAGCAAGTTATAATGAAAATAAAAGAACGGTTTCGAATTTTTTAGGAAAAAGTGAAAAATAAAACATACGCCATTTCCACAATAATTAAAATTTATAGTAATTCTTACAAAAACTTCTTTATATTAGCATAAGTAATGTTTTCGATAATTTTGACCGGTTCAGAATGCATATTTTTGAAAAAAAGATATAATTTAAAAAAAATCATAATTTTTAAAATTATTGTAATTCTAATATTCTTTTGATAATAACTCCAAAAATACTCAATATACGTAAAAAATTATATTTAACCCAATTTTAGTTTTGTCTTTGCCAAATATTTTGCCTGTTTTACTATTTCTATAGGGTAAAAAGTAACCGAGATAGAAACGTTTAAATCTTAAATTTTGCTGTGGAATCCATGCAACCGGGGTCATTTAACCTTTTATTTTTAAAAAAGTAAGGGATTTAAAAGATTAGGTTTAACGTGATTAAATAGAACTTGGAATTAGCTTTTAAACAGTTTTTAGATGAACCTGAAATAGTAAACATGAACGGAGTTATTAAAAAAAAAAATTACAGTTTTTGGAAAAATTTTTAAAAGATAAATTTTAAAAAAAATTTTGGAGCATAAATTTTAACGCTATCAACATGTTCGGGCCTCATTTAATAGATATTTTTAAGTACTTTGACAAACGTTTAATAAGTTTATGTTATAAAATGCATCAGTTTCCCGTTATTTCAGCTTAAATACTTAGAGTTTTTTACTAGCGGAAAAAAATATACATTCAAATACCTATAACTCACTTTTAGTTAACACTAAAAGGTTTTTGTAGTATGGACTTTATTTAATTTTTATTAGCTTCAATTTTGGTAATAATAACTTTTTTGTAAAAACTTACACTTTTTGAGTTATTGATGAAAAATTGGTTAAAAACATGCATTTTTCTCAAGAAAAATTAAAATCTTTGATCTTTAATAACCCAAAAAGTTTTGATTTATTTTAATAACTTTACATAATAAAGTTTTCTTGAAATTTGTCCCTCTATCGAACTATGGGGTTATTTTTAATAAAATAATTTTCACCCCCGAGAAGGGGTGGCATCCACCCCCAGGGTAAAAGCGCAAGTTGGCACCATGTCACATTTGTTCCTTGATATATCCTCTAACCACTCACCAATTTTCATGCAAATCGATAGAGGTTCAACGAAATCGGAGGTAATAGCTCATATCCACCTTCAGTGACTCCACCTGTTTTTAGCTTCTTTACTTTTATTTACTTTTATGTATATTTAGCTGATTTACTTTTATGTATGTTCACGAAAATTATACCTACATCAATTCGAAATTTCACCTTGTTTTATTTATAATAAACTTTACATATTATGCTTTTTTGAGATGAGTTTGTTAAGTAGTTTCTAAAAACATAAAAATATACAGGGTGTTTTATTAAAAATAAAGATGATGGCCTATGATAGACTTATGTGAATTACCCTGTACATTAGAATAGGTATAAAAAGGACACATTTGAAGGTGTGTTTTAGTGATTTTATAATTTTCTAAATAAAACAAGGATAAACAATTTATTACAAATTATTACAGGGTATTCCTTTACAAATAAAGCTTATGAGGGACTAAGTTGGGAGTGCATAATCACCTTGTATATTTAAAGTTAAGTTTAAAAAGCGCACGTTTTCATTAATTAAAAATCGACTGGTCTCAACGTTTTTCATACTTTTTAAAACAAGAACACAAACAATTTTATTCCATAACTGGTTTCTACCCTTTACAGAGTGAGTTTTAGGTATGGAAACACTCAATTATCTCGGAAACGAGTAAAGGTTTTCTGAGGCGGAAGAATATTATAGTGGCAATTACATTGTTGTCAGATTTTCCTTTTTTTTTGAAAATCTAATGAACCTTATTTCAATCGGAACATCCTGTATATTTTTTGCGTTTTGAAGTCCTAAAGAAATATTAACTAGTTTTCATGTTATATTCTCTATACCTAGATGCCATAATTTCGGAGTTATTGCTACATTTATTTAAAAAAAATTTAAACAAATTATAAAAATCTTTTTTTGGCTCAGTAAATATTACCTTAGGTTCTTTGGATCATTGGGAACAAAAGATGTTTGTGTAATTTTTCTATAAAATTAATCGTTTTCGAGTTATAGACAATTTAAAACTGAAAAAAATCGAATAATGACGATTTTCAAGGTTCAAAAACACAAATAAAAAATATAATTTTAGAAATTACGAAGTACATAAGTTCAAGTTCAACCCTTTTTCTAGGAGTTTTTGGCATGTTTTATTCTAAAATATCGCTTTTTAATTTGTTAATAAAGCGCATACGAGAGGTCGGGTGATCGAGCTGAATTAACAACAAGAAAAAATATTTTAATATAAAACTAAAAGTTCAAATTACTTATCGGTATCTGATAAAATAAGGCTTGAACTTGAATTTGGGTATTACGCAGTTTCAAAACTAATAATTTTTATTTGTGTTTTTGAACCTTGAAAATTGTCATTATTCGATTTTTTTCAGTTTTAAATTGGTTATAACTCGGAAGCAATAAATTTTTTAAAAAAATTACAAAAGATCTTTTTTGTTCCCAATGATCCAAAGAACGTAAAATAATATTATCCCGAGCCAAAAAAATTGATGTTAATAATTTGTTTAATTTTTTTTTTAAATAAATGTAGCAATAACTCCGAAATTATGGCTTTAGGTATAGGGAATATAATATGAAAAATAATCAGTGCTTCTTTAGGATTTCAAAACGCAAAAAATATACAGGGTGTTCTATTTGAAATAAGAAAGTTCATTAGATTTCCAGAAAAACGGAAAATCTGACAACAATGTAATTGCCACTATAATATCGGCCGTCTCAGAAAACCCTTACCCATCAAAATCTATAACAATCGTTAAAACCGTTTCTGAGTTAATTGAGTGTCTCCATACATAAAACTAACTCTGTATAATAAATTTTTTTGTGTTTAAATTCTGATCTTTGTAGATTAATTACTAACTACTTGACAAATTTGAAAACCTAAAATGCACAAGGTAAATACATTTTGGATAAAATTGTATTTTTTTTTAATTTTAGCTTGTAATTCGTAATAACAAAAAAATGCAATATTGGAACTCCTAAAACTCTTGTTAGATTCAATTATAATTTAATCGGTAAAACACTGTCGGGACAAAGTCTTTTATCCTTTATATTTCTACGTTTAAATCTGATCAGCAACGTTAGAAGACTTCAGTTAAGAAGTTTTCTATCTGGATGATTTAATTATCAGTTGCGACCAAGAAAAGTTAAAACTACATTACATGACAAGGTTCTTGGATTCGGAATAAGGATAAAGTATTTTGCGGTTATAAATTTTACAGTTTGTTCATTATACAGGGTGTCCCGAAAAGATTGGTCATAAATTATACCACACATTCTGGAGTCAAAAATAGTTCGATTGAACCTTAGTACAAATGTGCTCATAAAAAAAGTTATAGCCCTTTGAAATTACAAAATGAAAATCGATTTTTTTCAATATATCGAAAACTATTAATGATTTTTTATTGAAAATGGACATGTATCATTCTTATGACAGGATCATCTTAAAACAAAATTATAGTGAGATTTGTCCACCCCGTAAAAAGTTCATGAGGTTTTGATCCCTTAACCCCCCCAAACTTTTGTGTACGTTCCAATTAATTCATTATTGTGGTACCATTAGATAAACACAACGTTTTTAAAACTTTTTTGCTTCTTAGTATTTTTTCGATAAGCGAGTTTTTATCGAGATGCGGCTTCTTTTTTAATATAATTACATAAAATTTTTATGGTTTTGTTCCTTTAAACCCCCTAAATGTTTGTGTACGTTCGAATTAAACTATTATTGTGGTACCATTAGTTAAACACTGTGTTTTTAAAACTTTTTTGCCTCTTAGTCTTTTTTTAAAAAGTCACCTTTTATCGAGATGTGGCTTCTTTTTCAAAATATACCTAAAAATGTAAATTATAAATACATTTTCCGATTATTAACAGGTCTCTATAATCGTACTTAACCATATACAAACATGTGGTGGGTTCGATAAATATTCAAAATATCCCGATAAACACTAGCTTGTCGAAAAAGTCCTAAGAGGCAAAAATGTTTTAAAAACAATGTGTTTAACTAATGGTGCTACAATAATAATTAAATTGGAACGTACACAAAAGTTTGGGGGGGTTTAAGGGAACAAAACCCCCATAAAATTTTTATGGAGTACACAAATTTTACTTTAATTTTTATTTACGATGCTTCTGCCATAAGAATGCTACATGTCCATTTTCAGTGAAAAATCTCTATGAGTTTTCGATATACACTGTGTCTGTAAAGTATGGAACAAATTCTTTTTTAGCTAAACAGAGCATTTTAAGAAATAATCCTGAAACACGTCGATTTTTGATTTTAATTTACCGTATTTTAAAATAATATTCTAATATACAGGGTGAATTACTTTCGAGTAATGACGTCACCGTCATTTTTTTTAATGGAACACCCCCATTTTGTCTAAATTTTAGGATTACTCTAGCTGAGCTGATTCCAAAAATGTATCACATGTTGATTCAAATTGGTACAGGGTGGACAAAAATACAATAGTTTTGTGTGTGCTCATAATATTAAATTTTAATTAATTTTTGATATTAAATTAAAATATTAAATTAAACAATATCAAAAATTAATTAAAATAAAAAATTAATTAAAATATCAAAAATACAATAAGTATTTTTGATAATATTGTTAATTTAACTAACGCGTTACTTTATGAACACACACAAAGCTATTGTATTTTTGTCCACCCTGTACCAATTTGAATCAACATGTGATTAATTTTTGGAATCAGCTCAGCTAGAATAATCCGAAAATTGAGACAAAATGGGGGTGTTCCATTTAAAAAAAAATGACGGTGACGTCATTACTCGAAAGTAATTCACCCTGTATAGTAGAATATTATTTTAAAATACGTTAAATTAAAATCAAAAATCGACGTGTTTCAGGATTATTTCTTAAAATGCTCTGTTTAGCTAAAAAAGAATTTGTTCCATACTTTACGGACACAGTGTATGAAAAAAAATTGATTTTCATTTTGTAATTTCAAAGGGTTGTAAATTTTTTTGTGTGCACTATTGTATATAGGTAAGTAAGGTTCAATCAACCTATTTTTGACCCCAGAATCTGTGGTATAATTTATGACCAATCTTTTCGGGACACCCTGTATAATATTAATTGATACCGATAAATCGAGGGGGTACTACATATTACTAAATATTCGTATTCTACTAAATATAACTACAGTTGGAAAAATGAAAGAATACCCATGAACGATCACATCAATAATTTATTTTGTATTTTTGCTGTCTTTTTCTATAACAAACGTTTGTTATTTATAGAAAAAGACAGCAAATACAAAATAAATGATTGACGTGATCGTTCATGAGTATTCTTTAATTTTTCCGACTGTAGATATAAATTACAAATAAACATTATAGTCCAGGAATCAAAGCTTTTCACCTTGCAATTTTTACAGAATGGATCAATTTGCTTGAAAATTTGAGAATAAGTAGTGGATAGTCCATGGATCAAAATCTATATGATGCAGACAGGCGCTTTTACCATCGGGGTGGTTGGCAGCCCATCTCGGGGGTGGAAATTTTGTATTATATTTTGACCGAAAAGTTAGTAAAAACATTCATTCTAAGCAAAAAATATTCTATACATTTTTTTGATAAAATTAATAGTTTTTGATTTATTTGCTATCGAAAGTATTATATTTATCAAACTTAATAAGGAAGTAAAACTTCACTTGTAGGTAGATGGTATATAAATTTATTAAAAATTTTTATCTAAAAAGATCCAAATTGGATTGAAGTGGGTACATCCCTAGTACAAGAAACACAAACGTTTTCGGACCAATCAGTCCATCATCAGGTTGAAAACTTTAGATCCAAAGTAGTTGAAACTAGCTACATAGTTAGGTCGAAAGACCTTAGTAAAACAAGAATTAGGCCATTGCGGCTACAACAATGTCGACAATAAGTCGATGTTAAAAGAATATAAAAATTATTTAATGAGACTATAAAGGAGTCTTCAGACTCTAGTCTGTCAGTTTGAAGCCAAGATGAAGACTCCTTTATAGTCTCATTAAATAATTTTTATATTCTTTTAACATCGACTTATTGTCGACATTGTTGTAGCCGAAATGGCCTTATTCTTGTTTTACTAAGGTCTTTCGACCTAACTATGTAGGTAGTTCCAAGTACTTTGGATCTAAAGTTTTCAACCTGATGATGGACTGATTGATCCGAAAATGTTTGTGTTTCTTGTACTAGTGATGTACCCACTTCAATCCAATTTGGATCTTTTTAGATAAATACTTTTAATAAATTTATATACCATCTACCTACAAGTGAAGTTTTACTTCCTTGGTAAGTTTTTTATTATGGTATACAGCCATTGAGAGGAATCTTTTCCTTTTTATTTTATTATATTTATATCTAAAAATCAATGTTTTTCGATGGTATACTCATTTACGATTCACTCAATTTTTGCCGTAGAACAAATTTTATCAAACCAAGTTTTTGGGAATTAATTACCTACAATTTCATATTTAATAATTTTTTCATTTCTCTGATGCTAATCTTTCTATTCTGAAGAAAATGGCATTTTTTACCAAATTGCAAACATTTGTTATTCGTTTTAAACTTCAGTTTTTTAAATACTAATGATTCTAAGCCAGTCAAACTTCTATAATTTATTAATAATATATAAATAAAGAAGAATAAATAAGTCCAATGACTAAAAACACCGCTAACTTACATTATTATGCTTCCAATTGGATTTCTCTTTTTTTTTTCAAAAAAATATATTGATTTTTAACAGTAACTTTTTTATTTTTTATCTTAGAAAATCCGCTAAAAAAGAATTTTGCAGGTTTTTACAATATCTATAAGGCTATTAATATTAAATTCTTTTAAATTCTCAGTCACAAAAAGAGGTGGCATTGAAAGGGTTGGTAAAGGTGGTTTTTGGATATATTACAAGTTTTAATTGTAAATAGCTCACTGAATTTTTGCCGAAAAAAAATTTTTTGCAAACCAAGTCCTGGGAAGTTAAATAAGCTACAATTTCATATTTAAATATTTTTTCGTATCTCTGATACTAATCTTTCTATTCTGAACAAAAGGGCATTTTTTACCAAACTACAAAAACTCGTTATTCGTTTTAACTTCATTTTTTAAAACCTAATCATTCTAAGCCGATCAAACTTCTAAAACCTATTAACAATACAAAATAAAAATTTTTTTGGGAAATTTTAAACGGGCTAGGAAAAAAAAGTTGTGTATACCAAACATAGGCCGAATTAAATTATTTTTGACCGGGCCTCCGGGGGCCTACAAAAAATATTTTTTTTGCTTTATTTTTGGGGCGGGCTAGTGTCTAAGATATTAATATCAATGCTACTATCTTGTTAAAAATTTTCATCATGATCTAAAAAGATTTAACCGGCCCCCAGGACTAAAAATATAAGAGAGGAGTAGCCAATGCATATGTATTTACTATTTTTGCGCTGTGAACTGTGCAGCTTTTTGCTTAAATCAATATTAGGCACAAAAGGTTTTTATATTGAACTATTATGCAGATATTTAACATTATTTCGCATATTCATTTAACCCAGAATTCACCACGATGAGGTTGCTGCACGGTGAGTTCCACTCGCCCACCCTCCTTTGCTCAACATTTTTACTTACTCATTCCTTGAAGCATAGTGTCGACATTTACTATCAAATATTGGCTAATTCTGTCTGGAATCAAGTTTAGTTCGAATATAACCATCTCTAGATTCTTCACCACACACTTTTATTGATGCATCGCATCAGTAATTATCTTCACACACCTCTCCACCGCTTGAGTATGGCAAGGAAAATTGTCAAACTTTGGAACTTGTTTCACCATGTCCCACAATTATTCTTCATCTGCTAAATGCTGTATTAGAGGAGGATCTGTTACAGTACTATTCATCCAGTCTATGAGATCTGTGTATCTTATCTGTGTAAAGCACAATTTTTATACCGGCCTTCCTACATTTTAAAATCCTTCCGAGAGGATCCTCTCTAATACGTTGACGTTAATCTGTTAACATACAAATTTAAATGATTTCCGGGTGCGCAAATTAAGCATTGTCTTAAATAACTTTATTGATAAATTGATGAGACATTATTCGGAAAATCTCTCGAAGGCTGCATTGATTTCCATAGATGCCTGGCGCCATATTCCAATTTTGGCTGTGTTTTTATCTCAAACCTCATACGTGAATATACTTGTATTACAAACTCAGCTAACATCTTTAAGCTTTCTCAAGGATCAGTTGTAGCTACATAAACTCTAAGAATGCGGTTAGTTGTCGTGAACCAACGTGTTTGTGCCATCTTCCCTGGACTTTTCTCCGCCAAACTTTGAGAACATATTCCATCTCCAATTATTGCTTAGGATAGTTTGGACAAATACTATTGATCTGAACTTGGATCATTTTCATTTACAAGAGGCAGGGCAGCTTCTATGGTGCTAAATTTAATAACAGGCATTTTTTCGTAATTGGGAAGAAGGGATCCAATCGGCTCAGAATATGAATAGAGACCTTTTGTGTGGTCATCTAGTTTTTGCAGCAAATATCGCAAGGGAAGTTCATTAGCGTGCAACGGGCATACACTCCACTGTAATGGTTTATTTATTCGCCTTTCTATAATTCGTATGATTCCGCCTTCCAGCCCGTATTTACATTTGAACCATCACATTCCATAACATCTAATTTGCTTAGATCTATATTATGGCTTTGTAAGTAGTCTAATATTCTTTCAACAATATCTATGACACGAGACTGGCTAAGATCCAAGTACCCAAAATATTAACTACCGGGTCCTTCAATTAAAGCTAATATGGTCTTTAGTTTTCATAATTCGTCTCGCCTTTCCGAATATCATGGTTTGATCTTTCCTTTCATCAAAGTGTAGCCCTTTAATATTGACTTGTTTCAATTTTTATTCCCATGCTGGAGTTGCCGTCTGTTTCCCTTAACTTTTCTCCGAATTTTATTTGTGTCGATGATCAACACTGTATTATCTTTGAAGGTTTAGTTTAGATCTTCTAAAACGGCATTTAAAAGCTTAAGTATTTTTCCTGCCTACTGTATTATCTCTCTTTTGCTTAATAATAGAATATGGCAACAGATGCTTTTTTAATAGCCCCAAACATTATTTTAACAATATAAAAATTCTTTAAAGGCCGGGGGGCCCGGTTAATTACTTTCTAAATCGTCCCAAATTTGGTATAGGATTATATAAATACTAGTTACAACTTTTAGCAACTAGCCTTGTACAAGAATTAAAAAAAAAAATAATTCGACCCAAAAAAAAATTTTTAAGGGCCAGAGGGCCCGGTTAAATATTTTTCTACTGGTCCAAATTTGGTATAGGATTATATAAATGTTTATTCTGGTTTACGAAATTTTATTAAGATTACGTTATTAAGATAATGTTCAAGATCAAAAGTTGCTGTTAATTATATGAATTTGACGTTTTTTCTTTCTTATTGATTAATAAACTTACGCCATCGTATGTACAGATTTCCATGCCTTTATATTTGAGCCTATTGCCTGATGTATGTACAGTTACGGTCATTGAATAGTTTACACCTTACTTTTTATATTGTAATACTGTAAAATTGCAGTGTCGTACGGATCTGACAAATGTCAAAGTCAAAAAATTTCAAAAAGTCGATGCTTTTCAAAACTTTCGCGAGTGTTCAAAAATAAAATAAAAGTATATCAAACTCCTCCAAAATGGTTAGAATTCATTTGAATGATGCGCAAAAAGCAAGAGCAATTGCCAAACTCGAAGAAGGTTCGCTGCTCGAAGGTGCAAAACTGCAAGTTGCTGCTGATTTGAACGTGAGCCATATGTGCATATGGAAGATCAAACAAAGATGGGATAATTTTCACTCTATAGCACGGTTGGGCGGTTCAAGAGGGCAGAAGATCTCCACAGATCAACAGGATGAGGTGTTAGTTAGATTATTTGAGAGAATCTCCTTTTGCCGCAGCTCAAAAAGCAAGAGAAGAGACAGCGTTTCCAGGCAGTATTCGCACTGCACGTAGAAGAATTAAAGCAAGTGGACTGCTAAATTGTGCAGCTGCAAGGAAACCTTTTTTGACTGAGGATCACAAGAGGAGACGAGTTGAATTTTATAATGAATTTATAAACCGTGATGAGAATTTTTGGTCTAGGGTTGCATTTTCCGATGAAAAAGTATTTCAGTCATATAGCAATGGTCGTGTAAGAGTTTATAGGCCGAGAAATCAAAGGTATGATGAACAATATACGCATCATTTAAGAAATAGTGGAGGATTCTCGGTCAATGTATGGGGATGGATAAGTGCTGAGGGCCCGGGCGTTCTTTATCATGTAGAAGAGAAGTTAACAGGATTACATTACAAACATATTCTTGAGCATACAATGTTGCCATCGGTGATCCAGAGATTCCCCAACAACGACTTCATCTTCCAACATGACAATTGCCCGGTGCATACGAGTAGAACTGTTCGAGAATGGCTAGAAGAAACTGATCTTAATGTTCTTCCGTGGCCGTCCCGTAGTGCAGACTTTAACCCCGTCGAAAATGTGTGGGCAGAGTTAACAAAGAAACTAAATGAAAGAAACCTTAGACCACGGAACAGAATTGAATTATGGGAAGCAATTGAGCAGGCATGGGAAGAGCTTGTTAACTATAGCATGAGGGGATTGGTGCTATCTATGAACAGAAGACTGCAAAGTTGTATTGACAAGAATGGGGCTTCCACCAAATATTAATTATTTTTTTAATATTCATCATTGTTTATCATTATTTAATATAAAGTAGATTTAAAATAAAATGCATATTTTAAAACCAGACTTCTTTATTTTCGTTATTAAGACCATAATCCATTTTATTCAAAAAACTTCTTTCTGTACTTTCCATCTTGTTAAATTTTGTAAAATATTTAGATTTTTTAATTTTAATCAACCTATTCTAGCTAGGTACACCACTGGCAACGTCACTTTGAAGTAAAAGGTGCGTTTAAACGAGGTAAAAATTTAAAAAATCGGCTCTTAGATACGTAAGCCTGTAAACTATTCAATGACCGTAACTGTACAGCTGGTTCCTAAAAAAACTGATACGACTCTTAGTAAGATTTGATCATTTTGAGCAGTGTATAATTGGTCTGACATTATATTATATTTATTATGACATTCATCATTCTCTTTGCCTTATCCCTATGCGGGGTCGGCTTCCCTAATTGCATTTCTCCACACAATTCTGTCTTGGGTCATATCAATGTTAATCCCCTTTACCAACATGTCCTGCCTTATCGCCTCCCCCCAGGTCTTCTTTGGTCTTCCTCTCCTACTCCTTCCAGGAATCTGCACTTCAGCTATTCTTCGTATTGGGTGATTAACGTCTCGACGTTGAACATGACCGAACCATCTTAACCTATGCTCTCTCATTTTGGCATCAATTGGTGCCACACCTAGACTTCCCCTAATATACTCATTTCTAATTTTATCCTTCTTTGTCACTCCACTCATCCATCTAAGCATTCTCATTTCCGCCACATGCATTCGTTGTTCCTCTTTCTTTTTCACTGCCCAACATTCAGTTCCGTACATCATAGCCGGTCTTATGGCTGTTTTATAGAATTTTCCCTTCAGCTTCATTGGAATTTTTCTGTCACACAACACACCACTCGCTTCTTTCCACTTCATCCATCCAGCCCTAATTCTACTGCATGCATCTCCATCTATTTCTCCATTACTCTGTAATACCGATCCTAGGTACTTAAAACTATTGCTTTTCACAATCATTTCACCATCCAAAGATACCATTTTATTTGTAGTAGCTCCATCTTTAAATGAACATTCCAAATACTCTGTTTTTGTCCTACTAAGTTTTAAACCTTTTTCCTCCAGAGCTTGTCTCCACTGTTCCAGTTTTTGTTCTAAGTCTCTTTCACTATTTCCTACTAACACGACATCATCAGCATACATTAAGCACCATGGAATGTTACCCTGTAGTTTCGCTGTTATCTGGTCCAAAACTAATGAGAATAAATACGGACTAAGCACAGAGCCTTGGTGCAATCCTACTTTCACATGAAATTTATCAGTCTCTCCCACACCTGTCCTAACACTAGTCGTTACTCCCTCATACATATCCCTCACAATCTTTACATATTCACCAGGGACTCCTTTCTTATTGAGTGCCCACCACAGAATCTCTCGAGGAACTCTATCATATGCTTTCTCAAGATCAATGAATACCATATGAGCGTTTGTTTCTTTACTCCTGTATTTTTCCATCAACTGCCTTATAATGAAAATTGCATCTGTTGTTGATCTACCCTGCATAAAGCCAAATTGATTCTCGGATATTTCGGTCTCTTCACGTATCCGTCTGTCAATTACTCTTTCCCATATTTTCATGGTGTGGCTAAGCAGTTTTATAGCCCTGTAGTTTGTACATTGTTGTATATCTCCCTTGTTTTTGTAAACAGGTACCAGTATACTGCTTCTCCATTCGTCTGGCATTTGTCCGACTTCCATAATTCTATTAAATAGACCTGCTAGCCACCTTGTTCCTGTCTCTCCCAATGCTCTCCATACTTCCCCAGGAATATCATCTGGTCCTACCGCTTTTCCTTTCTTTATTTTTTGAAGCGCTTGAGCCACTTCCTCGTTGGTTATTTTGGTGACCATTGCTGCTACTGTCTCCGTTGACTCTACAGGCTGTCTGTCAAATTCTTCATTTAATAAGCTGTCAAAGTACTTTCTCCATCTCTTTTTGACTTCCCTTTCGTGAACTAGTATTTTATTATTTTCATCTCGGATACATCTAATCTGATTAAAATCTTTTGCTTTCCTTGCTCTCTGTTTGGCTATTTTATATATCTTCGTTTCGCCTTCCCTGGTATCAAGTTGATCATATAGGTTTGAATACGCTTCTGCTTTGGCTTTTGATATAATACTATATTTATAATATAATATTTATATAATATACTATATTTATAATATAATACTATATTTATTATGACAGACAAATAATAAAATAAACAAACAAAAAGCCATTTTTTGAGCTTGAAGTTATCTGACAAATTTTAAGATTTGGCAGTGACAGTGACAGTATGTAAATAATAAGTATTTATCCTTCAAAATATAATAAATTAAATATAATTAAACTCATATTCATTATATCACACCTCATCAAAAGCTTTTTACAAGAACATAGTCAGCGATTTTGATGTGGCTTAGAGCCAGACTACATCAAGATCGCCTATAAATCGTACTGGTAATTGCCTTGCAACGAGACCAAAAAAAAAAGAAGAAGAAGAAGAAAATACACTGCTCAATTTTCTACAAAATACGCTTTAAGAGTCGTATCAGTTTTTTTTGGAACCAGCTGTACATCATACCCTTCTCATCTTTTTTTTTTTTAATTTGTCATCATGTCACAATTCATGTTCCAAAAGTTTTCTTCTAGTTCGTAGAGTTTTTCATCTTTTGCCATGGAACGGATTTTAGATGTTGCTATATGAAGTTGTTCGTTCTTATTCTTCTTCAATGTCGACTTTTCTCCTAGTATCCTTGGGGCAGTCCGTTGCTTCGGTGGGGGTTTGTGGAATAAAATTTCTACCCACCTGAGCTACCTTCCGTATCTTTGTTAAAATCGAGAATTTTGTTTTCTAGAGGTTTTGGCCATATCCCACCCCGCTGACCAGATGAGTTGAATATGATTGGTAGAAGAATCTCTTGAGAGCATGAGAGCAGCACTCACTCTTAACGGAATTTCATTCCTTATGCCATAAAATTTCAGTACTAGCTGTTTCAGTTACTTCGCTGACACTTTGTTGTGATAACAGGGTTCACCAACGTGAGTACGAGGTAGACATTTGAGTAGGAGAGGCTGTTTACTTTTGCATCATAACAAATGAAGAATGGACCAACAACCAAGAGATAAGAGCGCACATCTGAAAAGCTAGATCCTCCTTCAACCAGATGAGGACCTTCTTCCAGCTCCACAACTTCTCTGTTGGCATAACAGTGAGAATGCTGCGATGCTAATTAAAATACTGTTGGCTGATCTAATCATAAATGAGGATGTCTTCAGAAGAATGGAGAAGAACCGAGAAGTACTGACTCCCATCAAATCTCGAAAGTTAAAATATTTCGGTGAAGCCAGATATGAACTCTATAAGACATCCTGCAAGAAAAAATATTTGGAAACAGGGTTCAGGAAGAAGAAGAATATCCTTGTTAAAGAGCCTTAGAACCTGGCTCAACACAAAATCTGTGCAGCTTTTGAGCGCTGCTGCAGATAAGATAAAACATAGCCATGATGATCGCCAACATTCGTCACAGATAGGCATATCAAGAAGAAAACCCAATAGACTTTTTCTGTCAACATTTTTGCAGATTAAAGCACTATCAGTTGGAACCAAAAAATGTTGAAACCCACGGAAATAAACATATTTACTCATGAGACAAAAACATTTACAAGACAACATACAAAGAAGTGAACCGTGAGATTAAGAGAAAAATTAGAGAAGCCAAAGAGAAGTGGGTTCTGGAAAACTGCAAGGAAATAGAAGAATATAAAAGAAAGTACGATAGCTTTAACATGCATAAAAAGATCAAGGAAATAACAGGTAAAAAAGTGAAACAAGCATCCATCGTAAAGGACAAAAAAGGTAAAATAATTACAGATTTAAATGAAAAACTGACCAGATGGACAGAATACATTGAAGAACTTTTTGCAGACGAAAGACCAGAAATAGCAGTGGCAGAACCTACAGACGACACGACAGGGCCTGAAATCCTAAAAAGCGAGATAAAATATGCTACAAGGAACACAAAAGGGGGTAAAGCTGCAGGACCAGATAAAATTCCTGTAGAATTGTTGAAACTTATAGACGACGACACACTTGAAATAATGGTGAACCTCTTTAACACAATTTATAGAACAGGCATCATACCAAAGAAATGGCTCTCCTCTACTCTTGTCACAATCCCGAAAACGAATAACGCCAGAGAGTGTTCAGACCACAGAACTATAGCATTGATAGCCACACACTAAAAGTATTTTTAAAAATAATTCACAAAAGAATATTTAATAAATTAGAAGAGGACATAAGCGCCACACAGTTTGGATTTAGAAGTGGCCTGGGCACACGGGAAGCTTTGTTTGGTCTGAGTGTGTTAATGCAAAGATGTTTGGATGTAAACCAAGACCTCTACGTAGGTTTGATAGATTTTAAGAAGACCTTCGATAAAGTCAGACACCAAAAGCTGTATGAAATCCTAAGAAGTCGAGAAACATCGACAGTCGCGACACTAACATCATATCCAGGTTGTACGGGGGATAAACAGCAAAAATCAAGGTTGATAGTGAGTTAACCGAAGAAATTGAGATTTGTCGAGGTGTGCGTCAGGGTTGTGTGCTTTCTCCACTACTATTCAATATATAGCGAAACAATATGTCAGGAAGCGCGATTGGTATGAACATTTAACGGAGAGTTAATTAACAATATACGATACGCTGATGACACGCTAATAGTAACAGATAACCTAGCAAATTTACAGTATTTGATGGAAAACATAAACACTCATACCAATAAGTATAGTCTAAAACTGAACATCAAAAAGACTAAATTCATGATTGTTACAAAGAAGCTATACACCAATATGAATTTAACCATAAATAATCAGCCAGTTGAAAGAGTTACGTCCTACAAATATCTAGGGGTTTGTTTCACTGATACTAATGACCAGACAAGAGAAATCAAGAGGCGAATTGAGATAGCGAGACAATCGTTTGTCAAAATAAAAAAGTTCCTATACAGCCGGGACATAAACTCAAAAACGAGAATGTTAAGGTGCAATGTTTTCTCCGTTCTGCTGTACGGCAGTGTACGGCATGGAAGCTTAGACTCTGAAAAAGATAAACATCAAAAACATTGAGGCATTCGAGATGTGGTGTTACAGAAGAATGTGGAAAATACCATGGACAGAAAAAGTAACAAGTCAAGATATTTTGCTGAAGATGGGGAAGGAATGCGAAGTCATAAAAACCATACAAACGAAAAAACTGGAGTATCTAGGCCACATAATGAGAGGAGAAAAGTACTTTCTGCTAAGACTCATAATCCAAGGAAAAATCTCGGGAAAGAGAAATGTGGGACGTAGGAAGATTTCCTGGTTGCGAAATTTAAGGGAGTGGTATGGGTGCAGTTCAATACAGTTGTTCAGAGCTGCAGTCAACAAAGTTAAGATTGCTGTGATGGTAGCCAATCTCCGATAGAAGACGGTACTGCAAGAAGAAGAAGACTCATGAGAATTTGAAAAAATGTTTACAGACATATGCGGAAGTTTAGTAATAAAACACAAATATAATTCTCACCAGTCTGACTGCCGCTAATTAGTTCTTATTAACTGAATATTATTCACAGTCCTTGCAAATAAATAAATTATTTTGTTTATATAATAATGCTGACTTCCTTTTAATAAAATACAAGGATATGGATACACATCAATTGAATAGACGGTTACTACCTTTTGTTTAGTAACACCGTATGGCTGTGACATTTCAATTGGTCTGCTAGTTAGAATAAAATGAATGCATATTACAAATTTAAATGGAGAAAGTAACACGTTACATACATTTCCTTCTCACACCTAAATTATCGTATGCTTAATTCTAAAGCCGCTAATTCAATTACAAATGGAACACTTTTTACCAATTTTTCTCTTTCTTTTCATAACAAAAAGCTATTAAATATTTAATAGAATCTATTCAAGTCGAATCAGTGGACCGTCAGACTTTTTTGGGTAACAGTCCAAGTCCCACCGATGATTTTTGAGGTTATGTAAAGAGTTATGCAACAGCTGCGGTAACTTGTTTACGCGACAACTTTTTTTTTATTGAAAATAAAAAGAAAAAATGGGTGTCAAGTATAATCTAGTATCGAGGACTAGACATTTCCTTAGCCGAAATTCCAGCGAATTATATTTTGGAGATATCGTTCAGGTCAGCAAGCATTGCAATTAACGTCGAGAAAGAAAGATAGGTAAAGTGTTTTATTTCACAGTACTTTTTACTATATTTTTAAATACCGGAACAGTTGGTTTAAGATAAATGAATGCTGTGCATTTTTGCTGTTTATCGTTCATTTTCAAATCTGGTACACTGGTTTTAAAATTAATAGTGCACCGAGAGAACAATTTCTTTTCTCCTAAAACACCGATTTCTTTGAGCAATATTTCTTAAAAGTTAACATATCCTATTAACTTAAACATACCGGTTCACATATAAAGAATCGAGTTTTTTAAACACAACTCAATAATTTCTTAAGATAATTTCTTCAATACTAAGAAATGCATTAATGGTTACATTTAATTTTCTTATCCTAAAGTTTTTATTTCTTAAATTGAAAACTACAAATATTTTGCAGTATAATAAATATAATGTTAAGTTAATCCATATTTATATTTGTGAACAAGAAATTTTCTTGCAATCAAATAAATATTTTAAACCACAAGAAATAATTCTTCAGAAATACCCTCTGTAGTAATTGTGGTTATAAAATAAAAACTTTGTCATTAATGCCGAAATGTTACTTGCAAAGAGATTTTCTTCCACAAAAGAATTGCGCAGATTAACTAATTATGATTTAGTCGTCAGTGTTTGTCAAGCTGGCATGATATGTTCATATAGATGGATGTTGGATTTATTGGTGTACTTTAAAAATTAACGGATATTTTGAAGGTACGTACATATATAGGTATTAAATAAAAGTAAATTGAGTAATTTAAGATGTAATAATAATATTGTTGCGCATCCGAATGGTTAAAAAAGAAACATAATAGTATCTTTATATGCTTTTTAGGTATAATGATGGACGACTCTGAAATAAAGGAGCTTATTATTCTAACTGGGAAATATGCCACAATTTAAAGCTGGGACAGAATGATATAATAATAATAAATATATAGCTTCAGAACAATATTAAGAAAGGAGTTATTAACCAACTGCGGGGCCTTCCAGAAATGGTAGAACTCCATACATGTACAAGTAATTACCTTTTTAAAAATGTGTATACTTATGTATCAACTACAATAGGTTTCTTGAATGTATCGTCTTCTATAAAAATATACAATACAACGCTATATAAAACATGGCAGGTGCAACGCTGAGGATTTTTTCTGTTAATTTATTTGAGAAAAAGAAATCAGTTAGTCTAAAAGAAATATATGTTTATGGTTAAGAAATGTTATTGCTGAAAACCGTGAATTAGTTAATATGTTATTCATTGTAGGTTATTCATTTTTGATTTACATTTACTCTGTGTGGAGTATGAAGGGAACCATTCTCGTTGGAACTTTACCGCGCTGAGCAGATGGGACGTGAATTGTAAATTGTAGAATTCCCTCATCTTCCTTAGCCTCAGAATCCGTATGGCTTGCAAATTGTAGAAGCCTCGGAGGTGTAACCAGAGAACCATTGTTTTCATTCTGGTGGGATGTAGAATAGCATTATGTTGTTTTATATGCCATTAGAGTGAAAACTTAGTCTTTTTGCTAGCAGTTGCCGCTAGGGCATCTATGCCATTTCGTTCGTTGCAATCCGGGACTGCACGCTGGGGTTTGTTTTGGTTGGATCGGGGAGAGCAGCATATGTGCCTCCTGATGAGAGACTAATAAGTTACGAAGCCGGTAGGGGTGCTTGCAGCACTCTCTGATTGGACTAGAATATGGTTCGGCTGTGTTTTCGTTTTGCAACGAAATTGAAAATGGTTATTCATTTTTGATTTACATTTACTCTGTGTGGAGTATGAAGGGAACCATTCTCGTTGGAACTTTACCGCGCTGAGCAGATGGGACGTGAATTGTAAATTGTAGAATTCCCTCATCTTCCTTAGTCTCAGAATCCGTATGGCTTGCAAATTGTAGAAGCCTTGGAGGTGTAACCAGAGAAGGTTCCCATTGTTTTCATTCTGGTGGGATGTAGAATAGCATTATGTTGTTTTATATGCCATTAGAGTGAAAAGTTAGTCTTATTGCTAGCAGTTGCCGCTAGGGCATCTATGCCATTTCGTTTGTTGCAATCCGAGACTGCACGCTGGGGTTTGTTTTGGTTGGATCGGGGAGAGCAGCATATTTATGTGCCTCCTGATGAGAGACTAATAAGTTACGAAGCCGGTAGGGGTGCTTGCAGCACTCTCTGATTGGACTAGAATATGGTTCGGCTGTGTTTTCGTTTTGCAACGAAATTGAAAATGGTTATTCATTTTAGTTAATATGTATTAAATGACTTAGATGTAAACTAATAATACTTTCCCGTAATAAAATTTCTTAATGATTCGGTATGCTGTCTCTTTTAGATTATAAAAATTAAGAAAATTACATATTATTATGTCTGCTTCAATGTTTTACATTGGTTGTATTTTCCCTCTTGTTTTAGCTAAACAATGTTTATTGTGTGACTTAATATTATACAGATAAATAATTAATATTTCATTAATTAAAAGAAAAAAATTAACAAAGATGTGTAGGTTAAATAATGCCATGTTTGAACTAAATATGATTGATTACTATTAGTATTAATAGTTCTTATGTGGGGCCGTGTATTTGTTTTTTTTGTATTACCTAAATTTGTCAAAATAAATATCTACATCTTTATAAAACAAATTTTATTAAAGTAAGTTTACTCTTTCTACATAACGATTTTGTTTTAGTAAATTGCTGATATACAAAGTGTTATTAACAAAAGAGGGAAAATTTGAGGAAGTTGGATTTGCCTCTCCATCCTTTTATTGTTGTGTAGAAGCCAGTGGTTTAAGAGTGGAGAAAATATTTGTATGTAAAAATAACGTTTTATATCTTGTTTTATTAATAAATAATGATTTTACCTTAACACAATGATTTATTTCGCCGTATGTAATATCACTTTATTTTCAAGAAATATTAACTTAACTCTAAATATACGTTTATCTCTGCGAAATATATTTCTTAACATTAAATAAATTAACTATTAATAGTAAAATAATAATATTCCTTACCAAGAAATATTATTGCTCAGAAAGAATAGTTTTCTAATGTGTAGAAAATATATTATTATGACTAATAAAATTAATTAACATCAAGTGTAATTTCTTTCTGATAAGTGGGTTTGAAGTTTGCCAGAAAGTGATAGTTCAATCATGTTTAAGATATATTTCTTTGGCTATAGTAGAATTTATTTGAAATATTTTAGAAAATTATATCTTACATACATATATTTCTTAGGCAATATGCCAAGTCGATCTTTCTTAAATAGTAATAAAGTTTCTTTATGTCAAGAATTTTTTTCTCTCGGTGTGCCTAGAATCAAAACAGGAGAAATCACTGGTGATCAGGTCCAGATACTAGAAAGGTGGGAAGAAATTTTGAGATTAAACTAAATAGGTATGAGGTTACAAGAAGCAGAAATTCAGCTCGAAGGCATGGACGACGAAACAGAGAAAGATAACATCCCAACAGAGGAAGAAGTCGTCAAAACAATACAAAATTGAAAGAAAACAAAGCTCCCGGATCAGACGGTATACCTTCTAAACTTTTAAAACATGACTCAAACATCTTACCTGTAGTATAAACAGGCCCGGCCCCAGGGGTGGGCGAACTGGGTGGCCGCCAAGGGCAGCGAATTTAGGTGCGGAAAATTTTAGAAGACAGTAAATTTTTGAAATTGAAGAAATAGTAAATTATGTTTTTAATATTATCAAAATCAGTATTATGAATAAGAGCGGCAAAACTACAACTGCGCAAACGAGAATTAAATAAGTGAAACAATAACAATCATTGCAAGGTTCATTTGATGGGAAATCGACAACACTGCTTTATTTTTCATCGCATAAGGATAGTGGGATCATAAGTCACTGAAATTCACTTTAAATTTATTGAAAATGGATATACCTAATAATTGGGAACATATCTATGGCTGAAGCTTTGTGCATACACATCTTACAGAGCTTGATACACAATAAGTATCCAGCTCATCTACAGTCACAGCGACGCGCGACGGTGGGTAGAACTAGCAATTGGACTAGAATTGGGCAAAACCATAGACAAAGAAACACAAAAAGTTCTAAATTCAGAAACTTTTCATTGGAAAAATGTAATACAATGACTTATATCAATAATACAGTTCTTAGCACAACGGTGTCTTCCATTTAGAGGCGTTTCTGATAAATTTGTTCAATACAACAGTGGTAATTTTTTAAAGCTTGTTGAGCTTTTTGGAAAATTTGATTCTGTTTTATAAGAGCGCATTAACAGAATAACGAATGGTAGTAACAAGCAGCGTCACTACTTGGGAAAACGAAATTATTCAACTCCTCCACGACCAAATCAAAAATAAAATTTTAAACTTTTGATATCAGCAATTTATTACTTATAGCATAATTTTAGATTCTACACCTGATAGTTCTGGGGTGGAAGAGATGACTATGACTATTATTGTACTTTTTTATCGATTTAGTTCACAAAGTGTTCAAATTGTATAGCATTTTCTTGGATTTCTGCCTGTACTGAAAACCACTGGCTTGGGACTTATTATAGTTATTTTGCAAAAACTGAATGAACTGGGAACACCTTTGGAAGATATAAGAGGCCAATGGTGTGATAATGGGGCAAACATGAAAGGGAAGAACTTTTTGTCATATATTCTAGCCATTCACACAAGTTAGTCGTGAACGATGCTGATAAAGCCTCACAGTTTGCAGTTTCTTTCTTTTTCTTAGTGACCTCTAAAAATTTACAACTTTTTCTCAGCATCCATTCATCGTCTGTTCGTCATCTTCTATTTAAAAATTACAGACACAACCGTTAAGAGTAAAGAGTAGCGCGTCATCAATATTTTTGTTTTTCAAAAGTTCTGCGAACTTTCAACAGTGAGGCAACAGTGCGTCGGTAATTCGACACTGACAGTGACATTTATACTATCAAAAATAATAATTTTTATCCTCATAGGCGCGAAATATTGCCGAGTCAATCACGTTCGATTTCTTGTTATAGAAAAGTGTATTTTTTTGTCTTTCTTAATGGCGGTATAGGCTCTTTTTGCAATATTTTATTTAGTTATAGAGTAATTTCCACATACAAACATATTTCTGAAATTGGGCTCTGTACCGCCATTCTTTATATTATTACGAATATGTGTGCCAAATATCTCGACAAAATATTCAAAATTACAACCGCAATCTTGGACCGCGTTTGTTGCCACCTGTTGATCGCTACTGTATGCTCTTAATGCATTGAGTGATAGATTAAGCAGATTAAGAGCCATGGTGAAATTTTTGAGTTTTTGTACGACATAAACCAAATTAAGGATATGACGGCTAGTGATTTATCAGATAAATGTTTTATAGTCTGGGCTGATTATCGGAGAAAAGGCCATTTTTGGGAAAAGTTATTTACCAGCAATTTTATTGCTGGAATCGAATTATAAGATCTTATATATTAATAATATAGGTATGCAAAGTCCTCAGATAGTGTGCTACTTTTTTTATAAACAAAATGGCGCAGGAAAATCGTGTTTTTTTCAATTATTGCTCTATAACTCCGAAGATTTTAAATTTACAACAAAAACACTCAAATAAAAATTCACCGCAATTAAATTCTGCATAGAGACGTGTTTTTCTTGATCTGTTCCGACGAAAATTTTCCTCGAAAAATGCGGGTTTTCCCAACAAAATCTTTAATTTTCAAATAAAGTTTTAGATAAGTAATTATCTACCAATAATTAAATAATTTGGTGACTTAAAAGCCTTTTTGGTTTAGATTGTAGTTTCAGAAGCTGATGAAAATTAAATGAATATTTTAGCAACAATTCAATTTTTAATTAATAATTTACGGTCGCAATAATAACCAAAATAATTATGATACACTAATCAAGCTTTGAAATCTTATAAAGATGAGATGCCTATTTAACATTTTGTCGACAAACTATTAATTTTTTATTTTTTTGCATAATCTTTAAATGTTAAAAAAAAATAGTTATAAATAAATTAACGTTTCTCAGAAAGTTTTTATTATATCATAATTTTAAAAGATAGCTAAAATGCGCATTTCAAATATCTTGAAAATGAATGCTTTAAAACTTTTTTGCAGCCATTTGTAAAAAAGTTATGAAACAGCAAAATAAACATACGATTTCTACTGTGTTTATAATTTTTTTTAATTCTTTCAAAGCGTAGAAGTGAGCTTAAAGTACAAGCTAATTATTTATAAAAAAATATCGATAACAAGTTTAATGGTTATATTTTAATTAAAGATTATAAATATATTTTTAACCCACATTTTCCGAGGAAAATTTTCGTCGAGGCAAACCGGGAAAAACATGCCTCTATGCAGAATCAAATCTGGGTGAATTTTTATTTGAGTGTTTTTGGTGTAAAGTTAAAATCTTCGGAGTTATAGAGCAATAATTGAAAAAAAATACGATTTGTCGGCGCCATTTTGTTTATAAAAAAGTAGCACACTATATGCGGACTTTGCATACCTATATTAATAATATATAGGATCTTATAATTCGATTCCAGCAATAAAATTGCTGGTAAATAACCTTTCTTTGTACTTTACTAATTAAACCAGCGTATTATAACTATTTTTTTTTCAAAATTTAAAGATTATGCAAAAAAAAAGAAAAATTTATATTTTGTCGATAAAATATTAAATATGCATCTCATCTTTATAATCTTTATAAGTTTGATCAATGTATCATGATTATTTTGGTTATTATTGCGATCGTAATTTGTTAATTAACAATTGAATTGTTGCTAAAATATTGGTTTAATTTTCACCCGCTTCTGGAATTACAATCTATACCAAGAAAGCTTTGATGTCACTAAGATATTTAATTATTGATTAATAATTACTTACCTAAAACTTTATTTAAAAATTAGAGTTTTTGTTAGGAAAACCCGCATTTTCCGAGGAAAATTTTCGTCGAAACAAATTTTGAAAAACATATTTCTATGCAGAATTTAATTGCGGTGAATTTTTATTTGGGTGTTTTTGTTGCAAAGTTAAAATCTTCGGAGTTATAGAGCAATAATTGAAAAAAATACGATTTGTCGGCGCCATTTTGTTTATAAAAAAAAGTAGCACACTATCTGCGGACTTTGCATACCTATATTATTAATATATAGGATCTTATAATTCGATTCCAGCAATAAAATTGCTGGTAAATAACTTTTCCATGAATTTTGCTAATTAGCCCAGAGTATAAGCTATGTGATGCTTTAACTTTTAAACTTTTAATTATACAGTTTTAGATACCCTGAAAATGATTGGAGAGTATGATTTTGATTTCGCACTCACTTGCTTTGTGGATTTTATGAATCCTACCAGTGACAGTGGCTCCTGGAGAGAGAAGCTTTTCAAAGCTAAAACTAACAAAAAATTTTTACGAGCACATTTGAGTGCTCTAACGACAATTTCTATTGAACACTAAATAACCGAGTCCTTGGATCTTGGAGAATTATTAATAGCTATTTGTATAACAAGGGAGGAAAGTGCTACTTTTCCTCCCGAGAATGAAGTTTAGTAATCATTCAAGGGAGAACAAGGCACTTTACTCCCATGTTATACATATGATTTGTCCACCTTCCTTAAATAACAGATCATTTTTTCATTTTTAAATAATTTATTTATGTAACTAACTAACACAATTTATTAGAAAACTAAAATTAACAATTAGGTACAGCAGAACTGTCAACTGTCAAATAATATAAGTGAAATTATTAAAGTACACTTTGTTAAATCAAAATAACTATTTACTGTTTTTTCCATTCTGCAAAATGCAGGGTGTTCTATAAATAAACGTTAAAATGTATACATAGATACTAGATACTTACGTTATAGATAATAGAATATTGTATAGGGCGTCAATAAGTTATTTCATCAATGACATACCATGACGTCACTTTTATTTTCCTACCTAGGAAAAGTACTTTCACTCCCTAGGGAGGAAAAGTACGACTTTGCTCCTTCCAATCAGGTTAGGAAATGTATACTTTCGGTAAAGGTAGGTGTAAAAAGACTTTTCTTGTGCCAAGGTAAGAAGAGTGCTATTTACTTAACAAAGTGAGTGTGTAATTATATGGATAGTGAGTTTTTGAACATTAAAACGTGTTAATGTATAGTACTGTAGTAAAATTTCATGAAAATATTTCATATGTATGTGTTTTCAAGCGTGTATCGTTCGAATAAAGTGGAAAATGGCAATCGCTGACGGTGAGTCATAGGTCTACTAACGATGTGGGGTAGAGGGCGGTGGTTGCCGAACTTGCCCAGGGCGGCAAAATCCCTATGCTTTGGAAAAAACATACGAATATCTAATTGATACTCACCATTTGTTTGTGGATTTTAGATGTACCTATGACAGTGTAGATAGAAGGCAAGGACCCACCACACATTTTAGGGCCAATATTTATGATGATTCAAGTCGAATCAGTGAACCGTCAGACTTTTTGAGTAACAATCCATGTCCTACCGATCGATGGTTTTTAAGATTATGTATGTGCAACTTCTGCAGTAACTTGTGCTATGCGACAACTTTTGATATTGGTACAATGTTCTTTCTATATCTATAAAATAGATTATGTTGGTATATTTCTAGATTTCTAGTAGTACATAAAGTCATCGTGAATGCTGAATTAGACTTTAAGATTTGTTCCAGGATAAATATTCAGAAACCATTCTAAAAAGATTGTAAATTAGGTAACAATAAAATTATGATATTGTATTTCATGACTCTGACCTTGTTCCAAAATGAATCTAATTTCATAATTTTTACTAAAAGCACCAGCGAGCAAAGCTCGGTTTAACACACATAGACAGTGAATCAGGTTTTTCGAATACCATTTCGTTACTTTTCTAATAAAAGAAAACCAATAATAGTCTTAAAGGAATAGATGCCAAAAATTTAAGGATTGGTTTCAAAGATTATATTAAACTTTGAACCAAATTTTGTCTGAATAATAATTCCATCATTAGTGCTGTTTGAAGGTGCTTAAGGTACATGCTTAAGGTAATGTTCTGTCCAGCTTTTCTTTGAGGTATCCTCGTTTGGGATGCTCGGCGTATTCCAATTTACACCAGGCTGTGGGTGAAAAAACGTGATATAATTCAGGCATTTTTAAAACCTATCAGGTGTTGTAAAGGACGATGCCAGGAATAACTTCTACTAAAATGTAACCAAAAATATTGTGCGCTTTTTTTTATTGCGATTTTCATTTGTTAAATTTGCAATTTTTTACTATTTTTAATTTTGCAACCTAGGATATTGATTTTAGAGAAAAACTTGTTAATAGAAAGTTGTAGTAAATTAAAAACCCACAATTTGAGCTATGGTAAGTTTAATTTCGTTAATTGGTTATTGCAATACAGCCTGCGAAAAGTCCAAAATGGCCGTTTTTTACAATTGCAATATTTATTGTACAAATATTTTTTATTATATATTAACGCTTTATGAAGATCTTTCAATTCCAAACATAAAAAAAATTGTAAAGCCAGATTAACGAATTTATTGCTTAGATATTTTAAATTGTTTATCCCAAGAGGTCAAATGTCGAAGGCTATAACTTTTTGAAAAAAAATCATAGAGAGTTGGTGAAACATCCAATCTCCTTCTAAAGAGTTATGTTTTCATATTATGATGTAAATAAGTGCGTAAAATATTTTTAAACCTCTAATTTTTTGATTTGAAAATAAGGTGGCAAATCTCGTTAAAATCATTTAGAGCTGAAGCGGCCCTGTACATCCTATGAGTTTTTAACTCACAGATTATTGTTGCTGAAGATGAAACGAAGATTTATAAAAAAATCAAAAATTTCTACGACCAACTGAAGCCGAGATAATTTTTGGGATTGAAAATAAGGGGGCAAATTTCGTTATAATCATTTAGAGCTGAAGTGGCCCTGTATATCCTATGAGTTTCTAACTTACAGATTCTTGTTGCTGAAGACGAAACGAAGATAGATTTATAAAAAAATTGAAAATTTCTACAACCAACTGAAGCCGAGATAATTGTTTTTTTTTTTTCTTAAATCGTAGTGCCTTTATTTATAACAATTAAGAAATTATTTTACAGTCATTGACTAAAGAAAGACTTATATTATCTTAAAATAAAAATTACCTTAAAATATAATTACATTTAATTATTAAAAATTATTTTTTAATTCGGTGCTTTTGCAAGCGGCCGAAATTTGCAAATCGCCCGGCTCGCTTCAAATCCGCGCGCTCGGAAAATTTTTACGTAACTTGTATTAAATTTTGACAGAAAACAATTTAATAATATTACCATTATAATATACAGTCTATTTACCAGTGTATTTGTTTTTCTTGATAAACTTTTATATGTGAAATCCAAAAAGAATAGTCACTACAAGAAGAAAAAGTTTTATATTGTATATTATAGTAAGAAGTAACATTATTATTATTATATTTATATAACAATGAAAAAATTAAAAATATAGTTATATATTTCATATTATTAAAATCATATTATATAAATATTATTTCTTCAGAAATGAAATCTCATATATAAAAGTTTATCAAGAAAAACATATACAGTGGTAAATAGACTGCATATTATAATGGTAATATTATTAATTTGTTTTCTGTAAAAATTTAATACGAGTTACGTAAAAATTTTCCGACCGCGCGGATTTGAAGCGAGCCGGGCGATTTGCAAAATTCGGCCGCCCGCAAAAGCACCGAATTTAAAAATAATTTTTAATTATTAAATGTAATTATATTTTATAATAATTTTTATTTTAAGATAATATAAGTCTTTCTTTAGTCAATGACAGTAAAATAATTTCTTAATTATTATAAATAAAGGCACTACGACTTAAGGAAAAAAAAAACAATTATCTCGGCTTCAGTTGGTTGTAGAAAATTTTTATTTTTTATAAATCTTCGTTTTGTCTTCAGCAACAATAATCTGTAAGTTAAGAAACTCATAGGACGTACAGGGCCGCTTCAGCTCTAAATGTTTATAACGAAATATGCCCCCTTATTTTCAAACCCAAAAATTATCTCGGCTTCAGTTGGTCGTAGAAATTTTTTATTTTTTTATAAATTTTCGTTTCATCTTCAGCAACAATAATCTGTAAGTTAAAACTCATAGGATGTACAGGGCCGCTTCAGCTCTAAATGTTTATAACGAAATTTGCCCCCTTATTTCCAAACCCCAAAATTAGAGGTTTAAAAATGTTTTACGCATTTATTTACATCAGAATATGAAAATATAACTCTTTAGAAGGAGATTAGATGTTTCACCAACTCTCTACGATTTTTTTTTCAAAAAGTTATAGCCTTCGACATTTGACCTCTTGGGATAAACAATTTATAATATCTAAGCAACAAATTCATTAATCTGGCTTTACAATTTTTTTATGTTTGGATTTGAAAGATCTTCATTTTAAAGCTTTAAAAAATAAAAAAAATTATTTGTACAATAAATATTGCAATTGTAAAAAACGGCCATTTTGGACTTTTCGCAGGCTGTTTTGCATTAACCAATTAACCAAATTAAACTTACCGTACCTCAAATTGTAAGTTTTTTAATTTACTACAACTTTTTATTAAAAAGTTTTTCTCTAAAATCAATATCCTAAGCTGCAAAATTAAAAATCATTACAAATTGCAAATTTAACAAATGAAAATCGCAATAAAAAAAAGCGCACAATATTTTTGGTTACATTTTAGTAGAAGTTATTCCTGGCATTGTCCTTTACAACACCTGATAGGTTTCAAAAATTCCTGAATTATATCCTGAAATCGATCTATTTTTCACCCACAGCCTGGGGTAGTTGGTGTCCATTCCATCTGACCTTCAGTTTATTTTCCAGATTATTCCAGATATCCCTTATTAATTCCAGAATTTAAATGCTTATTTTATTTTTTTAGTTATAATATTTGCTACTGGTAAAAAGGACATAACGAGTAAAAATATAAATTTTCCTTGTTCGGTTTTGGAATATAAGCAGTAAAGTAACATAGAGCAAAATTTATTTGATTAAAGTTGTCCTCAAACTGAAACCTAGATCCCTTCGCAAAAGTAGTGACTCCATATATCACATATTAACGAATTTTCCGTCTCAAAGCTCAAGACCTTGGGGTCATTGTCTGATCAAGGCTTGATTAAATGGAATCTGAATTGTAGCAGACGTTCTTTGTCGAAATCCAGTAATGAGGCAGGCATTAGCGGCTTTGCCGCCACGCTCGAGAAATTTTTAACCCGAAATATGACATATTATACCCACTATAAGGGTAGCTACCCGTAGCGCAGATTTTAATTTCGGCTGTTAAGTATGTAGGTTCGGGAGATTTCTTGACGAGATGAATAATTGCGTGACATTTTCATCCAAATCATCGTTAATATTAACCGAAATTATTAATATACACGTATCGTGCTAAGCGGGGAATATTTTATTACAAGAATTATCTACATAATACCAATAAAATGACGTTAAATCGTAATATAGCAGCGCTGTCAAATTTAAACATATTTTAGATTATAATACATATAAGAGTAATAATAATTATTGAGTTTTTTTATTGTTCGTTTACTGTGAAATCAGTCAAAGAGAAACCATAGGTCTGTTCGTACAGGAATCACTGACTATCAGCAACTGCACGACGCATGCGTGTTTCAATTGTGCGAACGCTAATATTGAAACACGCATGCGTCGTGCAGTTGCTGATAGTCAGTGATAGTTTCTGATTCCTGTACGAACAGACCTCATAAACACGAAGCTAAGACAAATAATCCCTGGACAAATAATCCCGGGCAAAAATATCCTCACAAATTATCCCTGGACAAGAAATCCCCGGACAAAAAATCCCCGGACAAATAATCCCAGGACAAAAAATCCCCACAAAAAATCACGGACAAATAATCCCCACAATTTTTTTTGGACAAACTTATTACAGTTACCGACAGTTACTGTCACCTCTGACTTGTCAAAAGTCGCCCAAGCTGCTCTTAGTCAGGGCTGATTATCGGAGAATAGGCCATTTTTGGTGAAAAGTTATTTACCAGCAATTTTATTGCTGCAATCGAAGCTTATGATTATATATATTAATAATATAGTTATGCAAAGTAGGCAGATAGTGTGCTACTTTTTTTATTAACAAAATGGCGCCCCCAAATCGCATTTTAACTTTACACCAAAAACACGTTAATAAAAATTCACCAAAATTAAATTCTGCATAAATACATGTTTTCCCGATCTGCTCCGATGAAAATTTTCCTCGGAAAATGCGGGTTTTCCCAACAAAATCTTTAAAATTCAAATACAGTTTTAGATAAGTAATTATCTACCAATAATTAAATAACTCGGTGACATAAAAGATTTCTTGGTTTAGATTATAGTTCCAGAAGCCGGTGAAAATTAAATGAATATTTTAGCAACAATTCAATTGTTAATTAATAATTTACGGTCGCAATAATAACCAAAATAATTATGATACACTGATCAAACTTTGAAATCTTATAAAGATGAGATGCCTATTTAATATTTTTTTGACAAAATATAAATTTTTAATTTTTTTGAATAATCTTAAAATGTTAAAAAAAAATTGTTATAAACAAATTAACGTTTCTCAAAAAGGTTTTTGTTATATTCTAATTTTAAAAAATAACTAAAATGTGAATTTAAAATATCTTGAAAATAAATGCTTTAAAACTTTTTTCCAGCCATTTGCAAAAAAGTTATGAAACAGCAAAGTAAACCTACGAATCTACGTTGTTTATAATTTTTTTTTAATTCTTTCAAAGCGTAAAAGTGAGTTTAAAGTACAAGCTAATTACTTACAAAAAATATCGATTATGAGTTTAATGGTTATATTTTAATTAAAGATTATAAATATATTTTTTTTGTAATTTACACGCCCGAATGGAGACTAATACAGTACCGTAGCTATGTATTATGTATTATACCCGTCCACATATACAACTCGCGCGAGTTTAAAGCGTGTCAGTTGCTTCGAGTGAACATCTCCGGCTCTGTATCAAGCCTACTTTCGCGCTAAAAATTACAAAAAAAAATATTTTTAATCTTTGATTAAAATATAACCATTGAACTAATATTTGATATTTTATGAGAGTAATTAGTTTGAATCATAAACTCACTTTTAAGCTTCGAACCAATTAAAACAAATTATAAACAACGGAATAATCGTATGTTTATTTTCTGTTTCATAACTTTTTTACAAATGGTTGGAAAATTTTTTTAAAGCATTCATTTTCAAGACCTTTGCAATACGCATTTTAAATATTTTTTAAAATTATAATATAGTAAACAAGTTCTGAGAAATATTAATTTGTTTATAACTATTTTTTTAAACATTTAAAGATTATGCAAAAAAATGAAAAATTTATATTTTGTCGGCAAAATATTAAATAGGCATCACATCTTTATAATCTTTCTAAGTTTGATCAATGTCTCATGATTATTTAGGTTGTTATTGCGACTGTAATTTTTTAATTAACAATTGAATTGTTACTAAAATATTCGTTTAATTTTCACCGGCTTCTGCAGTTATAATCTATACCAAGAAAGCTTTTATTTCACCAAGTTATTTAATTATTGATAAATAATTACTTGCCAAAAAATTTATTTGAAAATTCGAGATTTTGTTGGGAAAACCCACATTTTCTGTGTTTTTGTTGTAAAGTTAAAATCCTCGGAGTTATAGAGCAATAATTGAAAAAAATACGATTTGTCGGCGCCATTTTGTTTATAAAAAAAGTAGCACACTATCTGCGGACTTTGCATACCTATGTTATTAATATATAGGATCTTATAATTCACTTCCAGCAATAAAATTGCTGGTAAATAACTTTTCCATAAATTTTGCTAATTAGCCCAGAGTATCTGTTATTACCTTTACAAACACTGGCGTACCCAAAGGGCTACTTATGGCAGATGTGGTCCGAGTAACTATTTTTAAAATTTCCGCATAAATAGACAGTTTGGATTCGTCTTTTTCATTTCTATCTTTAATCAGATTTGAGTACTAGGAACTTTCTTTCGGACCTTTTCCTAGACGAATGAAAGCGGAAGGTGACTGCATATTGTAGGGTCCTTTTCGCTTACTTGATTTATCGTCTCTTGTTCTTATGAATTGTCAAAAGCAGAGATTAAGGATGTACCGGAAAGAAGTTACAGCAAGAAAAGTTTTCAGATTTAAATAATTATTTACTATTTTAATTTTGATTTTAATAGTGAATTTTTTATCTAAAACTTTCTGATTTTCTCAGTAGACAACTGTTCACTGTTCACGCATGGCCTCGGCGTGTGCTGAGCCTGGGCTGGGTTCAATCTGTGCCGGGCCCTAATCCTAATTCAATGCGCCCATTTCAACTCTGATCTTTTACATAAAATTTTCCAGGTCTCGTTATTTCATGTTCGTTTCTTACTTTGTTGTTGACTTTCCCGCCAGTCTTCTTTAGCAATTGGTATCCTCGTTTTCTACCTCGCTATTATTTCTTTGGCTTAACAATTAGGTATTATTAAAATGTTACTCCATACCATTGTTTGACCACATCTCTTCTCTTTTATTGGTTTCAATATATTCCGAATTATAATGTTTTTGGTGAGTTTATATATTGATTTTATTTTGTTTAGTAATTAAAAGGGACTACAAGATTAAAATTCGTACAAGTATTAAGAACGGTTAAAATCTTGTTTGAAATTCTCAGCTTTAGTGTAAGATGTCAAGTTCAATACAAAGACTACATAACTAAGCTTCAATCGCTAACAATATAAAATTTATGCAAGAAAATTTACATTTTCAAGAACCGTCACCCTTTTGAGCATAAAATAATTTTAGGTAAAATCGATTATGATACATACACGGGGGTATTGTATATCATTATTTAAAAGGGCATTTGTGTATTGTTGTTCTGGTAGAGTATTTTAAGCACTGACAGGGTCATAAATATTACGTGGACGAAACAAATACGTGGGATTATTTTCGCTGACAGCACAAGAAGATTAAATTAATACAAATAGAATAAGCAACGATAAATAATGATAGTGACAATTCAGTTTACGTCGATCGATTTTTGCAGCACAAAATATAAGAAATATCAAAAAACCAAGAAATAAATATTTATTAAGGGCATAGGCGCAAAATGTCCCCCGTCAAAATGTTCAATGTGTTTTAAATGTATTAATTTTTTTTGAATCCTGAGAAAACTAATAAATATTTTTGAAAAACTTCTATAATGTTTATTGTGAATTACTTCTATAACTGTGGAAACAAAAGAGAAACTTTGGTGTGATTTTAAATTGCAAATATTTCATTCAAAAGTAACTTTTTATTTATTCTAGGGGACTTTCGGCCCTCGGTAATAACGTAATCTTTCATTCAAAATTAAATTTTTCAAAAATAAGTATTAGTTTTCTCAGCAATCGAAAATAATGAATGCATTTAAAATACATTAAAAATTTTGACAGGCGACTGAGAATTAGTAAATATGAAGACATTTTGATAACAAATAGTTGGCATATTAAAAAATACCATTGCCTATGAGAATTTAAAATTGTTTTTATTATTTTTAAGTCATTTTTGTAGTTACAAAATCCTATTTATTTTAAAGTGTGTTTGTTATCATTACAATAACCACCCTATCAATTTTAGAGTTATCAAGGATTATAAAAAAATGTTACTAAAATAAAACAAATATTGTTTCATTTACAGCGCAAGCTTTCATGCATTTTGAAAATACGTTCAAATATTTGTTGTTGCACAATAAATTAGTATACAGTTGGTAGCTCTAGGTTAGTGACACGAAAGCTAAACTTGTAGTAGGCAAATACCTGGCTTAATTTTGAACAGTATGTATAATTATAAGCATTACGTGAAGTACAATTAATAATTCAATCAGGTTCTAACACATATTTGGGTCTCTCTATGGCATTTACTTGTGACATGCAATTATTTATATTTTTATTTATATAACTTTATTTGTTAAAGTTATTTCATATTACAGTGAGTTAAATTTTAACTCTCGTCAAGAAGACCCACCTAGCATACTAGCTTAGTTGCTGCACACTCTTTGACAATACAAATGCAGTAATAGTAGATGAAACTTCACACAACTAAATGGAATAAGCGATTCTTTGTAACCGCATGCATCAAGCTTGTTACTGACGGAGAGCTATTATATCTCATATATTACATCTCATATCGCTCACTATAGTATTGAGTGAGACTGCCTACACGAAACCATAATATATATTGTGGCTCCGTGTCTTCAGGCTCACTGAGTGCTATAGCGAGCGATATAAGATGTAATAATATGATATAGTACATATTGTAGTAATGCTTCCCGTCAGTAGCAACCCAAGCTAGGCGAGAGTTGTCTAATGGCGGTTTTTCATTAAATGGACAAAACAAAAACAAAACATAAACTGGTGTCGAATAAAACAAAATTGAAACTTTTCGCAAATTTTTTGAACACTGACGTGTATTGTAACAGTTAGAGATTTGTTTTTCGGGTCCCGCTAGAGGTAGGATACATCAAAGAGTTTCAACGTGCATTCTCATGCGTCAGTTTACTATATCCTTGCCGAACGTCGCGCGTCCGTAACTATTGAGCGACTCTTGAGTTAATCGGTAAAACTGGGTGGATGGTTTCGAATGCTTATTATGTCATTGTCCAATATCGGTTTGATCTGGTAATTTAATACAAATTATATTGGGCCCGTACAAAAACATCATACCTACTAAGCGATAAGAAGTATTCACTATTGATTCAATAAAATTGTGTTTTTACTAGTAAATTTTGGGTTAGTTCTTATTTCTTCCATTATATATGGATTTTGGGCTGCTGAATCCGAATATGAGGTTTGCGGACAAAATTTCTTACCGGAACATTGAAAAAATCGCGAAAAAAGCGAAAAATTTCAGCTTTTTTCCGCTTTTTTGCTCAAATCTCGAAAACTATTAACTTTTAGTAAATAGTCTGTTAACAGAAATTAAAGTACTTAAAATTATCTACAAATGTCACTATTTACTTTTTTTTCAGACGAACCGTTCGGTCTAAAGTACAAGTTGAAAATTGCCAATTTTTAACGGTCTCGGCAAAACCCACTTTTTACATTCCAAAACTTTATTTTTTATTAGAATGCTGTCATTTGATAAATTTCTCCTAGTTTTCTGTACAAATAATAACAACATTTTAAACCAAAAACTCCATAAGAAAGCCTTGAAATTAGTGTATCCACCACCACAGAAACAACCCAGTACCTTCTGCTCTCTCACATATACTGGCAAAATAACAACAAAAATAGCCAGATACATAAAAAAGAAAGGAATAACACCAGCTTTCAGAACTAACAACAACTTAAGCAAACATATTAAAAACAATAAAAGCCGAAAGAGAAAGCAACTACAGAGTGGTGTGTACAAACTAACTTGTGGTGACTGTCCGAAAACTTACATCGGTCAAACTGGCAGAACTTTTGACAAACGGATAGCAGAACACAAAAGGGCTGTCAACAATAGAAAAACAGACACTTCTACATACGCACTTCACCTTCTAGATCATAATCATTCTTTCAATGAAGAGTTTCAAATTCTACATATTCAAAATAAAGGCCTTAAGCTATCACTTTTAGAGTCAATGGAAATTAATAAAATGAAAAATACAGATATAATTCTGAATGACCAACTCGAGACAAACAGCTCCCCACTCCTCAACCTCTTCAGTTAAAGACTTAAAAAGGCAAACACATTGTAAAATATATCACTTGATAAAGCCACTTTGCCGAAACAGCTGTAGTAATAACATAGTTGTAATAAATTTTGTGGAAGTATAGAAAAACAAACGTTTTTCAGTGTTTTATTGTGAGATAAAATGAACTTCCATCAAGTAACGGTCGAATCCATCAATTAAAAAATAATGTAATGTAAATTAACATTAAAAGTTTTCTTTTGTGTGGTACTCCTCAAAACATGACACTAAGCAAAGCCCGACTCCGCATCTTGCACACATGTATCTCGATTCGCTTCTTTTTTTTTCTGGTCTTTTCTCTGGCTCCAAACGCTTCACCTTCTAGCAGCTACCTATAAGCGTTGCCACCAGTGCTACAATATAGCATGTATCGAAAATATGTGAACAAATATATACGGCAATGGGTCCGCATGACCTGTCTTGGGTGCCAATATGTTGAGGCTTTGGGAACAATAATCTAACATTTTCGGACATATTTCTACGGCACTGGGACACCAATGAATCTAAATTTTTATAAGCAACGCATATTTTCGGCTTTGGTAAATTGAGACCATAACACCTTGAACGTATATAAACGGCGGCTGGGAATACAAACCAACTTGTTCAAAAACATATATTACTATATATGCAGAGTTGGGACAGTTGGGACATATTAGGGGTTCAAACGGGGTAGTGAAGCGCAATACAAGATGCTGTCTCCAGTTAGCATCTCTAGCCTCTCCTACTCAATTCCTATCCTCACCTCCACGAAGTGCGGCTTGGGCTGCACGGGTGAACCCTGGAGAACCTGAGCAACCTTACCGGAGATTGGGTAACCAACCTCAGTGGAAAGTAGGGTCAGGGCTGACGAGGAAGTTAGAAATGGTCCTCCGAAAAGAGGGTTGGGCGATAGGCCAGTAACCTATTCTTGTAAAAAAGTACTACTACGAAACCTTCAGATAGGCCTCGGAATGGACGGATATCAAGACGACGACTTTGGCAACGGAATATGGAATTTACGCTGGGAACATGGAATGTCAGAACGCTAAATAGACCAGGAGCACAGAGGATCCTTCTACACGAACTGAAAAGATATAAAATAGGAATCACTGCAGTACAAGAAACTAAATGGTTGGGAAAAGGTATCCGGGACACTAAAACACACACTATACTGTATAGCGGTAAAAATGAAGGAAATAAAGAATTTGGAGTAGCCTTTATCGTAGATACTAAAATGAAGCACCTGATAACAGATTTTCAAGCCATCAATGAAAGAATCTACAAGCTTAGGATAAAAACGCATTTCTTTAACATAACCCTTATAAATGTACACTGTCCCACAAATGAACAGGAAGAAGACACTAAGGTAGCCTTTTATCAAGATCTAGAACGAATCTATGACTCAATACCAAGAAACGACATTAAAATGGTGATAGGCGACACAAACGCCAAGATCGGAAAAGAAGAAGAGTACATAGGGGTAATAGGGAAACATAGTTTGCATAGAGACACAAATGAGAATGGTCAGTTTCTAATAGATTTCGCAGCTGGAAAGAATATGATTATCAGTTCGACATGCTTCCCACATCGGGACATATATAAGGGCACTTGGATATCACCTGACGGAAACACAATAAATCAAATAGACTATATACTGACTGAAAAAAGAATGGCGACGAGTATATTAGATGTAAAAAGCAGACGTGGCGCAAGCTGTGACTCAGACCATCTACTAGTGCAGACACGGTTTAGATGCAAAATCAGTCGACAGGTAAAGGAAAAATATCCAAAACAAGAAAAACTAAACTTAGATAACCTAAAAGTCCCTGAGATACAAGAAAGATTTGAGAGAACAGTGGATGAAAAATTACTAGAAGAAAACAGAGCAGACTCCACAATAGAAAATCAATGGAACACCATAAGCAGTATCATACTAAACACAGCGAAAGAAGTCATAGGAACAAAGACACAACGGAGAGAAGAAACATGGTTCGATGAAGAATGCAAACAAGCTATACAGGAAAGAAATGAAGCACAAAAGAATTACATACTCAGACGTACTAGAGAGAGAAAAACAGAATTTGAGAACAAAAGACGAAGAGCAGATAAACTGTGCAGGCAGAAAAAGAGAAAGTACGAAAACCGACGGATACTAAACATAGAGAGGGAGTTTAAGGAAAACGAAACACGTAGTGCATACCAACTTATTAAACATTTAAGACAGGGATACAAACCGAAGACTAGCCTCTGCAAAAATAAGAAGGGTGAAATCATTAGCGATATGGACGAAATTAAGATAACCTGGATGACATATTTTAAGGAAGTATTAAACAAAGGGGCACAACCACCATTACAACAACAGAGACAGCAGCAGGCACGGCAGGAGGTACAACAACAAGAGCTGGGGGAAGATGGAGAAGAAAATGAATTAACTAGACCCCCAACGCTAGAGGAGGTCCAAACGGCAATCCACATACAAAAAAGCCATAAAGCACCGGGAATAGATAAAATACCGGCAGAACTACTCAAGCAAGGAGGAAGGAATTTGACACAACAGATGTATCAGCTAATACGAGAGATATGGATAGAAGAAGAAATCCCCCAACAATGGAAGAAAAGTATAATCTGCTCTATTCATAAAAAATGAGACAAACTGTTGTGTCAGAATTATAGAGGCATCTCTTTACTTTGTTCGGGATACAAAATATTCACAAACATCCTTAATCGAAGACTTCAACCGCTCACGGAAAAAATCATCGGGGAATATCAAGCAGGGTTCAGGCAAAATAGATCTACCATTGACCAACTATTTACAGTTAAACAAATACTAGCCAAAGCATGGGAATATGACATGGACGTTTACAATCTCTTTGTAGATTTTAAACAAGCCTATGATTCAATAGATAGAACAATTCTACCTAATATATTGGAAGAATTTGGCATACCATCAAAATTAATACGACTAGTGCAAATGACAATGACAGAAACAGAAGCACAAGTATGTATTCAAGGACAGATCACTGATGCGTTTACGATAACGCAAGGACTGAAACAAGGCGACGGACTGGCTCCAACGCTTTTTAATCTTGTTCTTGAATATGTAATTAGACGGTTGACGGTAAGCGGAAATAACATACTTACAAACAAATCTACCCAATTAGCAGCATACGCGGATGATATAAACCTAATAAGCAGAACAATGAATGCAGCGGAAGAAACCTACGTTGAGTTGAAACAGAGTGCAGAAGCAGTTGGGCTAGCAATAAACACAAATAAAACAAAACTACTTATACAAACCAGATCAAATATACCGGCGCAACAACACTTTATTGACGATATAGAACATGCGAATAGATTCACGTACCTAGGAATGGATCTGGTTGCAAGCAGTGAAGAAGAACCGGAAATAAATAGAAGGCTTGTGCTGGCAAATAAAGCATATTTCGCGATGGGCCACATATTCAAATCGCGAGACGTACACCGGAAAACAAAACTCCGGGTATATAAAACAATAATCAGGCCCATAGTAAGTTATGGCTGCGAAACATGGGTGGTGACACAGAAATCTGCCAATGCATTAGATGTGTTTGAAAGAAACGTATTACGTAGGATACTGGGCCCAATAAGGGAAAATAACAACTGGCGAATTAGGTATAATAGAGAAATATACGAGCAATATAGCGAACCAACTCTAGCACAACACACTAAACTACAGAGATTACGGTGGGCAGGGCACGTGGTCCGCATGCATGAGAATAGAATCCCCAGAAAATTGCTGAATGCAAGAATGCAGGGAAGAAGACCGGTTGGAAGATCTAAAAAGAGATGGGAAGACGAAGTCGATGAGGATGCCAGGAACTTCCTGGGAACGCGTTCATGGAAAAGAACAGCGGTAAATCGAAATGATTGGAGAAGCTTATTGAAGGAGGCCAAGGCTCGATTTGGGCTGTAGTGCCATTGGATGGATGGAGAGTTGGGACAGAAAGGGTTAACGTTCATACAATCGACGGTTACCACACTTTTTACGTCATGGGTGGCATTTCTTGTATTGCACCAAAACATGCAATAGCTCCTAACCAATCCATTCCTCGGCTAAAAACTAAACCCGCACCTGAGGTTTGTGGAAGTCAGAGAGCTGTTCAACTAATACATTTTGAAAGGACAAAACTTCAAGGTTTATCAGAAATCAAGATCCGAAATGAATGTTCAAACCAACTGAAACTGTGACTCCATCTGTGCCTGATCTTCTGTGGCTCTAAGGGAAAAGCAGAGATATTCTCGGTATTTTAGGATGGAATGGATTCATGGAAGCTGTGAGAAGAGACATAACATATTCATATTATGAACTAACATTTATTATTTGTACAGAAAACTATGAGAAATTTATCAAATGACAGCATTCTAATAAAAACTAAGTTTTGGAATATAAAAAGTGGGTTTTGCCGAGATTAAAAATTGGCAATTTTCAACTTGCACTCTAGACCGAACGGTTCGTCTGAAAAAAAAAGTAAATAGTGATATTTGTAGATAATTTTAAGTACTTTAATTTCTGTTAACAAACCATTTGCTAAAAGTTAATAGTTTTCGAGATTTGAGCAAAAATGCGGAAAAAAGCTGAAATTTTTAGATTTTCTCGCGATTTTTTCAATGTTCCGGCAAGAAATTTTATCCGCAAACTTCATATTCGTATTCAGCAGCCCAAAATCCATATATAATGAAAGAAATCAGAACTACCCCAAAACTTTCCCACTAAGGAGCTCGTAGAGTACAAATTCACTGAATCATATGTGATTTTTTGGCTGGTCAACTAGTACAACAATCGCTGAAATTGCTAAATGCCAAATTAGAAGAAGGGCCAGGATATAGACAGACTATTGTCAACTAAGCAAACACCTCCACACAGGTTAGTAGACACACCTCTATGCAGGAAGTGTGGACGAGACAACGAAACTGTCAATTATGTCCGGAGTTATCGTTAAAACGAGAGTCCCATGTAGTCGAAGAAATAAAGCACTGAACCTTCGAAAAAAAAACGACAAGACGGATCTTAATAATTTTTTTTGCATTCGATTCGTGAATGCGCCAGGAAACTTTGTGACCCCGAGCCATAATATAATATTAAAAAACTGAATACAAAAAATAAATGTGTGTGTACTTTGTTCGCACGTAAGAAGTTATTCTTCTATTATATAATTTCAACGAAGTGAATATACTTAACAGGTTATTTGTATTTCATTTAAATATTAAACTAACTTTCTTATCTAACACTTTCAAAAAAATTTTATTAAAACAACCAAAAATTAAAAAAAAATATGAATCGTCCAGGATTGGAACCCGCGACCTACCGTCTGCTTCCGTTCTCTGACCCACTCTACCAACTACGCCACGGAGCTTCTTTTAAGTGACACGTAAGTTTCGGATATAATTAACAACACGGTGACAAATAGACATATAAAAATTTTATACCTATATAATATTTTATTATCTTACTACAGAGAAAGACAAATCCAAAAATTATAATAAATAATACATTTACTACAAACCCTACAAACCTATTCTTTTAATGACTTATTTGCGCTGATACATAATATACATACATACCTATCTTGAAAGATTAGCAACTAAACGCCATACTGTCTGTGTGCGCATGCGCGCAAATTTATGAAATTTTACTCTCAATCGCGCCAAAAGAAGAATAACTTCAAAAATGTTTTCTTAAAGTGCATCTCAAACAGACGATAAAAAATATTCAAAACTCTTCAATTATCGGCGGAAATTAGTTCAATTTTGTTACTGGGGTTTTTGGGGTCGCTGAAAACGAATATGACGTCGTAAGTGATCTCCGGAGTACCTGGTGCCATGGGTACCTACTGTTTAGCTCGTCATTAAAATTCATTAAAAAAATTAGTCAGAATCATTATTCGGGGGTTTTTAGAGTTACTAACGACGAATATGACATCGGAAATGGTCTACGGAATACCTAGTGCCCAGGGTACCTATTGCTTACCTCGTATTCGGGAGTTTTCGGCAAACTCATTAAAAAATTAGTCAAAAATCATTATTCATGGATTTTTTGGGGTGACTGACGACGAATATGACATCGGAAGTGATCTACGGTGTACCTGGTGCCCAGGGTGCCTACTGTTTATCTCGTGACTAATGATTTTTGACTAATTTTTTAATGAATTTGCCGAACACTTCGGAAGACGAGGTAAACAGTAGGTACCCTGGTACTCCGGATATCACTTTCGATGTCATATTCGTCGGCAGAGACCCCAAAACCACCGAGTAAAAAATTTTGCCCTTTTTTTCTAATGAATTTACCGAAAACTCCAGAAAACGAGGTAAACAGTAGGTACCTTGAGTACCAGGTATTCCGTAGATCAATTCCGATGTCATATTCGTCGTCAGTGACCCAAAATGAATTTTTTGACTAATTTTTTAATGAATTTGCCGAAAACTCCAGAAGACGAGGTACCCTGGGCACTAGATGTTCCGGAGATCACTTTCGATGTCATATTCGTCGTTAGGGGCTTCAAAAACCCGCCAAGTAATGATTTTTCACTAATTTTTTAATAAATTTTTTGCCGAAAACTCCACAAGACGGGGTAAACAGTAGGTACCCTGGGCACCAGGTACTCCGTAGATCACTTCCAATGTCATATTCGTCGTTAGTGACCCTAAAACTCCCCGAGTAATGATTTTAACTAATTTTTTAATGTATTCTAGTGACGAGGTAAACAGTAGGTACCCTTGGCATCAAGTATTCAGGAGATCACTTAATATGTCATATTAGTTTTCAGCCACCCCAAAAGCCTCAGAGTAACAAAATTGAACTGATTTCCGCGGATAATTGACGAGGTGAATTTTTTTTATTGTCTGTTTGAGATGCACTTTAAGAATGCATTTTTTGTATGCAGTTTTTCAATATTATATTATGGCCCGGAGTCACAAAGTTTCCCGGCGCATTCACGAATCGAATTCAAAAAGAATTATTAAGATTCGTCTTGTCGTTTTTTTTTCTGAGGTTCATTGCTTTATAGACGGAGAGCTAGAGCCGAAAAATCATCGTCATAAGTAATATGGAGTTTTTCCTGTGAAATGTGTCCATTGAATATTGAAAATTATGACCCCTTTCAGGCTGACACCTCAGTGGATACAGGAAGTAGCAATAAGGGATGAAAGGGGAAAGTTAGTGCAGTCATTAAAGGTTTTCACCCCCTATTTTGTTAAACCTCCATCGATTTGCATGAAAATTGGTGACTAGTAGAGCATACCTCAAGAAATAAACTGATTTGGTGCCAACTTGCACTTTTACTCTGGTGTGTGAATACCACCCCTTCCCGCGGGTGAAAACAATTTTATTAAAAATAACCCCACAAATCGATAGAGGGACAAATTTTAAGTAAAATTTTTTATATCATGTTATTAAAATAAATCAATACTTTTTGAGTTATTAAAGATCAAAGATTTGTCTATTTAAGACCATATGCGTGAAGTTACGGATGATAAAAAAATATATTAATTAATTGTATGTTAGTAAAATATTATTTTTATATTATTTCGATATTTAATTTAATTTTTTCTATCAACACAAAATGTCCAGAAACTGGGGGTGTCCAATAATGGGTACATTTGACATATTCGAATACACTTTTGCTAAATTTATAATATCGAAATCATCATCCAGCCTCAAAAGTCCACTGCTGAACATAGGCCTCCTCCCCTCGTTTCCAACCCCATCTATCCTGCGCCGCCCTCATCCAGTTTTTATTTACCTTTCTTAAGTCCTCAGTCCATCTTGTAGGCGGTCGACCGACGCTTCTCTTGTCTTCTCTTGGCCTCCATTCCAATAACCTCTTCGTCCATCGCCCATCTGTCATTCTGGCTACGTGTCCTGCCCATCTCCACTTCAACCTGGCTATCCTCTCGATGACGTCAGTCACCTTTGTTCTTCTCCTGATTTCTTCGTTTCTGATTTTGTCTCGCAGAGTTATTCCTAACATTGACCGCTCCATTCTTCTCTGCGTGACTCTTAGTTTGGTAGCCGAGGCTTTAGTTAAGGTAAGTGTTTCTGATCCGTACGTCAAGACTGGGAGGACGCACTGATCGAATACCTTTCTCTTTAGACATGTGGGTAACTCACTTTTAAAAGTTTCTCTCAGTTTTCCAAATGCTGCCCACCCAAGACCGATTCTTCTCTTCAGCTCATGAGTCTGGTTATCCCTGCCAATCGTAATTTCATGTCCCAGGTATTTATATCTATCTACGAGTTCTATTTCCTTCCCACCAATACTGATGTTCTGGTTGGGTACCAAATTTGTCATTATTTTTGTTTTTGAGATGTTTATATTTAAACCAACATTTTCTATAGCTACAACGAGTTCTTGTACCATCTCTCTTGCCATACCTAGATCCTCAGCTACTATGACTATATCATCGGCGAAACGTAAGTTGTTTAGGTATTCTCCATCTATTTTTATTCCCTTTGTCATCCAATCCAAACTCTTGAAAGCATGTTCTAAGACCGTATTAAAAAGTTTAGGTGACATTGGGTCTCCTTGTCTAACCCCCCGTTCTATTTTTATGCGATTACTGTTAGTATGTAATTTGACAGTGGTTGTTGCCTGTAAGTATATTTTGTGTAATAATTTTGTATACCTATAATCTAGCCTGCATTCTTTAAGCGCCTGTAATATTTTGCTAAGTTCAACTGTATCAAAGGCTTTATGAAAATCGATAAAAACTAGAACTAGGGGTTTATTGTATTCCACTACTTTCTCTATCAGGGTTTTTTTTTTTATTATCGAAATAATATAAAAATAATATTTTAGTAACATACAATTAATTAATATGTTCTTTTTATCATCCGTAACTTTACGCATTGTGTTCTTAAACAGACAAATCTTTGATCGTTAATTACTCAAAAAGTATTGATTTATTTTAATAACATGATATAACAAATTTTACTTATAATTTGTTACTTTACCGATTTGTGGGGTTATTTTTAGTAAAATAGTTTTCACCCCCGAGAAGGGGTGGTATCCACCCCCAGGGTAAAAGTGCAAGTTGACAATAAATTATTTTTATTTCTTGGGGTATGCTCTAACTAGTCACCAATTTTCATGCAAATCGATGGAGGTTCAACAAAATAGGAGGTGAAAACCTTTAAAGACTACACAAACTTTCCCCTTTTATCCCTTATTGCTACTTCCTGTATCCACTTAGGTGTCAGCCTGAAAGGGGTCATAATTATCAATATACAATAGACACATTTCATATTCCAAACCCCATATTATTACTTATGACGATGATTTTTTGGCTCTAGCTCTTAAACTATTATTTCTTCGACTATTATACATTTTAGCTATTTTTTTTTTCAGCATCATTGTTTGGATTATAGTTAGCGTCATGTTTCATTGAACAGTTTTCACTTTACAAATTTAATTTTATCTTCAGTTTAATTAATGATTAACATTATTTTGATTAACTGTGAAAAAGTAAGCGTGCAGGTAAAAATATGTCTACGTCACAATAGTATCAATACACAAAACGCATATCCTAAATTTCGCAGAGAAAGAAAAGTGGATACCCCCACAACATCCGCCGCTGTACCAGTGCATAAACCTACATCTTTATAACTAAACATTCGCGAAGAAACCAACCACACTCGTCATCGCAATCTCTCCGGTTAGATTACAAGAAATAAAGTATTACAAGAAATAGCAACGACCTAAGAAAAAGTGAGGCGAATTATCCAACTGCTTGTCTGTTACACTTTGATTGAAACTACAACCTTATCTGTGTGAAAGTGATAGTTGGCGATTGTCTTGTTTGAATCGGTTCAGGTGGACATTTCTTCAGTTAACTGTAAACTTCTGCAGAAACTGGAACTCAACTCGCTGAGGCCTAATCGCTGGTCAGGGGATTGGTCATTGAAACGTGAAAGTGAAGTGAGTTTAAAAAATGTGTTACAATGTGGATTTAAAACCAGTTTCATTTGAGTTGGTATGAATTTGTATTTGGAATTTACACTATTACTATAAGCTGCAATAAAATAATTTTCGTTCTCTACAGTATATCTACTCTAAATTCACAATCAAGATGCAGTAGAAATAAACAAACCCAGTAACACGTTAAATGTTACTAGGAGCACTCCCAAACCATAATTTACAATGTATGTACATTGCTAATCCCAAATTATGATTTACAAAGGTTATATATTATAAATTATGATTCGGCAGTGATGCTTGTAACATTTAACGTATCCTGGTTTATTTATTTCTACTGCATCTTAATTGTGAATTTAGTTTAGGTATAAACTAATCGTTATTTCTCTATGTTTTGTCAATATCTATTTATTTGGGCATTTTTATTTATTAGATTTACTATAATCTATAATAGTCCAGGGTGATAAGGATTTTCTCGGGACACTCAAAGATCCAGGTAGCTGACTACTTTTTTAGTTATTGTATATCTGTAGGAAGAAAACCTACCTGTTTCCTGCCTAGAGTTCGCGTCCGTTTTTTAACAAAAATCGCGATTTTTCCGATTTTTTGCACTCCATTCAAAAACTAAATAGTTGACATAAAATTACAAAATTCAGTTTTTTAGAACATCAATCTACAAAATTCCGATTTTTTAAAGTTAAAAAGTTAATTTGTTGCTACGCAAACTGCAAAATAAGTGAAAATCGTTATTTGTTAATAACTTTTACTAAAACTACCTTATAAATTTAGTGTTTCCCCAAAGTTGGATATTGGGGTACTTAACAAACACTCGAAATTTGAGACTGATCCATTAATTAGTTTAAGAGTTAACTCTATTTTTTTATCCTAGAGACCTTTATTTTGCAATAAGATGAGACAGAAAATAATGAAGATAGAGCAATTCTGAGTATGCCAAATGAAAGTAGAAGAGTAATAGTATCAAAATGTATTAAAAAAGATAAAAAAATGATTAACATGGTCAAAAATCGTGATGCCAAATTTTTAAAATTTTGTAGTTTATAAACATTTAGAATAACTTTAAAAATGTTGTCCCTAGAAACAATCTTTTTATATATTCGAAAATATAGTATTTTTTTTCTCTGATTCTGGCTTTGGTTTAGAACTAGAACCTTTAGCCATGTAATTGTATAACTTATCACTAAGTCAGGGGAGTAATGTGTAGTGTGTGTGTTGAGTAAGTGTCTTGTTACTTTGCAAAGTCGACGTCATTGTCTTTGCAAAGAGACGCTAATTGTTTCCGAACGTCTGCGGTCCCTCCGGTGAGTACCGATCCCACAAGGACAGAAACTATTTTTCATTCATTAATGAAAATATAGTATCTTAACACGAATTTTCAAATAAAAAAATTAGCCTGGGCTCATTTGGGACAAAGTTAGCCATATGTTTTTTTTTTCACAGCTAATTTGTTTATAATAATTCAGGAATCTCATTAATGTCATTTTAAAGAAGGGGATTTGTATTTTTTCTTAAAAAATATGCACAAACATTATACTTTCGCAGCACTCTCTAAGATTTTTCAAAAATGTAGTGCAAGAGATTACTAGGGGGAACCTACATACAAATCCAGCGAGTTAAAATACCGAAAAAGCAATTTCAAACGAATATAATTTGCTGTATCTCCGGATCAACTCAATGGATTTTGATCTTTCTTCTTTTAATTGGTATGTAATTTTTACGTACATTACAAATATGCAATTTGTTTATAAATTTATTAATTAATAAACAGTCTAATTTGTTTAAACAATTCTTGAAAAAATATTTTTTTTACAAAAATCTATTTTTTTAATCATAGTATCATTAATGATCACAGAAAAAGTTAAAGTACACCTTAATAAATAAATGATTTTTATTAGATAATTATTTATTGAAGATAATTTATTTATTAAAGTATACCTTAACTTTTTCTATGAATAATAGGGATAGTATGATTAAAATCATGGATTTTTGGGAAAAAATTATTTTCTCAAAAATTGTTTAAACAAATTAGATTGTTTATTAATTAATAAATGTGCAGACAAATGACATATTTGTAATTTACAGAAAAATTACATACAGATTAAGAAAAGAACGATCAAAATATATTCAGTAGATCCCGAGATATTGAAAATGATAATAGTTTTAAGTTGCTTTTTTTAGTTTTTGAACTCTTGCATTTGTCGGTTCCCAGCTCCCCCTTCACTTACCACGACTAGTCACCAGTTAAACTACATTTTTAAAAATTCGTGTAAAATACCAACTTTTGTAATGTGTAAAATGACTTTTTTTAGAGACAATATTTTTAAAGTTATTCTAAATGTTTTTAAACTATAAAATTTCACAAATTTGGCTTAGGATTTTTGACTATATTAGACAATCTTTTTATCGTTTTTTAGTACTTTTTGATAGATCAGTTTTCTACTTTCATTTGGCATACTCAGAGTTGCCCTATCTTTATTATTTTCTGTCTTATGTTATTGGAAAATAAAGGTCTCTGGAAAAAACAATTAGAATAATTCTTAAACTAATTAATGGATCGGTCTCAAATTTTGAGGGTTTGTTAAGTACCCCAATACCCAATTTTGGGTGAAACACTAAAGTTCTAAGGTAGTTTTAGTAAAAGTTATTAACAAATAACGATTTTCACGTATTTTGCAGTTTGCGTAGCAACAAATTAACTTTTTAAATTTCAAAAATCGGCATTTTGAAGGTTTTTTAATGTAAAAAAAAATGTTGTAATTTTATGTCAACTATGTAGCTTTTGAAAGAGATGCAAAAAATCGTAAAAATCGCGATTTTTGCACTGAATTGTTAATAATTAAAAAACGGACGCGAACTCTAGGCAGGAAACAGGTAGGTTTTCATCCTATTGGTATACAATAACTAAAAAAGTCGTCAGCTACCTGGATCTTTGAGTGTCTCGAACATGGTCTATTTCTAGCTTATTACCCTGGTCTATAATTAGTCCAGAGAAATAAGATTTTTCTCGTAACACATCCCCCTCTAGGCCGAAACCAAATTTTTTGAGTAGTATGGACATCTATATTATTAACCTATATGTTTCCTGCAGCCGATTTTGATGATATACATAGTTATAAAGAAATGAAGATCAAAAAACGCTAAATTTTCGCTTTTTTCGTCTATTACCAAAGAGTTAAGCATTTTAAACAAATTTGAGTGTAAGAAACTCATAAATCGTATAAAAAACTTCAATATGGCGTTCGCTGAATATGTCCATCCTTATTGGTTGCTTAGAAAATTGCAAAATAAATCATAAATTTTGAGTTTTTAAAAATATTCATAACTTATCTAAAAATTAACTTAGAACCTTCTTATTACACGGAATGCTGATACTTCTTGTACTTAAATTATATTTTAAATTTCAAAGCAATTGGTCAAATAGTTTAAAAGTTATTTAATTTGTTTTTCCCAAATTCATTTTTTTTGCAACACTACAAGTCAGAAAATTATGAGTCTACAATCATACTTCGGACAGTTTGTGAAAGAAGAACAATTATGCTATTACCATTATTAAAAATAAATGACAAAAAATAATTTTAAACAGTGTAAAATTATTTTGAAAAAACATGTCGATTTTTTGCTTACTTATAAACAATTAGAATAACTTTTTAACCGTTACCTGTAGAAAAATTATTTTTTCATATTTAGAAAGACTGAATTTTTATACACATTTAGAAAGAAAACAACTGTCCTAGGACAATTAGGGACAAAGTTAGCCCCCCATATATTTAATTCACATGTTTTTGCAAAATAATTTTGCAATATTTATAATTATTTTTTGTAATTTTTTTTAATTAAGTTAATACTGTAAATTTCCTTCTTCCATAAACTATCCAAAGTATTACTGTAGCTTCATCATTTTCTGACTTACAGTGTTGCAAAAAAAATAAATTTGGGAAAAACAAATTAAATAACTTTTAAACTATTTGACCAATTTCTTCGAAATTTAGGTTATGAATTAACCACCATAAGTCTCAGCATTCCGTGTAATAAGAAGGTTCTAAGTTAATTTTTACATAAGTTATAAATATTTATAAAAACTCAAAATTTATGATTTATTTTGCAATTTTCTAAGCAACCAATAAGGATAGACATATTAAGCAAACGCCATATTGAACTTTTTTATACCGTTTATGAGTTTCTTACCCTCAAATTTGTTTAAAATGACTATTTTCTTAGTAATAGACGAAGAAAGCGAAAATTTACCGTTTTTTGATATTCATTTGTTTATAACTATGTATATCATCAAAATCGGCTGCAGGAAATGTATAGGTTATTATTACAGATGTCCATATTACTCAAAAAATTTCGTTTTGGCCTGGAGGGGGTTGTGTCACCAACGGGCTATTTTTTTTCCTTATTTCTCTGAACTAAATACTGACATTATTAGAAGCTATACGCGAAAGATTTAAAAGCATAAAATATAATGTGTTTTTCCGCAAATCGCCAGGAAATTTTGACATTCCTGTCAAAATTTCTTACGAAAAAGTCAGGACTTCCTTACTGTAAGGAAATGTCATTTCCTTACTCTAAGGAAATGATATTTCCGTACAGTTGTTAGTGTTCTACATAAATGATAGAAAACACATTGCTATTAAAACCTTGTAAATTACCTTAATCATTAAATTTTCTTTATCTGGAGCTTCCTGGATAAATTTTTCAATTTCTTCCTTCGTTAAAATCTTAGATTTCTTTGCCCTATAACCTTGAGCTTGCCGTTTCAATAAAGAACGAAGTTTTGAGTATGTAGATATATCTACATTGTGTTTAAGTGCAAGGGTTGACTTCAGCATTGAATAATTGGCCCATAATGTTGAAGATTTCATCTTTAAACAAAGGTCTAGGAAGTATGCCATTACAACATTTTCTGAGAAAGAACTCGTATTTTTACTCATGCGATAATCCATAAAACGTCTGTATGCATTTTCGTACTTTTCTCTTGATTTCTTTGGCAATAATTCTAATGAAGCAGTATTCACTGCCTCAACCAGCTCTGGAGGAGTCCCAGGAATGGAAATTTCATCATCACTTATCATTTTACTTTCGAGAACACCAGCAATTAAATTTATAAGCGTCAAGTTTGACAATTCAACCTCAATACGTTTCCATAGTAACCCAAGTAATTTTATTAGGAATTTCAAAGCACCATTTATTTGGGAATAAAATTATCGCGTTTTTTTTAAATCAATCAATATCTGTCGAATTTTAAACGATTTGCGGAAAAATAGTATGTTTACCTCGTAGGAAAAGCCACATTCCTGGACTCTGTGTTGCTAAGTCTCGGCTTGCGCCTCGACTTAGCAATCTTCACAGTCGTCCAGGAATGTTAAGCTTTTCCTACCCGGTAAACAATGTACTATTCCTACTACATATTAAAATAATTCATTCTTTAGGTGCATAAAGGATACTTCATATTTTTATGATGAAAAGCGTATTATGAACGACCATAATTTTTAAATATTTTTTAGATATTGATAGTACTTAACCAATTAACACCAAATTTTTTTCGAATGTTAAAATTTTACTTATACATAATTAGCACTTGTAATTACAAAAGGGCTCTAAAATTGCTGATTTGTATCCCGAGTGACATTTTGACAGTTTGTATTTTTAAATCATTTTAAATAATATTTTATTGATATCTTCGCCTGAATATTTGGTAAACTTACTCATGATGTTCTCTTTGACAAGTTGTAAAACATTAATTTTGGTTAATGTCACTGAATGCTTATTAATTTTAAATTTGCATAACAAGGAAGGACACCTTATCGCGCTACTTGACGACGAGAATTTATCAAAAAAATGATCACTTTCTTGTAATTACACAATATCTCTAAAATTACCTATTTGTATTACGAGTGACAATTTAGTTTTACGAGTGACAGTTTTAATTTTCCACCCGAGGGGGACGTAAATTATGTCAAATTGTCACGAAGGCAATATAAATCGGTAATTTTTAGGGGCTCGAGTGTAATTCGGTAAGGTTATTTCATGAATAAAACTGTATTTTTAAATCATTTTATCTAATATTTTATTGATATCTTCGCTTGAATATTTGCTAATCCTGCTTATGGTGTTCTCTTTAACAAGTTGTAAAATATTAATAATTCTTATTAATGCCACTAAATATATATTTTTGTGTAAAAACAAAAGAACAACTGTCGCATAATTTGACGACGGGAAATTATCAAAAAACATTATCAATATTAGTATCACAATAGAGTCAGAATAAATTGAAAATAATGCAACAATTTTTTAAAAACTTGTTGCCTGGCAATATACACGAGAACCCGCAGGAATCGAGTCACTTAAGTTTGAGAAACAAACTGGAGCATTATTTTCTTATTTATTCTTACTATGGTGTGATATTCGAAAGAATATTTTTAAATACTCACATACAAAATTAAATTCTATGTAAATAAACATTCAGTGACATTTATCACCGTGAGCAGGTTTAGCAAATATTCAGACAAACAAGTCAATAAAATATTAGTTAAAATTTTTTATAAATACAGTTTTATTCATAAAATAATCTTACCGAATTACATCCCAGCTCATTCATTCATAAATTTGACAGTTGTTAAAACTAGACAACTCTTGTCATTAAACAGAAAAAAAAATAAAAAAATGAACAACCATTTTCAATTTCGTTGCAAAACGAAAATACAGCCGAACCATATTCTAGTCCAATCAGAGAGTGCCGCAAGCACCTCTACCGGTTTCGAAACTTATTAGTCTCTCATCAGGAGGCACATATGCTGCTCTCCCTGATCCAACCAAAACAAACCCCAGCGTGCAGTCCCGAATTGCAACGAACGAAATGGCATAGATGCCCTAGCGGCAACTGCTAGCAAAAATACTAAGTTTTCACTCTAAGGGCATATAGAATATCCCACCAGAATGAAAACAATGGAAACCTTCTCTGGTTACACCTCCGAGGCTTCTACAATTTGCAAGCCATACGGATGCTGAGACTACGGAAGATGAGGGAATTCTACAATTTACAATTCACGTCCCATCTGCTCAGCGCGGTAAAGTTCCAACGAGAATGGTTCCCTTCATACTCCACACAGAGTAAGAAAAAAAATACTTAAAATTTGTTCTCAGTATAATAATTTAAGTAGATTATTACCATTATAATAATTATCTGATTGGACAGGACTAACCACGTGATGAACAATTTTACTGTACGTTTATAAATTAAATTCATTAAAAAATAACCGCTGAAATTTTTGTTTTTTTAGGTTTCTATTGCTCAAAATCTCTATGAATGAAATAATCAGTAGTTATTGCACTAGAGCTCTAAAATTATCGATTTGTTTCCCAAGTGATACTTTGACAGTTTTAATTTCACGACCCGAAGGGGAGTGAAATTATCTCAAAGTGGCACGAGGGCAACAAGTCGATAATAATTTTAGAGATCTAGGGTAATTCGCTGAGATTATTTCATTAATAAAACCATCTTTTTAAATAATTTTAACTAATATTTTATTAATATCTTTACCTGAATATTTTCTAAGCGTGTTTCTTTGTGTTCTCTGTGATAAGTTGTAAGACATTAATTGTCATTAATGTCACTGAATGTTCATTTTTTGCATAGTAACGAAGGGCACCTGACGTAATGCTTGACGACGAGATATTATCAAAAATTATCAGTAGTAATTGCACAAGAGCTCTAAAATTATTGAATTTTTCCCGAGTGACACTTTGACAGTTTTAATTTCACGAGCCGAAGGCGAGTAAAATTATGTTAAAGTGTCACGAGAGCAAAAATTCTATATTAATTTCAGAGGTCGAGTGCAATTTGTTGCGATTATTTCATGAATAAAACTGTTCAAAACCAAAATTTTATTGTAACTTATTTATGTAAGTACCATTAAACACACAGTTTTTATAAATATTTGACGATTGAAAGTCATCACTTTTATAATTTTTAAAACATTAATTGTCATTAATGTCACTGAATGTATTTTTTCGCAGCAACGAGGGGCATCTGACGTAATATACTTAACGACCGGAGATTATCAAAAATTGTCGATTTAATTCAGATTTCTGTGGCTTTCTATTGGTCAGAATCTCCTATGAATGAAATAATCGGGTATAGTATCACAAGAGAGTAAGAATAAATGGAAAATAATGCGACAGTTTTTCGAAAATTTGTTGTCTGGCAATAGACACGAGAGCCCGCAGGGCTCGAGTGGCTATTGCCCAATGACAACAAATTTGAGTAAAAATGAAGCATTATTTTCTTATTTATTCTTACTGTCGTGTGATATTCGTAAGATTATTTTTTTAGTAGGTATATTATCGATATTTTCTTAAATGTGACAGTTGTCAAAACTAGGAAACTGGTTGCCATTAAACAGAAACAATCTACTTAAAAAAATTCTATCGGTAATTTCCTACAGTAGATAATTCTCAGTATAATTTTAATCTGATTGGACAGAATTAAACACGTGATCAAATATCTTACTATACGGTTGGAAGTTAAAATCATTAAAAAATAAATTTTAATTAAATAATTAATTTTTAGTTCTTTAGCTTTCAATTGGTCAAAAATCTCCTATGAATGAAATAATCGCTGAAATTTTTATTTTTGTAGGTTTTTATTGGTCAGAATTTCTATGAATGAAATACTCAGTAACATTGTTCTTAATATGGAAATTTTCATAAGATTGTTTTAAATCTTTGCATTTTTGAATTTTGATCCGTTCTATAGATTGTTGACTATACGCTGTGTTGCCATGATTACAAGTATCTATGAATGAGTTAAAACAGTTTCGGTGATTACCATTTTTATTTACATCTAATAAAAATACATGATATGATATTGTATAAAACAATCTTTACACAATATTACAGTACATTTTTTACAGCATTTCAGTACTTTGGCTTTACAATTTTCTTCTAGATATCGTCTCTACTATTCACGTTTCTCCATAAAATCTTCTTTTCCATCGACTTTTATTTCCGTAACTACATTAGATGTTAATGTTCTAGATCTTCCGGTTATACTTCTTGTACTAAGAGTCAATTTTACGTAGGGAACTAATACAGATCGACGAAACTCTAACAAAGTAATGTTTGACTAATTGACTTGATTAATTGTAGGCCTGGATCCCGCCTATAAAAAAGTCTATTAATAGCAAGCTGAAAACTTCTTAATAACTTAACGGTGTCTAGTCGGACAAACTTTGATGTACGTGAACACTGGAACATGGGAAGTTTTAATTGTGGAACAGTTTACAGGTTTCGAACGTCAGACTACGAAAAGCTCCCATGTATTTTGTTGGACAGAACTTCCAATTGATTTGCTACCCTTTCATTATACTCTCATGCAAAAAATCAGACTGCTGTTTACCATCAATATAATTCCTGTCATTTGACATATTCTATGTGTCGGACATATTAAAATGCCCAACATATTTGTCGGACAAACATTTTTTCCTATATTACCTATACAGGGTGTCCCGAAAAGATTGGTCATAAATTATACCAGACATTCTGGAGTCAAAAATAGTTCGATTGAACCTAACTTACCTTAGTACAAATGTGCTCATAAAAATAGTTACCGCCCTTTGAAGTTACAAAATGAAAATCGATTTTTCAATATGTCGAAAACTATTAAAGATTTTTTATGGAAAATGGACATGTATCATTTTCATGGGAGGAGCATCTTAAAACAAAATTATAGTGAGATTTGTCCACCCCATAAAAATTTTATGGGGGTTTTGTTCCCTTAAACCCCCCAAAACTTTTGTGTACGTTCCAATTAATTCATTATTGTTAAACACAACCGTTTTAAAGCTTTTTTACCTCTCAGTATTAAATACTTTTTTATTAAGTTTTAAAGCTTTTTTACCTCTCAGTATTAAATACTAAAAAAAATTTTTTTCTATAAGCGAGTTTTTATCGAGATGCGGCTTCTTTTTTAATATATTTACATACAAATTTTATGGGAGTTTTGTTCCTTTAAACTCCCCAAATGTTTGTGTACATTCCAATTTAACTATTATTGTAGCACCATTAGTTAAACACAGTGTTTTTAAAACTTTTTTGCCTCTTAGTCTTTTTTTGATAAGTCACCTTTTATCGAGTTGTGGCTTCTTTTTCAAAATATACCCAAAAATGTACATTATAAATAAATTTTCAGATTATAGGTCTCTATAATCGTACTTAACCATATACAAATATGTGGTGGATTCGAAAAATATTCAAAATATCTCGATAAACACTGGCTTATCGAAAAAGTACTAGGAGGCAAAAAAGTCTTGAAAACACTGTGTTTAAACTAATGGTGCCACAATAATAATTTAATTGGAACGTACACAAAAGTTTGGGGGGTTTAAGAGAACAAAACCCCCATAAAATTTTTATGGGGTGCACAAATTTCACTTTAATTTTTTTTTTAAATGTTGCTGCCATAAGAGTGCCACATGTCCATTTTCAATAAAAAATCTCTAAGAGTTTTCGATATCTGAAAAAAAATCGATTTTCATTTTGTAACTTCAAAGGGCTGTAACTTTTTTTGTGTGCACTATTGTATATAGTAAGTGAGGTTCAATCAACCTATTTTTGACCCCAGAATCTGTGGTATAATTTATGACCAATCTTTTCGGGACACCCTGTATACTAAAGTTAAACTATTGATTAAACTTAAAAACAACCTGCTAGTTTTCACAATCACAAGCTTGTCAGGATGACATGTTCCACAATTAAAATCACGTTCCACAATTAAAACTTCAACTGTTCCAGTGTTCTCGTATATCAAAGTTTGTCCAACTAGACACCGTTAAGTTATTAACAAATTTTCAGCTTGCTATTAACCAACTTTTTTTTGGTACGCTGGATCCAGACCTATTGCACTTCTTAGCTCTAATTTTAGTGGCATAGTTCCAACAAACGAGTAGTGTTCATCCATACCTCCTATAAATAATATAGTTATACTTGCGGTTAAGAAATAAACGTTTTCCTTTGAGCTTTGTGGCTTTGCTATTTTATATCTAAGTTACCTATTTCAATATTTTATATTATTCAAGTCTACGTCATTTATCTTTCCCGCCAAAGTTTGATGAGGCATGCATATCTAAGCGAATTTTCTTGAGAAATAGTGTCAGTTAAAAAAGAAGTCTCCTGAGCAAAGCCTTTCTCAACTTCTCTGACACTGAGTAATACTTTTATATCCATGACGTTTGTTTTTCGGATTACCCTTTAAAAATATAAACTTTTGTCATTTTTATTAAATGTCGAGCTTTAACTTTATGACGTTTAATTCGTTAATTTTCTATCATAATGTAGGTCATAGTCATTAATAAAAATCGTATTAAAGCGAGCTTTCACAACTCAGATAAAAATATACAAACTGAATAATGTCGAATATGCAAGCAAGTGATGCAAATTATAAAAAAGTATAATATGCTATATAGGTACATACAGGGTGAGGCAGATAAACGGTCTATTAGAAATATCTCGCAAGAGAACCCTGAAAATTGGAATGAAGGGGTTTTGAAGATTGAAATATTTAATGAAAATATTTTGCTACTTCCGGTTATACCGGAAGTTGCTTGTACCGTTTTTTAATGGGAGACCCTGTATATTTCTATATTTTTGGATTCTTCTCGATGTTTTTTGTCTTAAAATATGGGATTTTTTTATTTATGAAGATAATTAAAATTATGAAGATAATTACGTTTTTTATTAATTTCGTAGCAACTTTCACACCCTGTAGAATTTTAGTGGTTAGACATCAAGAACTCTATTTATATTCAAATAATTTTTAATATAGTCTACTATTGTTAAAATTTATTAGTACAGCTAAATATTGAATTTTAGTATACAGGGTTCGTTGAAACTCGGAATGAATATTTTGTGAGTTTTCTTAAATGGAACACCCTGTATTTTAGTATTGTAATGAAATGATATTTTATGGTACTTTCCTATTTCTTAAGCATTCCCTATACCTATAAGATGTGACAGAACACTCCTGACGTATTCCTCTGTGATTTTGTTTGTTGTCCTCGAAGAGTTCCTGTACGTATTTACCTATTCTTCTATGTATATTTGATCTCTCATTATTTGATCCATCAGTAATCTATCTTTATCTGTTTGATGTTGAAATATTTTCTTATTTTGTATTATTACTTCTTCTTTAATTTTCTTGTGCGTGTTTCAACGTTATAAAAGTGAGAAAATGGTTCTTTGTAGCAGAGATTTCACGCTGAAACTTAAGTTTCCGCTTAAAATAACTCTTAGACGAGAGCTGATCTAAAAATTTACAGTGATCATGATGATTGTCAGCTCACTTTATGGCGAAGGGACCAAAAGAGAAGAAAAAAACAAATTTATTTAAAAATTCGATTACCATTACTATTTAAGAAATTGATGCTAAATCAGAAGGGAAACCCTAAAAATATGATAATAGTACGTTCTTTAACGATAAAATATTGCAAAACCTCTAAATTTTTAATAACCGATTGGATTGACATGAAATTTGGCATACACATAGCTAATAAGTCAAAGAAAAAAGTGATACTGTGCCGATGTGTGCTTTTGCCCTAGGGGTGACTTTCACCCCCTCTTGGAGGTAAAAAAATATATGTACAAAATAAGTCGGGAATTCGATAAACTGACTAATTATAAGCAACTTTTGTTCTATAGAGTTTCTTCACCAAGTCAATAATTTTCGAGCTATTTGCGAGTGAATATGTTCATTTTTCAACAAAATAACCACGTTTTTAAACGGTTTTTCGAAAATAACTCAAAAAGTAAGTATTTTGTCGAAAAAAAAAGATCTTAATAAAAATATAACTTATAAAAAAGTGAAAAAAGGTGCATATTATGAAATCTCTATACCCAGTATAAGCAAGGTGGTAGCTAATGAAAAGTAGGTTTTTATTCGTCCAATTCCAAATCGAATATTTCATCGAGAAATAACCAAAAAACAACAATTTTCGGGGAATACTCATTACAACATTTTTAAAGTATTTAAAAAGGTTTATTTTTCTTAAAAAAAAAACTTTTGCCATTTAAAGTAAGTGAGTTACGCTTCGTTCCCGTAAGAGGTAATTTTCCCGATTTTTTTTTTGCCAAATCAAAAGGGACCGATTGTATTTTGAGCGTAACTTGCTTACATTTGATGCTAGAGTTTTTTTTATAAAAATAGAAATCAACTTTTTAAACTCTTTAAGAAAGTTGTAATTAGTTTTTTTTCCAAAAAGTACTTAATTTTTGGGTTATTTCACGTTGAAATATATTTTTTTAAATTGGGCGAATATGAACCTATTTTTCTTTAGCTATAACTCTGCTTGTACTAGGACTAGAGACTTCATGTATACACCATTTTTTTTTCACTCTTTTACAAGTTATATTTTTGCTGAGAGTGGTTTTTTTGATAAACTACTTACTTTTTAAATTATTTGCGAAAAATTGTCTAGAAACGTGTTTGTTTTGTAGAAAAATAAACATTATTAACTCGCAAATAACTCGAAAAGTATTGACTTAGTGAAAAAACTGTATAGAATAAAAGTTGCTTAGAATTAGTCAGTTTATCTAATTCCGAACTTTTTTTGAACGTATGTTTTTCACCCCCGAGAAGGGGTGAAACTCACCCCCAGGGCAAAAGCATACATCGGCACAATATCACTTTTTTCTTCGAGATGTTGGCTATGCGCATGCCAAATTGCATGTCAATCCAAACGGTTCTTTAATATTTACAGCAAAAACCGTCAAATAATGTAGGTACTATAAATAGTTTTTACAGTTTAAAAACGAAAGCATTTTCCAAGTTTTGGGAAGTGGCAAAAATGTTCCTGCATATACCTATCTATTTAATTATTTAACACGTTGACGGACAGAACGTCTATAGACATCTAATTTCTATTGATGTAGTGTGACACAACGTCTATAGACGACGTTTTTAAAATAACGAGTTGTGACACAAAATCGGTGTCAAAAAATGTCACATTACATCTAGAGATGCTTATTAAATGGCGTACATGGTCGTCGTCCACATGTTTACAAAAAGTGGCAAAAAACTCACTATTTCCATAATATACTATAAGCGCTAAAGAAATTCGGCAATTTCCCTGTTCTACTTTGCAAAATACATATAGTGTCACAACAGTTGCTTATACATTTGACGCACTGTCCGTCAACGTGTTAATGGCCGACTGGTATATTATTTGAAAAATAGTGACATGATTTCGAAGTCAATTAAATATGATATAATGCCCTAGGGCGTTATTTCGAAAAATAACACCCTAGAACATTAAATTTAAATAACTCGTTAAATACTGTGAAGTTGACAAATAGCAACCTAATTAAAACTATGGTTACCACAATTACGTCACGACTATTGCTGGTGAATGTACTTATTTAAAAACTTATTAATTCAAAATTCATTCAAATTTCTTGCATATAAAGAATAATTTAGTCGGACATTAAACGATGAAGGCATCACGGGTATTATAGATAATAACGTTTTCGGTCAACGTATATACCTAGGGCCAAAGGCCCTCGGTATATACACCATTGACCTCAAGCGATATTATCCTTATAATATCCTTGGTACCTTAATAACTATAATTAGCCTTGTTATTAATTTAGTGTTTTGTCCTAATTCGCTTAACCTATATTTGCATATAAAAATAAACATAGGATCAAAAGTTAGTAACCCAAATCTGCTGGTTACACATGTATAACTGATTACGAGTCATGTATTATAGTCAAACCACCGTAGCTTAATGTCGGCAGCATCGAAGCAGACACGGGACATGTTTAAACAGATGCTTTCCAACATAAACGGCCTTAAATCGACCAAATACATTTTCACAACTGGAGTGTCAGTAATTTTCATTTTGCGGAGACCCAACTAATAAAGGGTAGCGTATGGCTGTATTGTTTGAATACGGGACGGTCTACTTGAAGGTTTTGCATATTCATATTAGGAAGGTAAATGTATTTATAGAGGTGTAGTACAAATTTATGATTATTTAGAGCAGAACTTAGGTTTAACCTAAAACTCTTGACGTTTCAGTGGACATAAATATCCATTGAACATAATAAACCTATGTTCCTAATTTTGTCTTTTGTAGAATGGAATAAACTAATAGAAGATAAGCCAAATTAAGTTCCGAAAAAAAAATATAATTAAGCCAGAATCAATCGATTTCACGATTAAATTAGTTTTTAGTACCATAATCATCAGCCATAGGCTGTGCCTGGATGGACTGAAACATGTGAAGACTTATACACGAAGTTTCTCGAAAGTGGTGACCGAGAAATAGCCGATGAGCTTTTACACAACATCGATACAGCTAGACGCCAAAATTGGATAAAGACTGTCGAAAACCTTGACTTCAAAAAATCAAGCCGGCAGGCATGGTCCTTGTTGCGGAAAATTGGAGGAGCTAACCAGCTGGAATCCAGAGAGTCTAAAATGTCTCCTAACAAGGTTGCCTCCCATATAGTATCTCTATCCAGAGCTCCACGAGATCGAACACATACTACCAACGTGAAAAGAGACTTAAGGGCATTAAAACAAATGAACAGAACGAACTCCGAATATTCAGCAAGAATACTTATTTCTGAAATCACACATGCGCTGAAAGAAATGAAATCAGGTAAAGCACCTGGCTTTGATGGTATCCATCCAGAGTTCTTGATACACAGTGGTGCATACACGAAACAGTGGCTTGCAATGTTCTTTAATGATATACTTCAGTCAGGTAACATTCCTTTCTCACTTAAGCGAACAAAGATAATTGCAATTCCGAAACCCGGCAAATCAAACGATAAGCCAGAAAACTACCGCCCCATTGCTCTACTCAGCATGGTATATAAACTATTAGAAAAGCTTCTCCTCAACAGAATTAGTCACAGGATACTAGAAAATGTCCCCACTGAACAAGCTGGCTTCCGCCCTCATCGAAGCTGTACGGACCAAGTGCTGTCATTAACAACTTTTATAGAAGCTAGTTTTCAAAAGAAACAAAAGACAGCATCAGTATTTATAGATCTAACAGCAGCATATGATACTGTTTGGAGACAGGGATTAATATAAACTGGCCCGCATTATCCCCTGCAGAAAGATAATTAACCTCATTGACAACATGCTGACCAACAGAGCCTACCAGGTTATAATGGGAAAGGAGACGAGTAGACAGATGAAACTTAACTTAAGTCTTCCACAGGGTTCTGTCCTTGCCCCTTTACTTTTCAGCCTCTATATTGCTGACATGCCTGAAACCGAATCTCGGAAGTTTGGATATGCTGACGACTGGACCCTTGCAACAAGCCACCAATCTTTAGAAACTACAGAAATCACTCTCACGAATGACTTATCCATCCTCAGCGAATACCTTAAGAAATGGAGACTACAGCCAAGTACTACAAAAACTGAAGTATCAGCTTTTCATCTAAACAACAAGTTGGCAAACAGAGAATTGCGAGTGTATTTTAATAACAAGCTGTTAAAACACAATAAATACCCGAAATACCTTGGGGTTACTCTAGACAGAACGCTCACATTCAGAGAACACCTGACGAAAACAGCAGCAAAATTGAAAACACGCAACAATATAATACAGAAACTCTGCGGCACTACATGGGGGTCCACAGTATCAACATTAAGATCCTCTGCTCTTGGCCTGATATATCCGGTGGCAGAATACTGTGCTCCAGTGTGGCTAAATAGCAGGCATACCCACCTGGTCGACACCCAACTAAACCGTACTATGCGTATGATAACAGGCACCATTAAGCCCACCCCTACAATGTGGCTACCTACCCTTAGTAATATAGCACCACCCAACCTACGCCGCGAACATGCATTGGTTAAAGAATATAACAAAATAATGGACAGTCGCCAGCTTCTAGTCCACAACGACATCCCCGATATTCTTGGAAACCTTCTCCGATCCAGGTTACCCCCTCTACAATCTGCTCAAGCGCTGCAGCAATCCAACTTTGACTTAAATACCCGATGGACAGAAGATTGGGAAAGTAGGACAGATCCACATTACCATAGTCTACCGGACATCATAGGGAAACCTGGCGAATTTGAACGTCCCCGTAAGATTTGGGCAGCCCTTAATCGAATTCGAACAAACTGTGGAAGATGCGCCGACTCCCTCCACAGATGGGGTAAACTCCCCTCGCCTTCTTGTGACTGCGGCGCTGCAAGACAGACGATCAGTCACATTGTTCAGGACTGCGCACGCAGAGCATACACAGGCGACCCTATAGACTTTGTAATGGCAACCGAAGGGTCAATCGAATATATAAAAAAATTGGACATCTTTTTGTGATGCATTGTATAATGCATAAATCTAAATATGTTCTGTGATATACTTAAGCCATACGCTAAATAAATAAATAGGCTGATTAGCCAAGGTTAGCGTGGGCAAAATTTGGAAAACTGAGTTGGATTTTGAAAAACACTAAAATAGAATAATATTTGAGAACCCGAGTTTAAGATCAGTGTATCCTCCCTATACTTATATATGGTTCACAGACATGCACACTCACCAAGGCCAATATGGATAAAATAATAAAGGCACAGAGAGCGATGGAAAGATCAATGCTCGGGGTGAGGCTCATAGACAAAAAATCAAATACATGGATTAGAAGCAAAACCAAAGTAAAAGGCGCAGAAGAACATGCTGCCAAATTAAAATGGAGCTTCGCAGGACACAATGCCCGACTGAAGGATAAAAGATGGAATCACGAAATACAACAATGGAGACCGTGGTTTATAAAGAAGAAGTAGAGAAAGGCCACAAATGAGATGGGTCGATGACATAAAGAAGTTTGGAGGACACATCTGAAAACAGGTGGCGCAAAATAGACAACACTGGATTGAATTGGGGGAGGCCAATGTCCAAAGTTGGATTACTGAAGGCTGAAGAAGAAGAAGAAGAATCAGCAGCCGTTTTGACTCGACTTTTTAACATAGGCCTCCCGTAAACAATTCCGTTGCATCCGATCTTTAGCACCCTGAATCCAGTTATGCTGGATGCACTTGATATCATCCGACCTCTTTGTTGGATGACGTTCGCGATTAAGAATCGTGTCCATCTCTCCATTCTATTATTTTCTTGCTTTATATTGCATCTTTGTATCGGGAAACATCTTTTTTAACTGTATCCATAACTCCAGGTTTTCTCCTAACTATGTATTTTATTTGAAAATCTGTCTCTGAGGGATATATTCAACATTAACCTCTCCATTGCCCTCTTGTATTTTATTGATTACTTTTCTGGTAAGGGTCAAAGTTTCTGCTCCATATATTAGAACTGGAAATACACACTGATGAAAGACCTTTCTATTTTTCAAATACATGTGAATATATTCTAAATACTGGATTGTCGGACTATTCTAATGTCATTTAATGACAATTTACAAATAATTACAATTGACGTGTTTCAAGATTGTCTTTAAAAGTCGTCTGTTTCTGAAATAATGAATTTATTCCATACTTTTATGACATACTGTTGTATAGAATAGCTCTGAAGAGTGCTTTGAAAGCCGAAAGTAACGCATAAATCCATTATTAGCTAAATTAACAACATTTTTAGAAATTGCCGAAAGAGGTAGATTTTTATTTTTAAATTATGATTTTTTGGCATATATATCATAGCAGCGACGTCATCCATCTTGGCATGATGACGTAATCGATTTTTTTTAATAAGAGTAGGTGTCATATGATAGCTCATTTGAAAGGTTGTTCAATTTTCTATTCAGAGTAATATAAACGTTAACATAATAATTGTTTATACAGAATGTCCAAAAAATGTTTTTTTTATAAATTAAATTAATTAAAACAAAAAGAAGATTGCACGTAATTTATTTAACTGAAAATATGTTTTCCTATTGTCAGAAAAGAGGAAAAATATGATTATTTGACAAAAAAATATTGTTTTTCGCTTAAATGCAATGTTGAAGCAGCCACCCACCTGCCTCTTGTTAGTTTGAACATTTCATTAAGAGGAAACAGTAGCGATCAACAGGTAGCCAAAACGCGTTCCAAGATTTCGGCTGTAATTCTGAATATTTTTTCGAGATATTTGGCACACGTATTCGTAATATAATAAAGAATGGCGGTACAGAGCCCAATTTGAAAAATATATTAATATGTGGAAATTGCTCTGTAATTAAATACAATATTAAAAAAACGAGCCTGTACAGCCATTAAGAAGAACAAAAAAATACACTTTCTTCAAATAAATTTTTTATCCGATGCCTAGATTTTGTGTCATTTTGGAACTACTAAAATTTTTTATTTCATTAGTAGTTCCAAAATGACACAAAATCTAGGCATCGGATAAAAAAGTTTATTTGAAGAAAGTGTATTTTTTTGTTCTTCTTAATGGCGGTACAGGCTCGTTTTTTTAATATTGCATTTAATTACAGAGTAATTTCCACATATTAATATATTTTTCAAATCGGGCTCTGTACCGCCATTCTTTATTATATTACGAATACGTGTGCCAAATATCTCGAAAAAATATTCAAAGTTACAGCCGCAATCTAGGAATGCGTTTTGGCTACCTGTTGATCGCTACTGTATCACCTTAAGGCGAAAATCAATATTTAGTTTTCAAATAATTTTTTTTCTTTTTTCTTACAGTAGTAAAATGTATTTAGAATAATTAAATAAATTACATATACAGTGGAACCTCGATAAGTCGGATCAATCGGGACCGTGGCCGATCCGGGTTATCGAAAATCGGGGTTAGCCGGAGAATATGGTAAAAAACAATAAAACACGGTATACTTACAGATAAACTCCATTATAATAGCAAAAACATGAAATACATATTATATGCACAGTACATCTAAATTACGTATAGTTTTATAAAGTATTGTATATTTCTTGGTAAAAAACTTGGCCAAAGTGAAAAAATGTTTGTTTTGTCTGATGAAAATCGGTCCGGGTTAGCCGGACTTACAGGTTATCGGATGCCGAAGTATATTAATGTCTACATTACTAAATAGAACATTAAATACCCTTTCAAATAAGCTATCACGTGATTCCTATTCTCATTTAAAAAATCATCGATTACGTCATCACGCCCAGGTAGATGACGTTATTAGTATGATAAATATGCCAAAAAATCTTAAAAATAAAAATTGACCTATTTGGGGAATTTCTAATAATGTTGTTTGTTTAGCTAATAATAAATTTATGCGTTACTTTATGGACGCACTGTACAAGTAGAGAGAGGAGACATAGCAATTAACAGAATCGAGTAAAAACAAAATTTCGTCCTTCGAAATATAGTGTTATCGTAGGATAATTTGTATGCTTCGTGAATGTATCGTTTTAAATTAAAACCAATCCAAATGTTTTACAAAAAATATCAGACAAAAAACTGCTCCAGACATGTAAAAAATTATATTTTGGTTATGTGTTAAGAAATGAGAGCTGTCAGCTTTAAATTACAAAAAAGTAGAAGATTTAGTAGAAAATTTATTTTGTAAGACATGTAAGACAATGAATTGATAAAGGATCATCTGTTTATGCGTCTATAATTTAAATGACATGCTATACAATAATAATCAAAATTTATAATACCTACATTTAAAGCTAAATATCTTAATAGCTCAGGTTAAATTTAGGTATACAAAGTAGTCATCAAACTTATAGAAAATCCTATTCATGGAATTCCAATTTCCGAAAATCTTTTCTGATTATTATTATTACCCGAGTTAATCCGATTTACCATTAGTACATTCTTTCACGGTTTTTGCTCTAAATTTTAAGGAACCGCTTGGATTGACATGAAATTTGGCATACGCATACGCATAGCTTACACGTCAAAGAAAAAAAGGCGATATTGTGATATTGTGCCGCTGTGTGCTTTTGCCCTGGGGGTGAGTTTCATCCCCTCCCGCGGGTGAAAAAATATATCTCCGAAATAAGTCCGGAAATGGATAAACTGACTAATTTTAAGTAACTTTTGTTCTATAGAGCTTTTTCGCCACGTCAACACTTTTCGAGTTATTTGCGAGTGAATATGTTCATTTTTCAACAAAATAACTAAGTTTTTAGACGGTTTTTCGCAAATAGCTCACAAAGTAAGTATTTTGTCGAAAAAATAAATGTTCTTAGGAAAAATATAGCCTGTAAAAAAGTAAAAAAATGGTGTACGCGTTCTGCACCTCGTAGAACCAGAGTTATAGCCAATGAAAAATAGATTCATATTCACCAAATTTCAAATAGAATATTTCGAAGTGAAGTATCCAAAAAATTTAGCACTTTTTGGGGAAAACCGATTATAACTTTTTTAAAGTGTTTAAAAAAAAGCTTTATTTCTGTTTTTATAAAAAGTTTTTAGCATTAAATTTTAGCAAGTTACGCTTAAAATAAAGTTGGTCCCTTTTGTTTTGGCAAAAAAAAAATCGGGAAAACCGTCCCCTAATTAGCAACTTAAATGAAATTAATCGTTACAGCTCCACAAATTATTTTGCTTGTGTTGTGTTTATATGATCTGTAAGTTTCATCTATTGAAAGTTTTTATTTTGGAAACAATTTGGTTTTAAAGTAAAATTTTTAAAAATTTTAATTTTGAAAAATATGCTTTTTTTCAAAATAACTTAAAACTTGTTAGAGATAACAAAAATCTCGAAAAACAAAAAATGTCAGCACTGATTTGCTGAATATCATTTTTTTTTCTTTTAGACGAAAATTGATTAAGATTTGGTGTTTCTAAATTTGCAGACATTCAGTGACTCATTCAACCCCTTTTAACTACAGCCGTTTCAAAAATAAGGACTTTGAACCGATGAAACTTACAGATCATATAAAAATTACATACAAGAGTCAAAAAACTTGTGAAGTCGTAACGATAAAGGCGGGTTGACAGTACTAGTGAATAACGAGCGTGGCTCACGCTTACGTATTTTGCCCGTGCTATTGTTAGATATTTTATTATCCATTTTAAAATAGATAATAAAATATCTAACAATAGCACGGGCAAAATACGTAAGCATGAGCCACGTTCGTTATTCACTAGTAATGTCAACCCGCCTTTAATTTCATTTGAGATACTACATAATGAGGGGGTGATTTTCCCCATTTTTTTTACCAAAAAAAAAGACTAACTTTATTTTGAGCGTAACTTGTTTACTTTTGATGCTAGAAATTTTTTTTATAAAACAAAAATGAATCGTTTTTTAACACTTTAAATAAGTTGTAATAAGTTTTCCCCGAAATGTGCTTCATTTTTGGTTATTTCACGTTAAAGTATTCCATTTGGAAATTGACGAATATGAACCTATATTTAATTAGCTATAACTCTGCTCCTGCTAGGTATAGAGACGTGATATATACACCATTTTTTTAAATTCTTTACAGGCTATATTTTTGCTATGAATGTTTTTTCGACAAAATACTTACTATTTGATTTATTTGCAAAAAACCGTCTAAAAGCGTGGTTATTGTGTTGAAAAAATGAACAAATTCACTGGAAAATAACTGGAAAAGTATTGACTTAGTGAAAAAACTCTGTAGAACAGAAGTTACTTAAAATTAGTCAGCTTATCCATTTCCGGACTTACTTTGGACGAATATTTTTTCACCCCCAGGAGGGGGTGCAAACCACCCCGGGGCAAAAGCACATATCGGCACAATATCACTTTTTTCTTTGACTTGTTAGCTATGTGTATGCCAAATTTCATGTCAATCCAAGCGGTTCTTTAAAATATAGAGGTTTGCAATATTTTACCGTTAAAGAACGTACTATTATTTGCCGTATTGTTATTATTAACCCGATTTACTGTATTATTTGCCATTTGTGGCGTCCCGTGATTAGCCATATTAGTGTTTTTCCGAATCCGAATTGATCATCATCATCATCATTCCTCAATCTCTTGCATCCACTGTTGGATATAGGTCTCCTCTATATTGCATTGTTCTATATCTTGTTCCTTCTGTATCTAATTCCATACTGTTTTTCTCAAGTCATCTATCCATCTTTTTGGTGGTCTACCTCGGTGTCTTTTATCTTCTCTAGGTCTCCACTCTATGAGTCGTTTGGTCCGCCTATTATCATTTAAACATGCTATATGTCTAGTCCATCTCCATTTGGCTTGTGCAATTTATCCTATGACATTTGTCACCTTGTTCCTCTCTCTCTTTCACTATCCTATTTGGTACCATATCTCTTCTTGTTATTCCCAGCACTGCTCTTTCCATTTTTCTTTGGGTTATTCGCAATTTATTTGCAGAATGTTTAGTCAAAGTTATTACCGGCAGTATGCATTGGCTGTAAACTCTTTTCTTCAAGCAAATCGGTAGCGTTCCTTTTAGAATATATTGCATCTTACCAAATGCTGCCCATCCCAAGCCTATACGACGCTGGATCTCACAAGTTTGATTGTCTTTTCCTATTCTAATTTCATGCCCTAAATAGATACATGTAGTTAAAAACTTTATCTTCTTCGTGCCCACCTACTCTCATAACATCACTTGGACATAAATTGGTCATGTATGTTGTTTCTTGAAAATTTATGTTCAGGCCTACTTATTCTATTGCCGTTTTAGTTCTTCCGTCATTTTGTGAGCTTCATTAATTTAAAATCTCGGCAAAATGATAATGTCGTCTGCAAGGCGCAAGTGGCTCAGATATTCACCATTAATATTTATTCCCCTTTTAGCCCAATCGAGTTTTTTAAATTCATATTCCAGAGTTGCAGTAAATAGTTGGGGGGAGATGGTGTCGCCCTATTTCGAAATATTTTACGGAAATTCCCTGAAGAATGTAGCAAAATATTATGTTTTCTACCACAAGCACTCCAATTTGGCATAATACAGTTTTCGCCCCACGTTGGGCGCCAATAAAACCTCTATACCCTGGGTATTAGACGGGATAACGAACTGAGGGAGACAAGGAAGAAAATGAGATCTGCTAATAAAAAAACTTAATACAACTAGATAAGACCACTGGAACTAGATCAATCTAATAGGACGATAAAGAGGGAAGAAGAAGGGCGCCAACTCGGACAGCTCAGCTTCTTTGAAAGCTCTATACCCTGGGTATTAGACGGGATAATGAACTGAGGGAGACAAGGAAGAAAATGAGATCTGTTAATACAAAAACTTAATACAACTAGATAAGACCACTGGAACTAGATCAATCTAATAGGACGATCAAGAGAGAAGAAGAAGGGCGCCAACTCGGACAGCTCAGCTTCTTTGAAAGCTCTATACCCTGGGTATTAGACGGGATAATGAACTGAGGAAGACAAAGAAGAAAATGAGATCTGTTAATACAAAAACTTAATACAACTAGATAAGACCACTGGAACTAGATCAATCTAATAGGACGATAAAGAGAGAAGAAGAAGGGCGCCAACTCGGATAGCTCAGCTTCTTTGAAAGCTCTATACCCTGGGTATTAGACGGGATAATGAACTGAGGGAGACAAGGAAGAAAATGAGATCTGTTAATACAAAAACTTAATACAACTAGATAAGACCACTGGAACTAGATCAATCTAATAGAACGATAAAGAGAGAAGAAGAAGGGCGCCAACTCGGACAGCTCAGCTTCTTTGAAAACTCACTCTACTTTACTGTAGTGAAAAAGAAAAAAATCTAATTTTTGGACCCATAATTTAAACAGTCGGAGATTTTTTGAAGTAACGAACGACAGGAACTAAATGACACTGGATACAATCACCTGAAATACAAAAAAATACTAAATACTAACCTTGTCTTGCTATATTATATACTGGTGTTACAGACTGAAATAAAACATCTACCTTTCTAATAACAAATATATTAACAATATAGTATATTAAGTATGGAGAACGGTAAGGGTTTTATACCGATCGAAGACAATTGTCTGAGATCGGTTACCCTTAACGTTCGACATGCTTATAACGTTTTTTGCACGATTGATACCATTATAAATTATAAAATTAAACATTTTCGTCATATTGACTAATTTCATTCATTTTATCAAGATAGATACTTTGGTTGTTAGGTAGTAACTAGGGTGCATAACAACAATGGAGAATTGAGTTTTTATTTAGTTGTCAATAATTTTAAGTACAATTTTGATTATTATAAATTTAAATATGAGCGAAAGTGAATTTGAAGAAATTGAACGGGCTTGGGAAGAAGGGTGTTCCGCAATTATTCCCGAAAAATCCAAAATGCGTTATCAAAATACCTACCAAAGTTTTAAAAAATGGTGCGAAGGCAAGAATTTAAGAATCGAAGAAAAGACTCTATTGGCATATTTCGTTCAAAGACATATGCAGTTGAAAGCTCCTGGAAGCCTCTGGGCAGAATATTCAATGATTAAATCCACCGTTTTTCTTTATGATGGCATTGATATTTCCAAGTTTTCAACTTTGATCGCGTATTTGAAGAGAAAAAATATTGGCTATAGGCCTAAGAAAGCGAGCATTTTTACACGGAAGCAATTTGAAAAATTTCTGATGGAAGCACCGGATAACGAATTTCTAGTTCACAAGGTAATATAAGCTAGCTTAGGTGAAAGAAATACTCTAATGAAGATTTTTTCATAATTTGTAGGTCGCAATGATATTGGGAATATCTGGTGCCTGTAGAAGAGAAGAATTATATAATATTACTATGAATGACATCCAACAAACCGATGGTTTAATGATTGTAAAAGTACCCAATACAAAAACGAACATCCAGCGTACTTTTACAGTCGTTAATAAACCAGACGATAAAATTCCATATTTAGAAATTCTGCAAAAGTATATAAAACTTCGTCCATTACAAGTAAAATCAAATCATTTGTTCTTAAAATACGCCAAAGGAAAATGTTGTGCTCAAGTAATAGGGAAAGGGACAATCGGGGGCTGGCCTTCTCAAATTGCCAAATTCTTAAATTTGCCTAATCCCGAGAACTATACTGGCCATTCGTTCAGGAGGACATCAGCAACGCTTTTGGCTAATAAAGGTGTTGATGTCCTCGGATTAAAGCGTCATGGAGGTTGGCGTTCATCGACAGTGACAGAAAGCTATGTAGAAAATTCCCTTCAAAATAAAATAGATTTTGCCGAAAAAATATTGTGCAATACTAGTAATACTACTAATGTATGCGATTCTGCAGGAGTTTGTGTTAGAAGTGAAACCACAGCCCAAAAACGTGGGATTTCATTAAATAATTTAACAAATTGTACCATAAATTTCAATATTAATAAATAATTCGTTAGTTATCTTTATTCTTTCAAAAAATAAATTAAAATTAAGAGATTTTTTAACTCGACGGTAAGTGAATTACTTACCGTCGAGTTGGAGTACTTACCGTCGAGTTGGATTACTTACCGTCAAGTTGCTAGTAAATGTCACCTACTGACGTAAAAGCTGTCACGGTAAACAGTCAAAAATGATCAATCGTGCAAAAAATATATTATATATGTTAACAATTTACATATAACTCTAAAAACACAATAACAGTGGCAGTGGGTGGTGTAAAAGTCGAACAGGACCAAAAAGCCGCTATCAAGCAAATGTCCACTGCACACTGCGCTAAGCAAAGGTATTAGTAACAAAATCCAAACAACGTCCGTTAGAATATCACAAAGTCATTACAACTAAAAGTTAGTAATATTCCCTAAATGAGCTCTACTTAAGTGAAATACACGAAAGGACAACAACGGTTACCAAAAAATAAGTATTTCACCTAGCTAAATTATAATAATTATATAATGAGTTGGTCAGTGACTCTTTATATCCTATTTAAACTAACAAACCTACCAGACATTTAAAACCTCGACAAATATTTTTACAACCCGATTCCCTATCAAATTTTAAGATGCAATTTTTTTATAATAATTATTAAACAAGACCTGATTTTATTAATTTAAACAAACTACTACTCAAATTGAACCAAAAACAACGAACTAAAACCCTATCTATCAAGAAAATATGTACCTAGTTACTGATTGTATGCATACAATAAGTTTACACTGGTGCAAATATGTATATAGTAACCAAAAGTAGATAAAAGGTAAACAAACTTATCTTATTACAACAACAGCGGGTTAAAAGTAGAGTTGTAAGTCCATAGGAATGAATCCTTTTGGCACGATGAAATTGGTTGGCTGCTGTGGTAAATAAGTCCAATCCTGGTTGAAGTCAAAAACAGGTAATGGTTTTCTCCATCAAAGACTGCCAACTCTGTGGGTAAACCATGGCAAAATTGCTAATAGTTACTGGTACATAATTAACTGACGTATTTAAGTCGTGACTACGTTACTAAGTAACTAAGTTACTACGTAGCTAAGTGACGGAATCTAAAAGAAATTTTATTAAATTTAATTACATTCTTTATAACAGTACGTGTATACAGCACAAGTTCACTGCCCTGGAACCAAAACAAAAAAACTCAGGTTAGGTATGCATATGTCATGTCAAAATTTCTGAGTACATTTTCAAGGTAACATGACAGAGACTTGCGCAGTAGATGGCGTGACAGAAGGCTGTATAGATACTACTTGTTGAAACCTTTTTTATATATTACCTTAAAAAAATGAAAGAAGAAGCCTAATGATAAGGTATAAAATATATTGGAATTTGACCTTCTATGTTCTTTGCAACTATTTAAAAGATAATATGAGCTATAATTTGGAATTCATGTGGTAAACTAATCTAACGAAAAACCTAACTACAATGATGCATTGGATTTTCCAACGAAAAGATGAGAAGTATATGTATTATGTACTTACTGAAACGAAGGCAGGCGCCGGTAGCTCAATTCTGTGATGCGAAGAAGTCCAAAAAGACGTTGAATTTTGATTATATAGTTTGCAAATGCTATTAGCTGACGTTTGAGTTATAGGTTTTTGATTTGCATCTAAAATCTGGTTTCAATTCCGCCACGTAAAAATGAGAAGAATCTCAATATCGGCGTCTGCCTTATTTAAAGAGTATGACCAAACTAGTCCATTTTCATGCTCGCTTCGCCAGCGATGACCCTCGCCCCTCTTCGATGTTCGATTTCACAGCGCTCCATAGGCGGATCGAAACCAAATTCCTGAAGGGTAACGGTTAACAGTTACAGATTCCACTACAAGCAATTCCAACATGCGCTTGACCGTTTAACTTCGTTCCTACGATCAATCATAGGCATATTTTGAAACCAATTAACCCTTTCATTGCTGAAGAAATATGTCTACGCGAGCTGGGTACTAACTCAATGTTTCGCTGCATTTACATTGTAGTGTTTTGGTTGAGATGGCTCTGGAATAGTTTCATTCATATAACGTGAATCTGAACTGACGTTATAAAAACACTTTTATCTACATACTCAATAGAAAGACTTAATTCAGTCAAATTTAAAGAAATAATAACCTCCAAATGAATATTGTGCATATTTGCATATGACGCCTAACGCCGTCATGCGCACCTGACGGCAGTAACGGTATGACGTTCTTAGGCGTCATCAGCATTTAAAGGGTTTAACTCAAATAAATAGTGGGATCTGCCGCATACCGAAAACTTTTTGAAGCCGCCAGATATGCTTTTAATAATGCTCTTCTTTGTTGGAGCCCGATTTTTCGCACTTTTACTTTTACCCGCATTTTTACAACCATCATAATATGAAGTTTCCAAATCCTTCCATCTTTTTTTTTTCAAAAAACTTAAAAATTCTTTCATTGGGGAAAATACCGCAGACGATCCCAATTTTTCCATTCATTTTTCGTACTCTGATCCAATTTTCCCTCCAGAATATAAATCAATAAATTATCCCATGAATCTAAGGGTTGCTTGAACGATTTTAAAACCCGTAAGTTTCCCCGAACAACATCGACAAATTGTCTAGACTGAGTTAAAGACACTTTTCCCAATTGCGGATAATTTAACAACCAATCAAAATGGCTTACCGCGATTTTTTTACAGATTTAAGCGAATCCCATGCTTAAGGCATATTGTTAGATTATTACCAATAACTAAATCACTTAGAGCTTCTTCTATTGAAAAAAAAAATAAAACATGTTCCAAAGTAATTCGATGATACTTTATGTTATTTATTTATTTCTTTGACTAGAAAAAACTTAACATAAATTCTAGTGTTAATTGTTGATGTAGGTAAGGTACATCGTTTATACCTCCTTCTCCTAAGTGCCTCCTCTACTGAGGTTGGCGGTCAATATGGCAAATTTCTCTCTGTTCTGGGCTTGATGAATTTAATCTTTTCTTGTTGTGTGGATCCAATCTCTGATGTTTCGTAGCCAAGATTTTTTCTTTACCCCTATACCCCTTTTACCTTTGATCTTGCTTTCTTATATTTCCTTAAATTTCCTATTGCGCATTATGTGTCCTAGATATGCCGTCTTTCTAATTTTGATAGTATTGAACAGATGAGGACATGTGTAGATTATTTCCAGACCAGCTGCTGGTCCAGCTTATTCTTAACATTCGGCGGTACGGTAATAAAGACTACATACATATAACACTTTAGTGTTCTCAATCTTATTGTGACTGATAGCTTGGGGTTACAGAGCATTTTACGCATGTTCATGAAACCAGACTTTGCTATTTCAATGACTCTTCTAATTTCTTGCTAATGGTTTATACATTGGGTCTTATTTTATTGTATGTATTATTATTTATTTAATTTTTAGCTACATCCCCAACTTATGCCTCGCAGTTTAGATTATCTAATGGCGCTTCACATTTTCTTTGCATTTTTATTGCAAAACCGACTGAGAAACTCACCTGGGAAATGTTTCGTGCTACTTTTCTACGATTTCGTGTTTATATCCTTTTAGAAACTCTTACCTTGAGAATAAAATGTAAACATTTTGGCCCCGATGTTTACATAGAAATATTTTACATTCCTTTTAACAGACCAGGACGCATCTGTTTTGAGGTGGATGTGAGAGGTGGCATTCGGATTTTTGCAGATAAAGTTAGGTGACAACTTCAATAATTATAATTGACTTATGCTCCTTCTCAAATATGCCCGGAACATTATGGTAGGGGAGCAAAGTATGCTAAATGTGCAGTCACTCGAGCGCTTTGGGGACCTATTGGGTTGTGAAGAGTAGGTCCTGAAACCAAAAAAAGCTAAGTAAAGATTTCCATTTTAGTGGGCGCTTGTCATTTTTTAATTTCTTTTTCCATTTCCAACAATCGTTTTTTCCGATTATAACGCCATCTATCCATAATTCGAAAAAATATTTCGAATAAAAGTTACTTATTTTTACGTAAGGAATATAAATCTGCAATAAAAAATGAGGGTTCCCATTTAAGATTTTAAAGTAACCCCCCACCCCACCTCCGTAAGGGGTGGTGTTTGGTGCCATTCGATAGATTTTTTAAAAATATTAAATAAGTGTATTTTACAGTTTCTCGATCTGATGTTTATTTCGCGAAATATCGTGGGATTCGTATTTAAAATATTAAATTTACCCCCCACTCCTCTACGTGGGAAGTCGTGTTTGGTATCATTCGATAGATTTTTAAAAAATATTGAGCACATCTTTTTTACTTTTTCGATCTGTCATTCATTTCGCGAAATATTCGCTTTTTTCTTGTGAAACTTTGGGACTCGCCCATTTCCTCACGCCCGGCTCAAATCGTCAGATTTTTGAAATATACACTCTTTTGCATGTACTTAACTTACCTTATTTTAATCTGACAATTTCGAGTTTTTTTAAGGATAGATTTTTTTTTTCGGGCCCCCCTTAACGAACTCCCCTGTGTTAAGAGCCAATATATGGTAGAGGTACATCTGCAGGGTACCACGTTTCTCTCCATATGATAATCTGACGCGCTCGAGTAACTGCAAAAATCCCCGCTTGGGCTCCCCTACCATTAATAAAAAACTTTAAAAATATTTAAAAATTTCGAAAAATATCGTTTTTTTTCTTCTTTTATTGCATATAACTTTAAAACGATTCATTTTGGAACAAAGTCGTAGGGAAAGAAAATAGAGATAAATTGAAATTTGTATAATACACGACTGGTTTAAAATGTCTTACATTATTACCCTTTCTTCAAAAAATAGAAAATAAGGGGGCAAAAAAGACTGTTTTTATTCAATGTTTGTCAACCACTTTGGTTGCACATAGAACCTTCATAATTGACTTAGCAAATTCTTATAGCATACTTAAACCGTCCACCAAATTTCATTAAAATCGACCTAATAGATTTTGCATAATAATTTTGCAATCTAAATTTGTTTAAAAAAGTTCAAATTTTTTAAAAACTTTCTGAACAAAAAGTAGATCATTAAGAAGTTTGCTATTTTTTTTACATATAAAGAGGTTCTCTACCTACCTAATACACTTTACAGAATTAAAATGGGATTATTTAAGCGGCCTCAGCACTGTTTTAAAGTTATAAACAATATTTTGGCTTATAAACAAATACAGTGAGGATATTTGAGTTGGAATAAATTCATTTTCTTGAGAATGGGAGACTCTGGAGATAAATTCCGAAACAGATCGATTTTTATTTTTAAATTATAAAAATTTTTGGCATAAATATCATACTAATGACATCATCCATCTGGGTGTGATGACGTAATCTAAATATTAAAACTAATTTAATTCATTTTTTCTAATTCAAACCCTGTATAAATAGTTATGTTAATAGACGAAGTAGTTTTCAATCCTAATAGTAAATTATTAATATTGAAAATATTAAAAATATTACTAAAAGATTTTTAAATTGAAAACTTATTGGTACACTTTCCTGGTGACACCTCCAAGACTTCTACAATTTGCAAGTCAAATGGATGCTGCAGTGAAGACGAGAGGGAAGGAATTCTACACTATGCAACTCACATCCCCCGTCTGCAGCTGGTAAAGTTCCAACGGAAAAATGCACCTAGTTACTCTACGGAGTAATACGACTATAAAATAAAAATGTATACCATTTTTATTCAGTTGCAATGCGAAGGCAAAACAATCTTACTTTTTAATTAGAATACGGAGTGCAGTCCAGTCCCTTGAATCGCGATTTTCGGCTCTTATTGGAGCCTTCATCGGAAGGAAAGTAGGCACTGTTCTCCATATATAGTTATAGTTATGTTAATGTTTATACTATTTAATACAAATTTGAATAGCCTTTCGATTGAGCTATCACACGGTATCTATTCTCATTTAAAAAAATCATCGATTACGTCATCACGCCCAGATGGATGACGTCACTAGTATGATATATACCAAAAAATTAGAATTTAAAAATAAAAATCTACCTGTTTCTGGATTTATCTCCAGAGACGCCTATTCTCGAGAAAATGAATTTATGCCAACTCAAACGTTCTCACTGTATTTGTTTATAAGTCAAAAAATTGTTTATAACTTTAAAACAGTGCTGAGGCCGCCTAAATAATCCGATTTAAATTCTGTAAAGTGTATTAGATAGGTAGAAAACTTCTTTATATGTAAAAAAATTAGCAAACTTCTAAATAATCTACTTTTCCTTCAGAAAGTTTTTAAAAAATTTGAACTTTTTTAAAAAAAATTAGATTGCAAAATTATGCTGCAAAATCTATCAGGTCGATTTTAAAGAAGTTTGGTGAACGATTTAAGTATCCGGGAGTAGTCGCGCTCACTTCTGTAACGTCGATAGTCGCGTGTGAGATTCTATCTCAAAATACGAATTTAAAACAAACTTTTATTTTGTACTATTTTTATCTACTTTTTATATCAAAAATATATATTTTTAACAATTTTATTAAAAAAACCTGTGTTAACGGCCACCTGTCCTAACGGCCAGTTTAAAAATTTCCCAAACCAATTACAGTAAAACCTGTGTTAACGGCCACCTGTCAAAACCGGCCACCTGAAATAGCCGGCCAGTTTCAAAGTTCTCCAAACCAAAATTTGTGGACTACAAAACCTGGTATTAGCGGACACCTTTTTATATCGGCCAATAGTTATGTCAGTTTTAGTGACCGTTATTGACAGGTTTTACTGTATATGTAGACTACAAAAACTGGCAATACCGTCCACCTTTCTATATCGGCCAATAGTTCTTTCATTTTTGATGGCCGTTACTGACAAATTTTACTGTACAGTAAAACCTGTGTTAACGGCCACCTGCCAACATCGGCCACCTGTCCTAACGGCCAGTTTAAAAATTTCCCAAACCAATTATATGTAGACTACAAAAACTGGAAATAGCGGCCACCTTTCTATATCGGCCAATAGTTCTTTCATTTTTAGTGGCCGTTACTGACAGGTTTTACTGTATTACGAAAAAGGATGAAATGTGAGATTCTATCTAACGGCGCGACTACTCGCGGGTTAAAGCTAATTGACTCTCCCCAAAGCCATAAATTCCACAAAAAGAAGAAGAAGAAGAAAAAAAATTTCTACGCATTACTACACCCTTCCTCGAGGCACTTACGAAATTTTTTCAAAATTGCAAAATTTTTCATTAAGTTATCGCGAAAAATTATACAAATTGAGATTCTATCTCACCGCGCGACTACTCGCGGGTTAAAAAATTTCTAAACGAATTACGAAAGTTCTAAGTGCAATCAGAGTGGTTGAAAAACATTGAATAAAAACAGGTTATTTTGCCGCCTTATTTTGTATTTATTGCTATTTTGCAGAAAGGGTAATAATTTAATACATTTTCAACCAGTCGTCTATCATACAAAATTCTATTATCTTTATTTTATTTCCCTACGACTTTGTTCCAAAATGAATCCTTTTAAAGTTATAAGCAAAGAAAATAGAAAAAAATCGATGTTTTTCGAAATTTTCACATACTTTAATTTTTTTATTAATGTTCCGGGCATATTTGAGAAGGAGCATAAGTCAATTATTATTGTTGAAGTTGTTACCTAACTTTATCTGCAAAAATCCGAATGCCACCTCGCACATCCAAAAATAGACTTTTTTTCACAGATCAGCCCTGGTCTATAAAGGAAAAATAAATATTGAAATCGATTTGCAAATATTCATATTACATTTCTGGCCTGGTTTTGACATTACCTATCCTTGAAATATAAAATACGCAAATACTGAATTTGATATATATTATTTTGTGGGAATCTCTTAAAGATTTGTAATCAATACATATTTCTAAATTATTCCTAGAGCGTACTACACTGCCTCACAAAATGAAGCAGACATAATTTTGTTTTAAGTAAAATTTATAAGTATTAGAAAAACTTAAGTTTCAATAAATTTATCTTAATACATATATGTTAAATAGTAAACCATTTTCTTCTTCTTCTGGTTCCTTTCCCTTTCGGATGTTGGAAATCATATTGGCAATCATAACCTTGCTCGCTGCGGCTCGAAGCAGTTCCGTTGAAGTTTTCTTAAACCATGTTCTCAAATTCCGTCGCCATGATATTCTCCTTCTACCGGGTCCTCGCTTACCTTTGACTTTACCTTGCAATATGGACTGCAGCAGGGAGTAACGGTGCTGGTTGCTCATAACGTGTCCCAGATACTGCAATTTTATTTCGATAAAAGGTTTGATGGTATACACAATCTCCGGTTAATTCTTAATTCTGCCTAGAACTTCTTTGTTCGTGATCCTTGCTGTCCAGGATATTCTCAGCATTCTTCTATAAAGTCACATCTCAAATGCTTCAAGTTTTTTAATGGTGGTGTCTGTAAGGGTCCATGCCTCCGCTCCGTACAATAATATATAAAAAACATAACATCTCAAATGTCTCATTTTTGTATCTAGGGATATGTTGTGGCTTTTAAAGATGGCGCTTATTTTGTTAAAGACCGTTCTTGCCTTTCTTATGCGGCAATTTATTTCATGTATATTGCTCCACTGCTCATTTATAATAGTTCACAGCAGTGGCGGCTGGTCAGGGTCGGCAGTATCGGCAGTGCCGACCCACACATTTTTGGACACATTATAGATTTTTTTAAATATATAAGTTAACCAGAGTTGATGATATTCGTTTCTGTGAAATAAAAAAAATATCTGTGAGATAATACAGACTAAATTTTATTCATTATTTTTAAAAGAATTTGATCGCTCCGATACGTTAAGTGATCCCTGTGCGCTGTGCGTAAGAGACTTTTCAAATTAATGTTCCTAGCCATGGACCCGATTGCGATTGTGTGAATTCTTATAAGGCCCGCTTCGGCAAGCCGTCCCCAGTTTGACCATTTGCTTGTAATAAGAAGCTATGGAATATTAGCCGATAGGCAACCAATTATACATTCCCCGTATTTATTTGAATGGCAAATATGGCAGATAAACAACCTGCCGAGCGGTGATCTGCAAACGGCAACAAGACACGTACCTATAGACCAGGGCGCACCTGTAAAATATTAGTAACATTAATTTGGACGTTGAGAGGTGACTGATATTTTTTGCAGGAATTGCTTGAAAATAACTCATATAATAATATTTGAGTTATCCTCCCACTTAAAAAGGTCCGGAACATTGTTTAAATAATCAAAATGTCAAAAAATGAAGGAAAAAAATTCGATTTTCTTCTTAATTTTTGGATTATAACTTTAAAAGCATTAATTTTCGAGAAAAGCTGCACTGACATAAAAGTTGCGTACTTAAATTTCCTACAATATAGGATTAGTTAAAAATTTTAAAATTTGTCACCCTTGTTGCAAAATAGCAATAACTGCGGAAAAATCATACAAACAAGTATTCGCATTTTACGTTTTTCAACCGTTTATGCTACATTTAAGACCTTCATAATTTTACCCAGAAAAACTATATCATATAATAAAACAATACTGTGAATTTCATTAAGATCGGTTCAATAGATTTTGAAAGATAAATTTTGCAATCCAGCTTTCGCAAAAAAATTCATTTTTTCAAAATGTTGCAGAACTTCAAATAAAGCAGACAGCAAGTTGAATGATTAATTATTTATATGGAAAATAAGCCACAATTAAAATGAAAAAAATAATTTTATTAACGTTTCGACGCCCAAATCGGGTGCCGTTGTCAAAATACAAAATATTATTAAAATAAACAAAAGTGTTGTTGCTAAGCAAAAAAATTATTCTAATAATTTAATTAAATTTAACTCATTTATATTGGCAATTCAGACATATATTATACATTTTAAGGTAGAAGACTTTAAAATGATATTGCCAATATATATGAGTTGCGTTCCTGGGACGACTTACTGAAAGATAGTTCATTCGATTACATGAAATCAACCCCAACTCAAGAATATCCGTCATAAAAAATTATAGCATGTGATCTGTCTTTAAAAAGACAACCAAATGCAACGACAGTAAAATTCTCGCGTTAGAGACTTCATAGTAAATCACAAGGGAAAACCAGGAAAAAACCCTGTGATACTATCCCGACATCGTAAGTATTTGGTCTTACATTAATTTACTGTCAAACAATAATACCAAATTCTGACTTGTAACATGTTTAAATTATAAATAATATTAATAATATGTACTAGATATATAAGTAATACTAAAATATAAAATATGTACTAGCTCGATATTATTGACTTACTAATCTTGGTATTTTCTTTCTATTAACTTCCTCTTTCAGTATGTTTTATTAAAAAAATGATTATCCTTTATCGTTTATAAATAAGGAACTGTCAAGTTTGGATCGAATGGAACAGAACAACTTAGAACGGGATCCTACAACATTCACCAGAAATAATACGAGGAAAATATCAATACCATATATTATAAAAGGACTATCCGAGAAACTTAAAACAATAGGAAATAAATTCAACATTTCAACAACATTCAAAACAACAAACACATTGATATCTATTCTATCTAAAACTAAACCTAACAATGATCAAGAAAGAACAAAGAATTGCATTTATAAAATACTTTGTGAATGCGAACAATTTTATTTAGGTGAGACATCAAGACCATTAGACGTTAGAATAAGTGAACATCAATCTTATATTAAAAATAGAGAATTTGAGAGATCTCAAATATGTCAACACGCATGGGATAATGAACATAGAGTTCAGTGGAGAGATTCAAGTATAGTCCTGAAAGAATCAGATAGTAAAAAGAGAAAAATCAAAGAAGCGGCTCTAATTATGCTAAATGAAACCAATTGTGTCGCAAATTCCTCGGTAGAATGCAGTAGGATGTGGTTACCCATACTGAAAGAGGAAGTCAATAGAAAGAAAATACCAAGATTAGTAAGTCAATAATATCGAGCTAGGACATATTTTATATTTTAGTATTACTTATATATCTAGTATTATTAATATTATTTATAATTTAAACATGTTACAAGTCAGAATTTGGTATTATTTTTTGAGAGTAAATTAATGTAAGACCAAATACTTACGATGTCGGGATAGTATCACAGGGTTTTTTCCTGGTTTTCCCTTGTGATTTACTATGAAGTCTCTAACGCGAGAATTTTACTGTCGTTGCATTTGGTTGTCTTTTTAAAGACAGATCACATGCTATAATTTTTTATGACGGATATTCTTGAGTTGGGGTTGATTTCATGTAATCGAATGAACTATCTTTCAGTAAGTCGTCCCAGGAACGCAACTCATAAATATTGGCAATATCATTTTAAAGTCTTCTACTTTAAAATGTATAATATATGTCTGAATTGCCAATATAAATGAATGAGATTAAATAAATTATTAGAAGAATTTTTTTGCTTAGCAACAACACTTTTGTTTATTTTAATAATATTTTGTATTTTGACAACGGCACCCGATTTGGGCGTCGAAACGTTAATAAAATAATTTTTTTCATTTTAATTGTGGCTTGTTTCCCATATAAATAATTAATCATAAAAATGCCACAAGGAAATAGCTTAAGAACAACATTAAGCAAGTTGAATTTATTTTTACGTATAGAAGAATACTGTACCTTTCTTCTATATGTAAAAAAAATTCAACTCCTATCTGCTTTATTGTCAGTACTGCAACATTTTGAAAAAATTAATGTTTTTTGCAAAAGCTGGACTGCAAAATTTATTTTGCAAAATGTATTTAGTCGATCTAAATGAAATTTACAGTACTGTTTTATTATATCGTAAAGGTTTTCTGGTTAAAATATGAAGGTCGTAAGTGTAGCATAAATGGTTGAAAAACGTAAAATGCAAATACTTATTGTTTATCTCACAATAAAACACTGAAAACTTTTGTTTTCTCTCCTTCCACAAAATTTATTATTTACAACTATGTGACTACAGTTGTTTCGGCAGAGTGCCTTTCTCAAGTGATATAATTTACAATGTGTTTGCCTTTTTAAGTCTCTAACTGAAAAGGTTGAGGAGTGGGGAGCTGTTTGTCTCGAGTTGGTCATTCAAAATTATATCTGTATTTTTCAGTTTATTAATTTCCATAGATTCTAAAAAAGATAGCTTAAGGCCTTTATTTTGGATATGCAGAATTTGAAACTTCATTGAAAGAATGATTATGATCTAGAAGGTGAAGTGCGTATGTAGAAGTGTCTGTTTTTCTATTGTTGAAAGCCCTTTTGTGTTCTGCTATCCGTTTGTCAAAAGTTCTGCCAGTTAGACCGATGTACGTTTTCGGACAGTCACCACAAGTTAGTTTGTACACACCACTCTGTAGTTGCTTTCTCTTTCGGCTTTTATTGTTCTTAATATATTTGCTTAAGTTGTTGTTAGTTATGAAAGCTGGTGTTATTCCTTTCTTTTTTATGTATCTGGCTATTTTTGTTGTTATCTTGCCAGTATATGTGAGAAATCAGAAGGTACTGGGTTCTTTCTATAGTGGTGGATACACTAATTTCAGGGCTTTCTTATGGAGTTTTTGATTTAAAATTTTGTTAACTGTTTGTTCGTTATAGCCGTTGTTTACTGCTATTTGTTTAATGATGTTTAGTTCTATCTCGAAGTTATTTTTGTCATGGGAATTTCTGTCAATCTATGTATCATGCTATGGTAGGCTGCTAATTTGTGTTGTGTAGGATGGGATGATGAATTGTGTATAGTTGTGTCAGTATGGGTAGGTTTATGATATACGGAGAACTCATGTTTGTTGTGTAGTCTGGTAATCGTTACATCTAGAAAGTTTATGGAATTATTCTGTTCTGTTTCTATTGTAAACTCAATATTACTATGAAGTGAATTAATATATGATAGAAATTGGTCAAGTTGTCTGTTAGTTCCTGTAAAGCATACTAGGTTCTAAATTTATAGGAAAAACAAAAAAATAAATAAAAAAAAATTAAAAAAATTAAAAAAACAAAAACCAAAAATCTGCTCTGAAATTGAAGCCTTTTAATTAGATGGCACACCTATCTGAGGAGACGAAACCTTGCCGACCCTGTCCCTAAAGCCACGAGCCGCCACTGTTTTACGCGCTCTATCTGCGTTCCATTAATATATAGATAATTCCTGTTTATATTCTCCTTGCTGATTATCATTTGTTTGGTTTTTTGGGTATTAACGTTTAGTCCGTACTGTTGACTGTACTCGTTGATTCTGTCCATTAGCCACTGAAGTTCCTCTAAACTACCTGCTATCACCATGGTGTCGTCGGCATAACACATATTGTTTAATCTTTCTCCATTTAAAAGGATGCCTTCGTCTACTCCGTATACAGCCTCGTAAAAAATTCTCTCTGAGTACATACTAAATACCAACGGCGATAGGATACATCGCTGTCTAACTCCACGTATTATTTTTATGTGATCTGTTTCTTCTCCGTTAATTTTCATATAATATGCGCTCTGATTCCAGTAAAGTTCTGAAATTATTCTCAGGTGTTTGTCATCCAAGTCTGCTTCTTTTAAAATGTTAATTATCTTTTGGTGTTAAACTCCATCAAATGCCTTTTCATAGTCATAGTCGATTTAGCACGCGTATATGTCGCAGTTAACGTTCCTGCATCTTTGAGTCAGGACCTATACTCCTAAAAGTGCTTCTCTGGTACCCACTGCATTAATGAACCCGAACTCTCTCTCCGATATTTCTGTACCTCAGAGTCAGACGAACGTAAGTCTAAAAATTGTGATTATCGGGTTTTTGATGTTTTGTGTGTAAAATTTAATCTTACATCGAGCCATAATAACGTAACTCCTTTAAAAATTATACTTTCCAAATTAGCCAAAGTTATAAGAGCGTAAGTCCTTACCCATATCAGAGCCAGACAAACGTAACTCCACTTACTACATTATGGCTCTGAGGTTTTGCTTAAAACCTGTAAAACGTAAGTCCAAGCTGGACCTACGCCACTGTGGCTCTACCGTTAATAATAGTGTATCAGACCCAAGTCCACTATTTTGCCGCTGGCGCTGTGCAGTTCAATCAGCTATAAATTCTTAGGCATTTTTGAGGTTATGTTAAGAGTGTAAAAATTACAATATTTTTATTAGCTTGAGTTTTTTAATCCCAATAAATAATATTATGCAGTGGCGGCTCGTGATTTTTACAATAGGGGAGGCTATACCTAACTGTAAAATATCTAGACAAATTTGCACTAGCAAAAAAATGCGCCAAAAAATGTAATTTAAGGCCCCATTTTTTGACCATTTTTTATTTACATTTCATAATATCATCCCAATTCATAATTTCATGATATCATATCATTTTAAAAATAGTTAGTCTAATTGTAAAAGTTTAATACCAAAATTTGTGTCGTTTATTTGTTAACAATTCCATCTACTTGTAAATAGATATCTCGCATATCAAAATAAATACAGATTTGAAGTTTTGCAGTCCATACATAATGAAGCTTCAAATTTTTTAAGATACTCAACTGAATTTTTTAAATTCTAAACGCGGCCTACTGCGAATTCAAAAACACCATAAATTACCGATATTTTGCTTTGAGTTAGAGATATCGGAAAAAGTTATTTGAGCAAGTTGTTCCAAATATTATTATAACCCCACATACCAAATTTCATAACAAAATTCGCACTTTTAGATTTTTCATTATTTTTAGTCAGGACCCTAAAATTCGTTGTCCCGAGACGCACGCAACCACGCAACGGAGCCGAGAAGCTATTCTGCCTCCCTTGGTTTATCTCCGGGCAGCGTGTGATGGCACCGTAGATGCCACTGTTAGGAGACCGGGTCTCCTTAACGCCTGCTGCGCTGCACGGAGCATTAGCAACGGAGACTGTTGGGCTTCTCGGCTCCGTTCTCCGTTCATGCATCTCGGGATAACCCAGGGTCCTGCCTATAATAATATGTAATAAAACTGAGACGCGATCATGCGTTCTAATGCTAATGCTCCGTACGTATGGATAATTAGTGATAATATGGAATTTACATGTTGTATAATAGTGAGAGTTGTACTTGTTGTTTTCGCGATTCGTGATAAGCAAAACAGTGTAGAGTGTGTAAAAAATTTATGGGGAGGCTGAGCCTCCCTTGCCTCCTCTGACGAGCCGCCACTGATATTATGAGCTTTAGTAGAGGCAGATTTATATTATCTCTACTGGAAGATAAATCAAGGAACAATGAAGAAGACAATTCATTTTGTAATAGTAATGAGGAAGCTTCAGTTCGTGAACAGTCTAGTTCACCTCCATCCTTAACACAATTAAAGTAGAATTTGCAGTGAACAAAACTTATATGAATATGGTTTTTATGTATTTGTGGCTCTTGGAAAAAGTTCCTGTAAAGACAGTCAACCACAAGTTCTTATTGGTCGGACACACCCACATGGAGGTTGATGGAAAACACAGCATAATAGAGAGAGCTAAAAATAAATAAAAACTAACACCATTTTCACTACAAATGATTGGGCAAACTTGATTGCTACATGCTCAAAAAAAAATCCATTTTTTGTCAGACAGATATGCATTAAAGACTTCTTTGATTTTCTCTTCTTGAGGAGCAAAGACGCCCCATTTATATCAAAGAAGAAGTACACAAACAACGAACCATTTCTAATATCCAATGCAGTGTGGTAACAGCTTCGAGAATGGGACAGTAAGCTATACTACAAAACCAGTTTTGAGGAAGATTCATCAAACGTGTTGAACTGAAAAGAAATCAGAGGCAAGAAAGGATTAATATGCCATTGCCAATTCCACAAATACGGGCACACAAAAAGAAAATAAGCAATGAAAGTACAACGACCTCATGAACCTGATGCAATGGATCTCTGAAGAATAAAAATCTTTCTTTGAATACCTTCCACACGGTGAACACGAAAGCAACTTCCCTGAGGATGACTCGATTGCTCTTGATTTTTTTTTCTCCTTGCTTCTTTGACAATAATGTTTAAAATTAATTGAAAAACATTGACTAAATGCTAGTTTTTTATCTATGTTTGTTTATAATAATTATATGTTTTTAATACACTGGCCCGCAAAAAATTTAGGTCACTAGATGGAGTATACAGGTTTGATGCCTCGAATTTCCTAATCCTGGTGTCCGATTTGAATGATTTTTTTAGTATGTTATAGCTTTATTCTCAATGTGTTAATATTGTTGCTAGACCGGTAAATTTCATTTTATACCGGGTGTAACAATCATACTGTGTTATTTCCTTAAAGTTAGGAAAACTCTGTGGAATATTATAGCATAGATAAAATATTAAAATTAAAACTCAGTTATAGCCTTAGGCTTTCTTAACACTTCCTTTTTTGATTCATCATTTTGGTTCTTCATCAATACAAGGTGTTTCTAAATAAGTGCGACGAACTTTAAGGGGTGATTTTGGATGAAAAAATAATGACGGTTTGGTTTATAAACATATGTCCACAAATGCTTCATTTCCGAGAAACGGGATGTTGAATTTTTTCTTACAAACTGACGATTTATTTGTTGCTCCAAAACCGGTTGAGATATGCAACTGAAATTTGGTAGGTTTTAAGAGGTAGTTATTGAGCATTTTTTGACATACAATTTAGAATTTTATATTCACCATTGGCGTGCATACGGCATGTATCTAAAGTATTTATACCCGCATGCACGCCAATGGTGAATATAAAATTCTTATTTGTATGTCAAAAAATGAGCAATAACTACCTCTTAAAACCTACCAAATTTCATTTGCATATCTCAACCGGATTTAGAACAACAAATAAACTGTCAGTTTGTAAGAAAAAATTCAACATCCCGTATCTCGGAAACGAAGCATTTGTGGACAAACAGTCATTATTTTTTCATGCAGGATTACTCCATAAAGCTTGTCGCACTTATTAAGAAACACCCTGTATTGATGAAGAACATGGCTAGTTGTTAAAGTACCTAACTCTTTTATTATCCAACATATGAAAATGAATATAAAAAGAAAATATTAAAAAAGTCTAAGGCTACAATTGAGTTTTAATTTCAATATTTTATCTACGCTATAATATTCCACAGAGTGTTCCGAACTTTAAGGAAAAAACACAGTATAATTGTTACACCCGGTATAAAATGACATTTACCTGTCTGGCAACAATATTAATACACTGAGATTCTGAAAGAATAAAGCTATAAGATACTAAAAAAATCACTCAAATCGGACAACAGGTTTAGGAAATTCGAGGCATCAAACGTGTATAAATCATCTAGTGACCTAAATTTTTTGCCCGCCAGTGTAGTAGCACGTGAAGTTTATTTCTAGACACCTTGTCCTAGATAAGTAAGTCCTATGAGGGATTTTTGTTGAGCCAAAATAACGCAAGTCCAGGAATAAGTCCTACAGTAGGGTTTTGTGTGGAGCCACAATAACATAAGTCCACTTTTTACAAAATGGGATATAATTTAGTAAAAAAACATCAAACAATAAATAAAGGATACTTATTTGTTAATAATATAAACAATATTTTTAAGGTAAATTAAAGTGACAGCTTTGTAATTAAGCAATTAGATAACTTTTTTAGTTTTTGCTCTCTCCTGAAAAGTTGGCTAAACGCGACTTACGTTTTTCTGGTTCTGAGGTACAAATTTTGTATCTCGCACTTCTTTATAAATTCTTCAATGGATGACTCTAAGAAACAGTTTCAACATTATGGCTCATTAGGCTAATTATTGTTCGATATTCTTCGCACTTTCGCAACAAACCATAGAATAAAAAATAAGTTCCAAATTATTGATTAATTTAAAAACACATAAAATTTTACAAAAACACGTTTTTTACTCCGAAATAAGATATTTTACACAAATCTAAAATATGGATATTTTATTAAAACCGAGTGGTTTCCTACTCGACCTCGAATAACAGCTCTCATCCTTTTTCACATAGACTGGATCAAAGCAGCAATCTCGTTTTGCAATGTTTGGTCACACTCATTTTACAGTGTTTCTTTTAACGTTACCATAGTATTGACTCGCCGCAATTTTGCCTAACTACTCTTGCCAAGTTGTCCCACAACTGCTCTATGGGGTTAAGGTCTGGACTTCTAGGAGGCCAGGCTAGTACACGAATATCATCTGTAAAGTATTAGCTACCTCTCAGCCTTTAGGCAATTTCCCTCAACAGACCCAGATCTGTATGATCTTCCAAAGAAATAAAAATATCATACCGTTATAACTTCAACAGCAAAATATACTCTAGGACAGAATCAACATCGATTGTGTTCTCCAAGATTTTTCCACACTCGTTGGTGAGCATCTGGTAAAATTACCATAATTTATTAAGGCCAAATCCAGACAGAGCTAGTCCAAGGGGTTGTAGAAAATGTAAAATGTGAAACTATGTTGCTGATGGAATCTAATATTCAACTATAATTATTATTTTTGTTAGCTTTTAAATAAATACACGCAGACTTCAAGGGGCACGCAGACTTCAAGGGGCGCGCCGACTTCTCCGAAATCATAAAAGTTAATTCGATACACCTCTTGCGTAAAATTGCGTAAAATTTTCATATTACATATGAATGTGAGAACTTTGTTAGTTCTGTTTGGTATTTAGTCTGTTCGAATATTTTGTAGATATAACATCTCTTAATTTCTTTTTATGTATTATTATAATAATTCGGTTTGGTTAAAATAAAAATAGTTTATATATTTTATTTGTACCTTTTATTATCTTATATTTCTAATAGTTGCTACCACTACATTGTACATATATGCGAAATGCATATGACACAATTAAGAGTACAGCTGTTCCGCTACTAAGAAACTTGTATTCTTCTTTAAGTTTGTCAGTAAAAACACATTTACGCTTTGGCATTTTACAAAGTTTATAGGTACACTAAACTAAACTATTCAAAAAACTAAACGTAAATATCCTATATCAATATCTCACAGCTCACAGACACGGTCAATTACAGAGTAGTCATTACACTAACTCAACTAGCTGTCAACCGATTATTGTCTGCTCGTGCTCATTCACTGTTGACAAGCAGTGCGTCCAACTTAACTAGGTGCTGCCTGCGCAGAATGAAATTTCCCACGGTTGGACCAAGTGTTTTCCATTTTTTTAACAAAGAAAAAAATCCGGACATTTCTGATATCCGGACGCCAATCCGGACATGTCTTTCAAATCCGGACTGTCCGGACGAAATCCGGACGTATGGTAACCCTATTTTCTGGTGAATATCCCGTATAACGGGATTCATCGGTAAACAGAACGTTTCTCCAATCTCGCATATCCCAATCTGACTAAGCAATCTTCGATAGTCTGCGTCCCATGAAGAGCCAATAGCAAGTACACAAGATGATAAATTGTGTTCATTTAATCTTATTATGAATATCCGCCAAACTCCTAGCTGGCAGTAACTGTCCACTTTCGAAGTACTTGAGGTGTAAGAAACTGATCTTTCACGGCGTTTCTTATCATTGGTCTCCCCTGTTCAGATCTTCTTGAGTAAAAACTAATTTCTCGAAATCTGTCTAAAGGTTGGGATAATATACTTTGCGGAAAACCAAACATTTCTTTGATATATAGTACGTAACGCCCATCATTACGCAAAGCAACAGTTTTGCGCTACTTGATCTGGCCGGAACACTTTTTCCCCGAAAAATAACCAACGTTTTTTTATCTTAGAATTACATGTCTGATTTATCGAGAATACCTTAACAAAAAATTCCTTTTCAGTCACAAAAAATTACCAACTTTTAAAAACGAATCAATGAAGGCAACTTCTTTTTCTTTACGTGCCATCTCCGCGACGAAGGTTGGCAATCATCATTGCTATCTTAACTTTTGACACTACAGCCCGAAAGAGTTCAGTTGAGCTGCATCCAAACCATTCTCTGAGATTTCTCAGCCAGGACATTTTTCTTCTACCTATGCTGCGCCTTCCTTTTTCTTGAATCTTTCCCTGGATTATTAATTTTAGGAGTTGATATCTGCCACCACGACAAGACACAGCCCTGTCTAACACCTGTTATGATTTTTATTTTATTAGTGTTTAAATTACTTATTCTTATAAATAATATTTTGGCAACTTATATTTTGATAAATATAGTACGTCCATATTACCTATATTTATGCAATTATTATACAGTACAATTTAACAATACCAAAAGGCGAAAACTTTGGAAGTTCATGTATCCAGTTAATTTTGCAAGCAGGGTATTTTTCTTTAGAAATGATTTCTTTGTTTACCAGAATATTCAAGATTAAAGTAAGAGTAAGAGTAAAGATTTAAGTATGTGGAAGTTCATGCAGCTATGCCTATTTGTAAACATTTTAAACATTTATTATTTATACTAACTACAGTCTACTTGTGACTAACATCAAAACATTATAAATATGTAAGAATAAATTGATTTGTACTTCATTGTTAGATTTGCTTTCACTTATATTGCACATAATTGAGCATTTTTTCCTACCCGTTCTATTATATTTTTCAGTTGTTTGGACCTCTCCTCCTACATTATTCACTGCTTCGTTTTCCATCCAAGTTCACCATTAATGATTTACCTTCAAATATTTCACCATTGATTTTAGTAGATTTCTGGACCTCACAATAAGTTTATAGTCTTTTTCATATTCTAGAGTGCTATGTAAGAGTATAAGTCAAAAATGAAAATTTTTTATTATTTTTTATCACTGATGAAATAACTATTACAACTAAATATGAAAATGGTGACGAAATATGATTAATAAATTAGTAATTAACTATTTTACTTTCTACTTTGGTAATACCTTATTAATTATATAATTCAAAATATAGAAGAATCCCGAAATAGCTATTTGTATAACAAGGGAGGAAAGCGCTACTTTTCCTCCCGAGAATGAAGTTTACTGCCGGACGCGTAGCGGAGGGTAGTAATCATTCAAGGGAGGAAAAGGCACTTTACTCCCATGTTATACATATGGTTTTTCCACCTTCCTCAAATAACAAGTCATTTTTCATTTTTACTTCATTTATTTATGTAACTAACCAACAAAATTTATTAGAACTAAAACTAACAAGTAGGTACAATATAACTGTCAACTGTCAAATATAAGTCAAATTATTAATGTAAACATTGTTAAATCAGAATAACAATTTACTGTTTTTTACCATTCTGCAAAATACAGAGTGTTTTTAAATAAACGTTAAATGTATAGATACTTACGAAATAGAAAATAGATATTGTACAGGGCGTCAATAAGTTATATTTCATGAAAGAAATACCATGACGTCACTTTTACTTTTCCTCCCTAGGGAGGAAAAATATTTTCCTCCCTAGGGAGGAAAAGTACAACTTTGCTCCCTACAATCAGGTCCAGAAAAGTATACTTTCGGTAGAGGTAGGTGGAAAAATCTTTTTTATGACTTATACTCTTAGTACATAGCACGTTAGAATATAACTCTTTTATTAGGCAACCTGGATATACAGTGATGAGTTGATCATTGCGCTAATAACCGGCGAAATATTGCAAAAGACGGAAAACAGAATACATTGTGACATAAAAAGAGATGAAAATATTAGAGGTGGGAAATTATCAATAGAAATCTATTTTACATTATATTGATCATTTAATACCTTTACTATACTAAATTTACAATCAAGATGCAGAAGAAAGTAGAAATAAACAAACCAAGACACGTTAAATGCTACTAGAGCACTCCCGAATCATAATTTACAATGTATAAACTATGATTCAGGAGTGCTCCTAGTAGTATTTAAAATGTCTTGTTTTGTTTATTTCTACTGCATCTTGAATGTAAATTTAGTATAGCGTTATTTCTTTTTATTTCACAACGTATAATGTTTTCCATCTTTTGCGTTATTTTGACGGTTTTTAGTGCACTCATTCCTGTTTAGTACATATTATTATACATAATAGAACATATTAAAAAGAAATATCAACATATAAAAACTTCTGGATATATACTTAGTTTATAATCACAGTTTAAAATTGTTGCTAAATTTCTCATTCAATAATTGGGGGCTGATCTAATTATTGTAAAATATTTTTAAAAATATTTAAAAAAATATTTTTTAAAAAATATTTTAAATATTTTTAAAATATTGCAAACAAAACTGTGTACCCTTTGCATTTCATTTATATATTTTCGTTTTATATGTTTGCTATATTATACTTCCTTGATTTTTATGAAGTTCATCGGTCTTTACTAGTGAAATGTTAGAAATGATGGAAATTTATATCATTACTCATTTTTGTAGCCTATGAGATACGTTTGCATAAACCGTTTAACTTATTTTATGTTTACATGGTTGTTGAAGTAACTGACCATACAGGTTTACTATTAAAACGGATATGCAACCTTGACATTTTCCAAGTTATTTTCACTAAACTACGAACTGTCTCAGTTAATATTATATAATTTTTACTGATATTTTTAAATCAGGTAGATTTTTAAGTTTTTTTTTTTTTTAATTTTTTAGAATACGATTCTTTTGCCACTTTCAAATTTTTTTTATCTCCGTTATTGCAGCAGATAAACGAAGTGTCGAATGGAAGCTTATATCCCAAGTATGATACTATTGCACTATGATGCCATTTGAGCTTGGACTTCCAGTTCCAGAGTTGCAACCGGAAGTACTGTTTTAAAGCTGCCGAAATAGTATAAGTAGTGTGACCAACTAACCCGAAAAATCCGGGACATGGCCCGAATTACGAAGTCGTGTCCCGGCGTCCCGGACCAGGCTTCCGGGCCATCCGAATTTTCAATGTTTTGGTAAAATTCTATTTTGAAATTTTGAATACTTATTCTTCTAAGAATTCATATCAAACTGAATTGGTAGGACGAAAAAACGTCGACAATTTCGAGAGTGTAATATTAAGATCAATGCTCGGGGTGAGGCTTATAGATAAAAAAAAAACAAATACATGGATTAGAAACAAAACCAAAGTTAAAGACGCAGGAGAACATGCTGCCAAATTAAAATAGAGCTTCGCAGGACACAATGCCCGACTGAAGGATAAAAGATGGAATCATTGAATCATGAAATACAACAATGGAGACCGTGGTTAGGAAGAAGAAGCAAAGGAAGGCCACAAATGAGATGGGCTGATGACATAAAGAACATTGGAGGACACAACTGGAAACACGTGGCGCAAAATATACAGCACTGGATTGAATTGGGGAGGCCTATGGCCTATGTCCAAAGTTGGATTTCTGAAGGCTGAAGAAGAATATTAATACCACATCCAAAACGCTGCAAATCGTGGTATTTGGTATTATAGTTCTGCAAAAACTCAAACTGTGAACTTTTTTTTCGTTTCTGTACTTTAATTATCGTCATTATCATTACAACCAATTATTGTGGCTTAACCCCATTAGAAATATAATAGTCAACATAAAAATGTTTAATAAATAAAATGATGATATTATGAAAGTTCTATATTAAAAAAATAGCCCTATTATCAAATGTAATACCACGAGTCCTCTAAATTTTATCGATAATTTTTTTTGTTTTCACGAAAACTTCTTTATTTGGTAAAATTACGAAAACAAACCGAAGACACTGAAGTGTCTTCAGAAAACTAAATAAGTGCGGTATAAAATGTGCTGCTAGATCGATATAAGCATTATCATGTTTTCATGAATGCTTCTCAGTTATGGAATACCAGAAAAATTGCAGTTCCGCATTATCCTTAGAAAACTACTGAACAGTGGCGGATCTAGGGGGGATGGAGGTAATTCCACTCGTAACATATTCCAGAATAATTAAAGAAAAAATTGTTGAAACATAAATAAATACATTAGCTGACGTGAAACTTGTCCCGCATATCAGATATAAGACAGATAGAGAACATGGATTAATTTCAATACAAAAAAAAACAAAGTACCTGGTAGTCTGTAAATGCTAAATATTAATTACAATTGTCTATTGAAAAATCGGGTTTAAATCATCTTCGACTATTTGTACGTTAACATTTTGCTGATTTCGGTTAGATGCATCATACGTGGTGTTAACTAACGACCTATCAGGATAGTTAATATTGGGTTGATGTCTTGCAAAGCCTAAAAACCATAACACACTGGTAACATGAGCACAAGTATCTACAGTTCTCGTACCAGATTGACAGGTACAGTAGTACCCGTTAATTGGTTCTTCTACAGGCTCATCTTCATCATTATATTCATCAACCGTATAGGAAATGAATACTTGTGAATACCGGTTCATCCATATTCTCATAAATTTTAAACCCTTCGTCATTTTCTCTTATTATTTTATCTTGTATGTAAGATGGTGCCAGTTTAATTTGATATATCTAGGTCTTTTAGGTAGTCTAAGTCGAAAACAGGAAAGTTAGCAAAATCATGATTATGAAGCCTCCTCCATTGACCATTTCTTGTAATCAGATTAACAGTCTCAACTCTAGCTTGTACAACATTGGGAATTAGTACTTTACTTTACTTAGTCCTAAGCCTTTCTACCTTTAGGTGTAAGGCTGATGGAGTTGAGTTTGGCATTGTAGTCTCCATGCTTTCCGATCTGGCGTTAGGTTTCTTGCACTTTCCAATGTCAATCCCTTCTTCTCGACTTCTTTCCTGATTTCATCTACCCACATAACTATTGGTCTCCCTCTTTTGTTTTTCCCCTGCACTCTCGTTTCGAACACTCGTTTTGTTAGCCTCTCGTTCGACATTCTACACACGTATTCAAACTATCTAAGTTGTCCTTCTACTATTTTTTCATTGATTGGTTCTAGTTTTAGGTTTCGTCTAATTGTTTCGTTTCGTATTTTGTCTGTACTCATTCTGTTTGCTATTTTCCTCAGGAACCTCATTTCCATAGCATTTACTCTGGATTTTTGTCTCCCCGTCAATGTCCATGTCTCGCTGCTTTACATGATTGTTGGTCTAACTACTGATTTAACGACTGCCGTTTTTACTTTTTCCCGTATCTCATTTTTCCCAAAAAATGTTGTTTTCATATTGTTAAATAAGCTTCCTGTTCGTCCCATTCTCTCGTTTATTTCCATGCCTTGTTTACCATTTGATTCTATTATTACTCCTAGGTATTTAAAATATTCCACTTGCTCTAGTTGTTTCCCGTCTAATTCTGTTGCGTGTGTCTTCCTCGTATTTGAAATTATCATTGTTTTTTTTCTCTGTATTAATTTTCATATTTATGTTTGATAGTTCTTCTTCTAGGATTTCAAGATTGTTCTGTAAGTCTTTTCTGTTTTCTGCTATCAATACCATGTCGTCTGCAAACAGTAGCTCCGATGGTTGAGTCTGTTTCATTTGCCAGTATCCTAATGTTAGTTTTCTCATTCTTCTCTTGGCTTTTTTAACGCTTCATCCAGTACCACTGAGAATAGCAGTGGACTCAGCACGCATCCCTGTTTGACGCCTTGACTTTTAGAAAATTCTCTGGATTCCTCGTTATTGGTTCTTACTGTATTTGTATTATTTTTGTACATATCCTTTATTACTTCTATTATGTGTCTGTCGACTCCCCTTTCTGTTAGTGCCTTCCAAACGTCCTTTCTTCGGATTCTGTCAAACGCCTTTTCCAGGTCAATGAAGCACATATGTATCCCTCTATTCTTCTTGATTACCTTCTCACTTACTTGTCTTAATGTGAATATTAGGTCTTGCGTGCTTCGGTCCTTCCTGAATCCACACTGTGTGTCTTCCATAGTTGTTTCTATTTGGGTTTTTATTCTTGTCTCTATTATTCTTGCGAATACCTTCCAAGGGATACTTGATATGGTGATACCTCGGTAATTATTACAGTTTCTCTTTTCTACCTTTTTGTGTATTGGTAATATAATGTCTTTCTTCCAGTCCTTTGGTAATTCTGCTCTATTTATGATATCATTCATTAGTTCTTTCATGCTATCCATTCCCACTGTCCCCATGAATTTTATCATTTCCGGGGTGATATGATCCTTGCCTGGTGCTTTGTCCAGTTTTACTCTTTCTATTGCTTTCTCTAATTCCTCTCTTGTTATGGATTCCACTTGTTGTTCTTCATTCCTTTCTTGTATCTCCCCTATGTTGTCCTTGTCTACATGAGTTAGCTCTTTGAAATGTTCTCTCCATCTTTCCATTATTTGTTTTTTTCTGTTAGTACTTTTCCATTCTTGTTTTTATATTCGGCATAATGTGCTCTTTCTTTTGTCTGAGTTGTTTTAATGCACCGTAGAAGAGTTTTTGGTTTTCCCTATAATTTTTTGTCATTTTTTTCCAAATCTCTCCCATGACCTTTCCTTTCCTGCTTTCGCCGCTATTTTAACCTCTTTCCTTTTTTCTTTATATGCTTCGTAATCTTCCGGGTGTTTTGTGCTTAGGCATCTCTTCCGTTTGTCATTTTTGTTCTTTATTTTCTCTCGTATTTCTTCCGTCCACCATTCTGTTCTCCTCATGTTAGTATTTGCTATTTTTGCTTTCCCGCAAGTTTCCTCAGCTGCTTTGATTATGCTGGTTTTTAGGTATTCCCATTTTTTTTCTATTTTTGTATTTTTTGCCCTACCTTTCAAAGTATTATCTAATTTTCCTTGGAATTTCTTCTTATATATTTCCTCTTTTAATTTGTAACTTTTTATTTTTTCATTTACTACCTTTCTTCTCTTTTCTTTTTTTCCTCTGTTGTTCTCATTCTCATTATTACTAGATGGTGGTCACTGCCAATCTCCGAGCCTCTTTTCACTTTCGTATCCTGTACTCTTTTCCATTTGTTGCTGCTTACCCAAAAGTAATCTATTATTGATTTTTCGTTTGTGCTGTATTGTACTCTCGTGTATTTGTGTACTTCTTTATGTTTAAATTTTGTATTTGTTATAACTAGTTTGTTCTCCATACATATTTCTATTATTCTTTCACCATTTCTGTTTAGCATTTCTTCTCCTTCTTTTCCCATGCACTCCTCTATTCCGCTGTTGTTGTTTCCGACTCTACCGTTTAGATCTCCCATGACAATTATGTTTTCTTCCCCATTATCAATTTGCATTTGGAGTTTCTTGAAAAATTTATCTTTCTCTTCCTTTCTTGCATCTTCATTTACTCCGTAGGCTGTTATTATTGTCCATATTTCTTCGTCCATCAGTTTCATTTTCACCGATAATATTCTCTGGTTAATATATGTTTCTTCTATAACGTGTTGTAGTCTATTCGGTGCAATTATTATCACGACTCCTTCTTTTGCTCTCTCTTTTGTATCCGCTCCTACCCAAAGTAACCAATATCCTTTGTGTACTTTCTTAAGACCTTTTCCTGTCATCTTCGTTTCTGTTATTCCTATTATTTCTATTTTTTGTCTTATCATATCTTCTACCAGTTCTTCCTCTTTTCCATTGATGCTTCTCACATTCCATGTTCCCATTTTTATCTCTCCTTTTTTCTGCAATCTAGATTTCCCCTTCTTCCTATTTTCATCCTTGTTTACCTTTGCATCATCTTTTTCCCTATCGCTTTTCCCATTCATTGCCTTGGTCGTCATTGTTGTGGGTCCGGCCTCATTATTTTCTTTTTAGTTTTTTGGAGTCCATTCCCCGATATTTCTGTGAGTTTGTATAAGTTTCTCCTTATTATGGCCCCATTTCCACTCCTTTCCATTAATCTCCAGTTTCATATATCCTATCTTCGTAGTATTACCTTTGTCTTTTTCTTCTTTTGCCGTTGTCCTAATTTTTGCTTGTATCTCCCTTTCCTTTCTTGTTAAATCTGATTCTATATACACCTTTTTTCCCTGTAGATTTTTCAGTTTTCCTTTGTTTTTTAGTACACTCATCTTATCCGTTAGGTTTTCCTTTTCTGCTACAAAGATTTGGTCGCCGATATTCACCGCTCCTCTCAGTTTGACCTCTAATTTCAGATTTCTTCCTATGAAGTGTTCTACTGACTCCTTTACAGGCTTTCCGTCGGTAGCATCTAGTGTTAGGCCTTTTAATACTATATTATTTCTCCGTCTATCTTTTTCCAATTGTTCTATTCTATTGTTTACCATTTTTAAACCTTCTTCCAATTTTTCGTTTTTTTCTTTCAGCTCCTTAATACATTCCATCGTTTCTTTTTGGTCTTTCCGTATGGTTCTTATTTCTGCCATCATTTCATCATTTTTCCACATAACTTCCCGCATCATTTTTATCATCTCTTCATTTGTGTCGTTGCTTTTATTCGGTGTTCGTCTCCTCAGGTTACTCTTTTCAAAATATAATTTATCTTCTTTATATTTTTTTTTCTTAGATTCTTCGTCGCTACTATCAGATCTAGGGGGGTCGCTAGGATCCAGGTCGCGGATCTAGGGGGGATGGAGGTAATTCCACTCGTAACATGTTCCAGAATAATTAAGGAAAAAATTGTTGAAACATAAAAAAATACATTATCTGACATGAAACTTTTCCCGCATATCAGATATAAGACAGGTAGAGAACATGGACTTAATTTCAATACAAAAAAAAAACAAAGTACCTGGTAGTCTGTAAATGCTAAATATTAATTACAATTGTCTATTGAAAAATCGGGTTTAAATCATCTTCGAATATTTGTACGTTAAAATTTTGCTGATTTTGGTTAGATGCATCATACGCCGTGTTAACTAACGACCTATCAGGATACTTAACATTGGGTTGATGTCTTGCAAAGCCTAAAAACCATAACACACTGGTAATATAAGCACAAGTATCTACAGTTCTCGTACCAGATTGACAGGTACAAGTACCCGTTAATCGGTTCTTCTACAGGCTCATCTTCATCATTATTTTTATCAACCGTATAGAAAATGAATACTTGGTGTTTTGTAGCTTGCCGAAACCTAGAAAATATACGAAATCTTATGAATACCGGTTCATCCATATTCTCATAAATTTTAAACCCTTCGTCATTTTCTCTTATTATTTTATCTTGTATGTAAGATGGTGCCAGTTTAATTTGATATATATATATATATATATATATATATATATATATATATATATATATATATATATATATATATATATATATATATATAGGTCTTTTAGGTAGTCTAAGTCGAAAACAGGAAAGTTAGCAAAATCATGATTATGAAGCCTTCTCCATTGACCATTTCTTCTAATCAGATTATCAGTCTCAACTCTAGCTTGTACAACATTGGGAATTAGTAACCTCTGTAATAACTGTTCAGCTGTAGCACCTTGCATGTGGATCAATGAGTGATATTTATTTAATAGTGCACCAGCAATATGGTAAAAATCATTTAGTTTTTTTGCATGGTGCATGTTTATAGGATTTGCAAAGAATTTAAAGATAGAGCGTAAATGACCATTTCTTCCTTCTACAATCTATCGATTTTTCGTAATAATGCGTGAGTTATTAGCATCTTCAGTTGAAAGTTACTTTTGTCCACGTAACAAAAGGGCTGGCATCTTATGTTCGATACCTAGTAATTGTAAAAAAATTAGTGACAAATCTGCGTACACCAGTAGCTTTTGAATATGTAACTTAGTCTTTGCCTATTGCAAATGCGTATAATATAAGTATCAGGAGTATATCTAACAATTTAAGTAAAGAGACGAAATGACAAATAATATTTCATTTTTGTTTGCTTAAAAAATACAGAGAGAAAGTTTATTATGACTATACCTAAGTATGAATATTATAGTTATAAAAGTAACCCAACAACATTATTCTCCATAATATTTTGTATTAAAAAGCTCATCATCACTGGCTATAAAACCCGTGGTAGACCTCGGCCTGTTCGAGAATCAGCTTCCATTCCTTTCTATCCTCCGCGTTAGTTTTCCAATTTCGTACTCTTAACAACCGTAACTCATCAATCTTATCTGGTCCTTAAATCGTAGTCTGGACCATGGACGCCAATACCCATGGGCAGGGGGGGGAGCGTGGCCCCCCTGGCTTTTCGGGTGCTTTGAATTATATTATATGGTTATTCAAATATACAAAATATAATGTGCAACATCTTCACGTTTGGCCCCCCCCCCTAAAAATTTTTATATGGGCATTTTATCTGGTCATTTTATCCAATTCAGGTTTTATTTTAAATGTATATTTTTCACCTTCGAGAGGGGGTATTCCCCTCCATTTTTGTAAAATGGAGGGGATGTAAAATTGTAAACTTTTTCTTATATAATAATAGACAATTTCAACTACCTTTTCCCAAATTTTTATCCTTCCTTTATTTTTTTTGGGGTCAGATTGTCCTTTGATCGGGCTATCATTCCAAATCATTTAGTTTGATGCAATTTCCTATGTTTGTTGGGAATAAGGCATACTATTACTTAAAAATTAAGTTTATTTTACGTTTCAGAAAAAACAAGCTGAGAATGCGGGTAGAAAGCTAAAACAAAATAGTAAGCTGCCATTTAACATTACATTAACATTAAACATTACAAGAAACTTGGTATCAAGTGCCATCTCTTAAATTATTATCAAACACATATGTAAAAGCAACTATTATAGCTATAAATTAGGTGCAGAATAGACCTGGACCCCGCGTAGCAAAAAAAAATTGAAGGCACTCGTGGGAGTGCCGACAGAAGTGAAAACTTCTTTTAATATATAAATTACGAGATGAATGCTTTTCCCCATCCAAAAAGAATTGCTATACCTATATCATATACGCGATGTGTATGTCCTATGCTATTCATGTACATATACATACACGTAATTTATATACGTACAAAATTTATTTCAGCGAAGTGATGACGGTCGCAAATTCAATATTTTTCCCAATTCAAGAAGTGCACAACGTCCCTAAAGAAATTTTCAATTCAAAAATTTATTTCGTCGAAGCGATGGCAGTCGCTAATTTATTACTTTTTCCCCATCCAAAAAGTGCACAACGTCCCTGTGTATTAATTTTTACAACTATCACTTCTCAAAATCAAATTAAAATCTTTAACCAAATACCAAAGTTTTTTATTATATAAAACCAAGAACTTTTTTGGCAATAAAAAATGAAATATCTTTCTCTTTTAGTGGTACTTTAAACCTTTTTGACCATAGCTCTGATGATGGCTTTATAAAAGAAAGCGGTCAGCTAGAAAATAAAAAAACTTTACACCATTGTTTCATTGTTATAAGTGTGCCAAACATATTTTTTAATTAAAAAAAGAATGTGTGTGTACTTTGTACGCACGTAAGAAGATATTCTTCTATGGGTGTAACAAAAATACAGGTCATAAATTAAATCGCATATTCTGGGACCAAAAATAGTTCCATTGAACCTAATTTACCTTAGTCCAAATGAGCATACAAAAAAAGTTATAGCCCTTTGAAATTACAAGATAAAAATCGATTTTTTCCGATATATCGAAAACTATTACAGATTTTTTATTAAAAATGGACACGTAACATTCTTATGGCAGGAACATTTTAAAAATAAATTATAGTTAAATTTTTGCACCCCATAAAAATTTTATGGGGTTTTGTTCACTTAAACCCCCCCAAACTTTTTTGTACGTTCCAATTAAATTATTGTTGTGGAACCATTAGTTAAACAGGATGTTTTTAAAACTTTTTTGCCTCTTAGTACTTTTTGGAAAAGCTAGTTTTTATCGAGATATTTTGAGTATTTGTCAAATCCACCACATATTTGTATACTGTTACGTACGATTGTAGAGACCTGGTAATATGAAGTTTTTTTTATAAATTAGTTTGAGGTATATTTTGAACCATATTAGAAAAGAAGCCACATCTCGATAAAAGGTACCTCATCGGAAAAATACTAAAAGGCAAAAAAGTTTTAAAAACACCCTGTTTAACTAATGGTACCGCAATAATAGTTTAATTGGAACGTACACAATCATTTGGGGGGTTTAAAGGCACAGAAACCCCATAAAATTTTTATGTAAACATATTAAAAAAGAAGCCGAATCTCGATTAAAACTGGTTTATCGAAAAAATTTTAAGAAGCTAAAAGTTTTAAAAACTTTGTGTGTAACTAAGGGTACCACAAAAATAATTTAATTGGAACGTAGAAAAAAGTTTGGGGGGGTTTAAGGGAACAGAATCCCCATAAAATTTTTGTGGGGTGCACAAATTTAACTATAATTTATTTTTAAAATGTTCCTGATATAAGAATGCCACGTGTATATTTTCATTAAAAAATCTCTAATAGTTCTCGATATATCGGAAAAAATCGATTTTTATCGTGTAACTTCAAAGAGCTGTAACTTTTTTTGTGTGCATATTTGTACTAAGGTAAGTTAGGTTCACTCAATCTATTTTTGGTCCCAGAATATGTGATTTAATTTATGACCTGTATTTTGTTACACCCTGTATAAGAGGTAATTTAAACTAAGTAAATATACTTAATAGGTTATTTGTACTTATTTTATTTAAAATTCAAACTAACTTTCTTATCTACCACTTTCAAAAAAGAAGAATATCTTCAAAAATTATATAATAATATACTTACAATCATAAAATTTACAAAAAAATAAATAAAAAAATAATAACTTGCTTGGGGCTTGAACCCACTTCACGTCTACCTCGCCGTACGAAAGTTGACGCCATTTCAAACTGCACCAAACTCTTGTATACGTCATGTGGGAATATACACAAACTAAACGTTTACACCATAAATTTATATGAATTTAATAAAATTATTAGTTTGATTTTTGTCGAAATAAAATACAACAAAATACAGAGTAAGAAAACGATATACGAGATGAAGATTTGTAGAAAGTTTGTTCGTAATCAGATTATGTAAATTAAAGCATTGCCTACTAATAGGCAACTACATTATTTTGTTTACATTTTCCAAATAGATAGGTATTGAAACTATTAAATATTTCCAACTGAAACATTTAGAATTACGTACCTGCAGCTTTTCAAAACTATTTAAAAAGTCACTATAATTATAAATTTGATTTTATTTCTGTCCACACATCAATAAAAACTAATATTATAAAATATTTTTGTTTACCGATAACCTCCATATTGAACAATTATTGACAGATCATTTCAAAATTTCAACACCCAATCAGAGCCCGTATAACAACTAATACCATACTGTCGGTGTGCGCATGCGCGCGGATCAATCAAATTTTACCCTCAATCTATTCGCCGCTAAAGAAGAATATCTTCAAAAATGAATAGTTTTTGCAGATATCAATTATTATTGATTTTGAAGTACATTAATTCAGACAGGAGTGCCTCCAACGCATTCATTTTAAATGTTTACAGTTTGCTTATAAAATGACCGGAAAAACAAAATTTAGTTGAGTGTACCATTAGCTGATGAAAGTTTTGTTATTACAATGTTACTACCTCAATTTTAGCTAAGCTCCAATAAAACCGTCTATTAAATTGAATACACACAAAGTCAAGATTTCTAAATCCAAGTTGGTAAATTAAGACCAATTTATGTCTTTCTTAAAAGCAAACACGTAAAACGGAAAACCGAAGGCACGTCTTCGATATTCTCTTGTTATAATCCTAGTGTAGTAGTCACTCGGAAAATCCTCATCAGGAAAAGTTTCCTTCGTCAATCTCATTTCAAAATGTTTGTTTGTGCTCTTACAATTAGGTCTGGATCCCGCGTGTGAAAAAATAGTTGATTAATTGTAAGCTTAAAATTTGTTAATAGTTTAAGGGTGTCTAGTCAGATAAACTTTGATAAATGGGAACACTGGAACAGGTGCAGTTTTAATTGTGGAACAGGTTAAAAATTTGGAACGGTCAGACCACGAAAACGGCACATTTATTTTGTCCGACAGAATAGACTTAAACTCTCCGAACAGAGATTAAACTCTTATGCAAAAACCAGACTACTATTTATCACCTGTCATAATTGCTGTCATTTGACATATTCTACATGTTCCACTCATTAAAACGCCCATTTGGTGATAAATAGCAGTCTTGTTTTTGCATGAGGGTTTAATATCTGTTCGGAGAGTTTGTCTGTTCTGTCGGACAAAATACATGTGCCGTTTTCGTGGTCTGACCGTTACACTTTTTTAACCTGTTCCACAATTAAAACTTCCGCTGTTCCAGTGTTCCCATATATCAAAGTTTGTCCGACTAGACGCCCTTAAGCTATTAACAAATTTTCAGCTTGCTATTAATCAACTTTTTTTTTCATACGCGGGATACAGAACTAAATGTTTCTGTTGGCGAATCTTAACGGGAGGCTTAACATATTATGTAAGATTATTATTTGTAATAATATTAACTCAAATTTGGAATTGCAGTTAGAAGTTATACGATGATTAGGTGTATAAAAGAAATAAGATATTTAAAAATACAATTTGAGTATATTTTAATATATAATAGTCTTCCGTTTTATACCGCTGACGCGGCTTTGGGATCATAGCATGGTAGTCTGCTATATCTAAGGCCTACGGTATACAAACAAGGTAACTGGGCCAGTGCTACGCTTCAACCGCCTATTTTTACCCCTGGTTTTACCCAAGGTACTCATTTTATTCAGTCTGAGTCGACCTGGGGTCAATAGACATTTTAAAAATGTCTAGTTGTTCTTGCCGGCGCGCTGCGGCACAAAATCTAACACATTCGTCAAAAAAAAAGCGTGGCGTGTCTTCATAGAATAAACGGTTTTCGCACCACGCTTTTCTTTAACGAATGTGTTAGATTTTTTCAATTTCTTTTTATTTTTTGCTCTTTAGTTGATTTTTTAAAATATGTTTAATTTTAGTCACTCCTAACTAAAGAAAAGCGTTTCTTAAAATTTTATATATTTATATATTTTTTTCATATTTTTTATTTTTTACTTTTTAGTCTTATACTTTTCAAACATTAAAATATTATATCGTCATGTTTAGTAAAATATGTATAAAACATATGATGTACAAACATGAAAAGTAGTCGGAATAGGCAAAAAATTTGAAACTTTATTGTTTATTTATAAAGCATAACGTAAACAATTAACGTAAAAAGTGAAATTATGTATAGTTCATGTAATTAGGTACAATCTGTAAAAGTTTCAAGTTTAGTCATTGTAGAAAACAAGAGAATTTAAGCATTTTCCGTTAAAATAGTTTTTATTTAAACAATTAATAAACAAAAAAAATTTTATGGACTATTCGTGTATTGTTCCCGCGAATGCATATGTCTACAAATTTTTAGTCATTTTCATTGAAGAAAAGGCAGTCAAATTAACGTCCAAAGATTTGACCCAAACGATTGAACTAAAGAAAAGCGTTTAATTAATTAATACGACAAAACGAATTCTAATGTTAATTGTAGCACAAAACGTATCTACCGGTAGTTTTTTTAAGACTACGATAAAAACACGAATTTTTTGAATTCGAGTTTTGGTTGAAGTTTTGTTTCGCGCCGCGTCGTATTGAAATTTGACACGAATAAACGCCAATTTATATATAAACAAATACACTGACGGACAAAAAATTTGGGTCACTAGATGAATTATACAAGTTTGATGCCTCAAATTTCCTAAATCTGTTATCCAATAATTTCAGTGATTTTTTTAGTATGTTATAGTTTTATTATTTGAAAATCTCAATGTGTTAATATTGTTGCTAGACAGTTAAATGTCATTTTATACATTGTGTAACAATCACACTGTGTTTTTTCCTTAAAGTTCGGAACACTCTGTGGAATATTAAAACATTGATAAAATATTATAATTAAAACTCAATTGTAGCCTTAGGTTTTCTTAATATTTTAGTTTTTGATTCATTTGCTTATGTTGGACAATAGAGAAGTTAGGTACTTTAACAACTAGCTATGTTCTTCATCAATACAGGGTGTTTCTGAATAAGTGCGACAAACTTTAAGGGGTAATTCTGCATGAAAAAATAATGACATTCTGCATCTTAAATTTATTAAGATGCTTAGGAAACAAGTCTTGGGGATCTGATGGTCTAATGCTGCTAAAAATATACAGAAGCCTTATTCGATCGAAAATTGATTATGGATGTATTGAATACACATCTGCTGGCCCTTCAATATTAAAATGCTTAGATACTATACACAACACCGCATTCAGAATAATTCTAGGGGCTTTCAGGACAACGCCTGTAGAAAGCCTATACTGCGAACTGGGCGAGCCAGCTCTATCTTTCGGACGACAAATTCTTAGTTTATCCTATGCCTCAAGAAAAGCATCAATACCATCAATTCCTGCTCACAAAAACACTTTCTGTAATCGTTTCAAATCAAATTTTCAACATAGCACCTCTCCACCACCCTTTTATGTTAGAATTCACCGGTATATATCAACGTTAAATCTCCAAAATTTCCCCAGAACGTGGTTAATGAATGAACACAGCATTCCTCCATGGATTATCAAAACCCCACACATAAACACCCAATTGACGAAATATAATAAATACGATACCAATCTACGTCTTATATATCAAAATTATAAACAAATAGTCTCAAAATATAAAAATTACACCCACTTATTCACTGATTCGTCTAAGTCTTCCCAAGGCGTAGGAGCAGCAGTATACATAAACAATGAAACCAAATATTTATTTAAGCTTTTCAGTTCCTACAATATTTTAAATAGAGAACTTTATGCCATATTACAAGCGTTAAAGCACATTTTAAATGCACAAACCAAACACTCTTTAATAATATCTGACTCACTCAATTCACTGAGACTCACACAATAAACCTTCACGAAAAATCCTATAGTCAGATTAATCAAAAAAATATTGCACAGTCTGCATCAAAGAGACTCAAAAATAGTTTTTCTATGGGTTCCCTCTCATTCTGGAATCGAGGGAAATGAAAACGCTGATTGTTGGGCTTACACAGCTGCGCAATTACCTTCATTGGCAGAACAATCAATTCCAGCGACAGATACAAAACAACTACTAAAATCGATGACCCTCAATTTATCCATGTTACCCTTCGACCATGACCCATGACCCTTCAAGAAGATACTGGTCCATGGAATCCACGTACAATCAACAGATCGAACCAAGTCATCTTATCTCGTCTTCGGTTAGGACACTGGAAACTTACTCATGAGCATCTCATTACCCATACCGAAGCACCAAAATGCAGAAGGTGTAATATACCATTATCAATAAAACATGTGCTAAGAGAATGTGATGAAATGATGAAAGAGTTGCCAATGCGAGTCCATTATACAATTGGATATGGTAATTGAGTCAATATTCGCAATCTTTAGTTTGTATTTTTATTAGTTGTTACATAATCGTGGGGCAACCGGTTTCGAGTCTTACAATATATGACTCATCATCAGGCCCAGTACAAAAAAGTCTTCTCAATACAAACTACAAGCTAAAAAACACAAAACGAGAGACATGTACACATATATACAAAACATAAAAACAACTTTGTCTTGGTTTTAATCACACACCATGAAGCCAAGCAACTGTGTAGTATTGAACTCAACCTTCCATAGTATGTAAAGATGAGACTTATTGTCATTGGGAGCGACCAATCTGATGAAAATTGCTTGGCATATAATTTTAATATATATACTACCATCATTCCTCAACTAGTTAAGGGATGATGGAGTTCTGACAAGATAGTTTGCGATCAAAAGACATAATATAAAGATATTAGTAATTGGTATGTACTTACATAACAGCCATTGAAACTGTTCCACAGCTGAAGATGTACATGCAGTCACCAGCTCCCATAAGGATAGTTGATCGATCAAACAACCTTTAGTCTCTTATATTGTAAGTTGTGTTCAATGTGGAACTTGGAAAAGAAAAATTCTTATGTTCCCAAAGATGTGTGTTTTATATCCTTCACAGTTGTTTTTTGTCAGGCTTAGCCGTTGTTTTTATATGTTTTATGTTTAGTAAATTTAAAAAATATTTAATAATTTAATATTGGGACAACACTCACAAAAATTCCACATACACAAATTTTAAAAAAGTTTTTTGGTTGCCAAGACTTTTTATTTTATGTCATATTTTAAGGTTGTGTTATTAGATTTCCCACAAAATTTATTGATTGACATGTCTTCTACTTCCTCGAGGAGCTAGGAAGTAGAAGACATGTCAATCAATAAATTTTGTGGGAAATCTAATAACACAACCTTAAAATATGACATAAAATAAAAAGTATTGGCAACCAAAAAACTTTTGTAAAATTTGTGTATGTGAAATTTTTGTGAGTGTTGTCCCAATATTAAATTATTAAATATTTTTTAAATTTACTAAACATAAAACATATAAAAACAACGGATAAGCCTGACAAAAAACAACTGTGAAGGATATAAAACACACATCTTTGGGAACATAAGAATTTTTCTTTTCCAAGTTCCACATTGAACACAACTTACAATATAAGAGACTAAAGGTTGTTTGATCGATCAACTATCCTTATGGGAGCTGGTGACTGCATGTAGGTACATCTTTAGCTGTGGAACAGTTTCAATGGCTGTTATGTAAGTACATACCAATTACTAATAACTTTATATTATGTCTTTTGATCGCATACTATCTTGTCAGAACTCCATCGTCCCTTAACTAGTTGAGGAATGATGGTAGTATATATATTAAAATTATATACCAAGCAATTTTCATCAGATTGGTCGCTCCCAATGACAATAAGTCTCATCTTTACATACTATGGAAGGTTGAGTTCAATACTACACAGTTGCTTGGCTTCATGGTGTGTGATTAAAACCAAGACAAAGTTGTTTTTATGTTTTGTATATATGTGTACATGTCTCTCGTTTTGTGTTTTTTAGCTTGTAGTTTGTATTGAGAAGACTTTTTTGTACTGGGCCTGATGATGAGTCATATATTGTAAGACTCGAAACCGGTTGCCCCACGATTATGTAACAACTAATAAAAATACAAACTAAAGATTGCGAGTATTGACTCAATTACCATATCCAATTGTAGAATGTGATGAATTTGCCGCTTACAGACAATCTATATCTGGTTATTCAAACAATATGAAAGATATTCTTAACCTGCAAACCGACTGTAAACCACTTTTCCAATTCCTTAATTAATGTAACCTAGCAAGTAAGATTTAATTGTACACAATTTCATACTTTTTTAAACTTATTAATTGTATTCTCGTTACCCCGCTGATGACCTTCGTGGTTAATGCGGTTATTTCTAAATAAAAAAAAAACAATATTAACACATTGAGATTTTTAAATAATAAAGCTATAACATACTAAAAAAATATTATATTAAAACCAGGAAAACCAAATGATAACAACCCTAAGAATTACAGACCAATAGCCCTACTATCGGTTACGTTTAAGCTTCTAGAGCGCCTTACCTACAATAGAATTAGCACAAAGCTGCTTAAAACAATACCGGTTGATCAGGCAGGTTTCCGACCCAAAAGAAGCTGCGCAGATCAGGTTCTTTCACTTACCACATTCATCGAGGCAGGGTTCCAGCGAAAACTTAAAACTGCAGCCGCATTCATAGACCTAACAGCGGCCTACGATACAGTCTGGAGAGAAGGCATGATATACAAACTCCTCCGTACAATCCCCTGTAAATCCACCGCTCCAATAATCAGCAGCATGCTAGCCGACATAACGATTCAAGTGGTCATGGGATCTGACATCAGCACCCCAAGGAAACTGAAGAATGGACTGCCTCATGGATCTGTCTTGGCTCCTCTTCTCTTTAGCCTATACATCTCTGATATACCAGAAACCAGATCAAGAAAGTTTGGTTACGCCGATGACTGGGTCCTTGCAACAAGGTGTAAGTCATTTGAAGAAACAGAAGGAATCCTCACGGCGGACTTACACATAGTGGGAAAATATTTCCGTAAATGGAGGCTCCAACCAAACGCTACGAAAACAGAGGTTTCCAGTTTCCACCTAAATAACAAGCTTGCAGGAAGAATACTCAATATTCAGTTCGAAAACACCACACTCGTCTACAATAAAACACCAAAGTACCTTGGGGTGACTTTTGACAGAACCCTATCATTCAAGGAACATCTGACAAAAACAGAGGAAAAACTTAAATCCAGAAACAACATCATCCAGAAGCTGTGCGGCACAACATGGGGAGCATCGGCTTCCACCTTGCGATCATCTGCCTTGGGCCTAGTCTTCTCAACTGCGGAATACTGCTCTTCAGCATGGCTTAACAGCCCACATATACACAAAGTAGATGTCCAATTGAATAATACAATGAGAATGATTGCTGGAGTTATCAAATCCACCCCTACGAAATGGCTCCCAGTACTGAGCCACATTCCACCACCCAAACTACGACGCATACACGCACTTACTAGTGAGTACAGAAATATAGTAGGTAACGAGAACCTGCCAATCCATCAAGATATAGATGCCGCCAACGGTAACCGTCTGCGCTTCAGACGACAACCAATAAAAACAGCAAAGGTTGCTGTGGAGGGTGAGTTCAATTTAACGACAACATCGAGAATGGATGGAACAACAAAATAGCAACTTACCCTGCATCACACAAAAACCACCAGGCTTTGACTTACCACGCAACACATGGTCTGTGCTGAACCGAATCAGAACCCAACACGGCAGATGTGGTTACATAATGCACAAATGGGGTAAACGACCATCCCCACTCTGTGACTGTGGACAACCACAAACCATCTATCACATCACAGAACAGTGTCCCACAAGATTATATCATGGCAGGTCAGAGGATTTCCTGATGGCGACTCCAGAGTCGATAGACTATGTAAATAAGTTAGATGTGCGTTTGTGAAACTGTGTATTGTCTTATACAAAATATATGTAAATATAAATGTGTCAGGTGCCATACGCTAAATAAATAAAACTAAAAAAATCACTCAAATCGAACAAGAGATTTATGAAATTCGAAACATCAAACGTGTATAATTCATCAACTGACCTAAATTTTTTGCCCGCCAGTGTATATGGGCGTTAAAAATTTTAAATTTTATTGTTTATTTATAAAGCATAACGTAAAAAATTAACGTTAAAATGAAATTATGTATAGTTCATATCATTAGCTACAATCCGTAAAAATTTCAAGTTTCTACATTGTAAAAAACAAGAGAATTTAAGCATTTTTCATTAAAATCGTTTTTTTTTATTTAAACAATTAATAAACATCAAAAAAAATTATTGACTATTCGTGTAATGTTCCTGCCAATGCATAGGTATGTCTGCAAATTTTCATTCATTTGCATTGAAGAAACGTCAGTCAAATTAACGTCTAAAGATTTGATGCAAACTATTGAAGTAAAGAAAAGCGTTTAAAAATAATTAAAAGCTTTATGTAACTTTATGTATACTTAACTACTTGGTTTAGATGTATGTAAGACAATGTTTTAAAAATTTGAAATAAAAACTCTTTTGAAAGTTTGTTAATCCCAAAATTAACGGGTAAAATCACTAGTACCGGGTGGTGAATCGTAAAACGGTCCATAGGAAATTCAACGTAAAATTCTAAACTGTTAAATTCCTGCTTTCCTAATTATTTTATATCAAAATTCGTAAGAAAGTATTTGTAGAGGATTAAAATCTGTATTAAAAACCAAATTTAAAATTATTCTACGATTTAAACACATTCCAAAATTTTGAAAAATATAATACATTTGCCACAGTCGGTATTAACTTACAGTGCGCACACTATTGACTGAATAAAACATCATCATTATTACTACTTTCTTCTCAACTAATTGTATCTTATTAACTTTATTGTTTTTTAAACAATAAATGATAAAATAAAAATAATGACAGTTTAAATATTAATTATTATATTATAATAACTTCATTGTCACCGAATGCACATGTTACACACATTATTGCACTGTGTGTGACCTAACTTTGGCATTATACTCTGAAAAATGAATTACATTTTTACAAAATTTTGAAATACGTTTAATTCGTAGAACAATTTTAACAGTTGTTTTCAATACGGATCTCAATCCTCTACAAATAGCTTCCTATGACTTTTGATATAAAATAATTAGGGAAGCAAGAATTCAGCAGTTTATAATTTTAAAGTTTCCTATGGCCCGTTTTCCAATTCGTCACCCTGTATATATTAGATTCGGTAAATATTATCTATTAAATTATATCTAGAATACATATAATCGAATCTATAAGAAGTATTCACTTATGTCGGCACTCCGCAAATGCCACGCTCTAATGTTTTTTAATTATGTGAACCTTACAAAATCTTATATCTTATTATATTTTCTTGAACGGTTTTTAATAAACCTAAAAGGTAAATGTTCGTTACGCTCTGTTTATATTTTTCCAAAGCTAATATTTGTTTATTAAAATTTTAATAAACTTTTCGCTTCTACTTTGTTGCCTACGTTGTCACAATATAGGTACACGGAAATACGTTTTTGTACAATTAAAAGTTATTAAACCTTTTTTTACAATTATTTGCTTTATGCTAATTACTAATATAATATATCCAATTTTAACGTAAGTGTAACAGGTTAAATAACAGTAAAAATAAAGTGTAGAGACATTTTTTATTTATTACTCATGCTTATTTGATTTTCCTGTTTCTGCTGTTCGTTTTTTCATGATTACCTATTGATGCATCTTTCTGTTGCACTCTGTTCTCACTATCCCAGAAATTTAAATCATTTCTAGGATCTGTCAAAATGTCTGTTTTTATTTATGGCCATTTATCCTTATAAGTAGTCTTGAAGTTTTCTTCAGGTAAATATACAGGGTGTTTCATTAATAATTGTCCATATAGTAACTGGAGAAACCTTAGCAAGAAATACGAAGATTTAACCTAAAACACTTAAATAAAATGTGGTTCATTACTGTGTTACAGGGTGTTTTATCTAAAAATATAAAAATTATTTTTGCTCAGCATTTTAAAACGATTCCACGTATCCTTTTCATACTTGGCAGAAAGTATAGGTACTGTACAAACTACTAAATTAAGTTAAACAAACGTTTGTGGCTATTACCAGAGGCGTACGACGGGGTAAAGTGAATGGTTGACCCTTTCCAAATTGTACGTCACTGGCGGAATTGCTGTTTTAGTTCAATTTTTGGATTCTCCAATACTTTCTATGAAATTAATATCCTCTTCATTCGTAATGATAAAGTCATTAGTTTTCGAGATCTTTGAAGTTAAAAATGAAACGACACGGTTATTTTGATTAATGTATTGTATCGCTTCATTTTTAATTTCAAATATCTCGAAAACTAATCATTTTATCGTTACGAATGAAGAGTATATTATTTACATAAAAAGTATTGGAAAATCAAAAAATTAAACTACAACATAGAGGAAATAAAAAATGTAGTATATCAAAGTGTGTAAATAATTTATTTCTTTAGCTGAGCGCTTTCGACATAAACGTCATCATCGGAGCTAATGCTAAAATGAAAAAAGAGAGGTCTTGTAAGAAAAGTGTGTACAAACTTATCAGTCTTTCAACTATTTTTTAAACTAAAACAGCAATTTCGTCAGTGGCGTAGAATTTGGGAAGGGTCAACCAGACACTATCCCCTGTCGTACGCCTCTGGTAGTAGCTAGAAACGTTTATTTATCTTATTTTGGTAGGATGTACAGTACTTACACTTTTTACCAAGTATGATAAGGATACGCCAAATAGTTTTAAAGTACTGGGTACAAATATTTTTTAAATTTTAATCATATGAATCATATCATAAATTAATCAAAATACCTATGCCGTTTCATATCTAACTTCAAATATCTCGAAAACTAATGACTTTATCGTTATCAATGAAGAGTATATTATTTACGTAGAAAGTATTGGAGACTCTAAAAATGGCACTAAAATAGTAATTCCTTCAGTGGCGTAGAATTTGAGAAGGGTCAACCATTCACTATCCTCTGTCGCACGCCGCTGGTAGTAGCTAGAAACGTTTGTTAATCACAATTTAGTAGGTTGTATAGTAGTCGCACTTTCTGCCAAGTATGAAAAGGATATGTCAAAAAGTTTTAAAATGCTGAGCAAAAATAATTTTTAAATTTTTAGATAAAACACCGTGTAACTCAGTAAGGAACCATATTTTATTTAAGTGTTTTAGATTAAATCTTCGTATTTTGTTCTAAGGTTTCTCCAGTTACTATATGGACAATTATTAATGAAACACCTTGTATTACTTTCATAAGCTATTTTATAAATTCAATTCTCTGATCTCTGCTGGGCTTTGGTTTTGGGAAAAATAGATCTCAGTGTATATTCGTTGATAAATTGTTATTTCCTCTACTAAATTATTATTTGATTATTCCCTTTAAAGTTGTGCATAAATGGATACGGGGTTTAAAACGCGATAACACTCTGGTCAACCCTACCTCTTTTACTGTCTGACAATTTGGACTGACTCATATATCTTATTTCCTTCCTCCTATAATATTCTCCTCGTATATATTCCATCTTTACATCTTTTAGATAAGCGACCTCATAGTCAAAAATTATGACGTCACAGGCCTTCCAGTAACTTTCACCTCGGGACAGCAATTTAGGATCCTTTAGCAATTTTACATAGCGGACTATAGTCCAAGAGCTGGGAACGGATTTTGTGCCTGATAAATAATATGGAAAAACTATACGGAGATATGTTGAATTAGTTGTGTACATGACTTTCACTAACGGCCGGAAACCAGAATGGGGGCCGAGGGTAGTTATAAGGGGTCAAAGTCGCGGTTTTTATTATTTTTTTTTGACGCACGTGATCGAGATAGTGCACCAAAATTTGGAAATAAGTAGGTCATGACGTACCTAAGTAAAATCTCTAGGGGCGCAACGCTGCGTGGCCGACAAAAGGGTGGGGGTAGGGGTGAATATAAAAAATAAAAGGGTTTTTTTGCGTCGTTCGTGATTGAGATAGTGCACCAAAATTTGGGTATAAGAAGACATGACATAAATAAGTAAAATCCTCAGAGCCGGAAATCAGAGTAGGGGAGGAAGGTAGTTAGTTATAAGGGGTCAAAGTCCCGTTTTTTATTATTTTTTTTTGCGACGCTCATGATCGAGATAGTGCACCAAAATTTGGAAATAAGTAGCTTATGACGTAACTAAGTAAAATCTCCAGGAGTGGAACGCTGCGTGGCCGACAAAGGGGTGGGGCAGGGGTGAATATAAAAAAATATAAGTGGTTTTTTGCGTCGTTCGTGATTGAGATAGTGCACCAAAATTTGGAAATAAGTAGACCATGACATAACTAAGTAATATCCCTAGAGGCGGAAACCAGAGTGGCGGACGAGGGTAGTTATAAGGGGTTAAATTCGCGGTTTTTATTATTATTTTTTGTGGCGCTCCTGATGGAGGTAGTGCACCAAAATTTGGGAGTAAGTAGGTCACGACGTAACTAATCTCCAGGGGCGGAAAGCTGCTCGGGGTACAAAGGGGTGGTAGGCAGAGGTGAATATAAAAATATATGGGTTTTTTTGCCGTTCGTGATCGAGATAATGCACCAAAATTTGGGAATAAGTAGATTATGACATTACTAAGTTAAATCTCCAGGGGCGGAACGCTGCGTGGGCGCAAATGTTGTGCCAGGCCACAAAAAATTAATACACACTGCGACTTTGACCCCTCAAAACTACCCTCATCCCCAACTCTGGTTTCCAGCTCTGGGGCTTTTACTTAGCTAAGTCATGGTCTACTTATTTCCAAATTTTGGTGCACTATCTCAAACTAGCACGTCGCAAAAAACCCCTTATATTTTTTATATTCACACCTACCCCCACCCCTTTATCGGCCACGCATTGTTCCACCCCTGGAGATTGTACTTAGTTACCTTATGGCCTATTTATTCCTAAATTTTGGTGCACTATCTCGATCATGAGCGTCACAAAAAAAATAATAAAAACGGCGACTTTGACCCCTTATAACTACCCTCATACCCAACTCTGGTTTCCGGCTCTGAGGATTTTAGTTAGTTATGTCATGGTCTACTTATTCCCAAATTTTGGTGCACTTTTTCAATCACGAACGTCGCAAAAAACACCTTAAATTTTTTGTATTCACCCCCGCCCCGCCCCTTTGTTGGCCACGCAGCGTGCCACCCCTGAAGATTTTACTCAGTTATTATTACCTACTTATTCCCAAATTTTGGTGCACTATCTCGATCATGAGCGTCACAAAAAAAAAATAAAAACGGAGACTTTGACCCTTATAACTACCGTCGTCCCCCACTCTGGTTTCCGGCTCTGGGGATTTTACTTAGTAATGTCTTGATCTACTTATTTCCAAATTTTGGTCCACTATCTCAATAACGAACGTCGCAAAAAACCCTTTATATTTTTTATATTCACCCCTACCCCCACCCCTTTGTCGGCCATGCAGCGTTCCGTCCCTAGAGATTTTACTTAGTTACGTCATAACCTACTTATTCCCAAATTTTGGTGCACTATCTCGATCATGAACGTCACAAAAAAAATAATAAAAACCGCGACTTTGACCCCTTATAACTACCCTCGGCCCCCCACTCTGGTTTCCGACCGTTGGTGAAAGTCGTGTACACAACTAGTTCAACATATCCCCGTATAGTTTTTCCATATTACTTATCACGCACAAAATCCGCTTCTATCTCTCCGACTATTAATGTTACAATGGACACCGACACTACTAAAGAACGCATTAAATGTGAAACTTAACTATGATAATAGATGAAATATTACTCTATAAAAACAATATATTACTTGCTTATTATACAATTCCACATTTATATACCTACAATATAAATAAATATACAAGTATATTACTCAAAATATATATCGTTTAGTTTTCCTTTCATTTGAAAATGTTATTTGTAGTTGTTATCATACTATTATGATTATGTAACACGAATTGTATGATTTCATGTCTTTCCATATTCTTGATGGATCCGACCGTTATTTGATGGAAGTTCATTTTATCTCACAATAAAACACTGAAAACTTTTGTTTTCTATACTTCCACAAAATTTATTATTTACAACTATGTGACTAGAGCTGTTTTGGCAGAGTGCCTTTCTCAAGTGATATAATTTACAATGTGTTTGCCTGTTTAAGTCTCTAACTGAAGAGGTTGAGGAGTGGGGAGCTGTTTGTCTCGAGTTGGTCATTCAGAATTATATCTGTATTTTTTTTTGTATTTTTCAGTTTATTAATTTCCATAGATTCTAAAAATGGAAATTAATAAACTGAAAAATACAGATATAATTCTGAATGACCAACTCGAGACAAACAGCTCCCCACTCTTCAACCTCTTCAGTTAGAGACTTAAAAAGGCAAACACATTGTAAATTATATCACTTGAGAAAGGCACTCTGCCGAAACAGCTGTAGTCACAAAGTTGTAAATAATAAATTTTGTGGAAGTATAGAAAACAAAAGTTTTCAGTGTTTTATTGTGAGATTCCATATTCTAATACAAAATTAGTATTTTTCCTTTCGTAAATTTCGACAACTCTTTTCTATACAGTTTGTCCTCCTATTGTTATTTTTATGTGAGAATCTTTCATGATTACTCTTCTTTCTTAGTTTTACATTAATGATATTTTTATTATTTTTTTTATTATTGGGACCGTGCAAGTTCGGAAAAGCAACACCTGGATTCATAGCTCGGCAACTTTTTTCGCACTTTTAATTATATTGGCCAATTATATTAGTCCTGGTTACTGGATAATTGTCAAGGCCATAGCCCAAAAAAATTATAAGAAAAAAAGTAAGATTTAGGTTATGTAATTAAAAGGTAAACAATTGTATGTAGTAAATAAAATGAATTAGGTATTAAAATGAAGTACTGCAAGCAAAATACAAATAATTAAATATACTTTTATAAAATAAATGCACATCATATCAATATTGCGATCAACATATAATTTTTCTTCTTCAATGACATTAGGTATGAAATATACGTCAATTTGACAATTTCAATTGACAATATGAATTATTTAAGAAAGTTGCAAGATTTCTCCGCTATTCGCGCACGATCGTTTCTGGTATCCTCTCCAAGTACTTGCACACCGCGAATAATAAACAACATGCTGTTAGCATTTTTAAGAATCGCTTGTTTCTTAAGTGGTATTTTTCTCTAAAGGTGATATATTCTTCTTCTTAGATTAAAAAATCCTTTATTTTGACTTTTCTTTTTTTATATTTTTTCATACTCTCTTTTTAGAACATACAACGAAGCATCTTATCAATTTTCAATTATAGACCTCTGACCACTGGTGAGAATCCCGGCAAATTAAAAATTTTCAGTTTTATTTTTGACGACCTTCTGTATCTATCCATTCCTTCTTTCATAAACTTTTAATCAAGTCTCAACTATACTTGCCGAGTGAGCGTTACTCGAGATTTCCTGATTTTAACAATTTATCTTATTTTCTTTATTAGCTATTTTTCTCAATATTCCTTGGGTCCACACTTAAAAAAAAATGATTACCTCAATTGAAGCGCTTATTGTATAAAGGGTATAAGTCCACAAAACTTAGTTTTGAGAAAAACGAAAAAAACTATTTAGTTTAGAAACTTGATGATCTATCAAGTTTTGTTCTACAGATGGAATATAGAAGGAGACTAGTGTGACATGTAGAGTGACATGTGATACCGCAAACTTGGCTTTGAAAACGATTAAGGTCAAAAAGTGGTTTTTAAAGGCTGGGACTTGATTCCTTTATACAATCAATGAATAAAAGATGAAATGGTGCTGCTTCTCTACAGTTAAATTATTAATTTATTTATATAAAAAGGTTTATTATAACAAACAAGACCTAAAATACATCGTAAGACTAACTAACGTAAGATAATCGAAGTAATAAAATAAACGACAAAATACAACAAACGATGGTGGCGCCACAAGAATTATTGTATAAAGGTAATCAGTCCCGGACTAGTTCCCTTTATACGCTCAACAAAAATTTTATTGTGCGGTATTTTGCCATATTTTGCGTATGGTGAGAGATACAAATTTCCTTTATAGACTCGTCGATCCGTCGACGTTGGTTTAACAAAATGTATATCTCACTTTAATTTCGTACGGAAGTGGACTTATTCCCTTTATACAATAAGCGATTTAATTTTGAAACTTTTTTTATTTAGTTATTTATGTCGAGTCGAGCCACTTCTCTATTTCGGGAAATTTTCGGGAGGGTGGCGTTTCGTAAATACGGAGGTTTCTAAATTTGGGTGCGTCCGACAACAAACTGGAGTACCCTTAAAAATTTCTCGGACAATATTATAAGTAAATTGTAAGTATTTTTCTCAATCAATCCTGCAAAAAAATCCATCATTTATGACTCCATAGTGCGCCTCCATAGAGGGGTGGCGCACGCATCATAATCATAAAATTTATACCCTTATAGCTGATTTTTGCAGGATTGTTTGATAAAAAAATTTAAAAATTTAAAAATAACTGGTAATATTTTTCGAAAATTTTTTAAGGGTACTCCAGTTATCGGACGCACCAAAGTTTGGAAACCTTAATATTTATGAAACGTCCTAGAACAAACTGGAGTACCTTTAAAAATTTGTCGGATAATATTGTTAGTAAATTAGAGGTATTTTTATCAATTAATCCTGCAAAAAATCCGTCATTTATAACTCCATATTCCGCCCACCTTAGGGGGCGGACGCATCATAAAAAGTCATAAAATTTATACCCCTACAGCTAGTTTTTGCAGGATTGTTTGATAAAAATATTTACATTTAACTGGTAATATTTTCCGACAAATGTTTAAGGGTACTCCAGTTATCGGACGCACCAAAGTTTAGAAACCTCAGTGGCGTAGCGTGAGTGTCGGCTGCCCGGGGCGAAAGACTATTTTGCCGCCCTCTAATTTAGGTATTTTAATTTAATGTATGCTATAAATTACATACATTAATTATAGAGAACTTTTCGGCGAGAACAGTCATTATTATTTTGTAATGTACACTATATACAGGTTAGATTTTAAATAAAAAAGTTTATCTAAGTTTTACAATCATGGTTTATTAATTCTCTGTCAATATTATCTGCAAAGTATTTATATTCTGAGCGCAGAATGTTATGTCAAGTCCCCTTGTTTGTAAATATTTTTGTGCATCATTCACTTCATGTAGCACCGGTTGCCACAGGCCCAAAGAACAAAGAAATGAAAATGACGGCATCGAAACTAGTAAAGCACCTGCATCTGTCCTAGTGTTTGAGCTTTCACCTGCCTCTGTCAGTATTTCTAATGTGACGAGAATGTCTTTGTAATGATGCCATGTCACATTTACGGCATCGCCTTTTGCACTCCACCGCGTGTCTTGAGCCCTTTTTGCTCTTGCATGTAGCTGCTATCAGAAATTTCCAACGATGTGTCGATGAGCAAAAAAAAAAGAATAGCAACGTTCTAAAGTGTCGAAAAAAGTTACTGAATCCACTTCAACTGAGGCAGCGTGTAAACAAACGAGGTTTAACGAATGATTTGAGCAAGAGCAAGGTACGAATTCATTTTTAGGGTTTATTTTTTGAATTCTTTGCTGAACTCCTGAATACCTTCCAGTCATAACAGCAGCATTATAATATGCTTAGCCTCTACAGTGGCTTACATTTAGGCCATCAGCTTGAATCTTGTCCAAAATTATCTTTGAAATTCCTTCAGCAGTTTTGTCTTTAGTTTCAATGAAATCTATAAAAGATTCCATTACTTTTACTTCCTGATTTTCAATTGCTACGTATCTTAATACCTGACTTTGATCTTTATGAGAAAGATCTGGATTGCTGTCGAATACATTAATTGAATTATACTTAGCCTTTTTTATTTGTCCGATGATATGTTGGCGAACATTATTTCGCAAAATGGCAATAAATTCGTTCTATATTTGTGGTGATATAGAAGTGATTGTAATTTTGCCACACATTTTAGAACTTATAAGATGTTCACGAAGTACAGAATCGTATTTTGCAATTAAGTTAACCAATTCTAAAAAGTTTCCTCAATTTTTACTGGTGTCGTTTTCTATACATCCATGTAAAGCTAAATTTTGTTTGGCAAGGAATCTTAGATCAAACATTCTGATAAGAATTTCCTGCCATTTCTTTATCTCTTTTGCCACTATGTCTTGCTCTTTTTTGTCAATAGTCTGTTTTTTTGAAGCCAGCTCTCCAACTTGGAAGTCTTTGGTGTATTTACGTTCTCAAATAAACGACAATAAAAGCAAAATAATGATGCTTTAGATGGGGAATAAGCCATCCAAGTACGTAAAACTTTTTCGCCGTTAGTCAATGTACGGTCTACTTCGGTCCCCCTGTACGGTAAAACCATTCCTTAGTAAGCCGTCTTGTCTCTCCTTTTAATTTTAAAGAGTCCGTGCTTCTTTCAATCGGTCCGAATTTGTAGTTGCGATGAAAATATAAAATGGTTCAAATATTTACAAAATATTTTTATTATTTATTGTTAAATTTTGCCGCCCCTACTACGCTACGCCACTGAGAAACCTTCATATTTATGAAACGCCTTCCTCTCGAAAATTTTCCGAAATAGAAAAGTTATCCGACTCGACATGCATAGCTGAATAAAAAAGATCTAATGAGGGAGGTATTAATTTTTTTAAATGATGGGCCCAAGGCCTATAATAATCACTACTTAGTTAGCATTATTTTTTCTGCACATACCTAATCATGTATTAAAAATCTCCTCGAAGTTTGTTGTGCAAACATTGTTCGAGAATGTTAATACACACACCGGCAAAATTAGCCGAACACTTTAAAAATGGGACATGTTTGATGACTCGAATTTCCTAAACCAGTGGTCAGATTTAAGTGATTCCTTTAGTGTGTTACAGCCTTATTATTTAAAAATATCGCTGTAATACTATTGTTGCTAGACAGGTAAATATCATTTTATACCGGGTGTACCCATCATACTGTGTTTTTTTTTTAAGTTTGGAACACCCTGTGGAATATTCTAACATATGTAAAATATTAAAATTAAAACTCGATTGTAGAGATAGGCTTTTTTAACATCTAACTTTTCGATTCATTTAATTATGTGGGATAATAAAAAAGTTATGTGCGTAAACAACTATCCACGTTTTTCATCAATAAATGCTCATAGTAGGGGAGGAAAGTATGCTAAATTTGCAGTTACTCGAGCGTTATGGGGACCTATTGGATTGTGAAGAGTACGTGCTAAAACCAGAAAATGGTTAAGTTTTTCATATAGTGGGGGACTTTTCATTTTTTAATTTAATTTTCCAATTGAAACAATCCTTTTTTTTCCGATTATAGCGCGATCTATCCATAATTCGAAAAAATGTGTCGAATGAAAGTTGCTTATTTTTACGTAAAAAATCCAAATCTGCAATAAAAATTTGGGGCTCCTATTCAATATTTTAAATTAAATCCCCCACCCCCACCTCCGTGGAGGCTCGTGTTTGGTGACATTCGATAGATTTTTCAAAAATATTGAATACCTACCTATATTTTGCAGTTTTTCGATCTGATGTTCATTTTTCGTCGATGTTGTATATAAAATTTGTAAAAAAAACATGCAAAAATAAATACTGAATATAACAATGCATGTGCGCTCAGCGTTTGACATTAAAACCCCCCTCAAAGCTAGTTCAGCTGAAATCCACGGGAGGTCGTCATTATGACATCGCTTACATCGCTTATTAATTTATTTATTTAATATATCTATTGAATTACTTTAGGCTTGTTTATTAAACTAAGCAGATAATGGTGGTAGGGGAGCCAAAGCGGTGATTTTTGCAGTTACTCGAGCGCGTAAGATTATCACATGGGGAGAATCCTTGTACCCTGTAAATGTACCTATACCATATATTGGTTCTTAACACCGGGGAATTCATTAAGGTGGGACCGAAAAAAATCTATTCTTAGAAAAACTCGAAATCATCAGATTAAGATAAGGTAAGTTAAGTACATGCAAAATAGTGTATAGTTAAAAAATTTAAGGATTTGAGCGAGGCATAAGAAAATGGGCGAGTCACAAAGTTTCACAAAAAAGCGAATGTTGTTCTGAAGCTATTTCCTTGTGGCATTTTTATAATGAACTATTTTAAATGGGAAATAAGCCATAATTTTACCAAAAAAATGAATTTATATAATAGCGCGATAATTTTTCTGCCATCGTTGCATTTGTTGTCTTTTTAAAGACAGATCACATGCTATGATTTTTTGTGGCGGATATTCTTGAGTTAGGTTTGATTTCATGTAATCGAATGAACTATTTTTTAGTAAAGTCGTCCCAGGAACGCAACTCATCAATATTGGCAATATCTTTTTAAAGTCTTCTACTTTAAAATATATAATACATGCCTGAATTGCCGATTTAAATGAGTCAGATTAAATAAATGATTAGAAGAATTTTTTACTAAGCAACAACATTTTTGTTTATTTTGTATTTTAACAACGACACCTGACTTGGGCGTCGAAACGTTAATAAATTCATTTTTTTGGTAAAATTGTGGCTTATTTCCCATTTAAAATAGTTCATTATAAAAAAGCGAATATTTCGCAAAATAAACCTGAGATCGAAAAACTAATAAATAGGTGGGGGTTTCAATATTTTTCAAAAATATATCGAATAATTCTAAACACGTCACCCCACGGAGAGGGGTGGGGGTAAATAAAAAATTTTAAATACGATATTTGACGAAATGAACATCAGATCGTAAAACTGCAAAATACACGTATTCAATATTTTTCAAAAATCTATCGAATGGCACCAAACACGTAGGGTGGGGGGTTACTTTAAAATCTTAAATAGGAGCCCCCAATTTTTATTGCAGATTTGGATTCTTGACGTAAAGATTAGCAACTTTTATTCGCAAAATTTTTTCCAATTATTGAAAAAACGATTGGTGGAAATGGAAAATTAAATTAAAAAATGGAGAGCCCACACTTTATGGAAAACTTAACTTAACTTTTTTTGGTTTTAGCACCCACTCTTGACAATCCAATAGGTCCCCATAACGCTCGAGTAACTGTAAATTTAGTATACTTTCCTCCCCTACTATGAGGATGTATTGATGAAAAACATGGCTAGCTGTTAAAGCCTATAACTTTTTTATTTTCCAACATAAGCGAATGAATCAAAAAAGAAAATGTTAAGAAAGCCTAAGGCTATAATTGAGATTTAATCTCAATATTTTATATAGGCTCGAATATTCCACAGGGTGTTCCAAACTTTAAGAAAAGCACAATATGATTGTTACACCCGGTATAAAATGATATTTACCTGTTTAGCAACAATATTATTACACCGATATTCCAAAATAATAAGGCTATAACATACTAAAAGAATCACTCAAATCGGGCAACGGGTTTAGGAAATTCGAGACATCAAACATGTCCCATTTTTAAGGTGTTCGGCTAAAAAGTGTGTTACTAAAAAGTGACGGCACAGTGTTTATACGTTTTCTGTTAGGTTCTATTTAAGTTATAGGATGTTATCGTGCCTAAAATGATTAGCAAATTTCACCTATACCGGCTTCTAGTCTAGTGGTGGTAGTGCATACGTTGATCAAGAATATCGACTCAAATAAATAATATTTTCATTACGGTTTACATTTTATTTTGTATATAAATAAATATATTTCTTTATTTTGCTACCTTAATTTTTATGCTATATTTTAATGGTTTTCCGTAATTCAACGGATAATCAATCCTGTAATCCGTAAAATTATTTAGGCTTTTCAGTTATTTTGACCATAATTAAAATTTTTATATATTCGCAAAAAATATGGATCATCGTATGCAAAATATTAAATGTAAAAATTAAAATTGAATATTTAAAATATACAAAATTTACATATATATTCATTAATTCAAATTAAATTCAGAGTAATAACAAGTATGCAATTTATATTAAAATTAATTGAAAAAATTTATTTTAGTTTAGAATGCATTAAGATTATTTTATCTTACTTGAATCAAAACCAAACTATATAACTGTAGATTAATTAAGTTTTTACAAGAAATATAAAATTATGTATTTTCATTTCACTATTCTCTTAAAATTACGAATATTTAATAAAACTTTTAGACTGAAACGGCAATTTTGAAATAAGGGCAAATCTGTGTTTTCGTTAGTACTGCCAATCATTTCGCAAGTATATTTAGTTCATTATTTTTTTAGTAATATTTTGGAAGATATACATGTAGGTACTGCAGAACAAAATACGTATCTTGCTAGTGTTTTATATTATACTAAATTTACAATTAAGATGCAGTAGAAATAAATAAACCAAGGCACGTTAAATGCTACTAGGAGCACTCCCTAATTACAATTTACAATGTATATACATTGTAAATCCCAAATCATTGTCTCCAAAATTTATACATTGTATATTATGATTCGGGAGTGCTCCTAGTAGTATTTAACGTGTCTTGGTTTGTTTATTTCTACTGCAGCTTGATTGTAAATTCAGTTTAGAAAGTATTTACCTACTATACTCACATGTATCTACTCAATATATTTATAAAAAAAAAACAAAAGATGTAGATCTTTGAAACACACTCAGTGATCAAAAGATCCACAGGTACTGGTTTAACGACCACTCGTACGAAATCAAACAAATGAAATAGAGAATGTGGAAAAATCCCCTTATGAATAACTCACACATCCACTATTTCTGGCTGGGAAAAATTTTTCGAATAGAATCAAAGATCCAAACACCAGTTCTTAGAAATGTGTTTCGCCCTCTTCAACCTCCGTGGGCTCATCGGTAAAGATGAGAGGTTGAATATCTTTAGACACATTCCATCAAAAAACAACATCCAAGACATAGACATAACAGGAGCGTAAATCTACGCCCAACCTAAAAATGACAGTCTCAAGTTTTAATTCCCTAATTACTTTAGAGTAAGTAAGATAATGTTTATGAAAAAACAAAATTTTTTTTTTGAATTTTTCCACATTCTCTATTTCATTTGTTTAATATATTTATAATTTATGATTAGTGTTTTGTATTCTATTTTTGATATTTAATGTGACAACTTTCTCATTTTTATTACCGGTTTTAAGTTTTTTTTTTTGTTTTATCACCATCCGTAATATATGTCCATAAACTTATCATGTTAAACATTGGTCTTGTGATATCTATACAGCAGTACTTATTTAGTGGAATTGCCTTAGTACAAGAAAGAATAGTCCTCTAACCGGTATTCATGTTCTATAAACTGATCGTTGGTTGTTAGTAGAAATAAGTATACCGAATATAGAAAATAATATTACAAGCTATGTATGTAGATGCATACGTATATGTATGCGGTTTTATGTCTTTTTATGTCAATATTTCAACAGTGTAGCTATTACTTATTTTAATAAAAAATCAAATTATATTATAAATATGTGCATGCATACACTGGTAGGTGAAATTGTACGCAATATACAGGGTGTAACGAAAATACAGGTCATAAATTTAATCACATATTCTGAGACCAAAAATAGTTTGATTTAACCTAACTCACCTTAGTACAAATGTACATATAAAAAAGTTACAACTTTTTGAAGTTACAAAATGAAAATCGATTTTTTCCAATATATCGAAAAATATTAAAGATTTTTTATTGAAAATGGACATATGGCATTCTTATGACAGTAGCATCTTAAGAAAAAATTATAGTGAAATTTGGACACCCTATAAAAATTTTATGGGCGTTTAGTTCTTTAAACCCCCCCAAACTTTTGTGTACGTTCCATTTAAATTATTATTGTAGTACCATTACGTAAACACAATATTTTTAAAACTATTTTGGCTCTTAGTACTTTTTCGAAAAGTCAGTTTTTATCGAAATATTTTGAATATTTGTCAAATCCACCACATATTTGTATATGGTTAAGTACGATTATGGAGACTTGGTAATAATATGAAAATTTATGTATGATTTACATTTTTAGGTATATTTTGAACCGTATTAAAAAAGAAGCCATATCTCGATAAAAGGTGCCTTCTCGAAAAAATACAAAGAGAGAAAAAAGTTTTAAAAACACTGTGTTTAACTAACGGTACCTCAGCAATATTTTAATTGGAACGTACACAAACGTTTGGGGGGTTTAAAAGAACAAAAACCCCATTTTTATGTAAACATATTAAAAAATAAGCCTCAACTCGATAAAAACTGCCTTATCGAAAAAATACTGAGAGGCAAAAAAGTTTTAAGAATATTAAATTTAACTAATGGTACCTCAATAATAATTTAATTGAGACGTACACAAAAGTTTGGGGGGGTTTAAGGGAACAAAACCCCCATAAAATTTTTATGGGGTGCACAAATTTCACTATAATTTTTCTTTAAGATGCTCCTGCCATAAGAATGCCACATATCCATTTTCAATAAAAAATCTATAATAGTTTTCGATTTATTCGAAAAAATCTATTTTCATTTTGTAACTTCCAAGGGCTATAACTTTTTTTATGTGCATATTTGTACTAAGGTAAGTTAGGTTCATTCAAACTATTTTTGGTCCCAGAGTATGTGATTTAATTTATGACCTCTATTTTTGTTACACCCTGTATAAATATGTACAAATGTACATACAATGTACATATTTTCTTATTAAATTACAACAAAAAATACCTACATATTTTTTCTTGAAAAGTAATCGGTAATTTTAACCTGAAATTTGGTATGAAATATTTGTTACTCTAAATTATAATACTTAGAAAATTTAACAATGGATTGACCTTCCACAAAAGTCCTTATACAGGGTGTCCAGAAACTCTACCGACAAACGAAGACAGGCGATTCTTCAGATAATTTTAAGATAATTTAACCCAATTCACTTAGTCCGAAAATGCTTCCTAAGGGAGCTAGAGCTCTTTGAAAATGGCGTCTTGTAATTAGTTTTTCTTAAATACCTCCAGAACGCTTCTATTTAGAAAAACAAAAATTGGTACGCGTATTTATCTACAAGATATAAATCTAATCCATTCGTTGCAAATTTCTAGTACCGATCATAGGCGTCCGTTTTGGGTAGGGCAACAGTTATTTTATCGCATAACTTTTTTATCTTGAACTTTTGTGCATTTCTGACACTGGATTATAAAATTGTGAAGTATTCTAGTACTAAAAGGTACTCTTGTTTTAAATCGGTAGGACACACCGTATTCTAGAAAAATCGATTTGAAAATTTTTCGCTTTTTAAATTAAAAAAAAAAATTAAAAAAAACTGTTTAGAAAGACGAAAACTGGTACATTTATTTATATTCCAGAGATAAATCGATTTCATTAATTGCGAATTTCTAGTACTGGTCATAGGCGTCCGTTTTGGGTAGGTCAACAGTTATTTTATAGCATAACTTTTTGTCTTGAATTTTTGAGCATTTTTGACACTAGATTATTAAATTATGAGGTATTCGAGTACTAAAAGTTGCTCTTACTTTATGTAGGTAAAATACTTCGTTTTTTGATGAAAAGTTCTTTCAATTTTTTTTTATTCCAAAAACGAAAAACTTTCAAATCGATTTTTCTAGAAAGCCGTGTGTCCTACCGACTTAAAGCAAGAGTAGCTTTTAATACTATAATACCTCAAAATTTAATAATCCGGTGTCAAAAATGCGTAAAAGTTAAGGACAAAAAAGTTATGCGATAAAAGACCCGTTGCTCTACCCAAAACGGACGCCTATGACCGGTACTAGAAGTTTGCAATAGGTGGAATCGATTCATCTCTGAAAAGTAAATAAGCATACCAATTTTCGTTTTTCTAAATAGAAGCGTTCTGGAGGTATTTAAGAAAAACTAATTTCATGACGCCATTTTCAAAGAGCTCTAGCTCCCTTAAGAAGCATTTTCGGACTAGGTGAATTGGGTTAAATTGTCTTAAAATTATCTGAGGAATCTCCTGTCTTCGTTTGTCGGTAGAGTTTTTGGACACCCTGTATATACAAGCGGTTAGGATTTGCCGATGGGATGGAGTTACCACAGAATTATCTTAATAAATATATAATTATCACACAATAAATCTTCGTGTTCTGTCTTATCTATGTTATCAATATTAAGTTTAGTGGCTTCATTGTTTGGCTTTATATCATCAGTCTCTTCGAAAATAGATAAATTAGCGTCAAAAGAAGCAATAGACCAGGGCGTATCTGTAAAAATATTAGTACATTTGGACGTTGAGACGTGACTCACATTTTTTTGCAGAAATTGCTTGAAAATAACTCAAATAATAATATTTGAGTTATCCTCCCTCTCAAAAAGGTCCGAAACATTGTTTAAATAATCAAAATATCAAAAAATGAAGGAAAAATTCGATTTCTTTCTTCGTTTTTTGATTATATCTTTAAAAGTATTCATTTCCGAGAAAACTTGTACTAACATAAAAGTTGCGTAATTTAATTTCCTTTAATATAGAGTTGGTTCAAAATTTAAAAAATAGCCACCCTTGTTGCAAAATAGCAATAATTGCGAAAAAACCATACAATAACAAGTATTCGCATTTTACGTTTTTCAACCATTCATGCTATACTTAGGACCTTCATATTTCACCCAGAAAATCTTTATGATACAGTTAAATAATACTGTAAATTTTGTTAAGATCGGTGTAACAGATTTTGCAAAATAAAATTTCCAATCCAGCTTTCGCAAAAAAAATTCATTTTTTCAAAATGTTACAGGACTGAAAATAAAGCAGATAGCAAGTTGACATTTTTTTGCTTATAGAAGTGTACTGTACCTTTCATTTGCAATTTGCAAAACTAAAATCGATTAACTACCACGGCGTCAGAAATTTTTTTAAATAAACATTAATTATTGGTGCTACGCGCATGACAGCGGATAGTTTGCTCTGATTGGGCATTCCATTTGCCTTTGATAATGATTGACACATTTTAATTTTTATTACTTTTCGATATAAATAAATAAATTTGTTTATTGCAAAATAAAAACAAATACTCTATCCTTTTAAATAACACTTTGTTTAGCAAAAACTTTCTTTGTTCATATATTTTAAGTTAGAGAATAAAAGTTTATTATTTTTAAACATATGCAATTGTTTAAACAATATTTCACAAACAATAATAAACTTAGTTTGATTTTTGTGGAATTAAAATATTAAAATACAACAAAATATAGAGTTAGAAAATAATATATTAGATAAAGATTCGAAGAAATTTTGGTGGAAATCAACTTGTGTGAATCGAATACCGCTGTCCTGCGCGTAGCACCAAAAATTAATGTTAATTTAAAAAAATTCCTGACGCTGTGGTAATTAATCGATTTTAATTTTGAAAATGGCAAATGAAACGTACAGTACACTTCTATAAGTAAAAAAAAATTCAACTTGCTATCTACTTTATTTTGAGTCCTGCAACATTTTAAAAAAATGATTGTTTTTGTGACGGCTGGATTGCAAAATTTATTTTTCAAAATCTCTTAAACCGATCTAAATAAAATTTACAGTGTTGTAGTGTTGTTTTACTATATTATAAAGTTTTTCTGGGTAAAATATGAAGGTCCTAAGTGTAGCATGAATGGTTGAAAAACGTAAAATGCGAATAGTTGTTTTTGTATGGTTTTTTCGCAATTATTGCTATTCTGCAACAAGGGTGACTAATTTTTAAATTTTTAACCAATTCTATATTGTAGGAAATTTAATTACACAACTTTTATGTCAGTACAACTTTTCTCAGAAATGAATAGTTTTAAAGTTATAATCAAAAAACCAATAAAAAAATCGAATATTTCCTTCATATTTTTACATTTTGATTATTTAAACAATGTTCCGGACCATTTTGACTGGGAGGATAACTCAAATATTATTATTTGAGTTATTTTCAAGCAATTTCTGCAAAAAAATTTGAGTCACCTCTCAAAACAGATGCGCCCTGGACTACAAATCTATTTTAAAAATTCGTGCGTGCGTAATTCTGTCGAGGGCTGGGTGTTCCTCATATCACTTTCTACGTATCAGTACATCTTTAAATTGTAAAACAATTTTCGAGAATATTAATGCCAAATTTTATGCATCATATGAGTAACAAACATAACAATAAGAGGTGAGGCGAGAATGGAATAATATTATACACTGCGAGAAAACCTGAGCAACGTACCAGTTAAATCAGGATATAGTAGAATAACGAATGAAACTAATGATGCCAAGTGTATGATAATTTCTGACCATATGATATCAAGATACACGCCTGAATGCCTTTTCAAGTGGACATTTGCTCACGAGACGAATGGTACAGAGGAAATTCCCGACCCAGACTGCAGGGTTACACCTGGTATACGTACGGGTCTAAAACTGCAGACGGCTCGAGCGCAGGATAATTTTGTAGTGGTGGAAATTTCAACAGTTCTATTCCACTGGGAGAGTATACCTCCGTATTTCAGGCAGAGATTTTTGAAACCTTGCAGTGTGTAAGAGAAAACAACTTGAGGGCATTCGAACTGCAGCGGTTCACCACAGACGGCTTCCAGGAAAAAAAACAAACCTAACTAAATTTTTTGTCATGTCATAGGAACTAGTTGATGACATCATATCATAAAAATCCATATTTTATATCATCATCATTCTTTTTTGCCATTATCTCCATGCGGGGTCGGTTTTCCTCTTGGGTCATATCAACATCAATCCCCTTTACCGACATGTCCTGCCTAGGCGTCTCCTCCAAGCCTTCTTTCGTCTTCCTCTCGTACCTGTTCCAGACACGCGCAGTTCAGCAACTTTTCATATTGGGTGATTAATGTCTCGCCGTTGAACATGACTAAACCATCTTAACCTATGCTAAGTCATTTTGGCAACAATTGGTGTCACCCCAAGATTTCCCCTAATATAAGTATTCTTAATTTTATCCTTGTTTGTTACTACACTCATTCATTTAAGCATTCTCTTTCTTTTTCACTCCCCAATATTCAGTTCCGTACAGCAGATCCGGTCTTATGGCTGTTTTATAGAATTTTCCCTTCAGGTTCATTGGAACTTTTCTGTCACACAACACGCCACTCGCTGCTTTCCTTTTCATCCATCCAACCCTAATTATATTGCATGCATATTCATCTATTTCCCTATTACTCTCTAATATCGATCCTAGGTAATTAAAACTCTCACTTTTCACAATCATTTCACCATCCAAAGATGTCATTTTATTTGAAATGAAATAACTCCATCTTTAAATGAAAATTCCAAAAATACTCTGTCTTTGTCCTCCTAAGTTTTAAAGCTTTTTTCTCATGAGCTTGTTTTACCATTCCAGTTTTCGTTCTAAGTCAACTTCACTATTTTCCACCAACACCACATCATCAGCATACATTAAACACTAGGGAATGTTATCTTGTAGTTTCGCTGTTATCGGATCCAAAACTTATGAGAATAAAATAAGAACTAAGTACTGAGACCACTACCAAATTCATCTTTTAAATGCAATTTTGAAAATACCTTTTGGACTATGGAACTCATGCAGCAAGACCTCTTTTTATTAAATAGACTAACTGGGGATTACAAAAAGACTGCAACACTGATCCAACTCAAAATGCGCTCCTGTTGACGACAAGATCGCGCCCTGATTCCATCGAGCGTTGGAAGCAAACTGAGAAGTGTCAGTAGTGCAGCCAATAATTGAGAATAATTATATAATACAATAGCGACACTTCTGTCATCTTACTGTCTAATATTGAATTATGAGTTGTGCCGGTATTGATGCTGGAAAGAATGTGTAATTTAACATATTTATGCACCTTTCCCCAGCCCAAAACAAGTATTATTTGAATTGTGCCACTGTTGCAGTCCATGAGCGATTTCTTGCCGTCTTTTTTAATTTTACACATGATAACTTTTATTTTTGTTAAGAACAACGTAACTTCAATGAACAATAAATATTTAATTACCATTCCTAACCAATTTAAATTTCCCGTTACTTTCTCCGATTCGCGTTAATGTCGGCTCGTAGGTTACTAATCACTAATCACCTCTGCGCAATTTTCTAAACGCTCTGCTACCCATCCACGAGATGGATTTCGTGTTGGCAGCTAATTTGTTTTTAAGATCTCACGTGGGAATTCCTCTATTTACTGTCATGCACTATATCATTTTTATTATATGTGTATCCGAATCTGTGTTAGTAGTTGGTTTTTAAAGTAAACATGTAAACAAAAAATAATAAATAGAGTTATTAAAGTATGTTGCAACAATCTATTGTTCAGGGAGAACTGTGTAGTCGAACCCGATTATTACAATATACCCACATTTTAGAAGGGCGACTACGAACTCCCCCACGCTACCTAGATTTTAACGGGTTCAGTTTTATAGTAGTATTAAAAGCGACTACGAACTGACCCACGCTACCTAGGTAGGTACTTTAAGTGTATTTATACATCTACATTAACTTATATACAATAACAAAAACTACAGTTAAACAATAACAATGCTTAATTCTAATGTACGATTAGTGATTAAAATAAGTAAAAGTGAACACTATATTTTAGATTTTAAAATTTAGCTGCATAATAATTGCAAACTGAGTTAATGAAGTCTAATTTAGTAATGTTTTGATTAACGTAATATTCATTTAGCATATTTTCAACAAAATCAACTTTTCTTTTTGCCGTTTTATCAAGTTTTTTTTTCGAATATATGTGCAGTTCTAATTTTCACATATACTTCTGCTTGAAAATTTAACAAAATATCTGTAAATTAGAATATGTCAGGATGTGATTTATAAAAACATTCGTTAAATTTCGAGTGACATGATTCACATGCGTTTGTAGTAAATATAAGACATGATGAATTTGAAGCTCACATGTAATGTGGAAATGTTGAATCTTCCGTTAAATAATTATCAACTAGGTAATCACAAAATTGCGAAACTCTGTCATCTTCTGGCATAATATTAAAAAGTTCATCAGAAAAAAAGTCACCAACATCATTTTTATCTAAATAAGAAATGCCGAAAAACAATTTTAAATATTTTCCAATAACAGTTTGATTTTTATATTCTGAGGACAAACCTAAATTTTGAATTTTTCTGTACCAATTTTGTGTTAAATGAAATTTGCAACAAAAAAATAATAATGTCGGGCCACACTAACTTGGATGCATTTTGAATTGCTATTTAAAAATCAGAAATTATATCAGAATATTTATATTCATTAATTATTATTAATAAAAATTCTCCCCTTTGACTGAATATAGTCGTTGGATTCGCCATTTAAAAGTAAAAACACTAACGGACAAAACCGGACACTATACCGTAATACTTGCAACTGAAGTGAATAACTAAAAATATTTATATTCTTACTTTCAACTATAATCAAATTTGGAATTTCCGGTCATTAAGACTTAATCCCCAACTTTCTCGGCGATGTGGCAGCAGGTACTTGAGATTAATGGGCCCAGGTAGTTCGTGGGGCAGTTCGATAACGCCGTTTTAGAATAGTTCTAGGGTTATCCTTACTTAAGGACTGGAAATTTGAGGTCCTCAATAGTTTCCATTCACTCCTTAATAAAGTAATTCGTTTATGGGAATACCTTTAAATAAAATAATAGAATTTAGTAGAATCCACACGGAAAAAAGTTTTCCTGCAGATGGCTCTATACTATATATCACAAAAAATTAATTTAAATCCTTTCTAAAAGGTATATAATTTATTAAAATTCCCTTAAAGGGCTTAGCATGTGAACTTCCTGTTCAGCACTGATGATGATCTGTATTAAGATCGAAGAAGTTCGGCATTTGTGATGTAGTGCTTTAAGGAAATTTTAATATATTATATACCTATTATAAAGCATTTTAATGAATTCAGTAAAATGTTTTTCAGCATAAGGAGAAAAAGGACGTTATGACTGTAAGAATTATAGAGGTATGAAGTAAATAAATGCCACACATAATTAAGAGAGAGAACTGTAGAGTGAGGGTTAAAAACATCGATAGGAAAAGAAGGGATTGGGTTTATGGTAGGCAAGAAGTCAATGAATGACTATATTCTGAATCAGAAAAATTGGATATTTGGCAGAAATAGGCTAAAGTAACATCTACTGCTGAATAAACGGCAGTGAGATGTTTTTGTAAAAATTCGCTAATTTGAGTATGAGAGGTTTATCGTACCCCACCATACCAACAGCGGATTAAATATGTAGCATTTTGGCTAAAAAGATCTCAGTGAACATGTTTTATGCCACAGGGAACATCAAATTTTGATTATTCTGCCTATTTCCGCATTATTTCTATGTAGTTTATGCCGTTATTTGTAAGGGAATGTTCGTATCATGTTGTGTATTTTTTGTTGTGATAAGAACATTCCCATATAGTCCATGTGGTGAGACCGCTCCCGTCTGGAAAAATTTCTGATTCGGTTTCTTTGTGGATTCCTATTCATAAATGTCCCCTTTAAACAAATCTGAAGGGTGCCGGCCGGAATTTTTGGGCAGAAATTTTTTAAACAATTTTTTTAAACAAATACAAAAGATCACCTTTTTTGCTCCGAAACATATATTTTTGAGTTTTGTGGGTCATTCTGAACAAGAAAGGTATCTTGTAAATTTTATCAGAAATTGATAGTTTTCGAGTTATAGGCGATTTAAAATCTGAAAAATGCGGAAATACGCATTTTCGAGGCTTAAAAACTCATATTCAAATTAGTATTTTTGAGGTTGCCAGATACTTAAATTGAAGACTAAATATTCAGATTCAAGATTCTGAAGAGTGATCGAGTCTAACTTTAATTTATACCATTGTTTTTTAATGGTTAATTATGCGTGTTTATCCGATTTTTTTGCCGGTGCGGCGCGCTCCGTTTCAAAAATCTCCTATTTTCCTCCGAAAAATATTTTTTCGGGGTTCTTTGAGACATTCTAAATAAAATAAGTATCTTGATATTTTTCTCAAAAGTTAATAGTTTTAAAGTTATAAGCGATTTAAAATCCGAAAATGCGTTTTTTTGTCATTTTCGGATTTTAAATCGCTTATAACTTAAAAAATATTAACTTTGAGAAAAATGACAAGAAACTTATTTTATTTTGAATAACACAGAGAATCCAGAAAAAATATTTTTCGGAGAAAAATAGGAGCTTTTTGAAATAAATCGCGCCGCACCGGCAAAAAAATCGGATAAACACGCATATTTAACAATTAAAAAACAACGGTATAAATTTAAGTTAGACGCGATCACTCTTCAGAATCTTGAAGCTGACTGTTCTGTCTTCAATCTAAGTATCTGGCAACTTCAAAAATACTAACTTAAATATGACTTTTTAAGCATCGAAAATGCGTATTTTCGCATTTTTCAGATTTTAAATCGCCTATAACTCCAAAACTATCAATTTTGAGAAAAATTACAAGATACCTTTCTTGTTTCGATTGACCAAAAAAACCTGAAAATATATATTACAGAGCAAAAAAATATGATCTTTTGTATTTGTTTAAAAAAATTGTTTAAACAATTTCTGCACAAAAATTCCGCCCGGAACCCTTCAGATTTGTTTAAAGGAGACATTTTTGAATGGGAATCTCACTTACTCACGGTTTTTGCTCCAAATTTTAAAGAACCGCTTGGATTGACATGAAATTTGGCATTCAAATAGCTAACATCTCAAAGAAAAACAGTGATAGTGTGCCGATGTGTGCTTCTGTGTGCGGGTGAGTACCACCCCTTCTCGAGGATGAAAAACATACATTCAAAATAAGTCTGAAAATATACAAATTGACTAATTTTAAGCAATTTTTGTTCTACAACTTTTTTCCACTTAATTCAATACTTTTAGACTTATTTGCGAGTGAATGTGTTCATTTTTCAACAAAAAACCACATTTTTAGATGGATTTTCGAAAAAATATCTCAAAAAGTAAGAAGTATTTTATGGAAAAAAACATTTTTAGCAAAAAATAGCTTATAAAACAGTGAAAGAAACGGTATATGTATGAGGTGTCGAGAACCACTAGAAGCAGAGTTGTAGCTTATGAAAGGCTCATATTCGCCAAATTCCAAATCAAATATTTCAACGGGAAATAACCAAAAAATTGAGCACTCTCCGTGGAAAACTCATTATAACTTTTTTAAAGTCAAAAATCTTTATTTTTGTTTTTTAAACAAGTTTCTAGCATCAAAAGTAAGAAAGTTGGTCCTTTTTTCTGGTCAAAATAAAGTTGGTCCTTTTTTGGTTATTTTACGTTGAAATATTCGATTTAAAATTTGATGAGGCTGAATATATTTTTAATTCGCTACAACTCTGCTTCTACTAGGTCTAGAGACCCCATTTAAACACAATTTTTTTTCTTTAATTTTTCATAAGCTATATTTTTATTAAGAATTTTTTTTTTTCGATAAAGTAATAACTTTTTGAGTTATTTTCGAAATATCATCTAAGAACGGTCTAGAAACAATTTTTTTTATTGAATAATGAACATATTTTTCACTCTCAAATAACTCGAAAATTATTGACTTAGTGAAAAAATGCTATAAAACAAAAATTGCTTAGAATTAGTCAGTTTATCCATTTCGGACTTATTTTGAACGTATATGTTTTCACCCCCGAGAAGGTGTGAAACCCACCCCAGGGCAAAAGCACACATCGGAAAAATATTACTTTTTTTCTTTGATATGTTAGCTCTGGGTATGCCAAATTGTATATCAATCCAAGGGGTTCTGTAAAATTCTGAGGTTTTGCAATATTTTACCGTGAGTGAATGGACTAAAAAACTATTACATCCAACCATATCATTTTAAATTGTGGGTTATACCAAAGCGTATATTAAAATAACAAATTAAAAAAAAACAAGCATTGTCCTCATACATCAAAATTCGTTAACTTCGTTTCGTGATCACGAGCCAAATAATATAAAGATTATCCTTTAAAATGGATTAAAGTGAAATATTCCCTTAAGTTTCATAATTTTGGACATTGCAGCTACTATACTGGATTATCGGCAGAAAATCTAAACTGACACTTTAACACAAAATATATGTATACACATCCATTCTAAAGCCAACTTGGAAATATGTACTCCAAAGGCTCCAGATTAAGGTACTAAAGATAATATTCAACGTTCCCTGGTACGTGCCAAAAACAATAATAGAAAGGGATCTAGAATTCCTCATCATCAAAAGTGAACTAAAATGATACAGTGAAAAATATATGGATATAATGATGTGGAACCCTCGCGAGTGATCTATTTAACACCATGGGCTTAAAAAGGGAAATAATTCACTGAAAATATTTCGTACATGTCCAGTGTAAACATGTGATCATTGACTTCTCCTACTACGTTAGATATGACAGATTGTAAACATGCTGGAAACTAACAAAAAAAAGTTTTGTAAGTGAGGTATATCGTAATTATAACTATTTAATCGTTCTTATAAAAACCATTTTACTGCTTTAAATGAGTTCTTCAAGGAAAAATTATTATCCAAAACCATCCCATTTTAAATTGTGGGTTATACCGAAGCGCATATTAAAATAATAAATTGAAAAAAAAAAACTTAAAGCATTATCCTCCTACATCAAAATTCGTTAACCTCGTTTCGTGATCACGAGCCAAATATAAAGATTATCCTTCATCAAAGGATCAAAGTGAAATATTCCCTTAAGTTTCATAATTTCGGACATTAAAGTTATCAGATGGTGGTTTTACTTCGCTGCTGCAAAGATTATGCTTTGTTAGGTATTATAGCCGGTAGAAGTATAAACCAAGATTTAACTTACAAATTTGTTAGTAGCAAAAACTCAGTATCGGACTTTTTACTTAAAGGGTAACTTTTTAAGAGATGTTATACAAGACACAACTCACAATGATTATTAAAAAATTGATAAGAAATTAATAAATTAGAAAGCTTAAATCAAATGATTCAGGAACTAAAATTCGGACTGTTATCCACTGATAACTTGTAAGATGTAAATATGAATCAATACATATAATAGTGATGAATTAGTTTTTGTGAGTATAACAGGAACTAAACATACGTGCATAGAAATCGGCCCACTTAAAAATTTGGTCATTTTTGATGTCTCATATTTTCTAGACCTGTTGGCCGATTTAAGTTCATTATAAGACTAGTACTGACATGACTACACATTGTGTAGTTGTTGAAGTACCTAACTTTTTTATTATCCAACATAAACGAATTAATCATAAAGCAGAATGTTAAGAAGACCTGAGGCTATAGTTGGGTTTTAATTTCAGTATTTTATAAATGCTAGAGTATTCCACAGGGTGATGCGAACTTTAAGAAAAAACACAGTTTGATTGGTACACACAGTATACAATGAAAATTTACCTGTTTAACAACAATATTATGACAGTGGTAATGTTAAAGAATCAGGCTATAACATGTTCGAAAAATCACTTAAATCGGCCAATAGGTTTAGGAAATATGACACATCAAATATGAGAAAATTTTTAAGTGGGCCGATTTCTATGCACGTAAGTTTAGTTCGAGATTGGTATCACGGTGAACGACAGGTCGTGGATGCAATTATAGATCCCGTTGTCGACTAATTCATCACTTTCTATTGCTTTATATTTACATCTTAAAAGACATCAGAGGATAACAATTCGAATTTTATTTCCTGACTTATTTTATTTACGATTCATCGATGGTGCTAGTAGAATCTTTGGTAATTATTTTAAAATAATAACACCGAAGAGATGAAAATATTTGATTCCAGTTCAGTGCTTCCACACAGGTGCTCTGAGGAGGCTACGGTAAAGCTGAAATATGTATAAGCAAATCGTAGAGGCCCTGTCCTGTAATCAAATCTGAATCGTCTTTACTTTCATTTTATTTGTATTCACTTTTGTGAGTATAAAAGGAGTTCGCAAAAGATTGTTATCACTGTTGTTCTGAAGCTATTTTCTTGTGGCATTTCTACAATTTTAACTATTTAGAATGGGAAATAAGCCACAATATTATTAAAAAATAATTTTTAATGGGATAATGAACATAGAGTTCAGTGGAGAGATTCAAGTATAGTCCTGAAAGAAACAGATAGTAAAAAGAGAAAAATCAAAGAAGCGGCTCTAATTATGCTAAACGAAACCAATTGTGTCGCAAATTCCTCGGTGGAATGCAGTAGGATGTGGATACCCATACTGAAAGAGGAAGTCAATAGAAAGAAAATACCACAATTAGTAAGTCAATAGTCGAGTTAGTACATATTTTATATTTTAGTATTACTTATATACCCATGTATTATTGATATTATTTATAATTTAAACAAAATTATAGTAAAGTCAGAATTTGGTATTAATTTTGAGAGTAAATTAAATGTAAGACCAAATACTTACGATGTCGGGATAGTATCACGAAGTTTTTTCCTGGTTTTCCCTCATGATTTACTATGAGATCTCTAACGCGAGAATTTTAATGTCACCGTTGCATGTGGTTGTCTTTTTAAAGACAGATCACATGCTATGATTTTTTTGTGACGGATATTCTTGAGTTGGGGTTGATTTCGTGTAATCGAATGAACTATCTTTCAGTAAAGTCGTCCCAGGAACGCAACTCATAAATATTGGCAATATCATTTTAAAGTCTTCTACTTTAAAATGTATCATATGTATCTGAATTGCCGATATAAATGAGTCAAATTAAATAAATTATTAGAAGAATTTTTTTACTAAGCAACAACATTTTTGTTTATATTAATAGTTTTTTGTATTTTGACAACGGCACCCGATTTGGGCGTCGAAACGTTAATAAAAATCATTTTTTAATAATATTGTGGCTTATTTCCCATTCTAAATAGTTAAAATTGTTATCACTGCTAATCACAGGTCGTGGATACAATAATTATAGATCGAATATATTCCCTTGTCGACTAATTCACCACTCTGTAGTGCTTTATATTTACATCTTAAAAGATATCAGAGAGTAACAATCCGAATTTTAGTTCCTGACTCATTTGACATACGATTCATAGATGATGTTAGTACGGTATGCGGCAAAATAAACAGTACTGAAATTTGTATGCCTCAAATTTGTATGTGTCATGTGCCGAAACGTATTGAGTGGTTTCTGACCATTGTTATAACGTTTGTCAATATCATGTTAATGTTAGATACTTCAGGATACTGTGCGATCATTTCTGGAACTTCCACTCACAACTAACGCCACCAGATGCGTATATGTGGGGAATGCTGAAGGGGCCACCGTCTGCCATTTTGGAATTGAGGACTAAAATTAAAGATTTTTTTTCGTGCCAGAGGCAGTGGTGGCGGATCGAGTAAATTGCCTTGGGACGGGAAATTTATTTTAGGGGGAATTTCCAATGAAAAATCAACCAAAAGACATAAAAAACATAAACTCAGATTACAAAAAAGACATAAATAATAACTTATAGGCATTAAGTTCCCATAATTTTCCTAACTAGCGTGTTTATTGGGTTGAATTTGTCTTTCTGTGGTTTCGGTTTCATGTGAGCTAATATATTTTTATGTCTGAACAATTTTTTTCTTTAATTTTGGACCTTGTTAGGGTAGACATTTCCTCATTTTCCCTCCCCGTAGATCGGGCACTGGCCAGAGGTCATCTTTAACATCTATTTTATCGGGAACCTGCGTCGTCGTGAATGATGTTTGCAAAGCTATATCATATATACTAGATATAAAAGTAATCATAAACATTTCAATATTCATTTCAGTACTGTTTATTTTGCCGCATACGTATCTTTATTAACTATTTTAATCATGATACAATAAATTTCCATGGTATGGCACGTAATGTTCCAAAATCGGTCGCTTTCGCGCATGACGTAGTAAAGATCCTTCTTCACGCAATATTTGAATACAGTTTTATAGGAAAGACTTTTTAATTTTAAATTTTTAATATAATTTGCCTAATTTAATTATAGTAGTTATAAAGAAATGATAAAGTTGTGTTATTATAATATTTAATAATAATAAATATTTTGTAGCTAATTTAATGTTGTTGATTTTCGGGTATAGTAGTTATTTTAGCGAGGTTTTGAAACTGATATTTTAGAAACTTGTTATTTTGTTAACACAGATATCCATTATAAAGCATTTTTTAATTATTATTTTTTATTATTATACATACAGGTTGATGAAGGGTACTCAAGAGTTCGATATTTCAGTTGTTTAAAGATACAAAAAAAGTAATATCCACATAAAAATGGGTCGCTACAAATTTTAAAATTATGTTCAAATGTACAGGGTATCCTATAAATGTTCTTAACCCTCCGTTACTCGCGCCAATTTTTTGTGATCTCGCGCACGGTGCAGAAGACCGGGTCCAAAAATATGAGTCAGCAATGTTTGAAAACAATTTTTTTTTTGCAAAATTGTGTACAATTATATTATTTAATGAATATATGATCATATAATTTTGTAGATATGCATTTGTGTCAAAAATATATTACTTTAACAAAAAGTAACTTTGTTCATCATCATCTTCATACGTTTCCTCGTCAGTCGATACTTCCTCAAATAATTTTAATAATCTTTGCTTCTCATTCTCGTAATCCATATCTTAATATAAATAAACAATTAAATATTTATATGGGAAATAAGCCACAATTAAAATGAAAAAAATAATTTTATTAACGTTTCGACGCCCAAAAAAAAATAAATAAACAAATTTATAAACATTAAAAATAAGAAAAAGATCTTAAATTACCTTACTAATTGAAACTTACAACTTTTAATTACCTTATTAATTAATAGGTGTTGCCTAATAATAAAAGTACCATACTCTTTTTTACACTACACGTGGACTTCACACAGTTGACTGATGACCGAAGAGGTATATGCAGCAGCAATTCAAAATCTCCACTACAATCAGAGTTATAGGAAGTTATTTAGAGGGCTGGTCTCATACACCGTGTGCGAGTAACGGAGGGTTAAATTAGTATATACAAACTATAACACATATACACTATCCAAAAAAAAATGAAAAAAATTGCTGAAAACGAGTTAGTTCTAAGAATTTTGCAAAATAATTAACATACTAGTAACTAATATTACAAATAATGGCTCACAGGGATCTTTGCTTCGTCACACGCGTGACCTCAGCTGTCAAGTATCATGCGCACAATTGTACGTTGAAACTTTATTGTACCATGTATGTTAATAATTACACCGAAGAGATGAAAATATTTGATTCCAGTTTACTGCCTCTAGACAGGTGCTCCGAGGAGGCTAAGGTAAAGCCAAAATACGTATAAGCACATAGTAGAGGCCATGTCCTTTAATCAAATCTGAAGCATCTTTACTTTCAAATTAGAAAGCAGTCATACTCGATATTACCCCAGATAAAACTTTTTTGGGATATCCACCACAATGCTTCTGGTTGCTGACTCTCTTGCCATTATTAACGAACAATGTAACTAAATAAATACATCAAAAAAGTCTAAGAAACGCCAGTATTATTATTCCACTTTTTTTAATAAAAAGTTTTTTTTGTTAATATACAGCGTGTCTACTTAAGTCGGAAACATATGGGAAACTTTTTTGTTATGAATTTTACGAAAAAAAGTTATTCTTTATAAAAAGTTCTGCATGCTCTAAAACCTAAGATTCAATCATCAGATATCAAATTTTCTCAATATTATACGAGGTATGTCAAAAAATATGAACTTCGTTCAAGAGTAAAGTACCGTTATTTCTCTCAATATCGAAAATTCTTATTATGAAAAGTTCTTTGGAAATATAGACTAAGATCAAATATGCAATTACATGGTTCTAATTGGAAAAAAATATTTTCCAAATTTTTCTCAAATTTATTGATACTAACTTCGTTTTTATTTATTACACATACGATAACTCTTTTATTATTACTTTTACGAAAAAAAGGTATTCTTTATAAAAATCTCGGTATGTCCTAAGGCCGAAGATGCAACCATCAGATATCACATTTTATTAATTTTATACGAGGTATGTCAAAAAATATGAATTTCATTCAAGAGTAAAGTACCTTTATTTGTCACAATATTGAAAACGGCTATTAAAAAAGTTGTTTAGAATTAAAAACTATGTTTCGATATGCAATAACATCCTTCTAATTGAAATATTGTGAAATATAAAGGTACTATAATCTTGAGCGAATTTCATATTTTTTGACACACCTCGTATAAAATTAATAAAAGTTGATATATCATGGTTGTGTCTTAGATTTTGGACCATGCAAAGCTTTTTATGAAGAATAACTTTTTGTCATAAAATGAATAATAAACGAGTTATCATATTTGTAATAATTAAAAACGATGTTGGGTATCCATAACTCTGAGAATTTTTTTTTTCCAATTAGAAGCATGTAATTGCATATTTGATCTTAGTTTTTAATTCCAAACAACTTTTTATCATAAGAATTTTCGATATTGAGAGAAATAAAGGTACTTTATCCTTGACCGAAATTCATATTTTTTGACATACCTCGTATAATATTGAGAAAATTTGATATCTGATGATTGAATATTAGGTTTTGGGACATGCAGAACTTTTTATAAAGAATAACTTTTTCTCGTAAAATTAATAATAAAAAAGTTTCCCATATGTTTCCAACTTAAGTAGACACGCTGTATACCATTTTTGATTTGCAAACTTCTACAAATCAAGTTATACCCCCTCTGTGGCTCAGTGGTACAAGCCCCTACCTTTGAATCGAAAAGTCACCATTGAATCTCACCATTTATTATAAATTAATAAATGAAAATTGTAGTTTGTGTCCTTGTGGGGACCAGTACTCAGGAGGGACTGCAGACGTTTGGATACAATTAGCGTGTCTTTGCAAAGACAATGACGTCGACTTTGCAAATTAACAAGACACTTACTCAACACACACTACACATGTCACTAGGTATCTAACTGCAAAAATTCACCGTACCTACCATGCCAATGGTTATTAGTTGTCGAGGCATTAGCTAAATAAAAATAAATCAAGTTATACCGTGAAAATTAATTTGTCAATTGTATGGTTTTAGTAAAGCGCCAGATAAAATAATTATAGCCAGAATGATCGCTAAAATTCGAAATGAATAGGCACCAAAAGAAGTAGATTGCCTATTCGGAATATAAAATGTATCAGACAATACAAAAAATATCGAAATTTATCTAAATTAAGAATTTTGTAATAGACTTAACTTGTGTAACAAGCCTTCGTCAAATTGATTCATTTTAGTTTTGATACTCCTTTTTTTAGATCGATAAGAAATCCTATTATTATTAGCTTAGCTATCATTTTCTTCTTCTGTACCTTTTGAACTGATTTTATGCCCTTCTTTGCAAAAATTACATGATTGCTTGCTAGTTTTGTTGCTTCTATAGGTAAAAACAATGGTCAATAAAGCTGACTAAAATTTCAATAAGCCTAACCGTATATTAGTGCTTTATCGTTACCGTTTCATCCATCGTTGGATGTAAACCCCCTTAAATCTATCCAATTCGGTTCTTTTGTTTTTTTCATCCATTCTTGATCAGCCGTCGCTTTATGTCATCAGTTCATATGGTTTAAGGTCTGCCTCTACTTCTATTGTTTACTATTGGTCTTCATTTAACAATTCGCTTCGTCCAACGGTTGCCTTCCATTCTTTCTATGTGTAGTGCCCTCTTTCATTTGAGCCTTCCGTGACTAACATTGGGTCTGTGAGACCGACCAGTTAGAGTTTTTACGATTATATCCAAACAGTTCGTTAGGAATCTTCGCCGCCATCAGTAGCTGCCTGATTTAGATGACTGTGTTTAGTGTTGAAGTTTGAGTCTTCAGTGTCAACTAACTATGCAATTATCGGCAAATCTTTTCTCAGAGACCCATGTTGGACCCATGATCTACTCGATGAAAAAATATTTAGATTAACGAAAGACCGTGCAAACAAGTGCTGATAATTTAATAACCCTATTGCCAGGAGTAAAAAGTGAACCTAGGTACAAGAAAACAGCAATGGAAATATTGAGGTTGTTTTTGACAAATCAAATCTTATGTGATTGTTTTATTTTCTTTGGTACTTTGCTGAGGTTCAAGAGGTTTAATAATTTAAAAATAGGTATCATTTAGGTTTAACTTAACTCCTATAGGGAATAAACATAATCCTACGCTTGAATGTGTGTCAATGGAAACATTTTTTTATGTTTGTCTCTGAGACCCGATGTTAGCTTTAATGTTCAGAAAACCTATGGAAGTTTAACATGGAAATCTTTAGGATTACGTCTGTTACTTTTGATCATCTTCTTATTTATTCATTACATTTGCGATTGATGAGATTAATGTTGAGAATTCTCCGTTTTGTAGCTCTCTATAGTAAATTTACAATCAAGATGCAGTAGAAATAAACAAACTAAACACGTTAAATGCTACTAGAAGCACTCCCGAATAATAATTTATATACAATTTAAATCCCAAATCATGATTTCCAAAGTTTATACATTGTAAATAATTACGATCCGGGAGTGCTCCTAGTAGCATTTAACGTGTCTGGGTTTGTTTATTTCTACTGCATCTTGATTGTAAATTTAGTATAAGTTACTTTGAGTTTGTGCCCTTTTTGTCAAAAGTCCATGTTTCAGTTCCATATTATGTGATCGAATGTTTTTTGCTTGAAAGTACTTGGTAAGATATATTTGAATACTGTTTTTAATCTTCCAATTGCTACCCATGCTAAACAACATCTTAAATCAGCCTTTAAGTTAAGCTTTAATAGTTCGATTTTTTGTCCTAAATATACGGAACTGAATATTTTCGATTGATTATAATGAAAATTTGTTATTGTATGAACATTTTTGAACAATATTTTATAATATGTACTTTGTAATAGGTACTTCCAGTAGATTGTTGGCAGGAAGTACACTCGCTAGATTATGAACTTTACTGTAAAATAAGTATGGTTTAAAAAACTTGAATTTTATTTCATTTTGTTTGGTTTTGCAACAAATAAAACTTTTTCTCCTCTTAAGTACCCCCACTGTAAACGTATAGTAGAAGATCTTTGATATGTTTAATGTCTCGCAAGAGTAGAATAATATATTAAAGACAAGCGTAGAAATTATAAATTAAATTACGTATGCTTACATTTACTTACTGTTATATTGGACCGACTAATAATTCATCGATAACTCTTTTCTTAACTTCTTTATTAATTACAATATTACTTTCCACCTCTTTATTACTTCTTTTACTTTCCTACAGTCCCATTTACAGTTGATTTGGCACAATCCATAATGATTTTCTTTCCTTTTTCACCTCTACCCATTAGCCACTATCATCTATCCAATGATACACATACAAACTAACATCTGCTATCATCACCCACATACATATCCATCTCTAAGTTTTCATCCATAATTTTTCTATGACCATCTTCATCCCATCTATTCGCACTATAACTAAATTTAATAGTCTCACTACTCTTTCTGGGTCCCGTTCATGTCACATTTCCATTATAATCTCATAAACCTCTAACACTCAACACTCTCCCATATGGTCCACTATATCATATGACGGTCTGTTTTGTCGAACCCTTAGAGTTCTGATTGGGTAGCCTGCAGGGACCTTGGGAAATAGTCGCATGAATCTGAGCTTGTCTTATACATCCCTTCCAGATTATGAGACATTTCTACATCTCTGTCACCTCCATTGTGATCTTTAATGGTACTTCCACATACTATAACAACTTCCAATCATTCGAATAAAATCGATAGCTTGATATCAACATAAAATTGCTTTCCTAAGTCCTAGATGTTCACATAAGAGGGCTTGATAACGTTGATTAAGTTTTCGTTCTAACGTTTAATGTGGTTTGCCTATCTCTTTCATTACAAATATTCTAACTTTTACATCAAGTTTATTTTCAGTAGTAATAACCCAAGGACATTGATAATTGTTCTGAAAAATTTTATAACAGATTTCGAAAGCTTGTTGCTTGGAAACAGACCGACGCCGTAGGCGGAGGTCTGTTGCCTGTAAGCAACAAGCTTGAGAAAGTTGTTAAAAAATTTTTGAGCATTTATCAATGTTCGAGGGTTATTCGGATAGAAAATTTTTTGCTGGTTATGAAAAAAAAATACAGAGCAGAAACAATTTATTTAAATGTGCAATTAACAAAGGAACAATTAGATAAATTTAATGAAGATCCAGACATGTTAGTTTCTATAATTGATGAAGATGTATTTCCACTACGCATGCTGTTAATAATTTATGTTCTTCGTCAATGTTCAAGTACGGTTTTATTGAGTTGGGATTGTTATGCCCCGTAATTTTTATAAGCTCTTGCTCTTGAACACCACTTTTGGCCAACCAACTGACCACGGTAGATCTATTGGAGTGATTAGTAATTTTTTTTCCTTGGTTTTCAAGCCAATCGCTTCGGCAGACGTTTTTGTACAATTTTGAATCATATTTTTTCCAATGGGCATATTATCATACCAATGATCATTTTCGGTTTTCCAGTAACGATTTGTTCTTAGGAATAATCTATCCGTTTTAATATTTGGGCCCCTTTTTGATAACAATTTTTTAAATAATCTGACAGGACATACGTTACTGTCGTTGTTTTCTATTAAAAATTTGCTGTCAGTACACCTTCTTGAACCACCTTGGCAAGTCTTGCTGAATACAGGGTTATATTGTACTCGATTTGTTACAGAACCATCGTTATTTGTTTCAATACGAAAAAAGTCAGTCAAACAAGCAGCAACTTCCCCACCTCGCCAAGCTAATTCTACGGCGATTATGTGATAGAATTTCCGTTGTAGCCCTTCAGGGGTGTCTTCGTTCCACAAATTTATCATTTTTGTTATTTCTACTGCACTCAATGCCTCTGAACTTTGTTTCCTTTTACAGGGATCCGATTGTAGTTTTCGTCGTATAGAATCGCGGGCAGCTCGCGCTTGTTGAAATACAACGCTTTTGAATGGGTCAATAATAACTTTCATTTCCTTATAATACTTTTCTTGTAAAAGCTTACTTGTTAGGTTCCACATGGTTTTGACAGTAGCTTCTTTAAACTCTGTACCATCTTTTCTTCTCATGTTCACAGCCCAATCCTTTAAAATCGACGCCAATTCTTCCACCGTCCGATTTCCATCTAATTCATATTTTCTATCATTGCAAAAGTCCATAAACGCTTTCCATACAAATTTTTTACTGTAAACAGTATTCTTTGGTATATTTGATTCGATAATTTCATTAATATTCTCATCAGTATTACAACCAAATCGTGACATTTTGAAATATTGAATATTTGAAATGTCAAAATCGAAATAAAACGAAATGTAGGTATCCATAGCTACATGATTGAGTGAAAACAGCCCATGGGATCTGTTTTCAGTATAATGTTGGTTTTATTGGTTGTATTCAATCAGATGACCACAAATTAACTGATTTCATTGGATTTCTAATTGAGCAAAAAATTTTCATTTTAACAGATTACTTACCACAGTGGGAGCGATTTATTGTTAATAATTTAACAAACTTTACAATAAATATCACAAAACCAACAGGGAAATTTTAACTTCCTGTGGAACTCTCATTTCTGTCATGTCACCATTCAGAACTTCCGCTATCAAAGCCACTTGCTTCCATACAGCCATAATGTGAACAAGTCAAATTGAGCTCAATGGTACCTCGAGCGTGTAACATTGGATATTTTAAACATCCATGTTTAAACTCACATCAATTTTATATGCTCCTATGACGGATTAATTTTAAAGGGTTTATACCCAAATATTTTTTACTTTGGTGGTTAGCATGTTAGATTCAAGTGAGCATAACCTATAACTTTTTAAAATCGTAGTCAAAATTTTAAATACTTTGCATCATTTTATCAGGTTATACACATTTTAGGAAACACTGATGATGATCGGCCAACCGATTGAAAACTAATTCTGTTTGTTCTGTGATGTAACCATGTATAGGGATTTTAACAAATATGCCTTTTATAAAGGATTTCATGGTTTTTCGACTAATAAACCTTAATCTAAGGAAATGTTACTGCATAGCCTACCCTAATTACGATTTTTCTATTGTTCTAATTGATTGGTTTGTATTGTTTTTAGCTCTAATGCCATTAAATATCAGATCAAGAGTGAAAGTTTTTTTCTGGTGCTTGCTTTTTTGCGGATAAGTTTGCAGAGAAACAAAAATTTAAAAATATTTGCGTATATTGAATAGTAATGTAATTGTATCCTCGTTTTAACTCATTCATTATTCTGCCTCGGCCTCCGTGATCAATGGAAACATGTTTTTCATGCAGAATGCCAATCAGTTCTTCAAAAATAGAATGTTACAAAATGTGAGTATAATCAAATACAGGATAAATAATACTCTCGCTATTTCAAGTCTCCTTCTTCTCCAAAAGTAAAAATGACGATTTTGATCGTAATTTAAGTCGTAGTAGTGTATATTTATTTCATTTACTAACCAAATCAAAGTCAAGTACTTTGCTAAATTTATGTAATAACTGTTTCCTTTTTGGATGTTACATTGTTCACGTTATTAAAACTTATCCTTCATGACTCTACGTATCGCCTTTGAACAGGGCCCCCGTAAAGACTACTGGCGCATGTGTGCAAAAAAGGATTTTGGTGCCCCTTAAGGCATTTTGGTTCATGTGTATTTATTTATATTTTTGAAGGTAGGTAGGTATTTTAGGTAGGTGCTTAAGATAAGGCAAAAAACTGAACTTTAGATTTTAGAAGTCATAATAAGTTTTAATGAGTTTTCCCCGAAAAGTGCTTCATTTTTTAGTAATTTCACGTTGAAATATTCGATTCGGAATTTGACGAATAAGAACGTATTTTTCAATTTTCAGGATAAGGTCTATAAATTTCATGAATATACCATTTTTTTGTTTTTTATAAGCTACATTTTTAACGACAATATTTTTTTCGGTAACATACTTAGTTTTTGAGTTTTTTTGTGAAAAACCATCCAAAACGTGTTTTTTTGTTGAAAAATAAACATTTTCACTCACAAATAAGACTCGAAAACTATTGCTTTAGTTACAAAACTCTATGTAACAAAAGTTGCTTGGAATTAGTCAGTTTATCCATTTCCGGACTTATTTTGGACTTATATTTTTTCACTCCCGAGTAGTCGTAACTTTTACCCCCCAACCCAAAGCAACCAACGACATGAGTCCAATTTTGAAGGGAAGGGAAGTAGAGACGAAATCCAAATTTTTATGCAAATCGGTGGTGACCCTGAAAATTACACGGTATCACCGTATTTCAAGCTCATTTATTGAACTATAGAGATACAATAGAAAAATAAAAAAATAGCTATTGTAGTAGCGATATTTTAGGAGACTTTGCTGTTGCAAATTCATTAATTACATCGCTAAAATTTACATCATCAAAAATTTCTTGCTCAATCGCTAATATTGCTAGTCCAGGCAATCTTTTTTGAACTTTAAGCATACTATGTATTACAGATACAGGCAATGTCAAAAGAATTCTTAATGAAATGCTTACGTTTGGAAAGGTGGAGATTAAATTGTTTTCAAATATACATATATTGTAAAATTCTTAAATTATCATTGACCGAAGTTTCGTTAAATTTGACCGGAACCACTTTTCCATAAGGAGTGTTGCGGGGTCCTTTAAATAACTTAATTATTTATTAGTATCTTATTAATGCATTTTCAATTTGGGACCTTTCTCTTTTCTTTAAGGGATTAAAGATTAAAAGTGGATTAGTGGATTTTAAACTATTTTTGAAATGTCACTTAACTAGACAGTTTGGTTTCGTTTTGCTTCAGAGGTGTGCACGCAGCTCCATTGAGGACGTCGTAAGACAGAAACAGCTGTCTGGAGATTATGTATCGCCTGTGAATTTAAAGGAAACATCAAATGTCTTTCATTTTTACTTTTACCTTTAGGAAGATTTTGAGTATTAAGCTGACCACTCACAGTAACGCGGTGTCGTTCGACAAAATCGTCGATGATATCAATTCTGCAGTACTGCAGCAGACATTCTAGTCTCTCTGTGGTAAAATTGTAACGATTTTGTTGGATGCGCGGTCACACACGATCAAAATTTTTGACAATTATTCGAATTCGACAAAATTAAATGATGCCGTAGTATCGTGAGTGGCCAGTTTTTAGGAAATTTCTTTCGGACCTTTTCCTAAACGAACGAAAGCGGAATGTGACTACACATTGTAGAGTCCTTTTCGCTTTCTTTATTCGTCGTCTTTTGTCTTATAAATTGTAAAAGTCACAGATTAAGGATGTTATCAGAAAGGGGTTCCAATAAGAAACGTTTCAGATTTAGATAATAATTATTTATAATTATTTATAATTATTTTAATAATAAGTTTTTTATCTGGGACTTTTTTCTTTTCTTTAAGAGACGTCGCTACGCTACAGCTTCCTAAAAATGGAACTATTTTTGAAATTACACTTAAATAGAGAGTTTGGTCACGTTTGGATCCAAAGGTGAGCACGCAGCTCCACTGAGGACGTCGTAAGACAGAATCAGCTGTCTGAAGATTGTGTATCGCCTCTGTATCGAAAGGAAACCTAAACTGTCTTTCACTTTCACTTATCTTTCATGCATTGTTGTGTTTTAATAGTGAAATAAAAACAATTCACTCCACGATTTGACTCCAGGTATGGCGGTTGTTGAGGCCAGGTATAGCAGCTTGTTGAGTTGTAGGGCGGTCAGCCCTGCTCAAAATCACAAACCAGGGATCAGAATTAATACCAGAAGTAACATCATACGAAGTTAAAAAGACACTTTTAGAAATGAAAAATAACAAATCCCCTGGCGATGACGGAGTAGTGATCGAGGCAATCAAACAAGGTGGAAATAAAATTATCCAGGTTTTTGCCAAACTTTTCACCGAGTGCATTTACCAAGGAAAAATTCCTTCTCAATGGAACAATGCAGTCATTGTTTTATTGCCCAAGAAAGGTGACATAACAGATCAAAAAACTACCGTCCTATCAGTCTGCTATCACACATATATAAACTTTTCACAAAAATTATCATAAAAAGACTGGAGGCTAAGTTAGACTTCTATCAGCCTAGAGAACAAGCTGGGTTTAGATCCGGATATAGCACTAATGACCACTTACTGGTAATAAAAAATTTGATAGAGATGTCGGCGGAATACAACAAACCATTGGAACTGATAGTCGTGGACTAGGAGAAAGCGTTCGATACCACAAACCAGCAGAAAATGTTAAAAGCATTGACAGAACGCCGAATAGACCATCGCTACACTAACATGATTAAATATATCTACTCAATCAAGATCAAGAAACTAATAAATTTTGTATGTAGCGAGGAGTACGGCAAGGAGACATCATCTCACCAAAGCTGTTCACAACCCTTTTAGAATACACTTTTAAGAAGGCAGATCTGAACGAATATGGTAGGTATCAATATAAATGGAGAAAAGCTCAGTCATTTGAGATTCGCAGATAACATCGTCCTTATAGCCGATCGTATGGATGATGCAATAATAATGTTGGACAAGTTATATCACGCTTCCTTAGAGGTCGGACTAAAAATTGATATCAACAAGACGCAAATAATGACTAATCTTGTGTTAAATCGTAATATTTTTGTTAATCGAAAGGATATTGAGCAGACTGCATTTAAATTAAATGGAATTAAGATGAGGCAAATGGTTAAATAATTTGATTACCAAAAGGATATCAATAGATGAAATGAAATATTCAAAATTAAAATATCAAGACACGTGGAGGGTCCAGGTTAGGTATAAAAATACTATAAAAACTATTATAAAAAGCTAGGTATGCATGTAGGAACATAATGATTGTAATTAATATGATAAGAATAAAACTTACCACAAGAGAATAAGTGTTGATGGATAAATAAATCTAATATTCAAATCTCATGCCTTTTTAAGGAATAATTCTTCCCTTCCATTTTCAGTTTGTGTCAGTGACTAGGGATGAAGTGTCACTGTCATATCAGTGAACCACACAACACGTCATATCAGGGAACAAAAGATTAGATCTGGGGCCCGGATTACGAACACTCGATATGTATCTTATCCGCCATGTTTTCCCATAAGGCGCTACGGTAAAACATGGCGGATACGATGCGTATCGAGTGTACGTAATCCGGGCTCAGATGCTAGAATGTAAGATTATGAAGTATGTTCAGTATGACTTAGATGAAAAGAGAGTTGTGTATAGAACAGGCGCCAAACAGGTTTTTAACGGAAAAACAAGTTAAAGCGAATATAGAAGGTAATTATTAATGAAATATTAAAGAAAATAAAGTAAAATAATTATTTAAAAATAAAATAGCAAATATGTGACGTTTGTAACGTTACAAGCTAAATGAAACCACCATTCTCCAAATTAATCAATAAAATATACACCAACGTTTATTTTAAATATCGTTCTTTTTCTCTCTCAACGCCCTCTACGTACTTATTTATCTTTAACGTTCCTTTAAACTTCCCGACAGCATAAAAACGTGCAGAGAAACTTTCAGGTGCATTAAAATAAATATAAATAGTTGCAAATATTTATCGATTTGGAAAGTGGCCACATTTCGAGGCAATTATTTTGGATTATATATTTCTGATACGCACGATAAAATTTGCTATAATGGATGCAGGTCAACGATGATATCAATAATAAAAGTAAGTGCTGCTTCCCATATGTTACAAGATATAAAATTCAGAAGTTTATTCGAAAGGAAAATAAAACTGAAATATATCTTGGTGAACTCTAAATAAGTTTAAAGTACGGGGGATATTATTTTAGATCTTACTACAGATACAAAAATATTATAAATAAACTTTGACAAGTTGCATTTAATAAGAAAAGAGGTTCATCAAAAATGTTTATACTAAAAGCTATCAAACAAGAACCGAGGGCAATGTTTAACTCCTACATAACGCAACTTCTTATTGGATGTTAAATATCGATCCTGTGAATATACAGTACATGTTCGAATAGGGCCTAAACAAATAACTACCCGCACATCAATTGAGAATAAGTCAGTTCTTCGCCTTTTTCTTTTGGCATTTTAACCTTGGATGGGTCTTTGCTTGTCGATCTATGTCCATCCACTCAGATCTTTTTTGTACCCCTCTTCTTTATTGCCTTATGTTCATGGTTTTCAAGTCGTCTTCTACGTCACCCAACCATCTCGTTCTGGTCCTTTCTTTTCTTCGACTTCCTATCGGCTTCCATTGTATCATTTTTTTATTGCCTTGGCACCTTCTTGTATGTGTACATGTCCCAGCCATGACCATCTTTAACTTTTCACAAATGGTACAATATCAAATATTTCACAAAATATCATAGTCTTTACCTAAGATAAGTAAACATATACGAAAGAAAAGGAGAACACCATGGTTCTGTGAAGAAATAAAAATAAAATGCCAAGAAAAAAAAATCTACCTAGAATACAAGTCCAAAAGAACGAGCCAAACATATGAAGAATATAAAAGAGTACAAAATGAATTAAACTCAATAGTAAGAAGGAAGAAAACAGAACATTGGGAAGCATTTTCAAAAGGGATGGAGCACAGCTTTTATGGGATGCAAAAGGAAATGTGAAAAATGATAAGAGGTCAAAGAGCAGAGATGATGGAATTGATAGAAGTAAAATATATTGAGACAAATACATGGACAACTTACCAAAAAACCTCTATCAAACAGGTAATGACGAAGAACTGGAGGCACCAGGATCAGAATCGGATGAGTAAACAGAAATTAATGAGGAAGATATAAAGAACGCCTTAAAAAAGATGAAAAATCGAAAAGCTCCTGGAAAAGATGGAATAGCTGATGAACTTTTAAAATACGGAGGAGATAGACTTTACAAAGAACTGAATATCCTTATAAGTAAAATAATAAATACAGGAAGAATTTCAGAAGAATGGAGAACCACTCAAATGATAGCGTTATTTAAGAAAGGTAATAGGGCAGACCCCAGTTACCATAGAGGGATCAATTTACGGAGTACTATACTGAAATTCACAACAAAAATACTTATGGAGAAAATAATGGCGTGCATAAATATATCGGATGAACAACAAGGATTTATGTAGAAGTGGAAGATCATGTGACAATGCAGTTTTTGTGATAAGGCAAATAGCGGAGAACTCATTAGAATATAACAAACCAGCCTTTTTCTTTTTCATAGACCCAGAGAAAGCGTTTGATAGAATCCAATTAAAAGATGTGATACACCTACTCTATGACAAAAATTTACCACTGGATATCATAAAACTGATAGAAAACATATATGTAAGAAATACAATAGAAATGAAAGTCAATAGAACAATAACAGAACCCATATAAACAAACACAGGAATCAGGCAAGGAGATTCACTAAGCCCTCTACTGTTTAACATAATGTTGGATGCAATAATAAAACAAGTGAAGAAAAAAAGAAGGTACAAAATGGGCAATAGAGAGATAAAAATACTCTGTTACGCTGATGAAACCGTGTTAGTAGCAGAGTGCGAAGACGACCTACAAAGATTATTGCACGAGTTTAACATTAACGCAAAATAAATGAATATGAAAATATCAGCCCAAAATACAAAAAGCTTAGTAATTTCCAAAAAACCAATAAGATGCAAATTTGAGTTAGACAATCAAATTATACAACAAGTAATGAGTTTCAAATATCTGGGAATTAATCTGTCAGCCGACAAAAATATCGAAGAAGAGGTAAAAGACCAAATAATTAAAGCCAGTGGAAGGGCCGGATGTCTAAACTACACAATTTGGAAAAACAAACACCTAAGATTGGAAACAAAGGCCCGAATATATAAGTCAGTTATTAGGCCAGTTATGACTTACACGGCCAAAACAAGACCAGATACAAGCAAAACACGAAGACATCTGAAAACCAACGAAATGAAGATCTTAAGAAGGATTTCTGGAAAAGGACTACAGGATAGGGTAAGAAGTGAGGAAATCAGACGCATATGTGGGGTAGACAATATAAATACCTGGGTAAAGAACAGTAGAGAAGAGTGGAATGAGCACATAAGCGGTATGTCTGAAACAAGGATAGTAAGAATAGCCAGGGACAAGTCACCGTTAGGCAGGAGAAGTATAGGACGCCCAAGGAAAAGATGGAATGACAACTTAGGGGCAGAATAAAAGGCACCGTTGAAGAAAAACAGGTAGTACTGCCTATATAAAAGAAGAAGAAGAAGAGGAAGAAGAAGAAGATCATACTCTTAATTCATTTCAATAACCTCGTTGTTTCTCCTGATTCTCCATGAGCCATATACTTTTTGATTCTCCAGTCTTCCTTTAACACCGAGCCATATACTTTTCTCAGTATCTTTCTCTCGAATGCCCTTCAGAGTTGGGCTTCATCTTTTTTCGTCATTACCCAGGTTACTACGGGTACAATCAATGTTGTGTATATAGTCATTTTGGTTCTTTTGTCTAATAATGTTGATGTCATCAATTTATTATTAGTGTGTTAACTCCATGCAATACATAATTGACCAAAATTAATTAAACAAAATATTTACACAAACTTTCTTCTTATTATACTATATCCATATTAATAGTATTAATAATCAAAATATACTTATTTACATACGTATTCTAAAGTTTTCAATCAAAACAACTTCAGAAACACTGTTACGTATAAGCGAACACCTGATCAAAAACTGGACATAGGCAATATTCGTATTAATGAGAAAGAACTGTTGGACTTCAGCAAAATTCATTTAGCGAAATTGGCGCGAAATAAAATAATAATGGCGCTTGGGGGAATTGTCAGGCGGTAGCTTTTACCGTCTGCTGCTAGATGACACCAAAAACCAATTTTCGCAAAAATGGACTTAGGCAATTTGCTTATTAGACCAATTTGGTCGTTGCTTGCATCTGAGCTTTACACTATGCAGAGCTTTTTATGAAGAATACCATTTTCTCTCGCAAAGTTAATAATAAAATAATTTCCCATGTAGTTTGAACTTCCGTTGACACATTGTATTAGAAATTTAATTTAATATCCAAAAATCGACCTGTTCTGGAATTTTTTGTTATTGTCTCCGGTTTACAAAATAACAAATGTATTTCTTTTATTTGTACTATACTGTATGCAGCTTCATAAAACTGGACAATGTCAGTCTAACGTCTGGGTCAGCTGGTATAAAATAAATTTTGTCAAAAATATAACCAATTCAATCAATAGTAGTAAATTTTAAAATGACAATAAATACCAAAAATACAGTCGTAAAATAGGAAACAAAGGCTATAGTTTTTTTAACGTGCTCTATTATTTTTAAACATGCCACAGTATTTATATATAAAAGCTTTCAAGAAACAACCAAGTTATTTTACGCTTATACAACACTATACACGATAGTTAGTACATAAAAGTTCTTATGGTTTATACGAAGTCACGCAGTTATTCGAAGTCGTGTGTATAACTTGCTTTTGTATAATTGTTGTGATATTCATAAACAAGTGTAGCACGCAAGTAATACAAATTTACTCGATAAAAATCAATTTTAAATCACAGGTATTATGAATAGTTTAGTTTTGTTCTAATTCATATAACTTTAGGTAGTCAAACAAATACTTAAAACATCCATATATGAATGATTGGCCCGTCATATTCTAAAGTTGGATTTTATTCTTAAGATATGACCACACTATTCTTCTTTTTCTTTGAGTATTGTGCCCAAATGTCAGGCGTGGGTAGTTTCCATGATAATTTGCCGATACTTTTCTCGATCTTGCTCGGCATGTAATCATTTGCTGTTAAGCCATTTTCAAAATAAGCTAAAGTCCATTGGTGACGGATACAGAGGAATTTTTTTTATTTCAATTAACGTGTCTCGGCTGCTGCCGCCAATGACACAAGGATTATTACAATAACAATAAATAATTAAGTTAAATTTACAGTAGGTGGTATACTTTACAATGTTTAAGGAACTCTATCACATTACACAATTTGTTTTTAGAGTTTAAAATAGTACATAAATTTCCGTGGATGCCATATTTGGTCCCTCCTGCTGCGTAGTGGTTGCAATCCACAAGTAAGTGCAATACACTTAGTCGAGTGTTGCAGTGTTGGCAGTTTGGAGGCTCTTCGGGAACCATCAAGCATCCATGGGTTAGGCGGGTGTGCCCAATTCTGAGCCTTCTGATGATGGTCTTCGGTTTTCTTTCCATTTTTACCAGTCTAGGTCCTAACATGCTTAGTTTAATGGACTTTAATTGGGTACTGCACTTGCTCCACTGATTTTGCCACATTGAGGTAGATAACTTTTTAATTTCAGTTGTTATGTCTTGACACAACTGGATATTTTCATCTGTAAGATCAGAGCGACGTGCTTCCTTTGCTGCGTGGTCAGCATTCTCGTTTCATTTGATACCAACATGTGAAGAATTCCACATAATCGAAACTACAGAGGAATTAATTTATTAAACACAACAATAAAATTAACGATCAAAGTGATAACAGACAAATTGAATAAAATGATAACATAAGCAAAAGATCAACAGGGTTTTATGCCGGGATGATCATGCACCGACGCTATATTTATAATGAGGCAGATTCACGACAAATCATTAGAATACAACAAACCAGCATATTTATGTTTCGTGGATCTAAAAAAGGCATTTGACAGGGTTAAATTAAATGACGTTTTCTATTTACTTTACGCAAGAGAGGTGGCCCTAGAAACAATTAAAACGATCAAAAATATCTACCAGAACACACAATAAAAGTAAAAGTAGATGAATAACTAACTGACCCGATTGAAGCTGACAAAGCGATAAGACAATTGTTCAACTTGATCGTAGATGAAATAACAAAAAAACTAAGAAATAAAGGATACCAAATGGAAGCAAAAAAAAATTAAAATAATCTGCTATGCAGACGACGCAATACTAATCTCTTAAAGTGAAGATGATTTACAACATATGCTGCACCAATTTAACATAATCGCCAGAAAATTTAACGTGTTAATTGCCCCAAAAAAGACCAAATGCATGGTTATAATTAATAGTAAATCAAATAAGATTTAAATTAGAGCTGGAGATTCAGATAATAGGACAAGTCATCGAGTTTAAATATCTAGGCATCACAATATCTAGCTACAAAAGGCTCGAAAAAGAAGTGGAAGATCAAGTCAATAAAGCAAACGGAGCCGCAGGTTGCCTGAATGAAAAAATATGGACAAATTAAAATATCGGAAAAAAAAAGTGAAAGGCAGAATTTCCAAAACAGGCATTAGACCAATAATGACATACTCCACCGCAGGAGAAACACGACCTGATACAGAAGGGACAAAAAGAATGCTAGAAACAACAGAGATGAAAACCCTTGGAAAAATTTATGGTAAGACACTATGGGATAGAACTAGAAGTGCATACAACGGAGATTCAAAAGAGACAACATTAATAACTGGGTAAAAACAGAAGAGTAGAATGGAACGACCACATAAGCAGAATAACAACAAATATACTAGTAAGGACTGCGAGAAACGATTCCCCAGTAGGAAGAAGATCAGCGGGAAGAAGAAGAAAACGATGGAATGACAACTTACGGAAGGCACAATGAAAAACAGACACGTCATATCTACACAAAAATAAGAAAAAGAAAAAAACATAATATTTAAGGAAGTTGCGCTGAAAATTGCACAGTATAGATCCAAGTGTCATAGATGGTTCTCTTCCATTTTGTATAGCGTAGAGGAAGCCCATGCCGTATCCACACGGAGCACGTAGCACCAACGTAAGAGATACTTACCTATAGGAATTGAAGATGTTCCATGCTTTAGGCCATGATCACTCTATCATCTACATATAGGATGTTGTTAATAGTTTCTCTCCAAATTATTCTCACTCCACATTCCAATGTGCGTAAAAAATTATATCCGAATACACGTTAAACAAAGTTAGTTATAATGTAGAAACCTTGTCTGACACCTTTTTGAATGAAAATTGTGTCTGTCTCTTTGTCGTCCACAGAAATAGAAGCTTCTTGATTACAATATAGATGTTTAAAAGTCTTAGATCTTTATCATATATGTTCCAATCATTTCCACATACCCAAACAGCCTACAATGTCAATTGGATCCAACATGACAAATCATGTTGGATCCAACCAAACGCCTTTTCAAAATCTTTAAAGCAGACCTAAATAGGTTGAAGCCGAAACGTTTAAGCAAAAATAAAGTGTTTTATTTATAACAGAGCGACAAACGCAGGAATTAAATAAGTTTCTATTATTTAAAAATTCACAGTCAGGAGATAACAAACAATATGGTATGTAGAAGATATATTTACTTATACCGTTTGTTTTAATCACTTCACTAATTAAAAGTACTCTCCTTCTTGTTGTCTATTCTTGTCTCTCTTTTGTAAATATTATAAATTCACAGCAGGATCTATTCTACTTTAAATTTACATACTAGGTGGCTAAATATTTCGCAACATGTATAATACATTCCTACCAGTGTTGCCGAATGTTATTATGAATTTTAATTGTCACTCGTGTCAGATCAATTTTTTATGCACTTCAGATCCTCGTTACGATGTAAATCCTCTTTAATTATCGCTGAGCCATATATCTCTCTCTGATCTGGTTCTTTTTGCGTCATTATCGGGGTGTATTTTAATAAATAAATATTTATGCCACCGTAATTAATTACATAATTACATGTTGTGGTCCATGTGTTACATGCGTCAGAACTAAGAAAAAGTATCAAGATGTTAAGCTATAATTTAAAATATAATAATTTTTATAACAGATATTTAATAAATTATTATATTTATCCCCTCTGTCGTTCAGTGGTAAGAGAGCATACCTTTGCATCCAAGAGTTGTGAGTTCGAATTGAAGCTCGGTAGAAAGTTTTTCTTTATTAAAAATTTAATAAATAAAAATAATTTCTATACTTGTGGGATCGGTACTCACCTGAGGAACCTCAGGCATTCGAATAAAATCAGCGTCTCTTTGTAAAGACAAAGTCAACACATTTTATGTCTTATTTTTTTGGTTACTGTTAAAATTTCGGCACCATATGTAATAAGTATTGGTACCACGCACAGATCAAAGACTTTTCTTTTGAGACACATAGACAGTTCTGAATTAAGGAAACAGCTCAGCTTGCCAAATGCTACCCAAGTGAGTCCTATGCCGCAGCTTGGTTCGTACGTTTGATTATTTCTTTCTATGTGTATCTCATGGCTTAAGTACTTTTAAGAAGTGGTTTCTTTAATATGCATGCCATTTACTGAAATATTTTCACATGGTTATGTCATAATTAGCCATAGATACTGGGTTGGGATAAAGTATGGAACCAAGCAAATATCTTTGAAATGAAAAGAACAATATTTATGAAACTTTTCATGCAAATACAGTGACGCAAAAGGCATCTGTTACCATATTTTTTGTTACTACTCCACTTCCGGTTTCACCGGAAATACCCTTAACTTATTTAATTTAAATGGCACACCCTGTATATTTTTGTGGATTTTAAAAGAACTTATCATTTTTAATTCGTGCATATCAAATTTGGTAGAAAAAAATTGTTGAAAAGTGTCTGTAGATAATTTTTATATTAATAAAACGTAGTAGAAAATAAACGCGTACCATCTATACTATACTGTAGACTAAAATTGTTGTTTGCGTGCACTGCATGACTTATTTGAATTTAGTATAGTAGTTAAAACTGTTACTGAACTAATTGACAAAAATAAGCTGTATTAAAAATTGTTCATTTAAGTGAAAAAAACGTATTGAAATATTATGGTCAATTTTCATTTTTTGTAAGTGAATTTTCCAAATCGATGGATTAGACGTAGAGGATTCATAGAGTGGACCGCTCGTTCTCCGGACCTCGATTTTTTTTCTTTGGGGTTATCTAAAATCACGTGTTTACGTTAGGTGACCAACATGCTTGCAGAATCTGAGACAAAGAATAATTGATGAATGTGAACTAATACGTGGAGAAATCATGCAAAAAGTGACTCACGAATTTTTTTATAGGCTTGCACGTTGTCAGGAGGTGAACAGTTAAACAGCAAACATTTTCGACATTTGAAATTATTTTTTTAATTTTTTATATCATATTGGTTTAACGTAAATAAATTAACCTACTTATTTTTTAAATGTAAAGATATTTATTTCTTGTTTTAATAGTTTTTTCTTCCAAACTTGTTATGTCTGAATTACAAATAAGAAATTCTTTTCAAATCTGCAAAAATATACAGGGTGTCCCATTTAAAGTAAATAAGTTAAAGGTATTTCCGGTAAACCGGAAGTGGAGTAGTAACAAAAATATGGTATCAGATGCCTTCTGAGTCATTGTACTGGCATGCAAAGTTTCATAAATATTGGTCTTTTCCATTCAAAGACATTTGCTTCGTTCCATACTTTATCCCAACTCTGTATAATAAAAATAGAATAGGTAAGGTATAGGCCGCTCCGTGAATAGATGTGAAACTCCAATATTCACTTTGAGTTATATAGCTATCTTTGTCTGTCAAATGCGCGAGATCGCGCGCTAAAGAGAGATACATATATAAAATACTGATCGAGTGCTGCGCGTTTCACAATTTTGCTCGTGATGCCATGACAATTCTTCTTAAATCTTTGTAATTAATATTCTCAGGGCAAAACAGTAGCCTTTACATCAAAATGTTTAAAAATATAATCAAAACTCCTCTATTTCGTAAAATGTCATAAGGGAGAAAATCGTCGAAGCAGATAAGATTTTCTTTACAAATGAAAATTTAATTTTCACGCAGATTTTACTAGGAAACCCCATAGTTTTCACATATTTTACTCTCCTTGATTTCAGATTTCAGTACTCTCGAAGGCATAGAGAATAAAATTGTGACTGAACTTCTATTGAAATCCAACGCTTTATTACATACATTATAACTGAAATATAAAAATACAAAATACCTGCTAAATAGGTCTCAAAATAAATCTTCAGAAAACAAAAATAATGAGTAATTTACAAACTAATCTTGTTATTGACAATGTAAGTCTTGAAAATGTACACCACTCTATATATCTTAGACATACCATTAAAATCGGCAAAGAAAACCAAAAAGCCGAATAAAAGACGCATACAATTGTCTTGGGTAGCTTTTGGCAAGTTAAGCTTTATCTTGAAGAATAAAGATATACCAATGTGTCTAAAACGTAGAGTTTATGACAAATGTATCTTGCCTGTAACTACATATGGACTTGAGACCATGGTCTTTACAAAGAAAACAGAGTAGCTCAGTACAACCCAAAGAGCGATGAAGAGGGCCATGCTAGGGATTAGTTTGAGAGACAGAATTCGAAATATCGACATTGGTGAAAGAACAAAGATTACTGATGTCGCAGAACGTATAGCAAGGCTCAAGTGGCAATGGATCGGACATGTTGCTCGAGATAATCACGAAAACTGGACACAGAGACTAACAAACTGGAGACCAAGAGAGAACAGGCGAGGAGTGGGCCGACCGCACACGAGGTGGGCAGATGATATCAAACAAGTCGCGGGCAAGCAGTGGATGAGAATTGCCAAGAGTAGAAATCAATGGAAACAAATGGAAGAGGCCTATGTCTAGCAGTGGACGAACACAGTCTGAAGAAGAAGAGGAAGAAGACCTGCTAAATTGAATATTTTAGCAAAGGGTCTAGCCGGTAAAGATACTGAAAAATTCTTTCAGCGATATTCCAACAATAAAAATACCATAATGTTGTACATCAAAAAGTATCTAACCAAGACAATTTTTATACTCCTAGTGACACCTACAACCTTCCAAAAAATTAAAACGTGTTTTTTTTTTTAATTTTTTTAGCGGTATCTTCAGTTCTAAGCATCGTAGATAATTCTGTGTTCTTTAATTTGGTAGAGTTTTTTATTTCCTACAATATGGTATTTTTTACAAAATTTTTGGGACAAAACTAATTTTTTTGACGTAAAATGTTTGTAAAAAATATATAAAAAAGCAATAAATGTATAAAAAATATATTGTCTAGGCGTTACGGTCGAATTTTTTGACGAATTTTAATAATTTTAAAATTTCAAAAATGACGAGTTTTGCGCCAAAAATTTTGTAACAAATGCCATGTTACAGGGAATAAAAGACCCCATAAAATCGAAGATATCGTCACAAAAAAAAGCCGTGTTTCAATTATTTGGGGGGCTATGTGTGGGGTAGAGTTATAAAATTTTTGGGTCGAATATTTTTGATGAAGAACATCGTGATAATTTTATTTTTGGAATATTGCTGAAGGCATTTTTCACTATTTTAACCGAGTAGAACCTTTTTCTCTCTGATTTTAAAGTTATACAGCACCCTTAAAAGTTTTCTACGAGAATATACGGAATGACGTCTTTCACTTCTCTTCAGGAAGTAACAAGTCTTCGACTCTCCAATATTTTTCTGATCTAATATAGCGGTTTTGTCACATAAGAGTGCAGAAAAGAAATGTGTACACTAAGTATACGAGAGTGAAACAGTTTTTCACTCTCATATATAAGAGGGCGGCAAGTTAATATGTACTTTTCAAATGTTACTGCTTTTAAACTTCCACGATTGCTAATGCAGGTTGATCGTTTTTCTTATTATGTCAACAGACCTTCATCTTTTGAGACGTTATACATTTAGATGCGGGCGTTTATTTTATGTGAAGACTAAATTAAGATAAATCGTGAATATACTTTGTGGCAAGTAAAAAGCTTCAAAATTTTATTTGAACTTAAGAGGATAGGCGCAAACTTGCGGCTCCAATGCTATTTAAATGGGATTCATGTTTTTCGAATCCTGAGAAAACTAATAAGTATTTTGAAAAATTTAAACGCAGAATGAAATAATACGTTAGTACCGAGGACAGAAAGTCCCTAAAAACTTCTACAATGTTTATTTTAATAAGTTACAGGGGTGAAATGAAAAGAAGAAATTTAGTGTGATTTTTAATTTCAAATATCTAAGGGACTTTCGGCCCTCGGTGATAATTTAGTATTTAATTCTGCGTTTAAATTTTTTAAAAATATTTATTAGCTTTTCAGGATTCGAAAAACATGAACCCATGTCTGTGGTGATATTTTCCAAATCGAACATTCGCTATCTTTGTCATACAACACAGTCAGTCCAACAGGATGTGCTGACAAGACAGTGGTAATTTTAATTATTTAACACGGCTTCAGGTATATTTTGAATTGTTTATTAAATATTGATAGTGTATTTGATAAATAATTGATTTAAGACGTAAAATTAATAAAAAGCCATTTATTGTTTAGTATTTATGGAAGATCCAAGCACAGAACACACCAGGGTGTATTCTGTGATCCAAGTATTTTGTTGTTTAGTATGTTTAACATTTTTAACTAAGCGTTTCATTGTAACAATATACTATTAAAAAAATCACTTTATAACTTTTCCTCTCTTCTCGATTAAGTATTAGTTTTTATTGTATAGTTTATAGTACCTACATAAATTATTATAATCACTGAATACATAGTCAGTGAAAAAATTATCATATTAACTAAATCAATAATTTAAGCGATTATACATATAACAGTTATTCAAGAATATTCCAAAGTTATTTCTTTAGTTAATGATGAAAATGTCATTGTCAAATAATGTTTACATATCCATACCAATGGGAATTTTGCTTTACTACACGTAATTTGTCGTGTAAAGAAAGAAAAAAGTAGGGATAGCCGTAAAATATTTGCACCTACACTGTTAAGGCTACAAATCTGTAAATTTTACAGTTTTTAAATATTGCTGGAATAAAAGTCTTGTGGTCATGTACAGTGTTGCTCATAAACATAAATTTTAATTATTTTCTTTATGCATACCCTAAAGATTTTTAGTAGTAGGTAAAACTAAATTTTCGTGACAGTATACGAGTAAAATATTATGATGATAAGAACATAAAGTTTATGTTAATAATTTATTAAAATAAATTAGATTTTTGTCGTTAAATTATATGACACATTTTCATAATATAATAATATTTTTATGAAAAGTTCATATTTGTACAAACTAAAATAACTAAATTATATCTCAATTTTTAAACGTAGTCCAGGAACCGAAGCTTTTCACCTCGTAATTTTTACAGAATGGATCGATTTGCTTGAAAATTTGAGAATAAGTAGTGGATAGTCAAAGGATCAAATTATATAATATGATGCCGAAAGGCGCTTTTACCATGGGCCCCGTCTGGGGGGTGGCAATTTTTTATTATATTTTGACCGTAAATGTTAATAAGGATATGCATTCTAAGCAAAAAAATGTTCTATACATTTTTTTGATAAAATTAATAGTTGTCGATTTATTCGCTATCGAAAATTTTAGTTTTATATCGAAAAAATCAATGGTTTTCGATATACTCACTTACGATTCACTCAATTTTTGCCGTAGAAAAATTTTTTCAAAACAAATTCTTGGGAATTGAATAATATACAATTTCATATTTAAACATTTTTTCGTATCTCTGATGCTAACCTTTCTATTCTGAAGAAAATGGCATTTTTTACCAAACTACAAAAATTCGTTATTTGCTTTTAACTCGTTTAAAAAAAAAAACTATTCATTCTAAGTCAGTCCAACTTTTAGAATCTATTAAAAATACATAAATAAAGAAGAATGAATAAGACCAATGACTAAAAACACCGCTAACTTACATTACTATGCTTCCAATTGGTTTTCTCCTTTTTTTTTCAAAAAAATATATTGATTTTTTACCGTAACTTTTTTATTTTTTATCTTGTAAAGTTTGGTAAGAAATAATTTTGTAGAATTTTACAAGATCTATAAGTCTATTAATATTAAATCTTTTTTAAATCCTCAGTCGCAAAAAGAGGTGACTTTAAAAGGGTTGTTGAAAGGGTTTGAAAGGGTTTGAAAGGGTTGGTAAATGTGGTTTTTGCATGTTATTACAAGTTTTAATTGTCAATAGCTTATTCAATTTTTGCCCCAGAAAAAAATTTTGCAAACCATATTCTTGGAAATTAAATAAGCTACAATTTCATATGTAAACATTTTTCATCTGTAAACATTTCATATCAGATGCTAATCTTTCTATTCTGAAGAAAAGGCCGTTTTTTCCAAACTACAAAAATTCGTTTATTCGCTTTTAACTCCATTTTTTTAAAAACTAATCATTCTAAGCCTGTCAAACTTCTATAGCATATTAATAATACATAACTAAAGAGGACCAAATAAGGTCAATGACTAATTTTAATTAGGGTGGTGATTAGGGGGTTACTTCTGATCACTTTTTCGCTGAAAAAAATAGGGACTGATATTCTTTTCATTATAAGTCACTTAATTTTTGAGCTGAAAACTTTTTTTTATTTCTGGAGATAGATATTTTTAAATCCTGTAAATTAGTTTGAACAAGTGGAACGTTTTTTGCTTAGAATGAATGTTTTTACCAACTTTTGCGGTCAAAATATAATAAATAATTTCCACCCTCGAGATAGGGTGGCAACCAACCCCATGGTATAAGCGTCTTTCGGCATCATATAGATTTTGATCGTTGGACTATCCACTACTTATTCTCAAATTTTCAAGCAAATCGATCCATTCTGTAAAAATTGCGAGGTTTTATCCCATTTTAAGCTTCATTACTTGGACTAATGGTATTTGTGTCTATTCTAGCATAATTAAGCACACCCAACCTTAACCTTTTTTAAGCTTATGTACTTACCTACGTCCTCAGGATAAAAAGACGAAATCTAAGATTTCTAGAATCTATTGAAGACAAAAATAAATGAGATTTGAGGGCGCAGAATAATTATATTCTTAGATACTTTAACACTAAGTTGCTAAAGCCATTGGACAGTGATCTTAACTTTGTTGAAAATTTTGTTATCGGAAACAAGACTGAATAAGAAGAACGACTTTTGCGCTACATAGTAACAACTATGCCATTAAAAACACTCTTCTAACAACATATAAGTAGGTTTTGCATATAAATCTAATTGATTTTTTAAACTCATTAATATTAATGGCTAATATGTAGCCAACGTGTACCAGACCAGTGGAGGACGAGTATAACCATACCTATACACAAGAGAGGAAACAGCAAAGATCCTAGCAACTACCGTACCATCACCTTGCTGAGCACAACTCTTAAACTTTTAACACAAATACTTGCCAATCAAATAAATGAAGAATAAGTGAGGAACAACAAGGTTTTCGAAAAAATAGGTCCACAATAGACGCCATATTCATAGCCAGACAAATTGCTGAGAAAGCACTGGAATATAATAAACCAGCATTTATGTGCTTTATAGATCTGAATAAGGCCTTCGATTGTGTACGATTGGAAGATGTGCTAAGATTGCTAAAGGAGAAAAATCAGCCCAACAAGATGATAAGGAAAATTATAGACATTAATACGAAGAACAAAACCAGAATTAAAGTCGAGAATGAACTAACATCGGAAGTAGAAATCAACTCGGGAATCAGACAAGGGGATAGCTTGAGCCCATTGCTTTTTAATTTAGCAATGAACAAAATCATAGAAAACATTAAAGGTACTGGAAAACGATATAAGATGGCAGAAAAACAAATAAAAATCCTCTGTTATACTGACGACGCAATCTTAATCTCCGATAACGAGGATAACCTACAGCGAATGACACAAACTTTCAATACAGTGGCGAAGAACTACAACATGAAAATATCAACAGCTAAAACAAAATCCGTGGTAGTGTCCAAAAAACCCCTAAGATGCAAATTAGTAATTAACAATGAACTCATTGAACAAGTCTCGAGATTCCAGTATCTGGGAGTCGAAATATGTAGTTATGGAGATGTTAAAGAGAGCGGCCGAAATCAAGCAAATAAAGCCAATTACGTGTCAGGATGTCTGAGGGATGTCATCTGGAGATAAAAAGATATGAGGGTGGAAGGGAAAGTAAGCATATACAAATCATGTGTAAGACCGATCATAACGTATTCGATAGAATCAAGATGTGACACAGCAGAAACCAAGAGGATACTGAGAACATCAGAAATGAGAACGTTGATGTCAATAACTGGGAAAACACTGAGAGACAGAATACCGAACGACAGAATAAGTGACCTCTGTAACATACAAGATATAGTACGGTGGAGAAGACAGAGACGACGAGAGTGGAATCAGCATGTGACGAGAATGGACCGCGAGAGAATAGCCCGTATGGGGCCGTCCATTAATCACGTGATGTTTTTTTTGGCATTTTTTAACCCCCCCTCCCCCTTGGTGATACATGGTGAGGTTTAAAACTAACCCCCCCCCCCTACCCCTATATCACGTGTATTTTTTAGTATCTACAAAAAATATATTTTTTAAATAATAATTGTAAAATACACATTATCTAATTTTATTATAAAAAATTAAAGACCACAATAATAACGTTTAGAGGTAGACAGAAAGGTTGCAGGTTGTTTTTGACTGACATAAAATAGTATTATATTACTAAATGTATTATACATAATATGTAATTATCATGCAAATAAGTTAATGATAATATTATCATCCCCAGCAATTTTATTTCATATAATATTAAAATAAAGAATTCAAAATGGCACGAATTAAAAGATATGTTTTGGATTTAAGTAATATTTAAGGTACACTTCAGTACACGAGTCTTTACCCGCCGTGCGTCATTAATACCTGGCGAGATAAAACACATATTTTTGATAACTCAAATTTTATCCCGTGATAGGATAGGTAGCTACTTACTGTCACTTGCTGTTGCGTTTAGTAAATTTCAATTTCCGACTTTTTCATCGACTTATTTCGTATGCTTTAAATGATGAAACACGGGTAAAGACTCGTGGACTCAACTGTAGGTATGCACGCTATGCATATTTTATTTGTAAACTAATTACATTTATTTTATCAATGTTATAAAAAATGTAAGATTTAACAATAACATAATACTGCAAATAAAAGTCCATAGGTGAATTCTTAGTATTAGAACAAAGTCCATAAAAATATATAGTCACAAACAAATTTTAACTTATCTTTTTAGTAGTAGAATAATAAAAGAGAATATTGGAAGACCTCTTTGCTTGGTTCTTTCGACGGTAATCTAGTAAAAGATCATTGGCCCACTTCATAAATTCTTCCTTTGTATATTTTTGTTTTCCTTTAACCCACAACTCATTAAATTCTTTTGGAGCGACACCAGGATTTTTTCCTTTCTTATACTCTGTAAATAGTTCTTTATACAGATCAACTAGACATTGTGACGAAAAAAATACGAAGAACAGTTTAGCATGTATTCAGTGACAAAACAACGGTATAAAACTGACAGGATTTTGAGAATTTCCAATTCATCAGATGGTAGGTAAAACACATGTAAGACTAACGACTTTACATTACATGATTTATCATGTGATTTGTCATATGATTTGGTCATGGAGTGAAATTTACATGTTTACACTGTGTGATTTGTCATATGATTTTGCATTGTTTATACGGCTCGTTTTGTCATAAGCATTGTCATGCGGCTCGTCATGGGAAAAATCATATGACAAATCACATGATAAATCATGTAGTGTAAAGTCGACTTAAAGGCTCATAAATAAAAAGTCGTCGGAGACGGCGACAGAGTCCCGGTCAGTATTCCTATTTAGTGGAAACATATGCTACATTCACAACAAAACGATATGAAATGGGTCGCTTCTTATCATAGCATTCAAGATAATTTGGGTGGAACCAATTTGCTGGGTTGTGTATATGTATTATGAAAGAGAAATGGATTTTTTTTTAATATTAGTCACAGCAATGCCGCTTTCGATTTTTGTACGCATTTGACAAAAAAGTAAAGACACGTAACGGGTTGAGTATCGGGCATTTTCAGAAAAAAAATACACGTGATATATTACTGCACCCCCCCTACACCCTTGTGATGTTTCGTGATTTTTTATGGACCCCTCCCCCCCCTTTCGAGCATCACGTGATTAATGGACAGCCCCTATAACCAGGGATTAGAAGCCAACAGGCAAGAGACCAATAGGAAGGCCTTTTAAAAGGTGGCGAGATAGCTGGCAGTCAACATCACAGCTACGAATACAAGCTCAAAATCGGTTAAGAACAGGCCAACAAGCCTACTATAAGAAGAAGAAGAAGAAGAAAAAGATTTAAAACCCAGAAAAGTAGAGGGTAGATATGAAAGTTTTTTATAGCTTCGGAGTAATAGATGTCCTCAAGGTTGACAAGACACCTTGAGAACAACGTTTTGAGATCAGATAATATTAGTCCCGAACCGTTCTCCAGACGTATTCCTTGTCTATGAAATGGATATGGGAGGTTATGGGAGCCATGTTAGCATCCTTATAATTATTAGTTTAAGTGAAAAAGGGATGCCAGGATATCTGTCATCATGTATCTGCATCCTCAACGGAACCTTTACGAAAACTTTTTTCATAAATCAAAAATAAATAACCATTTTATCCTGTTTAATAAAGTACTTTTTACTATTTGAACTGAGAGATTTTAAAAAATAACAATAATTAAAATTTTATTAATACCAATTTGTAATTTATTTATGGGATAAGGAAGAGAGAGAAAAAATAAAACTTACCGATTTACTTACGATCAAATCCATTTTCCATAAAAAATCCATTTATATTTTACTTAAAATTTTAAAAAGACAATAGAATTTGAGGTCGCATTTTATTAATTTTATGTGCCAAATTAGCACTGTCAGCGCTGTCAATTTAAATTAACCTATTTTACGTTGATGACATCAATTATTTAAAATGGAGTTGGTTTGAGTAAATACCATCAGAAACGTGCTTATATAAACTATTCATGCGAATTATTTGAATGCAAATTGTGTTATTGGGAAAACTAATTATTTCATGTATTTTAATCGCATAATTAACAATTCAATTGTTTCTCCATAGGGACACCATTACAATGTTTTAGGCATATCGATCAATTGTTCTCAACTGGGTAGCTATTGTGTTATAATAGTGTGAAATCAATAGCTTTTACATCTAACTTATTAAGTCGCAAACAACGCGAGCTTTTTCACAATAGAAAATAGTTTCCAGATAATGAAATTTAGAACAAAATAAACGAGATCATAAAATATACTAATTATTAATGTTAAAGTTCAAGTTGATTATCCAGCTGGAGTTGACTTTCCCTAGTTCGAGTCGACTCAAACGGCTGGTTTTAGTAAAAGTTGATTATAAATATAAAATGAAGATTTTTATTCAACATTTACTAGTAAAAGTAGTCTCCAACTAGTTAAAGTATACTCTTCCCAATGCCATTTAGTAAAAGTTGATTCACACAAACAACCGATTCTAAAAATTAAATGTTACTGTATATTATGTTCAAATCGTGATATTTATAGTCCAGGCTCTATCGTCGCCCCCGTTAGGTAAATTATTTCAGTTCGATTCTCTTGCACAAACTTACTCAAAAAGAAGTCCTTATAACGAATCCACAGGGAGTAGGTGGTACCGTAATCGAAAAATTGTTTAAACAATTGTTTTAAACATATTCACAAAAAAAATCCCCTTCGGACATTTTTTTCACATCATTTGGGTCATTCGGAGCAAAAGAGGTCTTTTGTGATTTTTCTGTAAAATTTATTGTTCTTGAGTTATACGCGATTTAAAATTTGAAAAATGCGAAAATTACCATTTTCAAGACTTAATAACTCAGTTAAAAATTATTATTATGAAAGTCAGAAAGTCACAAAATCAAATTTTAACGACCCCCCTACAAGGTACTGAAGAAATATTTGTCATTATTGTATTACTAAGCTGTTATTTTTAGTTATTAACAATGAGCGCTAGGAGCGTATTGAGGCGGCTGTCAATGTGAGTGTGACTGAGATGCACCATTGGACGGTCGGAATGGAGGATCTTACTCGCACTCACATTGACGGCCGCCTCAATACGCTTTTAGCGCTCATTGTTGATAATTAAACATAAGAGCTTAGTAATAAAATAATGACAAAAATTTCTTCAGGATCTTGTAGGGGGGCTTTAAACTTTGATTAGGTGACTTCTATAATAATAGTTTTTAATCGAGTTATTAAGCCTTAAAAATGGTAATTTCGCATTTTTCAAATTTTAAATCGCGTATAACTCGAAAATCAATTTTAGAGAAAAATCACAAGAGACCTTTTTTGCTCCGAATGATCTAAATAATCTAAAAAAAATTGTCCGGAGTGAAATACTTAGTTATTTATAAAATAGTTCGTGAAGTATGCTTTTTGCGCACGCACGCGATGTTTAGAGCAGGAACGGATCGATGCTATACATCGCCTAAGTGCGCAAAAAGTACTTCACTCACAGTTTCATACAATATTTTATCTACCAAAAAACAAATTATTAAAAAAAGAACTGCAACACTTCGTCACTGGAATACATTCCTATTTTACAATTTTTTAGAACTTTGACATCTAGAAATTCAAACTTATGTCAAACCACAATACTGTCAAAACTTTTTTTATAATTTATTGCTCACATGTCATCACCATGACAAGGCGAAATTTAAGGATATTTGATTACATGAAAGTGTGCTAAAAAACAGTGTGAAACAGTAAATCCCATTTAAAATACATTATTACTTCAGGCACACTTTAAACTCTTCATGTACTGCTATCTATATTTACAATTTTCACACAATAAAAACTTATACATAATATGAGGTAGAGTAGATAAAAATTATTTTTGTGAATTTGGTTAACAAAAATTGGTTAAACAATTTTAATATCCTCCGTAGTACTTCTTCATTAGTGACTTTATCTGTCCATGGTATCTTCAAGATCATTCTGTACAACCTTAGCTCAAAAGCTTGAAGTTTCGATAGAGTTTCCGCTTTCAATGTCCACGTTTCTACTCCGTATAGAAGCACTGAGTACACGTAACATTTAAGGAGCCTTATTTTTGTTTTTAGAGTGATGTCATGGCCCTTGAACACAGAGCTCATAGTCAAGAATGCACTATTTGCCTTTCCGATGTGACATTTAATCTCTTGAGTATTGTCCCACGACTCATTGATTATAGTTCCCAAATAGTTGTATTGTGAGACAAGTTCAATTCTAATTTGGTTCACATACAGATTTACTCCAGTTATGTTTTGCTTGCTGATGATCATTAGCTTAGTTTTGCTGGTGTATATATCTAGTCCATATGTTCTACTGGTTTCAGTTTCTTCTATGGTATTGGAAAACACTATTGTATCTGTATCACTTGCATATCGCAGGTTACTGAGCTTGACTCCATTTATTGAGATGCCTCCATCAATATCTTTTAGAGCCTCTTCAAACATGTGCTCCGAGTACAGATTGAATATCAGCGGTGAAATTATGCTTCCCTGTCTCACTTTCCTTTAGATTTTGACCTGATCTGTATATTCTCCATCTATTCGAAGCACTGCTGTTTGATTAGAATACAGGTTAGCTATTATTTTCAGGTCTCTTCCGTCAATCCCTGTCCTCTTCAGCACTTCCATCATTTGTTCATGTCGGACTCTATAGAAAGCCTTTTTTAGTCAATCAGGCATGCAAAAATATCACAGCTGACATCTCCACATTTCTGAACAACGTAACAACGGCGTTCACAAATCCAAACTGATTGGGCGCAATTTGTTTTTAGAATTTTCGGTAAATTCCATTATAGATGACTTTTAAAAACAGCTTGAGAAGATGGCTCATTCAGCTTATGGTCCTATATAGTCTTCACAAACTTTTGCTCCTGGTTTTTTGGGCAACGGTACAAACTCAGATTTGAGCCACTCTGCTGGTATTTTTTCTGCCTTGTATATGCCATTAAATATTTCAGCTATTATTTTTATTTGTGCTTCATCTAATAGCTTTAGCAGTTCTGAATACCCTCTTCTAAGTCTAGGCAATACCCTCTATGATATTCTATCCCATAAAAAGGTAGTTCTCGCCAACGGCGCACACCCCCATACATGCGACACTATGTGTACGCGAAGTTTTAGATTCGGGCAACCCGACTGAATTGAAAATGATCCAAATCCCATCTTAAACTTTACGAAAAGGCGCGTCAACCATATATCAGCCATCCATTTTGGTCCAAGGGTATGGGTTTTACGGTCCTCTCCATTTGGGGTCTGTTCTTCGTTCTTGTCCTCAAAACTTCCGAAAATTTCTAAAATTTAAGTCCGGAGCTCTACTGTTTCTGTTATTATTGATCATTATTAGTTAAAAAAGACCTCAAGAATTTAAAATACACGTGTCCACTTGAAACAGAGTATTCCAACCCTTTCACCTGTGAGGAAATCACGGAAGCTCTTAATGAAATGAAAACGGGAAAAGCCACTGGCTTTGATGGCATTCATGCTAAGTTTTTAAAGCCCAGTGGCAGATTTACTAGGTAATGGCTTGCAAAATTCTTCTCAGACATTCTTCAGGCGGGAAATGTTCCTCATCAAGTAAAAAGAGCAAAACTCGTCGCTATTTTATAAAAAATTATTATTTCGAGGCTATTTCATTTTTTAAAAAAAAATATCGTTTAATTGCACTTCTAAGTATGGTCTACAAACTTTTTGAAAGAATGCTATATGATAGAATTAGCCAAACAATACTTCAACATAATATACCTGTGGAACAAGCAGGATATCGACCAAACTGCAGCTGCACAGACCAAGTCCTAGCGCTAACTAACTATATAGAAACAGGCTTTCAAAAACAACTAAAAATATCTACTGTTTTCATTGATTTATCAGCAGCGTACGATGCCGTGTGGAGACAAGAGGTAATATATTAATTAATGCAAGCGATTCCATGCAGAAAGATTACCGATGTCATTAGTACAATGCTATGCAATAGAAGTTTTCAAGTCATCATGGGCGCTAAGACCCGTACCCAAATGAAACTGAACAATGGTCTCCCGCAAGAATCGGGGATGTTCTATGTGTCATTAGAGTGAAAACTTAGTCTTTTTGCTAGCAGTTGCCGCTAGGGCATCTATGCCATTTCGTTCGTTGCAATTCGGGACTGCACGCTGGGGTTTGTTTTGGTTGGATCGGGGAGAGCAGCATATGTGCCTCCTGATGAGAGACTAATAAGTTTCGAAACCGGTAGAGATGCTTGCAGCACTCTCTGATTGGACTAGAATATGGTTCGGCTGTATTTTTGTTTCGCAACGAAATTGAAAATGGTTATTCATTTTCGGTGCTGGCCCCTCTATTCTTTAGCCTTTATATTCAGACATGCCTGAAACCGCGTCAAAGGAGTTTCAAAGAAGTTCGGATATGCAGATTACTGAGCACTTGCTACGAGCCATAAAGAATTGGAGACTACTGAGCAAATATTAACAAACGACCTGGTTACCCTCAGGAGATATTTCCGTCACTGGAGATTACAGCCCAATATCTCCAAGACGGAAGTATCATGCTTTCATTTAAACAGCAGATTGGCTAATTACCAATTAAAATCCACTTTGAAGACAGACTCCTCAATCATACTAAATACCCAAAATACTACCACATGGGGTTCCCCATTTTGGAGAAGGAAGCTTGCCGAGTACTTATTAATTAGGTATATTTACTGGGAGACATAATTCATATGCAACGCTTCGTGACGACCATTTTATTAGACCACTTCAACTGTCAATATTGCCAACCTGATTTACATATACTTGGGGATCAGGATAGCTAACATTTCAATACCCCCTCTCAATTTATACAACATTTACATAAATAGTAAATTTGGATGAATTGTCGACTAAACAACAATCTTGACTCTAACCAAGTCTTGACAAAAATTGAACTAAATGAAATCATAAAAACATACTTATACATCCTACATTACTCAGGTTACAACTCATACCTATATAGAAAAATATTCAAAAAATAACTTTCATTAACTCAAAAAATATTAACATGAGAATATGATAAAAAATAAAAAAAGCAAATAGATAATTCACATGAGTTGTGCCTAAAGTATAAAAGTACTAATCTATAAAAACTTTCAACATTCTTGAATTTTGATCAAAGTTCTGAGACGTGAGAATATTTCATTTGAAGGAGCTTTAGTGAAAATATCAGCACAGTTTGATTTTGTATTTATGTACTGTAAAGTAATTACATTGTTTTCAATTAAATTTCGAATGAAATGATATTTTGTGTCTATATGCTTAGACCTTTTACCTTTAAATGAATTTGTTGCAATACATATAGCTCCCTGGTTATCTATATACAGGGTGTCCCGAAAAGATTGGTCATAAATTATACCACACATTCTGGGGTCAAAAATAGTTCGATTGAACCTAACTTACCTTAGTACAAATGTGCTCACAAAAAAAGTTACAGCCCTTTGAAGTTACAAAATGAAAATCGATTTTTTTCAATATATCGAAAACTATTAGAGATTTTTTACTGAGAATGGACATGTATCATTATTATGGTAGGACCATCTTAAAACAAAATTATAGTGAAATTTGTCCACCCCATAAAAATTTATGGGGATTTTGTTCCCTTAAACCCCCCCAAACTTTTGTGTACGTTCCAATTAATTCATTGTTGTGGTACCATTAGTTAAACACAACGTTTTTAAAACTTTTTTGCCTCTTAGTATTTTTTCGATAAGCCAGTTTTTATCGAGATGCGGCTTCTTTTTCAATATATTTACGTAAAAATTTTATGGGGGTTTTGTTCCTTTAAACCCCCCAAATGTTTCTGTACGTTCCAATTAAACTATTATTGTGGTACCATTAGTTAAACACAGTGTTTTTAAAACTTTTTTGCCTCTTAGTCTATTTTTGATAAGTAACCTTTTATCGAGATGTAGCTTCTTTTTCAAAATATACCTAAAAATGTAAATTATAAATAAATTTTCAGATTATTAACAGGTCTCTAGAACCGTACTTAACCATATACAAATATGTGGTGGATTCGACAAATATCCAAAATATCTCGATAAACACTGGCTTATCGAAAAAGTAATAAGAGACAAAAAAGTTTTAAAAATAATGTGTTTAACTAATGGTGCCACAATAATAATTTAATTGGAACGTACACAAAAGTTTGGGGGGTTTAAGGGAACAAAACCCCCATAAAATTTTTATGGGGTGCACAAATTTTACTTTAATTTTTTTTTAAGATGTTGCTGCCGTAAAAATGTTGTTTGTCCATTTTCAATAAAAAATCTCTGAGAGTTTTCGATATATGAAAAAAAATCGATTTTCAATTTGTAACTTCAAAGGGCTGTAACTTTTTTTGTGTGCACTATTGTATATAGGTAAGTGAGGTTCAATCAACCTATTTTTGACCCCAGAATCTGTGGTATAATTTATGACCAATCTTTTCGGGACACCCTGTATAATATACTACCAGTTATTTTCTCGTTCAATAATTCTTCTGCTAAGTTTTTTGTGAACAATAACTCACAAAATGTAACAGTTGATGAAATATATTCGGCCTCAGTACTGCTCAATGAAACAGTGCTCTGTTTCCTTGAATACCATGAAACTGGATTGTCTAGAAAATATACTATACCTCCTGACATGCTTTTTCTATCATTTACATTTGCTGCCCAATCTGAGTCTGAATATGCAAATATTAAAGGTTTTCTTTTTATATTTTTACTGTATATAAGACAGAAATTAATTGTATTTTTTTAAATATCTAATAATACGTTTAGCAGCTTTCCATAATATATCATCAGGACAATCGAGAAATTGACTTAAATAAGAGATTGAAAACATTATGTCAGGGCGACTACCCAATGCAATATACATTAAGCTTCCAATTAATTGCCTATAAGGCACATTGACAGAGATTTGATTATCAGCATTAGTTTTGTCAACCTGAAAACCTGTTTCCATTGGTGTTTTGCTAACATTGCAATTCGTCATATTAAATTTCTCAATTATCTTATTGATTAAGGGTTTTTGAGAAATATACATTTTTACATCATTTTTATTTACAGAATATTCAAAATCAATACCCAAAAAGTTGTTTACACAACCGAGATTTTTTGCGTTAAACTCACTTTTTAAACTTTCGATAATTTTTTGAATCGAATCGCTATCTTCACCGCACAATAGGATATCATCGACCCATATACACATACACACATTTTTCTTTGTATAAACGCAACAGTCACTTTCCGCACTTTTAAAACCAATTTTGATTGCCCATTTGTTGAATCGTTGGTTCCAGCATTTGGGTGATTCTTTTAGTCCATATAAAGCCTTTTGTAGTTTGAGAACTTTGCTTTGTCGTTTATAACCCTTAGGACAATGAATATAAACATCATGTTGTAGCACTCCGTTGATGAACGCTGAAGGAATGTCTAATTGGTATACCTTCCAGTCGTTATTGAGAGCCAGTGATAATAAAATTCTTACACTTGCCATCTTAGCTACCGGTGAATATATATCTAAAAACACTTCTTCTTCATAACCCTTGGCGACTAAGCGAGCTTTTTTCGTGCCATCACTTTTTGTTTTAAATACCCATTTTGTATTTATGATTTGTTGATCATGAGGTATTTTTGTGGCTTCACTCCACGTGTTCATTTTTTCAAGACATTCTAGTTCTGTTTCTATTGCCTGCTTCCATTCATCCTCCTCTACTGCTTCTTCATAAGTTACTGGTGTTGATGTAACTAAGCAATATGCATAATAAAGTTCATAGTCTTTGAACTTCGAAGGTTGTTTTATTTCTCTATTGGAGGAAGTAATTTTGGTATTTTGTAAATTTACTGGTTCTTCATCTTGTGAATTAATTTCAGTAGTGTTTCTTAATGTTTGGACTGTACTTTCTTCATAATTTGTTTCAAATGTTTCCAATTCATTTTGGCTTGGTAAAATTTCCTCAACATTTTGATTATTCGACGATATTTCTGGAGAATATTTATACTGTGTTTCATCGAAAACAACATCTCTTGAAATTTTGATTTGCTTGGTCAGTGGATTCCAAATTCTATAACCAGCACCACTGTATCCAACCATTACACCTTTACTTGCTCTTGGTTCTAATTTACTTTGCTTTGGTAGGTTGTAGTACCATACTTTTGAACCAAAAATTCTAAGTTTAGACAAGTCAAGTCTGCCTAAGTATATTTCTGCTGGTACTTGTAATTCAATTGCTCGTGATGGAGTTCGATTAAGCTGATAAACAGCTGTTCTAACTGCTTCTCCCCACAAACTCTTTGGAAGATTTGTTTCTACAAACATTGCTCTTACTTTGTCTAAAATAGTACGATTAAGTCGTTCGGCTATACTATTCTGCTGAGGTGTGTACCCTGCAGTAAATTCTTGTACTATACCATGTTGTATACAATAGTTTTTAAAATATTTAGAAGACATCTCTCCACCTTTATCCATTTTTATTCTAGATACTCTCCTGCCTTCTGCAGCTAATTTTTCAATATGATTAATAAGATGTGATTCGCTTTCGCTTTTTCTTGTCATTAAATATACAACACTAAAATGTGAGAAATCATCAATAATTGATAAGTAATACTTTTCACCAGAAAATGTGGGATCTTTGGATGGTCCCCAAGTATCAACATGTAAAAGCTCCCCAACTCTAGAGGATTTTTTGTATATAACTTCTTTAAAAGGTTGCCTTGTGGCTTTTCCTTGTTGACACGAGTCACATAGTTTATCTGAATAGGGAAGTCCCAACAATTGTAGTCCCCTTCTATTTACGTGTCCTAAACGTAAATGCCATAAGTCTTTATCGCTATGCTTTGCTACTAAACTAGATTGAAAATTATTTAATTGAAAATTTGCGGCAAATAAGTTACTCTTATGTTTATAGCAAATAAGTTTAAAGTTCTTTTTTCTTATTTCAGCCTTATTTTCTTTAAATACTACTGTGAAACCTAAACTGTTTAGTTTACTGACTGATAATAAATTATATTCTAGTTCATTTAAAATGAGAACATCAATGTTAATAGGAGTTTCATTGTAATAAACTTTTAATTTACCTTTTGTACGAGCCGTCATCACTCTTCCATCTGCTATTTTAATGCCAACAGGCTCAATTTCAATAATATTACTTATAAATTGTTTATATTTATTGCTGCACATATTCTGTGATGCTCCAGAATCTATTATAAACGAAATTTGGCTGTCATCATTCTTGAGATTTTCAGCTGGTAGGGCTGTGATAAAACTTACTTCGTCTTCGGCTACATGGATATTCTGTTTACCTTGTGTATCATTATTGGCTCTTCTGCCACGGGAATAGTTATTTCCTCGAAAAAATCTCCCTCGATTATTGTTACCTCTATAATTATTATTGTTTTTTCTGAAACAATTGGACACTAGATGGCCTTCAAGTCCACAAAATGAGCATCGGGGTTTTTTATTGTATTGCTTCGTATAAAAAGAGGATTCTTCACTTTCTTGTACATTATTTTTCAGCTTCAATTCTGCATCTAATAATTTTGCTTTAACGAAATCAACAGATAGTTTATCATTTGAAGTTTCTAGGACAGTAATAACGGTGTCAAACGTATCTGTCATTGTCAACAAAAGGTGACATACCTTGTCATCTTCTTCGATTGTAGTTCCAGTCGATTCAAGCTCTCGGATTAAAGAATCGAATTCAACGAAAAATTTTTGTAAATCGATACCTTGTTTATATTTCAACGTTAACAACTTTTTCCGCACATATAAACGAGAAAGAATACTTTTTCTTTCAAACACTTTTTCTAAACTTTTTATCATTTCGAATGCTGAGTCACAGTCACGAATATATTCTAAATGTTCATCTGTAATGCATGTGACAATGATCGATCTTGCTGTTGCATCATGCTTTTTATGTTGATTTTGCTCGTCTCTTGATAATTGTGTGAATTGCGTTGCAGTTACTTCAGTGGTAATAAAATCTTTAACACCTTTGGCATCTAGAAGATTGCCTAATCTAAATTTCCATGACGAAAAGTTCGTAGATGTTAATTGCGGATACAAACTCACGGTTGAATTCGCGCCATTTAAACCTTGGACTGCCATTTTTTTGCGGTCACTCACAACACTGCCGGTCGGTATAAACAGCAACACTAAAAAACTTTACTTCTTATTGAATGTACTCTTGGCATGTAAAACTGGAGTCCATAACCTTTTGGAGAAGGAAGCTTGCCGAGTACTTATTAATTAGGTATATTTACTGGGAGACATAATTCATATGCAACGCTTCGTGACGACCATTTTATTAGACCACTTCAACTGTCAATATTGCCAACCTGATTTACATATACTTGGGGATCAGGATAGCTAACATTTCAATACCCCAGAGACCACACTTAGGTCGACAGCGCTGGGACTCGTGTGTCCCGTTGCAGAGTACTGTGCACCGGTATGGCTCAACAGTCCACAGACCAAACGTGTTGATGCCCAACTAAACCAGGCTTTGCGTATTATATCAGGTACACAAAGTATTGGCTACCAACACTATGCCACATAGCCCCCCACACATCCTCATACCCTTGTCAGGGAGTATAGAAAAATCAACGCCGATCCTGTGCTCCGCTGTTACGTTGGTATTAGCGACAGAAACATAAGTAGGCGTCGTTCAAGGAAAAACCCTCTGGATTCGGCAAGGATACTAACTGAAAAGCACTTCGAAATAACCGACCGTTGGCAAGAGGATTGGGAGAATAATGCGCCACCTGTCATCCGGAATATGCCATGTATTACAAGCAAGGCAGAGGGTTTCAATCAACCAAGACGGATCTGGGCTTCTAATTCTAAACAGAATTAGAACTGTTCTAATTCTAAACAGATTATCAACTGTGGTAGGTGCTATAAAAATCCTTCTTCAAACTACGATTGCGGTGCTGAAAGACAAACAATTAAGCATTTGGTAGAGGAATGCCCCATCAGATCGTACAGTGGCAATCGGTCCGATTTTTTAGTGGCGACCAATGAGTCGATTGAATATATTTACCTACTAAATTTTCGTTGATAAAAATTAATTATTATTTCTAATGTTGGGTGGAATGCATAAAACGTAGTAGATGCTATTGCTTCAGCAAATAGTATCTAATTTGTAGCATTTTCTTTTATATAAAAGTAGGTGTTTTGTTGAGAAGACCGTACTACGCAACCGAAGTACCTGCTACTGACCTGAAGGATCTACTACTAAACGTAGCGCCAGCCGTAGTGCCCTTGTGCGCATCACACCAATCGTATTAGAACTATATAGTTTTTCATGTGCTTTTGTGTTTTGTGAATTCACATTTTTACATACCTAATTATTATTAGAATAAGTGAGTAGTGAGTAAAATTGAGTGGTTCAGATTCCTAAGCAACAAAAGAGTTAGGCGAGGATAAAAATGAACAAGTATTGTTTGTTAATCTTCTTGAAAACTTTCAAATTTTATTTGATAAAAGAATGATCCCAAAAATTAAAAATGAAAAGGAAGCTGCATTGAATAAATTAACTGCTGCCTTTAATGAAATAATCGAAAAAACCTAGATTTAAAACAGGTTTTGAAGAAATTCAACAACATGAAAACAAAGGTTAAAAAAATGTTGACGTAAAAAAAACTGGTGACAAAAAAATCGTACTGACTGGCAAAGAAAATTCTATGAGTTATGGAACATTGGAGAAAATCCAGTACCGGAGGAGATTGGGGTTTCATTACAAAAAAATAATGATGAAAACGTTCTTTTTAGCTACAATTCTGGTTGCCAAAAGCTAACAGGCAGAGCTCCCAAATATCCTAGTGCGAAGGAGGAGTCGCTGATTGAACTACGGAAGACCTGCTTACGAAAACAAATTGAAGCAGCCGAAGCTCAAAATGAAGGGTCAACACTATTCACTTTCCTCCGTCGTACGCCTCTGGTAACAGCCAGAAACGTTTTTTAACACAATTTAGTAGTTTGTACAGTACTTATACTTCCTGCCGAGTATGAAAAGGATACGTCGAATAGTTTTAAAATGCTGAGCAAAAATAGTTTTTAAATTTTTAGATAAAACACCCTGTAACTCAGTAATGAACCTCATTTTATTTAAATGTTTTAGGTTAAATCTTCATATTTTGTGCTAAGTTTTCTCCAGTTACTATATGGACAATTATTAATGAAACATCCTGTATATACCTACATATACAGTGCGCTGAAATAAGTATTACCCCCCCCCCCAGGTTAACTTATTTATTTTTAGCACATAATCAAAACGGTCGTACAAGTCGATTTTTAAAATAATTATAGTATATTATAGCATCAATGTTTCGAACTTTACACGATCCCTCTTCAGATGCTAGTCATAACTTTAATTTTTTTAAATGGGAAAGTAGGTACATCCTGTAACACCTCATTTAACGTAACACTTATTCCAGCGCACTGTATGAATAAAACTGCACGATTCATGATAATTACCTAAATATTTTACGATAAATGTCGTCATTGTATCTTCTTCCTGGTTTGTAGATTTTTCTACGACAAACATTCATAAATGCTGCCATTTTTTAACAAAAAACACCTACGCCGAAGTCGTGCATCCACCAACTTCACCTAAACTGAAGCAAATACTACGAAACTAGCAAATACTTCAAAAGCGTAGTACATCCTTCTATGTATCTGGTAAATAGTAGTAGATGCTACGGAGGAAAGCAAATGCTTTGTAAGTGTAGCAAATTGTTCAAAAATGTAGTACGTACTTGAAGCATTAGCAGGTACTACGTTTTATGCATTCCACCCGTTATCTTTATTTATATACAAAAACTGTGATATAGCCATACGATAAATAATAAATTATAATTTTTAGTTATTGCTCGTTTCTGAAATTGATCTGTATTGATCCCAATACATACTGAAAGAGATAGAGAAAAATGGTCAAACGTGATCGCGAACATCCATTAGTGAATTGTATAAGAAGAAGAAGATTGTTTAAAGAGGAAATCGGGGCCGATTCAGAAAAAGTTTAGTTTGTGACTTTTAACCACCCATAAACCAGCTATAAGATTGGGTAGGTACAACAGGGCAAATTTTTTGGGAAAATGTATCTTGTATGTAATTTCAAGCAGCGACAGGAACACCGTAAATATACAATATGAATAGCGCTTAAGTTCAGCTTTCAAATGATGCCTAAGTGGTCAAGACACACGGTTCAGTGTAGCCGAAAAACTGAAAAATTTAACTTTTAAGATTTTGGTTTTTCGACTAGTACTCAAAATTTCCACCTACAAACTGTGCCAATAACTGAGCGTTTGTAGAAGGATTTTAGACGCGCCTATCGGTGTATACCTCATATTTGGTAAAATTCGAATTTTTAAGTTATGGGCCTCATAAGTATGATCACTCCATTTCCTATTGGATAAAACGGGTTTTCAAGATCACTACATCCTATAATACCTTCAGATATCATATTTGACCTTAAAGTGGATTACACAGTAGGTGTCAATACCTTTTAAACACATGTTTAGTGATCAAAATCAGTTAAATTGTTTAGAAGTTATCGAGTTCCAAAAGTATAATCCATTTAACCATCGCCGAAATGGTCTAATGGTTATGAGTAGCGAGAAAAATCAGTGGTACACATAATACTCCACGTACAAAAGAGCTAATATGAATATTACGTGGCACAAAAATGTATTTTCATTTTGAGGAAAAATAAAATTATGGTTTTATTTTGAAAGATTTTTCGTTAATATTTGCTAAATTTGAAGTAAAACGCGCCACAAAATAGTACCTTTGATACAATTTGCAGTTTGATGCTTCTTTGTGGTGCGTTTTACATCAAATTTAGATGTATTACGGAAAAGTATTTCAAAATAAAACGATAGACGAGAACGAAAAACACACCCTAAATGGGAAGGGACGTTAAATCCACACCTTTGGACAAAAATGGATGGATGATATATCGATGGGCGAGTCTTTTCCTACGATTTAAGATGGAATTTGGCCTAATGTTCAATTCAGTCAGATTTAGAAAATCGAAAATTTCGTGCATATATAGTGTCGCATGTACGGGGGTTGTGCGCCACTGGCGAGAACTGCCGTTCTCTGGGATGATCTTTTATTTGAATATCCATAGGTTCGAATTTCCTTTTCCACAGATTTAAAATACCCTACAAATAAATTTGCAACAGTCTTGGCGAAATCCTTTGGTCACATTTATCGTTTTGTTACTTTTTATCAAATTTTTATTAATTTCGTCTACGTAACTCCTCATATAGTCGAACAAGTCACTCAAGTCATTTATACATATCAGTAGATTTTTGTTTCTTTGACCGCCTGCCATAGCTTGACTATTGGGGCACTATCATATGGCTATTGAAGTTCAATAATTTTTTGTCGCCATTTTGTAACTGGAGTATATGGGGCAAGTCGATAGAATAGGGGTACCATCTAGTTTGTATGTTGCATTTATAAAAGAAAAGAGATACTTTATTCATTAATTTCATAAATTGTGAAAAAACTACGCATTGTAGATGAAAACGTTTAGCAGACGATTTAACATTACTATTCTCGAATATAGACTACTGTTGGTTTTTGATATCTTAAAAAGAAGTTTGTCTGCAAGAAGCTGCCTTCTGTGATTCAAATGAGGCTCAATAGCTTCTACCTGAAGAGGATTAACTGGAGTTGTTTTCATGGCACCAAGACGTACACGTAGGGCTGAATTCTGCCATACATCTATTTTGTTTAATATCTGTGAACAAGCATATCCGTACAGGACACATCCTTAATCCAATATTGACCTGATATTGGCGCGATAGAAAATAATGCGGTTTCAACGTTAGCTCCCCACCAAGTTCTAGTGAACATTTTTAGAAAATGTAAGCCTTTCGTACATCGGTCTAACATAAAATAAAAAAGATTTAAACGATATAAATTAATTTATTAGAGGAACATGCACTAAAGCAGAGACTGACATGACAGAAGGGAATTAAAGAGTTGTCAACTGGCAAAAATATTTTTCCACTTGGAGTGTGGTATAGAATCATAGAAATTTAATATGCCTGTGATTAAATTAGCTATTGCGTTTCAATACGGGTAAACGATAAGGATATAAGATCATTAAAAAGTCAAACAGGATATTTAGTTGATGAAAGAATTGAGCGCCAATAATTTTTAGAAGAAAGGAAAACAAAAAATTAAGAAATTGAAATAGAAATAAAATAATTATTTAAATATACCTATGTAAACAACAAATATGTGACGTTTAAAACATTACTATTTTCTGTGGATCAATCTAGATTCTGGTATCGCAAATATTTTAATTATTTTAAGAGTTTACCTATGAAAGTGTAAGATTACTGAAAATACACCATACCACACTGAGCGTCAGAGAAAACGGGAAGCCCAAAAAATGGGTCATTTTTTATGTCTCGTATCTACTAAACCTATTGTCCGATTTAGTCATTTTTTTAGTATGTTATAACCTTATTCTTCAATATCGTCGTAATAATATTGTTGCTAAATAGGTAAATTTTCATTGTATACCGGGTGTACGAATCAAACTGTGGTTTTCTCTCAAAGTTCGCATCACCCTGTGGAATATTCTAGCAATTATAAAATACTGAAATTAAAACCCAACTGTAGCCTCCGGTTTTCTTAACATTATGTTGTTAACATCATTCGCTTATGCTGGATAATACGAAAGTTAAGTACTATAACAACTAGCCCTGTTCTTCATCAATACAGGGTGTTTCCAAATAGGTGCGACAAGTTTTAAGGGATAATTCTGCATTAAAAAATAATGACAGTTTGCATTATAATCCTATGTCCGCAAATACTTCGTTTCCTAGCTACGGGATGTTGAATTTTTTCTTACAAACTGACAATTTATTTATTGCTTTAAAACCGGTTGAGATATGCAAATGAAATTTGCTTGGTTTTAAGACGTAGTTATTGCACATTTTTTGACACACAATTAAGAATTTTACATTCACCATTGGTGTGCATACGGGTAATATGATCGGTCATATTACACATATGCGCGCCAATGGTGAATATAAAATTCTTAATTGCATGTCAAAAAATGCGCAATAACTATCTCTTAAAACCTACCAAATTTCATTTGCGTATCTCAACCGCTTTTAGGGTAATAAATAAATCGTCCGTTTGTAAGAAAAACTTCAACATCCCATATCTCGGAAACGAAGCATTTGCGGACATATGTTTATAAAGCAAACGGACATACCCCTTAAAGTTTGTCGCATTCGTTTAGAAACACCCTGTACTGAGTAAGAACATGGCTATTTGTTAAAGTAGCTAACTTTTTTATTATACAACATAAGCGAATGAATCAAAAAAAGAGAATGTTAATAAAACCTGAGGCTAAAGTTGGGTGTTAATTTCAGTAAATTATAAATGCCTGAATATTCCACAGGGTGTTGCGAACTTTGAGAAAAAAAAACACAGTTTGATTCGTACACCCGGTATACAATGAAATTTTACATGTTTAGCAACAATATTATTACGGCGAGATTTACGAAAAAAATTACTTAAATCGTACAACCGGTTTAGGAGATACGAGACATCAAAAATGACCCATTTTTGGGGGCCCGTTTTCTCTGACGCGCAGTGTATTATCAAAAATATTAAGCGACTCTAAATGAAATCGAGGGACATAAAATCTATAACAAATTTAAAGAGTTCAACACCCACCACTCGGTAAAGTACATTGCCAACGTAGAGGGTCAGTGCCCTTACTAAAACAACTGGAAAAACTTAGGCTCCAGAGAAAGGCGGGATAAACAATAAAAGTAAACACCGTGTCAAAGGACCGATTTCTGCTCTTTTCCGAAAAGTATTGATGGGAAACTTCAAACAAACTTGGTAGCTCAATAAAAATAAAGCGAATAATATCTATCGAAATTGTTATATATTTAAGAGTCTAAAGTTATAAAGTAAAAATAGTATTTGTGTCCAAAATAACAAACAAAAGATCAATAAACTTGGTCTAGTAAAATCTTTTAGGTTTAAACCATAATAATTGCTATATAATGAATATTTTGTCATCAAAATAATAAGTTGATCATTATTTGCATACTACATTATTAGGATAATATTATTTCTACTACATTATTAGGCTATTGATTATGTTCAAAATAAGGGAGCTGAAAGGAACTACAACGATAACGAGATTTTATTGTCCCATATGGTCAACGGACCTCTAAATTTGAAAAAACCGCGGAGTGCTACCATTTAAATGGGTGCGTTTTTGAGAAAGAAGTGAATTAGTCCCTAGGCACAGTGTAAATTAGGGTGAGGTCTATTATCTTTTGCTACAAACACGTCTACAGGAAAATTGTTTCAGGTTAAATTTACTATCAAAATATCATATTTCAAAGTCAGAAGTATTTTTTTTACAAAAATATATTCAAGAGAAAAGGCAAAGAAAAAATACGAAAGAAAGCAATTTTGTTTTTTGCCCCATAACTTTTTTCCACATTGATATAGGTATAGGTGTTACCGGCCAAACCCGATTTCAGGACAAACTAGTTTGGCCTAGGCCAAAATAGTTTGTCCTAAGCGCATTAGGACAAACTAGTACGGCCTAGGCCAAACTAGTTTGTCCTATCGCGCGTAGGCCAAACCAGTTTGGCCTAGGCCAGACTACTTTATACTAAACTACTTTAAACTAAACCAATTTAGACGAGTCGAAAGTAATTTAGAGAACATGTAAGGACTTTTACATGCGGGGAGTTCCCAAATCATGTCCCAACAGGGATGGAAAAAAAATGATACATCAATATATTGTATCACATAATACATCGAATGAAGATATTGATACATGCGATAAATCAATATATTGTTGTATAATTAAATAATATAAAAAATATAAATAAAAGGATGAGGTTTTCTCCAAAAATTTAAAGAAAAGATACACTTACGAATAAGATCGAGTACGAATTATTATTGTTTTCACCAATTTTGAAAAAATGTAAAAACGGTGAATTATCCAGGTATGTCTGTCCGTCCGTTCGTACGTGTGTCCGTGAACTTAACTCCTCCGTCATTTTACCAGGTAGAATGAAAAATGAGGTGACAAATGAAAGCTTATAATCCAAGGATGGTACTAAAGGTGAGAAATTTGACCTAACCTATTTGTCCGTCTGTCCGTCCGACCGCGAATATAACGCAATATTATTGTTTGTTTGTTACGAATAATATAATTTTAATAAAAATGATTATGTTTCCAAGAACAAAGTATTTTATTCAATTTATTATTTATATTAAGAAGTACAAGTTCGCTGAATTACTTTCTTCTTCTTGGCTTTTTCCCATTATGAGTTTGCCGTTTTCGCCTTCCATAGCACTCTATTTTTCCCGTCGCCACCTCTGAGGTCTCTATCTATCATAACATTTCCTATGTGAATTTTCCATTTCACAGCAGGTATTTGTCTCCGTCATCTCCCCCCGTGGGTCCCAGTCCAGTAATCTTTTCGGCCACCTGTGCTCTGGCATTCTTTGTAAATGCCCGTACCATTTGCCCCCAGGGCTCTACTTTTAGTAAGTACCATAAAGAGTGTTCTTCCCTATCACTCCATGAAGTGCTTTCGTGGCTTGTTTTCCCCGTACTATTTTCATTTCTATATCTTTCATACAAGTACCATCTCGGTTTATCATTAATTTACCCTAAATACTTAAAAGTCTTACAACCCTTAATAGTGTCTTCTAAAGTCACGTTTAAATCAGCAACCAGTCTGTAGTCAATTACTTTCCACTAGATTAAATTAGTTTAGACCTTTGGTCTAGGCCAAACTAGTTTGTCCTGAAATCGGGTTTGGCCGGTAACATAGGCACTGCTTCAGCGAAAAATAATTTCCATCCTTTCTCTTTAAAATAACGTTTAATAGAAGTCTCTTGGATTTACAGTTTCCAAAATAGGATTTTTTAAATTTCGCCGCTCACAGCATTTTTGAGCAATTTTCCACATTATTTCGCAAACATTGTTCTATAACTTTTTTCTGCGCATCTCTAGGTATATGTAATGGTACATTTAGTAGAAAGAGAAGTAAATTACCTTTAACATGGTCTATTGCATAAGGCTGTACGACTAGTCTTAAGCAAGTTATGCTTTTTCGAGGTTTTATACTTTTAATGATTTTTGATATTTTTTATGATTATTTTTTAAATTTCTCATTATGATTTTTTTTCTTGTACATTTAGGTATACACATTGTGGAATAAAAAAAGCTTATTTTCTTTAGTTTAAAATGGTGTATTGCAGAAAACTTAAGAACTATTTTTAAACAAGATATCTGTATGTTATCCAAGAATATCCGTAATTTGAGAAAAATTAAAAAAAAAAACATAATTTTTAATTCCAAATAACTTTTCTTAATAATACTTTTCGATATTGTGAAATATAAAGCTACTTTACTCTTGAGCGAAATTCATATTTTTTAACATACTTCGTACACTATTGATAAAATTTTATATCTAATTATTACATCTTAGGTTTTAGATTATACAGAGAATTTTTAAAAAAATATTTTTTTTTCATAAAGTTAATAATAAAGTTTTCCATACGGACCTATTGCATGTGTATATGTCAAATTTTGAAAAATCATACCTTGTTTAAAAATAGTCCAGGATTTTTTTACAATACACCATTTTAAATAAAAGAAAATAAGAAATACGCTTTCTTTTTTATTGCACAATGTATATACATAAATATACAAAAAAAGTTATGAGAAATTTAAAAATAATCGTAAAACATATCAAAAATCATTAAAAGTATAAAATTTTGAAAAACCATAACTTGCTTGAAAATTGTCATACAGCCTTTTACAATAGACCATTTTAAAGGCAATTGACATTTTTTCCTACTAAATGTAACATTGTATATACCTAAAGCTGCGAAAAAAAAGTTAAATAACAATGTTTGCAAAGGAACAAGGAAAATGGCCCAAAATTGCTGTGAAAGCATTTTAAAGAGGAAGGATGGAAGTTTCTTTTCTGTACAGCAATGCCTACACTTATATCCCCGTGGAAAAAAAGTTAAGGGACAAGAAACAAAATTGCAATCTTTCGTGTTTTTTTCTTGCTTTTTTTTAATAAATTTTTGTAAAAAAGCGAGTTGAATTTAATTAAAAAATGAATATAATAAAACAAACGGTGATTTTATTGTTGTAACGAAAATGTGTTCGTTTAGGTCTCTCGGAGAGGGTCGCGTCGGTGTGTGTGAATGGTTCGCATGCTGCGTAGTGACTAAAGAAAACAACCACAAACGATGATAATGTTTGTGTTCCTTTCCCCTTGACCTGACCAGATGAGCAAATAAATCACTGTCTGGCGTCTACTTTTACAGTTTTAAGAAAAACAATTTCGAAAGCATAGCGAGCTGTTGACACAATAACTGTCTGAGAAAGTACTCAATTAATGAGGGTGCAGCCTGTTGCACCGCGCAGACGAAAAACAGATGTGACAGGGCAAACCCATGTCTCTTAACATTTTGTATTTGATTGACTAACGCTGTTTCGTTTTTGAGAAAAAAATATTAAAATTAAAATTGGCAAAAATAGTAATTAAAGCGTATCGCTATAAATTTAACCTGGAAAAATTTTTCTGTAGACGTGTTTGTACCAAACGTGTATAGAACTCACCCTAATTTGCCCTGTGCCTTGGGACTAATTCACCGCTTTCTCAAAAACGCACCCCTTTAAGTGGTAGCACTCTGCGGTTTTTTTATATTTAAAGGTCCGTTGACTATATGAAACAATAAAACCCCGTTAACGTTGTAGTTCCTTTCTAAAATACATAATCAATAACGTATAATTTTGGTTTTCATTTTTAGATTAAATAAAATAGACTTTTACAGGCGAACTAATATGGGCAAAGTAAGCCATGTCATCAGAGGCGAATAGGCCTCACATGGGCATCATTTACCAAACTAAGCCATATCCTAAAAAGTTCAATTCCCATGTGTCTCAAGCGTTTTTAACCAATGTGTTTTGCCTATACAAACTTATGGAGTAGAGACTTTAACACTGACGCAAAGATACGCGAATAAACCCAGAGTTACATAACGAGCCATGGAACGTGCAATGCTAAACGTGAGCCTTCGAAATCACATAACAAACCAACAAATCAGGCAACGATCAGGAGTTCAATACGTCATCGAAAGAGCTACGACGCTTAAGCAGAACTGGGCAGAATACTTAGCTCGAACATAAGATGGTGGACAAGACGAATCATGGAATGGAGGCACAGAAACTACAAAAGAAGTCGAGGACGACCCCCGACTAGATAGACCGATGATATAAAAAGAGTAGCGGAAAACTGGCTACAAGCGGCCCAGTGTAGATAGATATACTTACCATAATTACCAAGAGCCAAACCGGGACGCAGAAGAGGAACAACACTAAAAATTTGTCCAGTTTTATTATTCGCTCACGCTTGTTTAATATTTTTCACTAGAATGCATATTCTCCCGAATATTTTTGTTGTGCTTGTTATAAAATTTACTGCATCACATGTTTATGTTTAACTTGAATTTTCACTCTGGGCTAATTAGCAAAATACAAGGAAAAGTTATTTACCAGCAATTTTATTGCTGGAATCGAATCTTATTATTGTATGTATTAATAATATAGGTATGCAAAGTCTGCAGATAGTGTGCTACTTTTTTTATAAACAAAATGGCGCCCGAAAATCGTGTTTTTTTCAATTGTTGCCTTATAACTCCAAAGATTTTAACTTTACACTAAAAACACTCAAATAAAAATTCACCATAATTAAATTCTGCATAGAGACGTGTTTTTCCCGATTCACCTTGACGAAAACTTTCCCCGTAAAAAGGGTTTTTCCAACAAAATCTATAATTTTCAACTAAAATTTTAGATAAGTAATTGTCAATCAATAATTAAATAACTGGGTAATGTAAAAGCCCTATTTATATAGATTATAATTCCGGAAGACAATGGACATTGAATGAACAGTTTAGCAACAATTGAATTGTAAATTAAAAATTTACGGTCGCTATAATAACGACAATAATGGTGATGCATAAGAATAACTATGATTTTTTCATAAAAAGACACTATACCTATCTAATGTACTTTACAAAATTAAAATTGGACTATTTAAGCGGCCTCAGGAATATTTTAAAATTATAAACAATTTTTTGGCTTATAAACAAATAGAATATCTTGGGAAATATTAAACTAAATTAGATTTTAAAAACGGCATTTGAAAAATAGTGGCAGGAAGCTTCTTTTAAAAGGAAAAATGTTTAATTATGATGAACAGTTCCTGAGATACAACCGGTCAAAGTTGACCAGAATTTACGGCAAAGATATAAACAATAGGATCATAATTTTCAAACCATGACCTTTTTATTTTTGTCCTCTTTCTCCGCACCAATTATCATAGCCTTAAAATACTCATAACATATATTATTATAATAAAAACTATCGATAGTACGTGTGAAAATTGTCAAAAATAGCAAAATTCCAATCAAAAATTAGGTTGGAGAAACTGTAACCCTCAAAGTTCAAAATCGGTATGTATACGTTAAAAAAACCATTTTCATTATTTTTTTGTTCCCAAGTAACTCGAGTAGAACCATCGAACTAACGTATTATTAAATGTCAGACTTGCTTTTGTTTTGTTATAATAGATTAATTTATTTATAAGAACAGAAAACTACATATTTTTTCCAGTTGTAGCCTTTTTCTTACATAAACTTACTACAAGTGTACCTTTTAAAGTTAAAAACAATAATATTCTCATTTGAAAGCTGTATAATTATTTAAACAATTTTTATTTAAACAAATTAAAATTTTGTGTTATAATAAATAAATTAATTAATTATAACAAAACACGAGCAAGTCTGACATTTAGTAATGCGTTAGTTCGATGGCTCTACTCGAGTTATTAGGGAACAAAAAAAGAATGAAGGAAATTTCTCCATGGGACGCCGAGAAAATGCATTTTTTTAACGTATACCGATTTTGAACTTTGAGGGTTACATTTTCTCCAACCTAATTTTTGATTGGAATTTTGCTATTTTTGGCAATTTTCACACGTATTATTGATAGTTTTTATTATAATCATATATGTTATGAGTATTATAAGGATATGAAAATTGGTGTGGAGAAAGAGGAAAAAAAATAAAAAGGTGATGGTTTAAAAATTATGTTCCTACTGTTTATATACTTGCCGTAAATTCCGGTCAAATTTGACCAGTTGTATCTCAGGAACTACTCATCATGATTAAACATTTTTTATTTTAAAAGAAGCTCCCTGTCGCTGTTTTTCGAATGCCGTTTTTACAATTTAACTTAGTTTAATATTTCCCGAGATATTCTATTTGTTTATAGGCCAAAGAATTGTTTATAACTTTAAAATATTCCTGAGGCCGCTTAAATAGTCCAATTTCAATTCTGCAAAGTACATTAGATAGGTATAGTGTCTTTTTATGAGAAAATCATAGTTATTCTTATGCATCATAATTATTGTCGTTATTATAGCGACCGTAAATTTTTAATTAACAATTCAATTGTTGCTAAACTGTTCATTCAATTTCCATTGGCTTCTGGAATTTTAATCTATACAAAAAGGGATTTTATATTACCAAGTTATTTAATTATTGATTAACAATTACTTATCTAAAATTTTAGTTGAAAATTAAAGATTTTGTTGGAAAAACCCGCTTTTTACGGGGAAAGTTTTCGTCAAAGTGAATCGGGAAAAACACGTCTCTATGCAGAATTTAATTGCGGTGAATTTTTATTTGAGTGTTTTTGGTGTAAAGTTAAAATCTTTGGAGTTTTAGAGCAACAATTGAAAAAATACGATTTTCGGGCGCCATTTTGTTTATAAAAAAAGTAGCACACTATCTGCGGACTTTGAATACCTATACTATTAATACATACAATAATAAGATTCGATTCCAGCAATAAAATTGCTGGTAAATAACTTTTCCCAAAAATGGCCTATTCTCCGATAATCAGCCCAGACTATTATTCTATTCTCCCCCAGTCGTCAGACCACATTTTTTCATCTGTGAAAAATATTTCAACTGGCGCTGAAGTGGATGTCCATGGACGGACAAGATAACCAACGAGACCGTATTACGAAGAGTGAGCAAAGAAAGAGAGGTGATGTATACCATTAAAATGAAAAAGTTAGAATATCTCGGGCACATAATGAGAAACGGTACTAAATACAGATTACTGAAGGTAATCTTTCAAGTAAAGTATTCGGAAAGCGAGGAATTGGGAGAAGAAGAATATCATGGTTAAATAACCTGAGGAAATGGTTCTCAACAACAACAACTAATCTATTTAAAGCATCAGTTAATAAAATAATAATTATAGCCAGAATGATCGCCAATATTCGAAACGAATAGGCACTAAAAGAAGGAGAATTCTGCTTGTAAAAATGGGTAAATATCTGGACCCTGAATTTTAAAAGAAGCCTTTTCCTAATAACATCTCATCAAAAAACTCATCAATCATTGGTTGGATTTTCGATTGAGGTTTTTTGCATCTCATTTAGGTATATTTTCTGCTGCTTTTTGGATTTAATTTCAGTTAAGCTCATTTTTCAAGCAGATCCACTCAAAATCTTCGGCTCCGCCGACCTCTTGTCCTACAATTCTAAATACGAAATGCAGCGCTCATAAATAGCGATGAAGTCACTCATGAAGTTTTCGACATTTATGGAATCTTCCAATTTATTTAAGAGTTGTTTAGCTGCTTGTAACAGAAATTTGTTTTTCATCCTATTTGAAGATTAGTTTTTAACTTTGTCAACTATATACCTAGGTACATCTGTCGCAGTTAAGTTAATCTTCTCCATAGACTAAATGGTTTTGTTGAATACATTTAACTGTCCGAGCACAAACAAAAAGTAATGTGCTCAAATTTCTGTTATGAAGAACTGTTGAAATGTGAGAGGGCATTTCAATTGAGCAAGAAAATAAGATTTCAGGCCTTTGTATAGCTGTAGGATCCTTTAAACAGCTAGTAATAAAGACAGAAATCTTGTATGTTTTATTATTTTTTTGTACTCGATGTCAACTGTCTCTTAAGTTTGTAACGCGTACGGTATATTTATAAAAATATTTGTATATTTTTACAATGATAGCCTCTATGTCGACAGGAAGATCATAAATTGCATATTGGATTGTATTGTGAACGATGTGTGCGCTTCAAACAATGCCTTTTATGTTAACGCTGACACCTTCCTTGTGCCTGGAATATATGTTGTTGGTGCTTCTTCTGTTTACCTCTCCGAAATTCCTATTACAGTAGTTATCATCACAGCAAGCAGCCACATTCTATTCTACTTCGTGTTTTTTGCTAAAATTTCAGACGTTTCTTCGGCGATAGATCCAAAAAAGAGTAACTTTACAGATATACTCTCTCAGATAAAAAGTACCTAACAACTATTAGTGCAAATTTAGCATCTGTTTGATGTATCTGTTGAAATGCTAATTGCATTCATTTAGCTCGTTGTGTAGTTCATCTCTTGCCATCGCGCATCGGTGCGATCAGTCCCGTGATGATCGCTTCGCACTTGGTAACGCAGACCCGAATTTGGTCCCAGAGCTTCGATACGATATTCATTTTCATGAGCAATCAGATTTTTTAAAACTTATATCGTGTCTTGCTGTATGAAATGCAAAAGTAGCTTCTTTAATTTGCAATGGCACTTGCGCTGACCTTGTGTTTTGAGCAATTTAAATGGTTATTGATCCATGGTCGGGGTGTCGGTGTTGTTCAAGTTTGACCGGGACGCTAAGGCAAACTGGCCGGGATGCCGGGACAGGGACCGTCCCGGACAAACCGAGACGTATGGTAAGCCTAAGTGTAGAGAACACTAGAAAGAACTCTGGGAGGCTTAGGTCCAGCAGTGGATGCGATTGGCTGGTTGATGAAGCCATGTCATTGCTGTCTAATGATGTCACACAATATTTTATTAAATCCAAACAGCAACTATTTGGTAGTAGAAGGGAGGGCCCTAATATCGTAGCCTTTTTTCTCAAACTTGTACCAGGGAAGAAAATTTTTATATAGGTAATATCTGGTTGCACCAACAAATCTTCAGCTCCAGCTTAGCCCAGCTCGGTTTATAGATAGGGCCGCTTTAAGTCTCACTTTCGCTTAACTGCTTCTTTCTTCTATTCGTTCCATTTTTGTACTATTGCCATTCAGCGAAAAGCCTTCAACTGAAGTGAAGTGTAAATTTTCCATTCACAGTTTAAGACGATTTGTACAGGAAAATAAGTGTTTTACATACAGATAGATTTTATGGTAGGGGAGCGAAGTATGCTAAATGTGCAGTCACTCGAGCGCTTTGGGGACCTATTGGGTTGTGAAGAGTAGGTCCTAAAACCAAAAAAAGTTAAGTAAAATTTTCCATTTTAGCGGGCGCTTGCCATTTTTTAATTTAATTTTCCATTTCCATTAATCGTTGTTTCCGAATATAGCGCCATCTATCCATAATTCGAAAAAATGTTTCGAATAAAAGTTGCTTATTTTTATGCAGAGAATTCAAATCTGAAATAAAAAATGGGGGCTCCCATTTAAGATTTTAAAGTAACCCCCCACCCCACCTCCGTGGGGGGTCGCGTTTGGTACCATTCGATATATTTTTCAAAAATATTAAATAATTGTATTTTGCAGTTTTTCGATCTGATGTTTATTTTGCTAAATATCGCGGGATTTGTATTTAAAATTTAAAATTTACCCCCCACCCCTCTCTGCGAGGGGTCGTGTTTGGTATCTATCGATAAATTTTTGAAAAATATTGAACGTGTAGTTTTTAGTTTTTCGATCTGACGTTCATTTCGCGAAATATTCGCCTTTTTCTTGTGAAATTTTGTGACTCACCAATTCCCTTACGCCCCGCTCAAATCGTCAGATTTTTTAAATATACACTGTTTTGCATGTACTTAACTTACCTTATCTTAATCTGACAATTTCGAGTATTTTTAAGGAGAGATTTTTTTTTCGGGCCCCCCTAAACGAACTCCCCTGTGTTAAGAGCCAATATATGGCAGAGATACATCTGCAGGGTACCACGTTTCTCCCCATATGATAATCTGACGCGCTCGAGTAACTGCAAAAATCCCCGCTTGGGCTCCCCTACCATTATTAAGTGTCTGACTTTCTGTATTAAAAAATAAAAAAACGTTATTTTTGTTTCACGGCATACCTATGTGATATTAGGGCATACATATTTGGGTGTGCAACACCTTATCCGGTCAAACAGACTCTCATATGATATTTTTTTTCTTATCAGAATGAGCGTTTTATTCATAATATCTACATAACTATTGACTTATATATTAGTTTATGGCAATTCATAAGTACGGGGTTATTGTCCTAAATGAGGTGAACGTCGTGATTTACATATATTCTACTGGCAGTGAGTTTTTTCAGTATTCTATTATCTTCACACAGCGTCGACAAAAGCAAATTTTCCGGATGAGCAGAATAGCTGTTACGGTAAATCATAGAATCTACTATTACTTTACACCTTGCAGACAGTTATGGTAAATTCTGTATCAATTTCCAAAAGTTCTTAGACCCATTTTTTCAAGTCAGATTGCTTTTAATTTGAAAGGTAATAAAATCAAGATAGCGAATACTACTAATATCCGTTTACAGTGTTCTCCGACGCCTTCCGACTCCTAATCGCCATTCTTCTTTATTTAACCATAGACCGTGAGGGATTTCTCTTTCGTCTAGTTCTTTTTTAATTCTCTCCCTCCAGCTTCTTCTCGGCCTTCCTCTTTCCTTCTCCCTTGTGGTGTCCACGCCAAAATCTGTTTCATCATCATCAACCCGTACTCGTCCACTGCTGGACATAGGTCTCCCTAGGCTCTTTCCATCTTTCTCTGTTTTGTGCGGCTTGCATCCAGTTGCCGACAATACGCTTGAAATCGTCAGCCCATCTGGTTGGTGGTCGTCCTCTGCTCCGTAGTGCTTCTTCTCGTGGCCTCCACTCGACAATACGTTTTGTCCATCGGTTGTCTGACAATCTGGCGACGCGTCCTGCCTAATTCCACTTGAGCGACGCGATTCTTTCGACGGCGTCCGTTGGTTTTGTTCTACGACGTATTTCTTCGTTTGGGATTCGGTCCCACAGGGAGACACCCAACATCTGGCGCTCCATAACCCTCTGAGTTATGCGAATCTTGTTCACTACCTTTTTTGTGAGTGTTAATGTTTCCGCCCCATAAGTGACTACAAGCAACACACACTGATCAAAGATTTTCCTTTTCATAGCTCAGTGTACCAAACGCTGCCCAGGCTAATCCTATGCAACGTGGGAGCTCACACGTCTGGTTATCTCTTCCCAACCGAATATTTTATGTCCCAAGTTCTTATAAGATGGAGTCTGCTCAATATCCATTCCATCAACAACAATATTACGATTTAGCACCAGATAAGTCATTATTTGCGTCTTGTTGATATTAATCTTTAGTCCCAGCTCTAAGGAAGCGTGATATAACTTGTTCAACATTATTATTGCATCATCCATACGATCGGCTATAAGGACGATGTCATCTGCGAATCTCAAATGACTGAGCTTCTCTCCATTTATGTTGATACCATATTCGTTCAGATCTGCCTTCTTAAAACTGTGTTCTAAAAGGGTTGTGAACAGCTTTGGTGAGATGGTGTCTCCTTGCCGTACTCCTCGCTGCATACAGAATTTATTAGTTTGTTGATCAGAGAGTCTTACGCTAGCCGTTGCATTGTGGTAGATATATTTTATCATGTTAGTATAGCGATGGTCTATTCGGCTTTCTGTCAATGCTTTTAACATTTTCTGCTGGTTTATGGTATCGAACGCTTTCTCGTAGTCCACGAATATCAGTGCCAATGGTTTGTTGCATTCCGCCGACTTCTCGATCAAGTTTTTTGCTACCAGTAAGTGGCCGTTAGTGCTATATCCGGATCTAAACCCAGCTTGTTCTCTAGGCTGATAGAAGTCTAACTTTGCCTTCAGTCTTTTTTGATAATTTTTGTGAAAAGTTTATATATGTGTGATAGCAGAAATCTGTTTAGGGATCCTGTCATATATCATTCTGTGTACATGGCCATGCCATATAAGTTATTTTGTTTTTATATCATCAATAATTATTGTATGTGTGACTCCCATCATGTTTCATATTCCCTCATTTGGTGTCCGATCTCTTCTTAGTTTGCCTGCTGCTCTTCTCCAGAAGCCCATTTCTATTACTAGTAACATTTTATCTGTTCTTTGTTTCCGTGGTGAAACTTCACTGTCATATTTTATGTGATTAGACTTTTAAGTATGGTATTGTGTATGAGCTATTTGTTCACCTTAGATATTGTTTGGTCCCACAGAGTACCGTCCATCATGGATATGGCTAGAAATTTAACATATCGGAAAAAAACGGGAAAAATTGAGAAAAAACAGTTTTTTTCGTTTTTTTCCAAACCATGGAAAAATTGAAAAAAAAAATGTGAAATTTTAAATATTTTTTCATTGAGGCTTAAAATTTGAAAAAATACCAATTTTAAACTCGTTTATATATTTTGTAAAACTATTAATAATAACATCTAAGATATTGTAAGTACAAACATTTAGATAGGGTTAAAAATTATAATTATTATTATCTAATAATTTAAAGTATAAAAACCGAAACTTCAAACGTAGAAAGCACATTATTTAACCACAGCACTCAGTGGTAATATATATTTTCATCTGAGTCTGAATCTTACGACCAAGCATCTGATTCAGACTCGAACCCCGCCTCATCATCCTGGACGGATAAAACCACATCTTTTTTTTTGTCAGTCTCTTCTAAAAGTGGATCTGGTCTAGCATTGTAAATGCATATCTGTTTTTCGTTTATAACCAAATTTAAATGAGTAGCAACAACTTCCGAATTTTATCCTTTGCTAATATATTTCGTTTGCTTGTATGTATGAGGCCGTGTAAAGACCAGTTTCTTTCTGAAGAGGCCGAAGATGAAGATCCATTTAAACGATTGGCAAAAGTGGCTGCTACACAAACCTTGCCACCATAATCAGGGGCGGATTTATTCATTAGTGGGCCCGGTGCTAATTCTTGTAGAGGGCCCTACCCAACTCTTTTTTTGACAGTGCACTTTAAAAATTAAAACAATATAAACTTCAGTACATTTAAAATTATGCAAAAGATACAAGGCTAAGACAAGGTAACGCATTTTTCTTTGTTTATTTTCAACAAATGCTTTTATGACACTTTCAAAATGGCACCCATTGAAAGACATCTATTTTTGTCAAACACCTTTAACTTTCAGAGCGATTTAAAAGCATTGTATTGTAAGATTTCCGAAAAGGAGATGTAAAAGTATACCTGCTAATCTGTTGCCATTTATGTCATGTCATAAAAGGGTGGTTATCGGGTGCTCCTTTCCTTTTCTCTCAGAAAAAAGATTATATGGAATTGTCAATACAACAATAATTTCAAAGTAATTTTTACAATAAATAAGAGGAGTTTGGTAGGGTAAGTACGACGGCGCGTCAGAATGCCAAATACGTAATTTTAGACAAATGTGTAGGTCTTCTGGGGGCCCCTTCAACCTGGGGGCGCCCGGTGCTACAGCACCTCTAGCCCCCCCCCTAAATCCACCACTGACCATAATATAACGGGATGAGTACTATTCGCACTATCCCATTAATAATTTCGACCAAAAGAATTCAGTTTTTTTTCTAAATTGGGCCAGATTTGCCACCACTTTCCGTACATTTAGATTTAGCGAATGAGCTATTTCAGAAATATAAATCTGTAGCTTCCATTAGTTGCTCTTCATTCAATTGTCCTCCTTTAAAGCTAGGACCAAGAAAATTGGCTGCAAAGTGAATCGGCTTGGAACAAAGTTCGTAGCGTCCTTCAACATATTTTAACAAGCTTTCGATAAGAGAACTAGTCTGGTCAACTTGTTGGGAATATTGTGTCTCTTATATACTTAAACACAAACGGCACTTCTGATAATATAGATCTATCCAGAATTTGTTTAGAATCTTGTAACAAATTTCAATTTTTCCAAATTTTTCCTTTTTTTCCTGTTTTTTTCCGGAAAAAACAGGCTTTTCTCCTTCGACCAATTTTTTCGGAAATTTTAAATCTCTAGATATGACTTTTCTACCCTGTGTTTTTTTGTTTTTTTATAGCAGCATCGAGTGTTCCGTCTTGAGTTACCTTCATGCTCAAGTACTTGTGTTCATCATGGTGTTTAATTTCTACCCCATCGTCTAATGTAATGGACTGCTTTGTTCCTCCAATACACATGGCTTCAGTTTTCTTAATGTTGACTTCGAGACCCCATTCGTTATATTCTTCTATTATCTTCCGCGTCATGTAACTCGAGTCGTCATGATTCTGAGCAATCAGAATTTGGTCATCAGCAAAATGCAAATCCAAAATGAATTAAACATGCGTATAATGCCATTACATTTTCTTTTCCACAGCTTGAGTGCTTGTTCCAGATAATTTTTGAAATTTATATTGAATATTGTTGATGAAAGTGATATCCAATGATCGATAACGGTTAAGGAAATAGAAGAAGAAAATGGAAGCAAAAATTTTGACACAATACGCAGTCAACAGTTTTAATTTTTTTTGTTAGGGCTAATGTCAAAATATCAAGTAATGCATATTACAAAACAATTAAAAAAAATTTGACCCACCCTAATGTATATTTGAAGAGTACAGGGGAAAAACAAGGAATGTCATATTTTATACATATTAAGATAAACACCAATAAAGGTTTAATTCTTCTAAAAACTACTTGGGAGATTATTAGCAGAATTCTAGCAAATATTAGTCCATAATCTTAATATAATATTAATCTATATTAACTTATTAATTTAATATTGCACCAAAAAACTGTTAACATTCCTTATTTTTGTCCAGTGGCGTGCAGACAATCCTGGTCCTTCGCCTGGATACAAATTGTTAAAAAATTTATATAGGGTGAGGCAGATAACTGGCCTATTAGAAATATCTCGAGAACTAAAGGCAACAGAATCATGAAAATTGGAATGAAGGGGTGTTGAGGGATGGTCTATTAAATGAAAATATTTTCATCTCTTTGCAACTTCCGGTTATAACGGAAGTTGCTTATAACTTGGTTTTTTTAATGGGACACCCTGTATATTTTTACATTTTTGGATTCTCCTCAATATCTTCTTTCATAAACTATGAGAGTTTGTAATATTATACAGGGTATTTTAAAAGATATTTACGTTTTTTTATTATTTTGGAATAATATTCACACCCTGTAGAATTGTAATAGTTTGACATTAAAAACTCTACTTACGTTCAAGTGATTTTTAATATAGTCTATTATTGTTAAGAATCATTAGTATAGCTAATTTTGAAATTTTAGTATACAGGGTTGGTCGAAACTCAAAATGAATATTTTCTGAGTTTTCCTAAATGGAACACCCTGTATTTTAGTATTGTAATGAAATGATATTTCATAGTACTTTTTTATTTTATAAGTATTTCCTATACCTAACTGCTTTAATTTGTGAGTTATTGGTGATTCAAACTAAACATTATTTGCAACAAAAAATACGTAAAATTTTATTAGGTTGGCCTTGAAAATATTCAATCACAAATAATTTTTCAGAAATAAATACATATTAATCCAGACTGATCCTTAAAATTACCAATAATGGTTTAGCTATCAAAATACCTACGTAGTTAAGATTGTTGGCGCGACTAACAATTAAGCACAATTTAAAGCAGTTAGGTATAGGGAATGCTTAAGAAATAAAAAAGTACCATAAAATATCATTTCATTACAATACTAAATACAGGGTGTTCCATTTAAGAAAACTCAGAAAATACTCATTCCGGGTTTCGACCAACCCGGTATACTAAAATTAAAAATTTAGCTATACTAATGATCCTTAACAATAGTAGACTATATTAAAAATCATTTGAACGTAGGTAGAGCTTTAGTTGTCAAACTGTTACAATTCTACAGGGTGTGAATATTGCCACGAAATTATTAAAAAACGTAATTACCTTTTAAAATGCCCTGTATAACATTACAAATCCTCATATTTTAAGAAAGAAGACATCGACGAGAATCCAAAAATGTAAAAATATACAGGGTGTCCCATTTAAAAAAACGAAGTTATAAGCAACTTCCGGTATAACCGGAAGTTGCAAAGAGATGAAAATATTTTCATTTAATAGATCATCCTTCAAAACCCCGGTATTCCAATTTTCATGATTCTGTTGCCTTTAGTTCTCGAGATATTTCTAAAGGCCAGTTATCTGCCTCACCCTGTATAGACTGATCTTTCTGGTTATTGTTCTGAACCCATAGTCTGGTCGATAGTAATCAGTTTTTGCTACCACATGGCGAGAAAAGCCAAAATTCATAAAAAGTGACATTCCTTGTTTTTCCCCTGTTCTCTTCATTTGTTTCTTCTCTGTTATTTGTGTTTATTTTACACACGCGCAGTAATAGTTTGAAATAAAATTCCAAATACAATTCCACACCAGCAAAAATCTTTTCTTTTTCTATTTTTAGACATTAATTTTTTTTATTTTGTTTTAGTTTCACACACAAAATTGGAATAACTGTTAATTGGACTCAATATAATGAACACATTAGCAAAAAAGTCTACATGCAAGTGAAAATGTCAACACAATAGGTTTCTACAAAACAAACATGGCTCTTTGTTTACCATACGTATCTGTGATTTACATATTTCTAAACAAACAGTTAATACCGATTTACAAGATTTGCTAAAATGAGGCACTTTACTATATTTATCAACCTTTTTGTGATAAATACTTGTATTAGGGTGCCTATATGGACCAACGATAATATAAAGCGTATCTATAAAGAAGTTAGACCAACTCGAGCTGATGTTTTGCCACATCAACCATATAATTATTTAAATCAACAACATAGTGCCAATTTGCAACCTTTAGATGCCTTCATCTCTTCTTCAAACAATGGATGGAACCAACTGTTACCCAAAACTAGTGTTAAAATTATTACCAGCAAACCCAAGTATTACAAGAAGAGCATTATACAAATGCCCAGGAAGAAGAAGTTGTACAAAAAACCACTAAAAGCTAGTAGTACATTAAACAATTACCAAAACCCAGTTCCTTATATTACGTACAGAAAGCCTAAAAGTAGCGCAGACTTTTTTATAATACCTCCGTCCAAAAGTAGTAATTTATATAATGCGTATCCTAAAGTTCCAGTACGTACAAATTTAATTAAGTATCAAAACCCTATTCAGGATCAACATTTTGCTCAACCCGAAAATATTCCACCAGTACAAAATATTCCGAAATTCAATCAACCGTTATATACAAACTTGGATCAATCCTTTAATATTCCTATAAATTCAAAGCCTGACACAACTTTTCCAAAAACATTTTACGCTCAAAATCAAAATGCCGAGGAATCGTTTGTTCCATCCCTTCCTGTAATACAACCTCAGCATTCCAATATAAACAATTATGATCCAGTCAAAAATAATTTACAAGGTCTACAAAATTTGGAAAACTTTGACGATTTCAACCCCAGCCCAGAAGTTGAACCAAATAAGAAGATAGTCACACCAACAAAAAATGAACCAGAATATTACAGTCATTTGTACAAAAATTATAGAGATGATAAAACTCATGAACCTGAAGAAACAGATATCCACTATAAACAAGAAGAAGACCCCGAATTTGAACGAGATGAAGTTGAAAAAGCTCCTGAAAGCACCCACGAATACCCAGCAGACATACCAACAAAACCTCTATATCCCGGAGAAGGTCTATGGGCTAAGCCGGGTCTAAAACACAGACCATTTATTAGTCAACAAAAATATGAAGATCTCAAAGAAGATAAAGAGACACCTAAAGGTTATGATACATTTGTAGTTGGAGAAAATATATTCGATAAAAACAAAAACAGATTCGGTCAGAACCTTGAACATTTTACACAAGAACATAACTTAAACAACAATGAACAGAATGTACCTGAAACAGTTGTGGTATCTACAACGGAGAAGTCATCTGAACAACAAAATTCTGAAAGCAGTGAAGAAAGCGAAGAAGAAGAGTTTGTTCCAACAAGATTGTACGCCCAAGTTCGAGCTACTGAAAACCAAGAGCATTTGCCAGAAGATGACGACGGCAGATTACGAGAAGCCATTAAAGAATCTAAAATTCATACCGTATATACAGAAGAAGGATACGAAGATAGTGCGTATGACCATGCAGGTCACGAGAAAGAAGCAGAAAATGATGAAGGATTCGAAGATTTAGAAAGAGAAAAACTAGAGAAAAAAGAAAAGAAAGTTCCCCATAAAAAGTATAATTTACACTTACCTAAATTTTCACGAACGAAATATTCTAATGGAGAAGGTTTATTAAGTGACGAAGAAATAGAAAGACTAAAGAAACAAGAACTTGGTTTGGAAGATGCTGATGCAGCTGGTACTCAGTTTGAAGAGCTCGATAACACAAATCAAACAGACGATAACAATGATACAGAGAATATTAACGAAGATTATTCCGAAGATGATGACGAAGATGAAGGTGAAGTAACGAAACCTCCTTTAAAACAAAGTAATAATTTTATAAGCACCAAAGAAACAAAAACAATGACAACCAAAGAAAAGGACGATGGCGGTACAGAGACCGAAATATCTAGTAAAGTAAGAATAATTTTACAACCAAACAATAGTACAAATTCAGAAAAATATGTTAAGGTTTATCCACCCAAAGTGTACAAAACCATAAATAGAAATAAACTTACTTTACCTGAATATGACGTATCAAGAACTACAGAACATGAAAATACTCCAGTGAATTTTAGCGGCATTTTTATTGAAGAAATCATCACAACTACGGAAATACCATTTACCAAATTACCAAGCTTAGAATTTGATGGTTACCAGGATGAAATACCCATCACTACCCTTCCAACTACTGCAATTCCAAAACCAACATATACTGATACTGATGAAACTTTAGAGAGCATAAATAAAGCTTTTTTAACACTAAATGCTAACAAAAGAATAAAACGATTCACAAATGATTTTTCTAATCTTAAACTTGAAGCACCACATTTTTTACCTTTGGTAAGTCACGAGCTGGGGAAAGTAGAAAAAAAGGATAAAGAAAAATATCCTTATTATGATAATTATGAAGAAGAAGGCATAAATAAAGACTCGCCCCTGAGATATGCAGAAAATTTAAAAAACATTCCCAAAAAAACTGGAAAAAGGATGGTATTTTATGAACAAGCAGACAAAAAAGTGCAATGCCCTGAAATAGAAGCAACATTAAATCCCATACCAGAGAGAGTTTCAGAGGCAGAAAAACAAAAGCTTGAGAATAAAACTCAAGAAGAGACTAAAGACAAATCACACCCAGACAAACAACCAAAATCACCCAGGTTATCAGGTCTAGGAAATCAAATAGACTGTTTAAAATCAAGATACTTTGGAAAAAATCCTTTCGACAGCCCGTTTTTTGAAGAACAAACAGTAGCTCCTTTAACTCCAATTTTTAATGAACTAAAGCCAACTTTTAGGAATAAAAAAAGTAATAATTTAGTGAAGCACAATGCTGAAAGAGATTACAGTTATAAACAAATAGAGTCCAATGACATTGACAATGATCAGAAAGACAGAAAATACTCGAAAAAAGTTAAGCATCACATGAGACTTTCAAATCAGTTTGGAGACAAAACTGCTACCACCCAAAATACGCCGAAAATTATTAAAAATGAAATAAATGACCAACCGAAAAAATATTTAGACAGTAGGAAAAAGGTTTACAACAGTAACGATTATTCAACTACTCCTTTAAATGTCCATACAATCAGTCTATTAACTACTCCAAAATATACAGTTACCCTAAAACCCAAACATATTTACCATCAAATTGAGCTTCTAGAATATTTGCCCGACCAAAAAAATAATAGCAAAAACCTCCAAGACCCAAAAAATAAACCAAAATCTTCGAAAAACTCTGAAACTGTAGATGAAGACAACCTTAAATTTGAATCTTCCAACAGTCAGTCTATACTTCATAATAACGGTAAAGGTATAACAAAAATTGAAGGAGGCAAAATACCACCATTTCTTATTTTTGACGTGAACAAGTTTCTTCCAAATCAACCAAAAGAAAAAGAGAAAGGACAGGTTCAGTTTGATGATCAAAAGCAATCAATAACACAAATAAAAAAAGCTGACTCAAGAGAATCAAAAGCAATTGACGAACTTCCTGAAGCAGAAGAACTTAAACGAAGAAGAAAAATACGAAGAAAGCGACCTCTGCTTCAAATTTTTGATGTTAATAAATTTTTACCTACAACTCCCAGTCCAATTTATATTGAACCTTTAAAAACTACCACAGTTCTGCCAAAGTACACAGTACTAAGTGAAGTATACTACAAGGATGATATAAAACCAAACGAACAGCTGAATGTATTTACAGATATATTAAACAACATTAAAAATTCATCTAACAACCAAGCAGCAGACACTTCCATTCAATCATCTGAACCTGCTTCAATCACGTTTGGTTCTAAAATAACTCATAAACCACAGTATAGACCACAACCACCCAAAAACGTTCAATATATCCAAGATTCATATCTTCAAGCTTATGGTGATCAGGAAATAGACGACAGTTATTATTCCTCACAAATAACTACATCAACCAATACGCCCTTAGTCACTGCTACACCTGTAAGTCCAGTTACTCACAGAGTAAGTCCCAAATTTCATATACGAAAACCTCCTAACATTTACACTCATCAAGGAATTTCTACACCAAGTCCTGAAATTTTAAAAGACAGGGAAGAAAAATTTAAGCTATATTTATCTCTTTTAGCAGCCAAGAAACAACCCAAATATACGAGCACAACGACTATAAAAAATATTCCAGTTTACCATCAAACAATACCTGTCACCGAGAAAGCCCAAGAGTTTATGGAAAAAACAACTAGGGTTATGGGGTTAATGCCCCCAGGAACCCAAAGATATAAGACAATCCATCATCCAAAAAGAGATAACAGTTTTCAAGTCGCAACACCAGGCCAAAAAATAATAAGAGTCAATAAATATTTTGTTTTTGGAATGAGGCCTCCCCCTAAACAGAAAATTATAATATATGCAGATTATGCTAATAGTAAACCTATTGTTAAAAATAATAATATACTGGTAAGAGGTAAGAGAAGTACTTCTAGAGGTTCTTATTCCTCATTGTCAAGAACTAGCGGTCAGTTCAGTGGAAAACAAAATGATGAACCAAAGTCCTCGGAGGAAGATGATGATTATGTACCACACAGACCGAAAAATTATTACTACGACGAAAAAACTGGCAAAATTGTATATCTTACAACAAAAAAACCTTTACAAAGTGAAGAAGAGGAAATTGAATACGAAGAGGTTACTGAAGAACCAGCATCCACAACGACGTCAAAGCCAAAACAGAATCCAATTTTTGCCACTGCAACTCCACCTCCTGCAGGGAAGGGTTTCCTTGATTTTGTGAATAAACTCAGACAAGCACCAGGATACGTACATATTCCTGATCCAACAACAACTGAAAAAGGGCAAGAAGAAGTTACACAAAAAATAACAACCACGATAAAACCCGAATCTACCACACCACCAGAATTTTTAAATATTTTGGCAAAAGTTAGACAGAATAGTCAGTACAAATTAATTGAAGATGAAGACAAGAAGAAAAAAGGTACAAAAAGTAGCACCACAACAGAAAGCTCTGAAGACATCGTGGACGATAATGCAGATGAGGAAGAGGAAGAAGCAGAACAATTTTCACAAGGTAATATACAGAACTCGCCTGGTGGTCAAAATTCTGCAGGAGCTTACGAACAATTGGGGATATTTGACGTAACAGACTTTATTCCTAAAATAAAAAATTATTTACCCAGAACATCGTATGATATAACAAAATATAAAACTATTTCAAGACCAACTGTTCAGCCAGCATCTGCCGAAGAAGAAGATGATGAAGAAGAAGTTCGACTTGCGCCAACCACTTCCAAACATTTTGTAATTTTTACCAACGAAGACGCAGTGTTAACTGATGATAGTGTTAACGAAGCAACGGCAACTAAAGAACCAAAAAAAGTGCCGATTACATTACAGAGAAGACGATTGACTACAAGTGTAACAACTACTGAAACGTCCACTACTTCTACCACAACAACAGAGAAGCCAGATCAACCAACAACTAAACCAGTAATAAAACTTCGAAGAAGACCCACGACTTTGAGGAGTACTAGAACTACTCACCGCACTTTTACAACAACAACAACAGTGAGACCTTCTGATTCCATAATTAGTCCTGTGGACAAACTTAGACGTAATAATTATCGCAGAAGACCCGTCAGAATCAAAAATGAACAAGTTACCTTAAGGGATTTAGATGAAGATGGGGAAAATACTACAAAAGTTTTACGCAGAAGATCTGACACTACGGAACAGACTACGCCAAAACAAGGAAGTAAATTTGTCGAAGCATTTAAAAGATATCACAGAAATAAAAAGCATGGTGGTAATTATAGAAAAGCAGAAAATGAAAACGTTGATGTTAAAGAACCTGAAAATTCAACTCCAGTCAATGAAAAACCTGTTGTTGTACCTCAAGATGTTGAAATCATTGCCGATTTCGACAAAACGAAACGTCATGGTGGTAATTATAAAAAAGAAGAAGGTGTTTCCCTAGAAAAGGCAAATATTCCTGAAGATTATGAAGACGCAGATGAAAAAAGTTCAGGAACTGATGATAAACCGTTATTAATAAATCTTTTGGCCAAGGATCAGGATCAGGAAAAAAACGAGAGTATTGAAAATTTAGAAACTGACACCGATGATGGTCAATCTCCCATTGCGTCACCAACCAAGCGAACTATACAAGAAAATAAAACTAAAGAAATATACCGTCGAAACAAACCAATTATAAGAAGTAGATTAGTAAACAATAAAGTGAAAAAACCTATTAAAACTCCAAATAGAAAATATTTCTCAACAGAGCCACCTCTGAAACGTTTAACTGACATAGTTCCTAAACCTGAATCATATTATAAAGATCCACTACTACCTTTTTCTGTAAATATGTTAGTGAGAGTTGACAAACCCAACAGTGATGAGATTTCTGGTATTTCAAGTGATAGCGCTGAACAGATTGACAGCGATGAAGAGGTTAAGGTAACCTCCAGAGATACCTCTAGTAAAAGACCGAACTTTATAAAAGATCCAAGTAAACGGTTGTATTATTATGCTCCGATTTAAAATATTGTAAATATGTAAGCTTTATGTTTAAGTTTTGTATTTAATAAATAGTTTTAAGTACAAATTTGTGTTATTAGTTAAATCCCTATTTTTATAGGTTTTTTCTTGACTATTAAACAATTTAGTTTCATTAATGAACTACTTCAGAACTAATTCCAGTCTTGCTCTTGTAGCCAAGGAACTATAATTAAATTAAACTTAATTGAAGTAGAAAGTCAGTAATCATTTTGAATGTAAGTTACAGATAACACAAAATCCCTTCTAAAGGTAGACATAAATCAAACGTTTTAAGCGAAACGCGAACAAAACCTTTGTTTGTTTCTAATTACTGAATTATGTGGGAGCTAAACTTAAAAGCTGCAATCTCCACTCCAGAAAATCAGAAGATTTTACAGAATACTGAAAAAAAAACACGTAAAAAAATATTGTTCTTCTTCTTCCTCATGTACCATATTCTTTCAGAACATTGGCTACCATCATACCTATCTTAATTTTATTCACTGCCACCCTAAATAGCATGCTTATACCAATCTTGCAAATTTTTCAACCATGAGGTTCATCTTTGCCCTGAACTGCGTTTTTCTGCAATTTTCCCTTATATGATATTTTGTAGCAACCTATATTTTAGTCCTCTCATTACATGTCCTAAATACTCTTTCTCAGCTTTCTCTTCTTGATGCTCTTTATAATCTCAGTGGTCTTGTTGAGACGGTCTACGGTCTAGTATTGTGGAGTTTCGGATTTTCTCCACCCAAGAAACATTTAAAAATCTTTAATAGTACCACATTACGAAAGCTACAAGGCGATTTAGATAGATTTTTTCACAGTCCAGGACTCGACCATTTAGTAAGACCGAGAACACGTAGCAGTGAAGTAGGCAGATACTCAATGCCAATTTTAGATATCTGTTATAAAATACCTTGGACATCCTTCTAAAAGCGACTCTGGCCTGCTCTATCTTAGATCTAATTACCCTGTGAATCTATATATATAACACCGGTTTATAGCGTCCTGCGCCTTCCGGTTCCTATTCTCCAGCCGCGTCGATCTGTCCAATCTCCTGGTCGGAGATCTCTCTCAGACATGGCTTTCTGGATTCCACTTATCCAGGTTGTTTTCGGTCTGCCCCTTTTCCTTCTTTCCGGGGGTTGCCATTCCATTATTAGCTTTGGGAGTCGATGTTCCTCCATTCTTTGTACATGGCCATACCAACAAAGTTGTTTTTGTTGGACTTCTTCAATTATGTTTGTTTTTCTATTCATAACATCTCGTACCCGTTCATTCGTTATATGTGAGACTCTGGAGATGCAGGCCGATCTTCGCCAGAAGTCCATTTCCAGTGCAAGCAACTTCTGTTCTGTTCGCTTATTCAGTTGCCAGGTTTCACATCCATACAGTACCACCTGTGAATCTCTGAATTACAATTTAATTGATAGGTCCAATTCCCGATACCATTTTAATAACTCATGAAGATACTACCAATCGAATTTTTTTGACATTAGACAACTTATGCTTCCTTTGCAAACAACATGGCCATATTTCCAGTAGTTGCTCAGTAAGTGTAAATCACTCAGAAACAGCTGTCCCAACTGCTACACTTTCAAACAGAAACGAATCTACTACAGTAACTTCAACAGAAACGACTGCTATTACACTTTTAACAACATGCACCTCTTCAATCATATCAAATAATTCAACGCCACTAACAAAAATATTATTTACAACCAACCTAACACCTCTTGATACATCAACTACAGATAATACAATGCCAGTGATATCCAAACCAAATATATCCACCTCATCAGCCCCCTCATCTCACATAATCATAACTAACCAGCCGTCATCTTCCAGTCTAAACAATAATTCTTGCTCGGTTAATGAAAATAAAGAGAATCCAGCACCAAAAGAATTTAGCGTGTCCAACGAAGAAAATACATCTAAATCATCCTCCAAACGAACTGTATCTGAAGCAATATCACCCCCGATTGAGACATCAGCTAGTGACGATGTATTTTCAAAGCCAACTCAGAAACAAAAAAGAATAAAATCAAAAATATCAACAATACCATTAGAAACGCTAATGCAACCAATTAAAGAATTATTCAATTTCGAAAAGCAAATATTAACTTTTGAGGAAACAGTTGATTTATTTGAAAACGCTCATGGAACAAAAGATGTTATCAGCGTTATAAATAAATATACAGTAGACATTCTAGAATTTAAAAAAACTCATAACCAAAATTCATTCATATACATCCGAGCGCTCATTAAAATTGAAATGTACAAAGCTTAACAAAAAAATTACGAGACAGCTCACAAAAGACAACTACGAGGATGAAGAACCTGACACGGATACATCGACTGAATTATCCCAGGAGCTGAACATTCAATAATTATAACTATAACATTCAATTTATTACAATGGAATATAAATGGGTTTTATACCCATTATGAAATGCTAAAACTTTTAATTAATGATATTACCCCCGCTATCATTTGTCTCCAAGAAACGAATTTCAAAGAACAATATTGCCACACATTTAAAATTTTTTCAACATTTTATAAAAATAGAAACAACCAGGAAAAAGCAAGTGGTGGAGTGGCCATTTATGTTAAAAATACTCTTGAAGCACAAACGATTCCACTAAAAACAGACATCGAAGCTGTAGCCGTCTCAGTTAAAGCTTCCCAATGCATTAATGTATGTTGCATCTATACTCCCCCAAATACACTTCTCACCTTAACCGACTTAAAAGCACTCATTTCACAAATACCTATGCCCAGAATAATAGTAGGAGATTTCAATAGTCACAACCCAATGTGGGGCTCAACAAATTTTAATATCAAAGCCAGACTAATCGAAGACTTGTTAACTGAAGAAAATTTAAACATTCTCAATGATGGAAGACCACCAGATTTAATGTACATACTGGTACAACATCGGCAATCGATCTACCGATTTGTGACCCAACTCTTTCAACTGCGCTTAATTGGGATCCCCTACCCTTTTTATATGGGAGCGACCATTACCCAATAAAAATGTCTGTATTTTCTGATGATAATATCTCTATACGAATTGCGCCAATAACTGAGCGTTTGTAGAAGGTCTCTAGACGCATCTAACGGTGTATACATCATATCTGGAAAAATTCGAAGTTATATGCTTCATAAGTATGATTTAATCTATTTCTTATGGGAAAAACGGTTTTTCAAGCTCAATAATTCCTGTAATACGTTCAGTTATCATACCTAATCTTGGATGCATCAGATATTACTTGTCAATACGTTTCAAACTCATGTTTATTGATCAAAATCAGTTATGCCGTTCAAAAGTTATATTATAGAGCTCCAAAAGTATAATTAGTCCAGGAACTGAAACTTTTCACTTCGCAATTTTTACAGAATGGATCGATTAACTTGAAAATTTGACAATAAGTAGTGGAAAGTCCAAGGATCAAAATCTATATGCTGCCGAAAGACGCTTTTACGATGGGGTAGTTACCACCCCATCTTTGGGGTGGAAATTTTTTATTATATTTTGACCCCAAATGTTGGTAAAAATATTAATTGTAAGCAAAAAATATTTTATTCATTTTTTTGAAAAAATTAATAGTTTTCGATTTATTGCTTATCGAAAGTGTTAGTTTTATATCGAAAAAATCAATGTTATTAATCAGTTTTCTGCTAATAACTCAAAAAGTTTTTGCTTTATCAAAACAACTTTACTTAACGAATATATACCTTTTAAAAAAGAAACGAAGTGTTTTTTTTTTTTTAATTTTCTTTAAGACCAATAGTAATCGAGCTGTACTTTTTTATATGTTAGCTTTCCTTCGTCAAATATTAAATATTATATGTAGTTTCAAAGTCAAAAGAGGGAAAAACTATGCATTTCTCGAGGGTAACTTATAGAAATTAATTTTAAATGTTTAAAAAGATCTATCTTCAAAAATAAAAAATAAGGTATGTAGCTTAAAAATTAAGTGACTTATAATGAACAGAATGCCAGTCCCTATTTTTTCAGTCAAAACGTTATCGGAAATAACCCCCTAATTAAAATTAGTCATCGACCTTATTCCGTATTTTTTATTTATGTATTTTTAATAGATTAAAGAAGTTTGACCTGCTTAAACAATTAGTTTTTAAAAAACTAAAGTTAAAAGCGAATAACGAATTTTTGTAGTTTGATAAAAGATGCCATTTTCTTCAGAATAGAAAGATTAGCATCAGGGATGCGAAAAAATGTTTAGATATGAAAATGTAGCTTGTTTAATTCTTAGGAACTTGGTTTACGAAAATTTTTTCTACAACAAGAATTGAGTGAGCTACAGACAATTAGCTCTTTCAATAACATGCAAAAACCACCTTTACCAACCCTTTCAAAGTCACCTCTTTTTGCGACTGAGGATTTTAAAAGGATTTAATATTAATAGTCTTATAGTTCTTATAAAAACCTACAAAAAAGTTTTTTAACAAACTTTCTAATATAAAAAATAAAAAAGTTAAGGTTAAAAAACCAATAAATTAAAAAAAATGGAAAAATCCAATTGGAAGCATAATAATGTAGGTTAGCGGTGTTTTTTTGTATGGTGTACTTAAAAACTTATTACCAGAGAACGGCAGTTCTCGCCAGTGGCGCACATCTACACCACCCTACACGCGATACTATTTTATATAAGTACACGAAATTTTCGATTTTCTAAATTTGACTGAATTGAAAATTGGGCCAACTCCCATCTTAAAGCTCAGGGAAATACTCACATATTCATATATCAACCATCCGTTTTAGTTCAAGGGTGTGGATTTACGGCCCTTCTTATTTAGGGTCTGTTTTTCGTTCTCGTCCCCAAAAATCCCAAAGATTTCGAAAGTTTAAGTCGACCTTTGCGGCCTCTAATAGTACTGATCATTACCTTTCGAACGCATATCTAATTTTGAAAATCGGTTTTTTATTTCTATTTAAAAAAGGGAAAATGTTTGTGGATATATATTGATGTGATCTTGATTATTGATATGAGATAATATTCTTATATGTCATTTAATTTAATCAATGCATTTATAATAATCTAATTAATTTACCAGATCACATATCAATATGTTTTCAATCTCAGGGCTTTTTATAAAATTAATTACTTACTTACGTGGCTTCTAAGTATTTCTCAATGGTTCCTAATCGGGATAGGAAAGAAAAGAGTAAAATAATACACACATATGGGTTACAATTATAATCAAAATATGGTTTATTTTATTTAAATGGCAATCACTGCTTAATATTTGCTATATCTTATTATTCTTAAACATAACATTTACACATGGGAATCTTATTTCCTTTTGGTTTCCAATTGAAAGTTTTTATTAACATTTAACTATTAGGATTTATTAGCAACAATTCTATTTAAGTTTGATGAAGCTTTTCTGATATTATTGATTATGTTCTTCAATTTTAAATGTGGTATTTAATACGAAAAACCCATACATTCATGTCCAAACAAATGAGACTGACCTTTTTCTGGTGAACTGAGAATGTCTTCACACAAGACCCGTTTCCTGCTATCCTTGGCTGCGATCAAAACCTCGTCCTGGCTTCCAGTAATGTTCTCCTTTGAAAACTAGCTCGTATAGCTCCCGTTCCTGCTTCTGTCGTGATGCCGTGTTTCTACCTTTTTCGAAACTTCAATCAGCTACCGGGACACTCTTGGCTCAAGGAGGTTCTTTACTCTCGACCTGGCCTACCTCTCGTTCCACGATAGATACTCCACACTCACGGAACTATACCGGCTTTCTCACTCTCCGTACACTACCGTCTACTACTGGACTTCACTTCTCGACAGCTCAAAACATTCTGATCTATCTTTTCATTCATTCCCCTACTTTCTAAATATCCCTTCCAGATTCACAAATCAAACTTCCACCACCAACTCTCATTCGCAGTCTTCCTCAAAACCAATTTTTAATCTTTCTAAATATGCTTAATGGATTTCAAAGAAAATAGTTAATTCCCATTCTAAAATTACTTTCTACTATTTACAAAATTTAATGACCTATTATCTACTTCAACTGAGTCTTATTTAGCATAGGCTAATGATCGAACCTTCCGCGAACAACGATAATGACCTATTGTCTATTTCAAATGAGTCTTATTTAGCATAGGCTAATGATCGAACCTTCCGCGAACAACGATAATGGTACGCGCCATTCACTTTGTTTATTCTCGGCGCATTGTCCCGAGTTTCGTAAGCTTATTCTAATCACTTCTTAAAATTAAATATAACAATTTGTTGTATACAGGTTGTTCTAAATTTATATGCCCGTGGTTGAGAAAATTGAAAATATTTTATATTAAATTGAATTCTGCTTATAATTATCAAAATTTAATTTTCAGATTAAATAGAAATATAACAAATCCCCGCCTTGTATTCGATAAAATTTATCTGCATTTTTAAATAAATTTTCTCGAGGCAAAACCAACTCCCTGTATATTTCCTTACATTAATCTACGTCTTATATCCTAACTTACTATCTACTTCATGTAATTCTGTCTTTTATTCGTGATATTTGTATACATCGTGAATATTATAAATTCCTCGGATCTTTTCCGAGTTCCTGTGCCTCAACTCATAACTATTTATCCCATTTTCATTATTTACGATGTACGGGCCTTCGAAAACAGGCATCAACTTTGCGCAAATGCCCCCAGGAAGATTTGATACTCGTAATGCCCTCACGAGTACTTTTTCACCCTTTTGGAAAGTCACTGGTCTTCTTTTTCTATTTTGTTCCTGTCTTTGGATATATTTTTCGTTGCTTCGCCGTAATCTTCTCTGTACGGTTTCAATCACCTGTTGATATTCTTTTGGCTCTTGGTCTTCCCATGGCCTTATCGGCAGTACACCCTTCATGATGTATTCTGGGGTCTCTTTTGTTACTGTGCTCGGAATTGTATTTAGATACCTTTCTATTTCCGCCATTTTCCTGTCCCAGTGGCGATGTTGACCATCTGTTGCAATGCGAAGAAATTTCGTCACTTCCTGTATGAATCGTTCCGAAGGATTACTCTGTGGATGCCTGATGCTGACAAAATTTGTCTCTATCCCTCGTTCTCGAAGTTGTCCCTTGAAACGATCATTTCGGAAATACGTTGCATTGTCCAGTAGAATCTTTTTTGGTGTTCCTACTATGGCTATAAAATTGTCGATTTTTCTTAATATTTCTTCCCCCTTTGTGGTGCGGCAACTATATAATTTTACGTATTTTGAAAACACATCCACCATTACCAGAATATGTTTGTTCCTTTTAGTGGTCATAATTAGATCGCTTAACATATCTATTGCTACAATGTCTAGTTTGTTTCGGGCTTCAATATTTTTGGCAACATTTTCGTTTTTGAAATTCCGACTCTTATATTTTTGACATACATCGCACTTCTGGGTAATTTCCTTTGCAATGCGGTAATCCTGTCGGCTGATGTAATTTTCCCTAAAAACGAGCCAAACTTTTCTGCTACCGATATGCCCATTGTCCTCATGTAATTTCTTTATTATCTTTTCGGCCAATGTCTGTGTCACTAAATATAGTTCCTTTCCGTCTATTCTCTTAAAATATATGTTATTTTCTACTTCCGCTCTTCTTTTCTCTCTTTCCTCTAGGTCTTCTTGGTTTGTCCTTATCTCATTTAACGAATATATCCCTTCTTCTTGTATTAATCTATTTAGTCCCACCTGTAGAGTAATTGTTTCCTTTTTTCCGGTGTCCTCATCCCGTGTTAGAGCGTCGGCTATTATGTTGTCTTTTCCTTTTATATATCGGAACTCAAAATCATACTCCTGTAATAATAGAATTCCTCTATGTATTCTATTATTTACTAATCTATTCTTCATGATATGTACTAAAGCTGCATGGTCTGTTTCGATTGTGAATTTTGCTCCCAATAAGTAAAACCTCAATTTGTTTACGCAATATAGTACACTGGCAAACTCCAATTCTGTAACACTATATTTTCTCTCATGTGTTTTAGTCACTCGAGATATAAAACATATCGGCACTTCTTGGTCGTTTTGTATTTGAGACAGAACTCCTGCAAATTTTTGTATGGACGCATCAGTTCGGGGTATAAAAGGTAAATTGTAAATGGGGTGGTATATTTTCGTTCCTTTTGCGAATTTTCGTTTTAATGTTTCGAAAGCTTCCTCCTGTTCTTCTTTCCAATTCCATTTTATTCCTTTTTTAAGCAATTTTATCAGAGGGATTTCCTTTTGGCTCAAATCGGGAATCAGCTTTTTAAAATAATTAATCGTGCCAAGAAAACCTCTCAATGTTTTCAAATTCGTTGTTCTTGGGTATTCATCTATGAGCTTGACTCTGTCTTCGGCTAATCTTACTATTTTGGTGTCCAATTGAAAACCCAAATAAATGACTTCTTTTTGAAAAAATTGACATTTTTCAATGTTTAATTTCAATCCCGCTGTGTCCAATTCTTCCAGAATTTTTGCTATGTGTTCCAGATGACTCTGAGTATCTTGTGAAAAAATTAATAAATCATCGATATAATGAACTATGAAATCTTCATGGCGATTCAAAATGGTATGTAGAGCTAGGACGAGTGCAGCACAAGCACTCTGCAATCCAAATGGCACTACCTTAAACCGGTAGACAATACCATCAATAGAAAAAGCGGTGTAGTTTCTACACTTTTCAGCTAACGGTATCAACCAAAAACTGTGTTTTAAGTCAATTTTCGAAAATATGTGTGACTCGGTGATTCTTCCAAAAATGGCCTCGATGTTTAGAGGTGATTCATATTGTGATACAGTGTGCTGGTTGATATTCCTGGCATCTAAACATAATCTCAATTCTCCATTGCTTTTCTTTACTATCACAATCGGGTTAACATACGGTGAATCACATCTTTCGATGATTTGATCTTCCAACATTTTATTTATTTCTTCTTTCACCTCTTGTCGATACTTGTATGAAATCGGGTAAGTCTTTGATCGAAAATTTCCCAAGTTTTTCACCTCAAATGAATGTTCGTACTTTTTAGCCACTCTGTTTTCCTCATTGATCAAATTTTCGTAGTTTCTTAACATCAACCGCAATTCTTTTTCTTTCCCTTCTCCACATATCAATTTTCTGTCTTTTTTCTCAGATTCTTCACACATGTTTACCGTGCATTCTGCATCCTCGTTTGCATATACCTCCTCTTCAAATACCACTGTTTCAATCATATTCTTTTCACTTTCATTTTTTAGCTTTATTTCTTCTTCTCCTGAGCTCGTCTCTTCTTTTGGGGAATCCCAGGTTTCCTTTGTTTCTGATACTCTCAAATTTTCTTCTTCTGGGCTCAACTCTCCTTTTGAGGAGCCACAGGTTTCATTTTCTTTTATCTTTTTCTGACCTTTTCTCCTTTTTTTTTCTTTGTCCTTGCTTCGCTGCCAAATTCATTTCCACTGTTTGTTCTTTACCTGATTCGTCCGTATTTTGTTTCTCATGTTCCTTGTCCTGTTCTTTTTCTTTTTCTTCTGTTAGTTTCATCGTATTATTTTTAAAATCTATCACTACATGTTTTTCTGCCAATTCGTCAACTCCTACTATCATGTCATGTGACATGTTTGGCATTATTACACATTGTAGTGCATACATATTCTTACCCAGTCGTACCATTACTCGTATGCCTTCATTTATAGTTGCCAATGTCCGTTTGTTTGCGCCCACTAAATTTACCCTAGGTATTTTGTAAATTAAATTTGTTAAGTTAACTTCTTCTATTAGTTTTCTGTTGACCAATGTTATTTCAGATCCAGTGTCTATCATAATTTTAATTGGTTTCTCGTTGATAAATCCATCCACAAATTTTAAATTAACTCCATTTTTCTTTTCGTTGTTTCCTGCCAATTTAATAAACTCCTTGGGGTGACAAAAGATTCCTGTTTGATTTTTGGTTTTTAGTGAGCGCCGTCGTGAAAAGACGCCGGTTGCTCATGGTTGTTTATATTTTCGTCATAATGTCTCTCTCCGTCATATTCATCTGTCTGGGTATTATTTACTTCTCTTCTATTTTCTCTTAGTCTGTCGGATCTGTTTCGGTTTTCTCGATATCCCTGTTCATTTTGTCTACCATTATTTCTGTTTTCTTGATTTGAGCGTGTGGTGTTTCTATTCTGGTATTCTCGATTTCCGTCCTCATTCCATTGCCTATTTCTTTGTTCATAATTTCCTCTTCCGTTGTCTCTATTTTCGTTTTCCCTTCTGGGATTAAAATCTCGTCTTGTATAGTCCCTCCTATTTTGATTTCTATCTCTATAATCTTGTGTTTCTCGGGGCCTGTAATCTTCTCGCGACCTTCTTGATTTTCTTTCTCTTAGACGTGATTCTCTTATTTGTAGGAATTGGCATAAACTATCTATGTCTTTGTAATTTTGCAATGTGATATGGTCTTCCAGCGTTTCCTCGAAATGTCTTGCAATCAGTTCGACTAATTGTTCCGATGAGTAATTATATTGTAAATGTTTTGCATTATTGTAAATTTGCAAAGCATATGTCCTTTCTGATACACCCATCCTATCATTGTATTTCCCATTTTGCAATTCCTTGTTAATTTCCAATTGTTGGACCTTTCCCCAGAAATAATTCAAAAACTTTTGTTCAAATTGTTGCCAATTGCCGAATTCTTCTTCTTTACTATCGAACCATAGGCTTGCTTCATATTTGAGATGGTTTCTGATAGTTTCTTTTGCTGTTTCGAAATTTCCGATGTGTTGTATTTTCTTTTTCAGGCTATTTATGAACGGCACTGGGTGTAATCTTCTTACATCCCCGCCAAACCTTATCTTCACGTCATCTGTGCTATGTATAACCATTTCTCTTCTTTCTCCTACATTTTGTTGCGTCCGGTTTTCGGTGACTTGTTTTTCTATTTCTGTGATTCTTTTTTCCACTTCTTCTCTATCTACTTGAATAGCATTTTCCAACTTATTTTCCAAATTTTCTAGTTCCTTTTTCTGGCCATTCGTTAACTCTTTTATTTTATCTTGAATTTTCATTTCATACTTTTCTATGCGTTCCTCCATTTTCTTGTTGTTCTCTTCTATGGCTTGTTTTGTTTCCTTCTGATTTTCTTGCATTATTCTTTTTGTTTCATCCATTTTTTGATCCAATTTTTGTTGTGTTTCATCCATTTGTTGTTGTGTTTCATCCATTTTTTGTTGTGTTTCATCCATTTTTTGATCCACTTTATCCATTTTCTTTGATGTTTCTTCCTGATTTTTATCCATTGTCCTTTTTGCTTCATCCATTGCTTGTTTTGTTTCTCTTTGATTGTCATCCAGTTTTTGTTGTGTTTCATCCATTTTATGTTCCATTCTTTGTGACTGGAGTTGCATCATTTGTAATAATTTATCTATTCCTGATAATTCTTGCTGTTCTGATGCCATGATTGTCGTGTCTAAAATATCTTCTTGGTCTGAATTATTCTCTTGATTTGAATGTTTTTTTTTGTTTTTTATTGTCTTTGCTTTGGCTTCTTGTCACAGACATTTGTTTTCAAGAAGTACTGTCCCCGCCAAATATGAAATTTTACTAGTATGTTACCAAGACGACTTTTTCTCACCCAAATATTATAAATTGTCAATAAATATATCAAATGTAAATATCGTAAAAATAAAATATTAAATCAGTTATGTAAAATTTGTACCTAAAGAGATCTAAAATTTTATGTTATCAAATGTAAGTATCTCACTTTTTACCACAGGCATATAAATTTTCAAATACCGGCTTTACTCTTTCTATCCTTCAAATTTGCCACTAGAAATACTTTACAATGCTTTCCACGTTGGACGACAGTTGATGTGATCTTGATTATTGATATGAGATAACATTCTTATATGTCATTTAATTTAATCAATGCATTTATAATAATCCAATTAATTTACCAGATCACATATCAATATGTTTTCAATCTCAGGGCTTTTTATAAAATTAATTACTTACTTACGTGGCTTCTAAGTATTTCTCAATGGTTCCTAATCGGGATAGGAAAGAAAAGAGTAAAATAATACACACATATGGGTTACAATTATAACCAAAATATGGTTTATTTTATTTAAATGGCAATCACTGCTTAATATTTGCTATATCTTATTATTCTTAAACATAACATTTACACATGGGAATCTTATTTCCTTTTGGTTTCCAATTGAAAGTTTTTATTAACATTTAACTATTAGGATTTATTAGCAACAATTCTATTTAAGTTTGATGAAGCTTTTCTGATATTATTGATTATGTTCTTCAATTTTAAATGTGGTATTTAATACGAAAAACCCATACATTCATGTCCAAACAAATGAGACTGACCTTTTTCTGGTGAACTGAGAATGTCTTCACACAAGACCCGTTTCCTGCTATCCTTGGCTGCGATCAAAACCTCGTCCTGGCTTCCAGTAATGTTCTCTTTTGAAAACTAGCTCGTATAGCTCCCGTTCCTGCTTCTGTCGTGATGCCGTGTTTCTACCTTTTTCGAAACTTCAATCAGCTACCGGGACACTCTTGGCTCAAGGAGGTTCTTTACTCTCGACCTGGCCTACCTCTCGTTCCACGATAGATACTCCACACTCACGGAACTATACCGGCTTTCTCACTCTCCGTACACTACCGTCTACTACTGGACTTCACTTCTCGACAGCTCAAAACATTCTGATCCATCTTTTCATTCATTCCCCTACTTTCTAAATATCCCTTCCAGATTCACAAATCAAACTTCCACCACCAACTCTCATTCGCAGTCTTCCTCAAAACCAATTTTTAATCTTTCTAAATATGCTTAATGGATTTCAAAGAAAATAGTTAATTCCCATTCTAAAATTACTTTCTACTATTTACAAAATTTAATGACCTATTATCTACTTCAACTGAGTCTTATTTAGCATAGGCTAATGATCGAACCTTCCGCGAACAACGATAATGACCTATTGTCTATTTCAAATGAGTCTTATTTAGCATAGGCTAATGATCGAACCTTCCGCGAACAACGATAATGGTACGCGCCATTCACTTTGTTTATTCTCGGCGCATTGTCCCGAGTTTCGTAAGCTTATTCTAATCACTTCTTAAAATTAAATATAACAATTTGTTGTATACAGGTTGTTCTAAATTTATATGCCCGTGGTTGAGAAAATTGAAAATATTTTATATTAAATTGAATTCTGCTTATAATTATCAAAATTTAATTTTCAGATTAAATAGAAATATAACAATATGTACCTACAGTCAGAAAAATGAAAGAATACCCATGAACGATCAGATCAATCACTTATTTTGTATTTGCTCTCTTTTTCTATAGCAAACGTTTGTTATTTATAGAAAAAGACAGCAAATACAAAATAAGTGATTGATCTGATCGTTCATGGTATTCTTTCATTTTTCCGACTGTATGTATGTATGTATGTGTGTGGAAAAGTTAAACCGATCTGAATTTTTCTGTGTTTGAAGAGGGGGTCAGGGCCGATTCAGAACCGGTGGTATTTGTGACTTTTGACCACCCATAAGCCAGCTATAGAACTTGGTAGGTACAAAACGGCATATTTTTTGGGGGTACATATCTTCGGTTCAAGAAGAGACAGGAGAACCTTAAGTACACCATATCAATAGTGTTGAGTTAAGCTTTCAAATGTTGTATAAGCCGTCAGGATCAGACATATACTCGGCTCAGTGTAGCCGAAAAACTGAAAAACTAAACTTTGAAATTTTTAACATGAAGAGAAGTATCCATACTTACTCAAATGTGGTCTCGAGGTAAACCAAATTACAAAAAACTCGAAGATGTACCACAAGGTTATTTTTTATTGTTAAAAAACATATATAAGGACGCGTTTCGGCTTAACACAAGCCATCATCAGCTTAAATACAGGACAAAAAACAACTGACTGACCTACAATGTAAAAATATCCAACGTTATATATGAGAATAAAGTAGATGGTGACAACGCCCACCTCAGTTTAGGAACTTACCAGAAAAAACAGGAAGGAGGAGGAATCAGCTAGTTTACATTATGAAATATATAGATGTACACATTTCTTCATTAATTATTAGCTATTAATAGCATTTTGTAATTATAGTGTTGTAAAAACCTCAAGAACTTTCACTTGTAGAGGAACCATCATGTGAGCCGGTCAGGTGTAAAGACCTTCCGGTGGAAAGTCAAATTGCTGTCAGTGATGACATAGAGTACTCAACAAAGAAGTGTCATTAATGGTGGTAAACTTGTAACTAGGAGACTGTTCGAACTAAGGAAAGAAAAGAAGAAGATAAACGTCAGAATTAATTTAAGTGAATTGAGCAGAGTGGAAAGGAAACTGAGACTGTATTAAAGTGTGACAAAGATGGAAACGACCAGAGAAAGTCTGTAATAATGTTGAATAGCAATAACTTTTATGTAAGTAACCACTGAGGCGGACGAGACCAAGTAAGGTTGGATAGAAGTAGGCCAGTCATTAAAAAGATTCAATCAGGGTAAAAAAACATATTATGGTAGCACCAAATAAATTACAATAAGATAATACTCCAAATTAGGTATCACAGTCAGGAAGAAAAATAAATAAATAATATATATTACAATATCTGTTTAGGTAAAATGGTTTAAAAAACCGAAATAACACCCTGTACACTCAAAAGTGTTAAACTAAAAGAGTACATAGATTAAATTTATAAGGTTATTTGGTAAGAGTATGGGTGTTAAAACAGTTCTATCACAAGAAGATGCATAAGTGATGGACTACAATAATTAGGTGAAAAAATGTAATATTGTACAAAAAGACCATGAGTGTCTTTGAACATGTTACTTGGGAGTGACACCATGAGAAAAATATGTGAATAAAATTTGTTTATATTGAAATTGATTGATTATTTAACAAAATTGATATGGAAAATAGGTAAGTTAAAAAGATGGGATTCAAATAGCAAAAGAATCTTTAAGACACTAAAGCAGGTCGCAACAAAAACAAAACCCCAACTATCAGACAACCATACAAACAATCCTTAGAGTATATTGAAATAAAAGGAAGGGTTTAACTGGCTGGAAGGAAGAGGTGAATATTGGGATAAATGATAGGATATATCTAGATGTGTGTATTATGAATAGGTATAGTGTAAGAGGTTTTATGAAAAAAGTTCTATAGGAGGAAGCATCCTGCAAGTCCGTTTATTGAAAAGAGAAAAGAGATAGATTATGTTAAAAACAAGAATGAGATAATATTAACTGAGAATGTGGGTAAGTCCAATATCTTGGTGACTGAAAAAACTTAATTAGAACGCTAAATTAAGACAAATATAAGGTTCAGTAGGTAGGAGTTGTTCATTGAGAACATTTAAAGATGAGTTATTGGTAGCTATATGTATTTCGAAGGCTTCTAGTATGTTTAATCTATTGCCTTTATTACAAGAATGAACTATTTGAAAATCAGAGGTAGAAAAATGATGATTAGTAGTTAGAATGTGATTAGCAAAGGCAGAATTAGTGTTAGAGATATCCGTGTCTTTATATTTTTCAATGAATTTCAAATGTTCTGCAAAACGGGTGTCTAGACGTCTCCCACTCTGTCCAATATAAACGGAATTGCAAGAAGAACAGCAAAGCTTGTATACTCCTGATTTGTGGAAAGGTGGAACTAAATCTTTAGAGTTTACTATGGAACTAAGTTTATGATTAGTTTTGAAAGCAATAGGGATGTCATATTTTTTGAAAATTTTTTGAACTTGATAGGAGTGAGGACCTAGAAAATGTAATGAACCATAAAATGAGGAAGTGGTACTAGTCGTTATAGTAGGGTATGTTACACAGCTTTCAATAAAGAAATTAACATAATTCGACAATTAGCGGTTAATAACAATTTTCCACTACAGTTAATTGATAAGCTCTTGCACAGACTTCATAATAAGCTGAATTTAACATACCCTACTATAACGACTAATACCACTTCCTCATTTTATGGTTCATTACATTTTCTAGGTCCTCACTCCTATCAAGTTCAAAAAATTTTCAAAAAATATGACATCCCTATTGCTTTCAAAACTAATCATAAACTTAGTTCCATAGTAAACTCTAAAGATTTAGTTCCACCTTTCCACAAATCAGGAGTATACAAGCTTTGCTGTTCTTCTTGCAATTCCGTTTATATTGGACAGAGTGGGAGACGTCTAGACACCCGTTTTGCAGAACATTTGAAATTCATTGAAAAATATAAAGACACGGATATCTCTAACACTAATTCTGCCTTTGCTAATCACATTCTAACTACTAATCATCATTTTTCTACCTCTGATTTTCAAATAGTTCATTCTTGTAATAAAGGCAATAGATTAAACATACTAGAAGCCTTCGAAATACATATAGCTACCAATAACTCATCTTTAAATGTTCTCAATGAACAACTCCTACCTACTGAACCTTATATTTGTCTTAATTTAGCGTTCTAATTAAGTTTTTTCAGTCACCAAGATATTGGACTTACCCACATTCTCAGTTAATATTATCTCATTCTTGTTTTTAACATAATCTATCTCTTTTCTCTTTTCAATAAACGGACTTGCAGGATGCTTCCTCCTATAGAACTTTTTTCATAAAACCTCTTACACTATACCTATTCATAATACACACATCTAGATATATCCTATCATTTATCCCAATATTCACCTCTTCCTTCCAGCCAGTTAAACCCTTCCTTTTATTTCAATATACTCTAAGGATTGTTTGTATGGTTGTCTGATAGTTGGGGTTTTGTTTTTGTTGCGACCTGCTTTAGTGTCTTAAAGATTCTTTTGCTATTTGAATCCCATCTTTTTAACTTACCTATTTTCCATATCAATTTTGTTAAATAATCAATCAATTTCAATATAAACAAATTTTATTCACATATTTTTCTCATGGTGTCACTCCCAAGTAACATGTTCAAAGACACTCATGGTCTTTTTGTACAATATTACATTTTTTCACCTAATTATTGTAGTCCATCACTTATGCATCTTCTTGTGATAGAACTGTTTTAACACCCATACTCTTACCAAATAACCTTATAAATTTAATCTATGTACTCTTTTAGTTTAACACTTTTGAGTGTACAGGGTGTTATTTCGGTTTTTTAAACCATTTTACCTAAACAGATATTGTAATATATATTATTTATTTATTTTTCTTCCTGACTGTGATACCTAATTTGGAGTATTATCTTATTGTAATTTATTTGGTGCTACCATAATATGTTTTTTTACCCTGATTGAATCTTTTTAATGACTGGCCTACTTCTATCCAACCTTACTTGGTCTCGTCCGCCTCAGTGGTTACTTACATAAAAGTTATTGCTATTCAACATTATTACAGACTTTCTCTGGTCGTTTCCATCTTTGTCACACTTTAATACAGTCTCAGTTTCCTTTCCACTCTGCTCAATTCACTTAAATTAATTCTGACGTTTATCTTCTTCTTTTCTTTCCTTAGTTCGAACAGTCTCCTAGTTACAAGTTTACCACCATTAATGACACTTCTTTGTTGAGTACTCTATGTCATCACTGACAGCAATTTGACTTTCCACCGGAAGGTCTTTACACCTGACCGGCTCACATGATGGTTCCTCTACAAGTGAAAGTTCTTGAGGTTTTTACAACACTATAATTACAAAATGCTATTAATAGCTAATAATTAATGAAGAAATGTGTACATCTATATATTTCATAATGTAAACTAGCTGATTCCTCCTCCTTCCTGTTTTTTCTGGTAAGTTCCTAAACTGAGGTGGGCGTTGTCACCATCTACTTTATTCTCATATATAACGTTGGATATTTTTACATTGTAGGTCAGTCAGTTGTTTTTTGTCCTGTATTTAAGCTGATGATGGCTTGTGTTAAGCCGAAACGCGTCCTTATATATGTTTTTTAACAATAAAAAAAAAAAATAACCTTGTGGTACATCTTCGAGTTTTTTGTAATTTGGTTTGAAATTTTTGTTTTTCGACAATTACTCAAAATTTCAACCTACGAATTGCGCCAATAATTGAGCATTTGTAGAAGGATTCCAGAAAAATCTAACGGTGTACACCTCATATTCGGGAAAATTCGAATTTTTAAGTTGTAGGCTTCATAAGTATGATCAAATCTATTATCTATGGGAAAAACGGTTATTCAAGCTCAATAATTCTTGTAATAGCTTCAGTTGTCTTACTTGACTTTCGATGCATCAGATATTACTTGTCAATATGTTTCAAACTCATGTTTAGGGATCAAAATCAGTTAAGCCGTTTAGAAGTTATTAATCTACAAAAGTATAATCCAATTAACGATTATTCCGTTTATGTAGTTGCAGTGGTTAAGACGCTAAATTTGATCTGGCAACGGGCAATCCGAGTTTGTTTACCGGCCATCCCAAAATCTTTTTCAATCTATTTCGAATAGAAAAAAATCTAGTGTACATTCGATGGACACTAGATCATTTGGGAGGTAATGCGACAAAGGCGACCATTTATAAAACTTAACATGTTGTCGCGGAACATTGCATTCAACTTCATACATTTAATTTATAAATAACTTTAAAAAATTCCTGATACAAGAATAAAAGCCGCTAACCGACGTAAAAATGAGTGGCGCATACAATATTCCAGCTACAAAAGATCTGATATGAATATTACGTGGCGCGAAAATGTATTTTCATTTTGATGCAAAACAAAATTCAAGTTTTAATTTATACGATTTTTCCATAATATTTGCTAAATTTGAAGTAAACGCGCCACAAAAGAGTTTCAAAATTCAAACTGTATCAAAGTTACTCTTTTGTGGCGCATTTACTTCAAATTTAGCAAATATTATGGAAAAATTTCCTAAAATAAAACTCTAGAATTTTGTTTTGCATCAAAATGAAATACATTTTCGCGCCACGTAATATTCATATCAGATCTTTTGTAGCTGGAATATTGTATGCGCCACTCATTTTTATGGCGTTTAGCGGTTTTTATTCTTGTGTTTTTATACGTCGATGCCTTATAAGCCAATCGGTGTAATTCAATAAGTGTTTAAAATGAGATACTAAGATGTTTCTGACAATAGTTGCAGAAATATAGGCAGTTATTAAAAAAAAATTAACTGTCTTTACTTATCACAATATGGGTAACATATTCATAAATACAAACAAGGAAATAATAATATTATTATATATAATAATAAGTCATTTTTAGGGAGAATGTGACTTACAACCGTTTGACTTCTGAGGCATCCACGTAATTGAAAGCGGTTTTTGCACGTATTTAAATCAAGATTTTTTGTCAACAAAAGTAAAAAGAATCATATAAACCTTCTCGATATCAACATATTCATGTTTCCTTCATTTATTTCATTTATTTGTAAATAAGATCTCTGAGCACTCCGTAGATGTACCCTAACGTTTCAATGAGTGCCATTGATACGAGAATCATTTAACACAAATTGAGGCGAGAGAAACTTATACAGCAGATAAAAGAAAAGAAAACCACTTACAGAGCTTTAAAATTCAATCAAAGAGATATCAATCAAGTATTCAATTCCAAAAGGAATTCCAATACCTTTTCAGAACATTAAAGGGATCGCGCAATTTTTCGAGAAGACCTTGACGTTTTATAGAGGAAAGCAGATATTTTGATTCATTCTCGTGCATATTTCGTTGGAGACATTATAGATGTTAGGTCTGTTTTTTAATTTAAAATTCCCTAGCCGGTTTAATATAATTTTTTTTGGTAAAAGAGAATTCAAACAATTAGACGTGCACGTCATACATTTAATGACATCATAACTCATAACTCAATGATACAAACATGACGGCAAACAAATTCAACAAATGTTTCCTCATATATACAGTTTAGTCCATAGTTCTTTGCCAGTGCGTCATCATTTAAAGCATACGAAATATGTAAGTCGGAACTCGCAACAGCAAGTGAGAGAAAGTGGCTACTGCTCCGATAACGGATTATATTATAAAATTTGACGTTATCAAATAAATAATAAGTAGTGGTTTATAAAATAATATTATATAAGATATTGGTTTTACTTTAACATTATTTTTGCTAATTCAAAGTACTCGATTAAATTTAAAACGAGTTATTGTGCTTGTAAGATAAAAGTGTATCCAGGCATCATCTAAAAAAAAATTAATCAAATATTTTCTTTATCATTTCTTTCACTTTTGCGAAAACTTAAACAAAATCATTCCTTAACTGTGTGAATGAGGTTAACTTTGTACGTAAATTAATAGCAAAATACATTACACTTACCATAAAATTTCAAACTCCAATATAAAATTAGTTGTGAAAACAACTGTTTGTGTAATATAAATAACTTCTAAATGCAAAAACAGGACAAAAATCAACAAAAAAACCAACAAGCTGACAGCTACAAGTAAACAAACCAGAATCGTCAAAAATTGTACTTAACATCTGAAAACGTTCCAAACGGTCGCTTTTGTACCTATCTCTTTTCGATTCATTGACTCTAGAGTGTCTAATTTTAGAGCGTTGATAAAAATAACATATGTGTCTTTACTTAATAACAGGCGGTAGCTGGTTTGTCTATAGTTTCATGGAAGATAATGATGCTAGATAAAAAGTATGTGTTTTATATCCTCAGGTATTAATCACGCACGGGTAAAAAGCCATGAACTCAACTGTATAAAATCACGTTTTTAACAGTTTTAGTACACAAACTTTTTGTCGAGAAGTTGAAAATGGCGGAGATATTGAGCAAAAACGGTTCCCGTTTAAAATCAAAATGATGGCTAACGCAACGGCGGAATTCAGTCGTGGCTATACATTTACACTACAATTGACCCCTAAAGATTAGAAAAATAAAATTTAGGGCAGCTCGGCATGCAAGGTTAGGCCTGTTATTGCTCTAACTCGACTGGACTATCCTTATTATCTTTGTTATCTACCACATACGGAAATTGTTGTAACGAAAAAAGTTGGGCGTCTCGTCAAAATGAAGCTACTCACTAAAAATTAGCTTGTTAGTAGTAAATGGTGAAAACAGGCCTGGGATCCCTGATTATATATAGTACTCCAGCATAGGCGTTAATTTTTTAAGGGTTTTTGACGTTATACCTCTTTAGGAACCAGGGTGAATTTTTATTTTCCCGGGCGCATGTGCACACCGACAGTATGGTATAGTCGCTTATACGTTATACGGGATCTGATTGGGTGTTAAAATCATTTGTCAATAATTGTTCAATATGGAGATTATGGATAAAATTATTGTGTATATTAGTTTTTATTGTTGTGATGGCAGAGACAAAAGCAAGTTTATAATTGAAGGGTACACGGAAAAAACCGGATAAGTCACAGATTAACAATTTTGAGTTATTGCATTTTTTTAACTTTTGCACCGTTGTATGTTTGTCGCTAGCTTGAGTCTTAGATTTCTAACAAAACAAACTAAAAAAGGAGGTATAGTTTTCACATTCTGCGAATACCTAGTTAAATTTGCTATAATAATTTCAGTCCTGGGAATCCAGCATTGTATCTTAAAGGGTAGTGACTTTGCCGCTTTTTCCCCTGTTCAATAAAAAAAAAAGATTACTTTATATTAATTTGTTAATTCTCCGGGTTAAGAAAATAAAATAACATTCTGTTTATGTGGCGTTGTTATGACTGACCGTCTGATTGATACCAAAATAAGGGAGCCGTCGCGTCTCGATATTTTGGACTTAGCTTGTTATTATCCTGTACCGCGTGGACTTAGCTTACTTTTCTCGTGTATGGGCATATATTTATAGTCTTTTTCTCGTGACTTGCCTTGTTATTGCCTTGTTTAAAGGTTTCAGAAGATGCAAACTGGAATTTACTACAAGATGACGTAAAAAATGCAATTTCTACAAAAATTGACTTAGCCGGTTTTTCTCGTGTACCCTTCAATTGTAGTGACTCTTAAAATAGTTTTTAAAAGCGACAGATACGTAATAATTGTAAATGTTTCAGTATCCTAAAAAAAATTACATATAGCGACGCTGTCAAGCCAAAACGGCATAAACGACATTAACTTGATTTTTCAGGAAACACAAATAACTGATTATTTTTATTTTTACCAATTCTGCTTATCGGCACAATGATTCAAAAAAATTGGTGATTTTTTTTTCAAATTTTTGATATATTGTGAACATTAATGTGGCTGAAAATACTGTCTGAAATAAATTAAAAACTATAAAATGGCGCTTATGTCCAATCAAGATATAACATTGGTGAATATGCCAAACTTACCTCTGGCGTTTGTGTCGATCGCATCGTTGTAAGGTTAGTCAATATGGCGCTTAAAAGGGATATATGCCATTAATGAAAAAAGAAACGAAAATCAAAAATTGTCGTTTATGCCAACAAGAAAAATGATGAAATTACGAAGATTTTTGATAGGGTTTATTTTTTATTAATCAAAAATACATTCTAAGTTAAAAACAAAACCTTAAATTCTTTAAACATGTTTTGGTGCTAGGATGAAATACTTAAAAGTAAATATGAAATACTCAAAAGTGGATATCTAATAATAGGTAGTGGATTCTAATTCATAATCACTGTCAATATTTGGTTCAACATCCGTATTGATTTGATTACTTGTATTTTCCTTATTTTGATCACTACTTATACCGGCATCCAAACCATTATCTGCTGCTAAGTTGAAACATGATGTGAGATCGTGACTAAATATTTCTTCTTCTACTGCAACGTCTGGTGGTTCCTCAAAGATGATAATGTCATTGCTAAAAGCTTCTGCAATATTGGCATTATAAATGTCATAAACCTCTAGGGGATTATTGTCAGTTAGTATATCATTTTGTACTGATTCGGTATATGTTTTATTTTCATTTAGTAAGGCCATTATTTTTTTACTTCTGCTATTCATGTGCAACAAAAAAATGGCATAAACGCCAAAAATCGATCGCCATTTTTAGCTATATAAAATTGATTTGAACTCTATGCTGTAATACAAAATGAATTGTTCATCACACTAGTACAAAGTTACAATAGAATATTTTAAAATAAACTTTTTATTTGCGCAATTTTTAAATAAGAAACCTGCATAAGAATACCATTGAGGAATGGCATTTGTGTCAACCACGATGTAAACATGTGGTTTTGGCATAAACGCCTCATAGTTTTTAAAGAAATTCAGTGTGTTTACGCTTCAAAAATCAATACAAATTGAAAATATTGCAAAGGTAGATAATACCATGTTACTTATCCATAAAAATTGTAAAAATACATACCTTTACTATTATTACTGGACCGAAATGTACACAATGATAATCTTACGGGCACTGGCGATTATGTCAATCGGTGTTCACGTCGGTGTTCACGTGCGTGACTAGACTGGCGTTTATAAAAATTTTAAACCTATATTACACCTATTTCACTTTTTCTGCGGTTATTCCGCGTTGACTGTCTGGTGCGGAAATTAAAATCCTATTTTTTAGTGCAGCTAACTAAAAAGTGGTCATTTTGGCGTTTATGCCGTTTTGGCTTGGCAGCGTCGATAGGTACCTACCTATTTGGAAAATTTAAAATTAATCTACCAAAATAGTATGTAATGCTTTGATTTACATAATTTGATTACCATCAAAATTTCTACCAATATTCACCTAATATATTGTTATTCCACAAACTATTACTTTAATTTAACAAAAATCAAACTTATTTGATTAAATGTATATACAGTAGGAAAAATGAAAGAATACCCATGAACGAATATATAAGACACGCTGTATTTTCCTGTCACCGTGTCACACAAAAAACTGGTCAGCACAAGTACATGTAATAATTATTGTTACTTGCACTGGACAATTTTCTTTGTGACACGGTGACTGGAAAATACAGCGTGTTTTATATGTTCGTTCATGGGTATTCTTTCATTTTTCCGACTGTAAGTAATAAATAACTGTCAAAAAGTATATGGTGTAAAGGTTCAGTTGGTGTAAATAGGGCTTTTCATTCACAGTCATTTGTTTCGAGCTTCTGTCATATGTCGTATAATCCGTGTATATTAATATTATACACAGATTATACAACATATGACAAAAGCTCGAAACAAATGACAATCGATGAAAAGCCCTAGTCGCACATGACAGATACGCGAAGCTGGCGTAATGGGAAAGCACTTCGAATTTCTATCGGCGGGATTGACGGGAAGCGGGCTCGATCCCCAATGCAAGTTACTATTTTTTTATTTTTTTTTATACATTTTATGATTGTATGTGTTATGACTTCAATGTGTGTGTGTGTGTGTTTTATTCTTTTATTTTTTTAATTTTTGGTATTGTTTTAAAAACAATTTTGGAAAGTAGTAAGTATTAAAATTACTTTAATATTTAAATTAAATATAAATAAACTGTTTAAAGTCTATTGATTTCGTTGAAATCATATAATAGAAGTATAACTTCTTACGTGAGTACAAAGTACACACATTCTTTTTTTACTTATATTATATTTCCAATATTCTATACGCAAAAATATTTGTCATGGTGTTCAAGCTAATATAATTAATAATATACTTTTCACTTAATAGAATACTGAAAGGAAAAGGTCGCTCGAGACATTTATTATCGAGTGAGTGGCTTTTGATAAACTTTATCTCATTAATCAGGTGGACCTCCTTTCCGTTAAGCTATGCAATTTTGTGAATAGGAAGCATTACGCTTTAATGGTCTACTGAACAATAATACTCGATTAAAACCGATTTCAATCCTGTTTGAAAGTGTAATAGTTTGATCCGGTAGTTCAATGACAATTTTAACAGCACTTCTTTCTTGAACTCTTAGCTATAGAAAAGACATTTAAATCTATGTTATTTATTTTACACAGACAGTAAAATATATTTAAACTAAACAAACTAACATTTAACCAGAGTATTATGCAGCTGCTGCATTTTCGTTTTGCAAAGAAATTGAGAATGTTTATACATTTTTAAAATATATTTCTGAAAAGGTTTGCGAATAATTCTAGAAATAGTGTAACGTTAATAATAATTATTGTATTTTCATTTTTACTAATTTTATTCGTTTGTTAGCTTCCTGTTTAGACAAGGCAAAAACGGCGGGTTCGTTAGAAAAAAATATTCCCATGAGATTTTTTGCATAATCACATTCGTGAGACACCCCATAATAAGGTTAAAGAAGTCGCCCACGCGAAAAGTAGTCCAATTTTTTTTTTAAATTTTTTTAATCAAATTGCAAAAATCAATATTTTTGGCTCAGACAATTTTTATTAGATTTTTCGGATCATTCCGGACAAAAAAGGTCTCTTCTAATTTTTCTCTAAAGTTGATCGTGTTCGAGTTATAAGCAATTTAAAATTTGGAAAACGCGAAAATGGCCATTTTTAAGACTTAATACTTCGGTTAAAATTTATTATTTAGAAAGTCAGAAAGTGACAAAATCAAATTTAAAGCCTCCCTACATGATCCTAAGGAAATTTGTGTCATTAATTTATTACGAAGCTGTTATTTTTAATTATTAATAATGAGCGATAAGATCGTATTGCCTCGGCTGTAAATCTGAGTGCGAGTGAGATGCGCTGTTGGACTGCCTGAATGGCATCTCTTCCGCACTCATCATGAACGGCCGCCTAATACTTGCATGGCGCTCATTATTATAACTTAAAAATAACAACTTAGTAATCAAATAATGACAAAAATTTCTTCAGGATCTTGTAGGGGAGGATTTAAATTTTGATTTAGTCGCTTTCTGACTTTTATAGTAATAACTTTTAACCGAGTTATTAAGTCTTGAAAATCGCCATTTTTCTTATTTTTCAATGTTAAAATGCTTTTACCTCGAAAACGATCAACTTTAGAGAAAAATTATAGGAGACCTGTATCCAGAATGGTCCAAAAAACCTAAAAAAAATTGAGCGGCCCAACATATTGATTTTTGCAATTTGTTTAAAAAAAAATTGTTAAAAAAAATTTGGACTACTTGTCGCGTGGGCGACTTCTTGAATCTTATTCTGGAATGTCTCACAAATGTGATTATGCAAAAGAATCTCATGGGAATATTTTCTCCAAAGAACCTGCCGTTTTTGCCTTGTCTAGTTGTATTTTACTTTTTCTGTTGTAAAAATAAGTAGAACTAAACTTACCTATCAACTAAACATTCACTTATAATTATTACACAAGAGTTCCAAAATTACCGATTTGCATCCTGAGTGACACTTTGACAGTTTTAGTTGTTTAGAATTGCCACGAAAGCAAAAGAAATTTGCAATTTTAAGAACGCGACTGTAATTCAGTAATCATCAACATCATCATCATCATCAGTGGGATTACAGCTCTTTATGAGCGAAAGCCTTCTTCAGAACAATCCTCCATTCGCCCCTGTCTCTGGAAACTCTTCTCCATGCTCCAATTCCAATAGGTTTAAAATTATTTTCTAGGCTGTCTTGGTGCTTAAGTCCTCTTGTTCGTTGTCCTATCGGCCCTCTTCGGTCAAAAACTTTTCTGACTATGGCATCTTCCTCTCTCCTGATTACATGACCTATCCGTCTAAGGCGTACTATACCTTAATGAGTTTTGTAACGTCAGGTTCTCCAAAATTTCTATACAACTCAAAGCTGTAACGCCTGCGCCATAAACCTTGTTCTTTTATGCCTCCATATATTCGTCTTGGTATTTTTCGCTCAAAAAAGGTAATATTGTCCGACAAATTTTTAATGCTACTTCAGTAGTCGAACGCACCAAAGTTTAGTCAACCTCTATATTTATTAAAAGCCCCCATCCTAAAAATTTCTTGTATTAGAAAAGTTGTCTCGACATGAATAACTGAATAAACGAAGCCTCATGAGGGAGGTAATCGTGATTTTTTTGTTTGGGTGTCGGCCAACGACCTATTATATCAACCCTTTATCCGGCGGTGATTAAAATGATCATATCATTAAGGGCGTAGGCTCAAAATTTCGCCCAATTTGTTTTAAATGCATTCATTTTTTTAATCCTGAGAAAACTAATAAGTATTTTTGGAAAATTTCAACTTTGAATGATAGACTACATTATTACCGAGGCCCGCAAGTCCCTTAGAATAACCAAAAAGTTTCTTTTGTATGAGATATTTTAAAGTAAAAATCACACTAAAATTTTCTATTTTTTTTTTCACCCCTAGAATTCATTAATATAAACATTATAGAAGTTTTCAGGGACTTTTTGTTTTTGGAAATATTGCAATCTTTCATTCTGTGTTTAAATTTTTTAAAAGTACTTATTAGTTTTCTCAGGATTCGAAAAAAATGAGTGCATGTAAATCACATTGGCGCGAAATTTTTGCGCCTATGTCCTTAATGTAAAAGACAACCATTTTAAAAGTTTGTAAACATTTATTTACAGAAATCTTAAGACTGGAAAATACTTTAACTGATGATATTTATAAAGTGCCAAATAAATTCTAGATATAAACGAATCTTAAGTCGATTACACCCTAGAAATTCAATACGCCATTTCTTAAAATTTATGATCATTCTAACAGCATCGAAAATAAATTGTTTCATTGCCCTTTAACTCCAAATAATTTATCACATGAGCTGAGATCTCGGTAAATCTCAGATACATTTTATTGCGTACATAAATTGGAGGATATTTTCTCTTTTTTCGGAAGCTTGGTTTGGGAGATATTCATGGGAGAACGGTTAAGAGGCCAAGATTCGGAAGAGAAAAGGGAATTTAATGTTTAAGTTTGTATTTCGGGGTAAATGTTTTTTACATTATGTTGTTCAAGGTTCTGAAAGATATGCTTTCTGTAGACCTGAAAAAAGGTTTCGGGAAAATGTCTTTAGTTTTTATATCCGTAAAGGTGTGTGATAAAAACCGATAAGGTGGAGTGGGGTAAGATCGTAAACGGGGCAAGTTCGTATTAGCTCTAGATCTATCATAAGATACATTTAATTGTACAAATTAATAAGTAGACATCTGTACTAGATTAGTATGAACTGATTGACATAGATGTCTCTCACTCCCCACATAACAATGATGTTCGTATCATGTTCTAAGCATATCCTACCAACATTCGTCGAAGTATATCCTTTTTAGTATATGCGTAGTACAAGCATAGCATGTACCATAAAAAACATTCTAAATTTCATGTTCTTTGTATGTGTTTCAAAGAATATTCGTGCACCGAATATACTGAGCACATTCGTGTACGTAGTATCTCGGAATGTTCGTAAAAGTTTATTCTTAGAATATACTTTAATCGAATATTCTTAGTATATGCGTAAGTTTATGCAAAAGTATATGCTTAACACATGCTTGTATATACTTTTAAAATATCTTAAAAAGAATATACTTTATGTACCTATAGGAAGAAGAATAATGTTAGCCTATAGGTTATCAACTTCGTTAAGAATAATTAATAAAGTTTAGGTATTTTGGTAGGTACTACTGAACTATCATCTAATTTATTTTTTTTAAACCGTTTTAATTGTATGGTAAAAAAGTTTAAAACTTAATTCTATTGAAGAAAAATGAGAAATTCTCGTTTCGTTTTCAACTGGAATTAATATAACAGAGGTGGCCAAACTGTGGCTCGCGAGCCACATGTGGCTCTTTGAAGGATTATTTGTGACTCTCAATAAATGTACCTGAATTACTTTTAACTTTTTTGTTTTAAAACGACTTAAATTATTGACAACAAAAAATATAAAAACTATAACATTAGACTTAGACAAGGAGACCCCTTATCATCCGTGCTATTTAATTTGGTCTTAAAATACGTAATAAGTAAAATATCACCTGAGCTGACAGGGGGATTTGCAAATCGAGGATCAAAACTATTGTTGGCCTTTGCTAATGATCTAGGTGAAGTCGATCATTCTACGAGAGACGTGAGAGAGGTGTTTTCACAACTAGTGGGAGGAACAGGTAGTCTGAGCCTTCGAATAAATGAAGTGAAGACGAAAAACATGCAAGTAACCAAAAATCCAAGACCAAGGGTTAGGCAGAACATACTATTAATGACCACAACTTCGAAGTAGTAAAAGAGTTTAAATATCTAGGGGCAGTAATCACGGATGACAAACACATATAAAAAGAGATCTCAGAAAGAATAACTGCGTGGAACAGAGCATCATACTCCCTATCATCATTATTAAGATCTATGTTGCTAAAAATGTAATCTAAATTAAGACTGTATGTCAATTATTCTTCCAATTTGTTAAATATGGTAGTGAAACATAGACTCTACATCAGCGGGAAAAAATAAGCTGCTGGTGTTTGAAAGGAAAGTTCTCAGAATGATTTTTGGCCCTCAGAGAGATGAACTGACAGAAGAGTGGAGAAGGCGCCGCAAAGCTGAATTAGTGACTGTATGGTACTGAAACATCGTAAGAGATATAAAAGCTAAGATAAGATAGGCAGCTCATGTGGTAAGATCAGAGGAAGACAGAGTGTTAAAGACAGTGCTTTTTAAGAGACGGTAGAAGATCAGTAGGCCGTACGAGAAAAAGACGATGAAGAATTAAAGTATTCTAAATTAGTATAGGCTGCTTGTAGAATTATTTGCATATTTGAAACAACGATGTGAACCAGTTTATTTCACTTTAAAGTTCGTGTAGTCCAAACAGTATGAGAAAAATTAAATACCTTTTTTGCACTTTTTAAATAATTATTTAGTTGCGGCTCGCCAAAAATTTCAAATTTTAAAAAATGGCTCGATTATCAAGCAGCTTGGCTACCCCTGGAATGTAATATACCATGAGTATTTTTAGGTGTAATTTTATTTTTAACTACATTACATTCAGGTAAAGATCCACAACCAAACAACGTGAAACGGGAATCCGAAAACGGCCATTCATTGTCATTCTGACCCTTGCATTTTGCATTGTCTATTATACCTGCACAGCGGAAGGGGGTAGGTAACAAATAACAAGGACAAAATATGAAAATATTTTCCATTCCAGTACAATTAGTTAGGCATTTGTGTCTACGCTGTTAGGACGAAGCGAAGACGAAGTATTTCTAGCTACAAGGATTAAAATATTTTTAAGAACATACATAAATAACTTTTTTATTTTGTTTGCCGGCAGCTTGAAGATAATAAATTCATATTGGTACTTCAATATTTCCTAAATACCTAGTAAGTAAAAGTATGTATATAGATACCTATAAATTTTAGTAATTTACATACATATTATATATATTTGGCTATTATATAATATATAAGCAGCATTTTTATTTTGATGTGCACATAATAACTAAATATATTACTTATATTTTATATATACTTACTTATCCATATAATATTTATTATACATAGGTACCTATGTTTTTACTTAATACTTAATACTTACTTTTTACGTAATATTGTAGAATATAATAACTACATTCTCATATCCAATTAGAATATGTAAATATAATATATTAGTAGAACCTAGGATGAGATTGAGTGATGTTGAAAACATACTTCTGAGAAATATATAGCACATTCTTGGAATATTCTTCCCATATACTAAAAATATGTGCGATAGTACATTCTAAGTATATAAATAGAAGTTACATAGCACTTCCTTCGAATATTCTTCCCATATACTAAAAATATGTGCGATGGTACATTCTAAGTATATAACTAGAAGGTATATAGCATTTCCTTGGAATATTCTTCCCATATACTAAAAAATGTGCGACAGTACATTCTAAGTATATAACTAGAAGGTATATAGCACTTCCTTGGAATATTCTTCCCATATACTAAAAATATGTGCGATAGTACATTCTAAGTATATAAATAGAAGGTTTATAGCACCTCCTTAGAACCTTCTAAAAGTATGTTCTTGGTATATACTATAAAGAAGTGCGGTAGTACATTCTTAGTATATACATAGAACGTTTAAGTACTGTAATGTAGTATATACTTAGTATCTTCTCTGCACATTCGCAATGGTAATTAAGCATATTCTCAGTATATACTTTTTCTGAAAAGTATGTTCTATGAATCTACTAAGAACATGAAATTGTTATGTGGGTCAGAAGTAATTCTGCCACTATTTTGGCATTTAATAAATCTGAGTACATGAGTAGTAGCTATCTAACCTAGAGCTGTTGAAGAAAGTGCCGGTATTTTAGAGCAAATTTTGTGTCTTGTGCATTTATTTTTGGTAAGTATTAAGAACACTGCTTAAAGTTTACGTCAAAGAAATAAATCTTTTCGATTATTTGAAATTTACTGGAAAAATCACTACTCTGGGCTTGCTCCGCAAATATTAGTGCATGGGGCAATTTCGCAGCATGTAGCGGGGTAAGACCGGATTTGTGCTTTTTCCAGTCAATTTTAAAAATTATTTTTGTACTTTTTATGGTTTCTTGCCCAAATTCTTTATTTATAACTTTTTTTAAATCCAAAATGGTTAGATATTATGTTATAAAAACGAACCGAAGAGCGTAATCAGCAGAAACAATTAAAGGAGCATTGATAGAAATTCGGACAGGCGCATAAATGCCATGCAGAAAACCATTCTTTATATTTAAATGCATAACTTTTAAACTAAGCAACTTAATTTAATCTGGCAAAAAGCATTTCATAAATGACGGATTAGTTCGATTTTGTCCCATAACACATGAAGATAAATTTTATTGAGTTTTAAATAGCTGTTTACGAACTTGCCCCATTTATGTTACTTCACGTTCATACCAAAAAAATTTTAAATATTTGAAATATAATTTACAAAAATATTATTACTAGTATGGTATAGTCAGACCCAAACCCAGATATCCAAAGTGAAAGTTATCCTCCAACACCAAGTTGTTCTATATGGTCCACATAATGTTCAGAAAAAGTCACACCATTCTGAGCGTCGGGTTTGGGGGGTGGGGGGGGGGGGAGAGGGGGAGAAATCTGCAAATTCGTAGTTTTTTTAAGTTTTTCGTCAATATTTCTAAAACTAAGCGGTTTAGCATGAACAACCCTCTACACAAAATTGTTCTACATTAAATTTCCCTTCTAAAATGAACGGTTCCAAAGTTACGGAGGTAGTATAGTATAATTGGTCCAAAAAAGGCCTAACCCAGACATCCAAAGTAAAAGTTTTCCTTCAACACCAAATTGTCCTATATAGTCCACATATTGTTCAGTAAAAAGTTACACCATTTTGAGCGTCCGGTTTGGGGGGGAGATGGGGGAGAAATCGGTAAATTATTAGTTTTTTAAGTTTCTCGTCAATATTTCTAAAACTATGCTTTAGCGTAAGGAATGTTCTATAGAAAAAGGTTCTATATATAATTGTTATAAAATCAACGGTTCCAGAGTTACGGAGGGTGAAATGTGAAGGTTTTCGATACTTTTTATATTTACCGATTTCTCCCCCCTCTCCTCCCCAAACCCGACGCTCAAAATGGTGTGACTTTTTTCTGGACATTGTGTGGACCATATAGAACAATTTGGTGTTGAAGGATAACTTTCACTTTGGATGTCTTCGTTATGCCATCTTTTGGATCAACTATACTATACTATACGAGTAAAGTCAAACTTAACGAAAACAGGTCCGAACTTACCCCACTCCACCTTAATAAAACTACAATTTAAACAAAAAAAAAAGATTATTGAAAATATGTTAAGCTGTACTTATCCAGAGAATGTGTACTTATGCCAGTTAAGATTGAGGTATAAATCAAATAAAATATCTGAATTAATGTATTAACCCTTAAAGGACGGACTTTTGTTTTTATTAAAAAACTGAAAAAAAGGTCGTGATTTATGTTTTATTTTGAACAAATATTAAAATTATAATAAAAAAATAAACAATTTAAATATTTCTTATAAAAAAAAAGAAGATTGCCATATGGCAACCGTAGTCCTTCCTACTACCTATATTAGAATAAACATTAAAAATTACTACAACTATGAATAACAATAAAAACTATAAATCATTTAGTGTGAAATTGCACATTGCAAGCTAGGCATAAGCCAACGTTACATTTAGAGCACATCGTTCTCATTATAGACCTGCACCTTTTATTTGCACATTTCTTTTTCTTCTTTTCCGGAGTAGATACCAGAAAATGGCTAAGATTATCATACCTAATATCAGGTCATATTCTATGTCGCAGTAGTATTTTTGCCAGGTGATTGGTTATATCCAGTTATGATCAAAATTATTATAAAACATTTCATGTCGTTGATCGTAATTTGGGGATCTGCTAGATTTTTAAAATGTGCATACCTCGTAGATTCTGTAACCAATAGTTCGATTAATTCGTTATCAAAATTTTTTTCGAAAAGTTCAAAGGGCGTGCAGTTACTGTATCCTTTGCAGCTGGATGCTGGAAATGGCCTAGCAGTTGCTTCCAAATCTCCGTCTTTGTCCCAGTTTACCTAAAATAAATAAAACTTTATCACCTATATTTTTCGTAAAAATAAAAATAGGTATACCTTAGTAGCGTCTATTTTCTCCATTGCAAAATCCTTTTTGTTCGAATTGCGAACCTGAAGCTCGGCTGGAGCTCGTAATTGGCTTGCTTGTAAATTATCTACCATACCACCATTATTCTCATCAGCAGAATCTTCATCGGTCAATTCATTTGTGTCTGGTGGTTCAATGTAGAGTCCCTCCACATCTAAATCGTCCGCGTACGTACGCTTTTTGTAACGCCTCTTCAAGAGTAAAGCCTCTTCTAAAATAAAATAAAAACATTCAATAAGAGGTAGTGAAAGAGACTCTGGTTGCCATATGGCAATTTCAGTTTTTCCCGCCCTAAAATAATTACACACTAAAAGAAAAAGGCAAACTAATGCAACATTTCTAAAATCCAGTATATTCTTATATACCCTCCTGGGATTGTATTTCTACCTCGACGACGGTGGGAGGGCCGAGTAACCGATCGTGGTCCCTAAAGTTGTGAGGGGAGCACGACCGGTGAAACCAAGGACAGTCCCAGCGTCCAGCGACTGTGCACCGGGTGAGCGCCGGACACCGCCGCTGGACGCTAAAAAAGGCGTCGCAACTGAGGCGAGCAGTTGCGACGCCTTTCGCCTTCAGCAGATGTATATCACCCTCCAACTTCCCTACGGCTACTCTAATCCCTAAAAGTTAATCTCGTCCACCTCAGCATTGTGACCGGGGGTCGATGGGGGGCCCCAAAGCAGTGTGCGGGGGGCTCCGCCATCGGGCTCTGATCACAAATTTCTATTCGAAAACTTCTTCGACATACCCACTACGAGTAGCCGTCATGTCTTACCCCACCACACATCCATTCCAAATCCCGCGTAACAGGGGAGGCAGCAGTTACGCGGAAACTCCAGGTAGCCTGTGAATACAAACTGCCACTGCGTCCGGAGGCAACCGTGAAAAAAAGCCTAGAGGAGTAAACCTCAATAAAACAATCCCCACTATCACGGTGGAAGGCATCGTGCCAAAGATATGAGAGATGCGAGGGTTAGAGCATCACAAACGATCCCTTCGGGATACCTGGCGACCTCCCGAAGTAACCAAGCCTTGGCGTGGTAAGGGCGCACTGCCGCGCCAGACGTATAGTACGTCCCAACTCGTGGGAATTTATATGAGTACCAATAAACACAATTCTGAACAGACGGGGGTGAGTGAAGACGACCATCGGCGAGACACGGACAATGGAACGGATATGGAAAATGAGAATAGGAAAAAACAGTCGCCTGACGACTTGAAATGGGAAGAAGGAATGAACAGTTTTGAGAGGGAGCTCATAAACTCACATAAAAAGAAACAGAAGATGAACAGGTCGACTGCCCCAAAACAGTCGACACTAGTAGGGGATGAAATGCTGGAAAGCAGTGAAAATGATGACGATGAGATAGGGGAGGAAAGATCACAAGAGGAAGTGGAAAAAATAGAAAAAGGATGGCAAAATATTCAGGAGAGGGTGTTAGCCTCTTTCTTGCTTGATGATGAAACCATGAATAAGAAGAAAAGGAAAGGGGACAGTCTAGAGAGAATAAATGATCTGAAGAGGGAGAGACTGGAAGAGAGTATTAAGTTTCCTAACGAAACCAAACAACAAAAAATAAACAGGAAACTCGAAGAGTTAAATATAAAACTAATAGAGATATTTACTAACCTAAGCGAAAAAAAGGAGGAAAAGGTGGAGATGGATACGGAATTAAAAAAACTGTTAGGGGTCATAAAATCCACTAACAACAAAAAAGAAGACGACAGTATAGCCGAAAAAACACAACAAGAAGTAAAATGCGATCACTGTAAGCTAAAAGTGGAACAAGAAAGACAGAGAGAAGAGCAAGAAAAAATTAAAAGGGCTCTAAACATGGGGGGAGGAAAAAAAACCTTCATGAGTATATGTAATAGCAAATGGGAGGAGAAAGCATATATAAAGACAAATTGGGAACAAGGGGGGTTACGAGAAACGGTCGAGAAGAAAACATGTCTGATAGTAACAAAAAAGGATGCGAAGGACAAGGGGGTAGAAAATATAATAAAGGACGTGGGAGAGGATCTGGCAGAAACACTAGAGGAAGTGAACGAGGGAGAAATCAAATTCCTTGAGAACTTTAGGAGGAAAGAAAATAAAAAAACAATTTGGTACACGTTCGTCGCTGGAATAGAAAAAGAAAGTGGTGGCGATATATACGACCTAGCAGAAAAGGCTATAACTAAAATTAAGAAAGAGATGGATGAAACACCAAAGGTTGTACGGGTCGTAGCCGGTAACGACCTTAACAAGGAGATCATAAGGAAAGCCCTCGAATATGTGGGGCGGAGGGAAAGTATCTCATGGGAGATGATAGTAAGAGGGAAGGAACTCGAGGTAGAGAAGAAGTCAGAACAAGAAGAAGCCCTCCTTATAAAGATGGGGGGGAAAAAATATAACGAAGTTCTTAGCGAAATGAGAGAAAAAATCGACATTGGAAAAATCGGTCTACAAGTGGAGAAGTTAAAAAGAACGAATGGGGGAGATTTCCTTGTAAAGTTAAAGGGAAGAGGGGCTGCGGAGAAGTTGAGGGCTGAACTGGACAGCAAAATGAACGGGATGGACACGGCAATCAGAAGAAAAGAGACTTTCTTCACGATTACGCGGTTGGACCCTGGGGTTGGTGAGGAAACTCTAAAGAAAATGATAAAGAGCTATACAGGCGTTCCTGAGAGAGAGATAGAAGTCAAGGTTCTACGAACAAACAGATATGGGGAGCAGGTAGCTACGATAGCCGTACGCCCCTCCATAGCGGAAGAGCTGAGGAGGTACGGCTCAATAAAAATAGGGTGGGTTGTGTGTCCAATAATGGAGAGACACAACCCAGTTAGGTGTTTTAAGTGCCTAAAGTTCGGGCACAACACTTACGATTGCAAGGAAGAGAGCAGGGCGGCGTGCTGCTATAATTGTCTCCAAACGGGACATACCGTTGCAAGCTGCGGTAATAAACCGTACTGCTCGGTATGCAAAGAAGAAGGGCATAGGATGGACAGGATGGCCTGTCCGTCGTACCGAGCCCTTGTATACGGTAGGGGAGGAGAGGGGAACCCCTAAAACGAACTGACCAAACATAAAATAGACTCCCTGGAAAACGAAGGTGGGCCCATATACAGCCCACCTAGGTGTTATTTTATATCTTTAAAATTTATTTTATCTATTTTATTTATTTTATTTATTCTATTTTACTCTATTATTTCAATTTTACTAAACCGCTTTTATTTATTGAATTGTTTTACTTTTACATATTATATCTATATACCGTATCTATTTATTTTATTTATATTAATTTATTTATTTGTTTTAGCTTTTATGCTTTTTAATTTTTTCGAAAGACGTGAGTCCGACGCAGAAACGACCTCTGGGAACTGAACCAAAGTGGACCTCAAGGATCAACCTGGTATACGGATATTGCAGGTGAACGTGGGCAGGGCACGCCGAGCACACGACCTTGTCCACGCAAAAGCCTGCAAGCTAGAAATAGACTTGCTCATCGTCCCGGAACCGAACAAAAAAATAACATCAGCCGGTGGTTGGGTCCAGGATAATGGGAAGAATGTGGCGGTGCTCTTTAGAAATAGGGGTTTGGGGGTGCGTGGTATTGTCAGGGGAGGAAATCATATCCTCATCAAACTGAGGGATTTCAGCCTGCTGGCATGCTACGTGTCCCCAAATATCCCTATGATAAGATACAAAGCAATTGTAGATGAAATAATGAGCGCCGCCACGAACGAAAAAGAAGTGATGATCGCCGGGGACATTAACGCGAAATCGAGGTTGTGGGGTGCCCCCATAAACGACAGAAAGGGGGAAATATGGAATGAATGGATAGCCCAGGCTGGCCTCCAAGTATTAAACAATAACAAACCAACATTCGTAAGGGGGGTCAGCCGAACACACATTGATATTACGTTCGCGAGTGAAGGGCTATCCAGGAGAGTGCACGGCTGGGATGTCCTTGACGATCAGTTATTCACCTACCACCGGTATATACAATACGAAATAAAGGTTAAAGGGGGAATAAGGCGGCCGATAGGACACACGGAGATTTATTTTAACAAAACCAAGTACCTATCGGAGGTCAGGAAAATTAATGAACAAGAGATTTCTGACCTTGGCCAACTGAGAAGAGCACTGCAAAGTGCAGCAAATTTGGCCACCGTGAAGAGAAAAGATAATAAAAAATCCCCCTACTGGTGGACGGATGAGATAGAAGGTCTACGGGAGAGATGCCTCAGAGCTCGAAGGAATTATACGAGAAGCCAGGGCAGCCTCGAGCTCAAGGAAATATATAAAGATCTAAAGAAAACTTTAAATAAAAAAATAAAACAAGAGAAAAAAGAAAAGTGGCAGACCCTGATAAAAGCATTGGACGAAGATATATGGGGCGATGCGTACAAGATCACTATGAAGACGCTGAAAATAATCGCCCCATATAGACTCGACGAAGACCAGCGGATGGAATCAGCTGAGCTCCTCTTTCCTACCAAGGATCATCAAAATTTCATTAAGATATTTCCAACGATGGTAGAGGAGTTCACGGAAGAGGAAGTTAGAATAGCTGGTCAGGAGATGAAGACAGGGAAAGCTCCCGGCCCTGACGGGCTGCCACCAGAGGCAATAAAAATAATAGCAACGGAGAAACCAGGTTTGATCAGAAGAATATACAACGACCTACTGCAGAAGCAAGAGTTTCCCAGGGACTTAAAGGAAGCGAACTTAGTTCTACTCCTAAAGCCTGGGAAACCCCCCGATTCAGCAGCCTCTTATCGGCCAATATGCCTTCTGGACTGCCTTGGTAAGTTCTACGAAGGGCTTATCAAGAAGAGGCTGGAGGGCGTGTTGGAAGATCAAAGAGTGCTATCAAATCAACAATATGGATTTCGAAAAGGTAAATCGACAGTCGATGCCGCGACCTGGATAAGGGACGCGGCTAAAGCAAGTAAAAAAAGATGGGTGGTCCTTGTTCTGTTGGACATAAAAAATGCTTTTAATTCAGCAAACTGGGGTCACATAGTAGACCGAATAGTCGAATTTGGGGCTCCAGAGTATGTGTCCAACATAATAAAGGACTACCTATCTGAAAGAACCGTATGCATATCGAAGAAAAAGAAGAAAGAAATGACCGCGGGTGTACCCCAGGGGTCAGTCCTGGGACCCTTACTTTGGAATATACTATACAACGGGGTACTAGAAGTAAACAGGCAGAGAGGGGTGAGAGCGATTGCATACGCGGACGACCTAGCACTACTGGTCGAAGACGACATGAATAGGGGAATAATACAAAAAGTAAACGAAGCAATACAGAAGACCGCAGATTGGATAGAGAGAAATGATCTAAAGTTAGCAGTAGAGAAGACAGAATCCATTATCTTGAGGGGACCAAGAAAGAGAGATGACATAATATTTGGATATAAAGGCTCTGTAATAAGAACCCAAAAGACGGTTAAGTACCTCGGAATTATTTTCGACGACAAGCTTAAATTCGGACAACACGTACAAGAAGCATGTCGGAAGGCAGAAGAAAGGACCTCTATACTAAATAAATTTATGCCAAATATAGGGGGTCCTGGATCCCAGAAGAGAATAGTGATGGCACAATCCATCTTATCCATAGTTTTATACGGAGCCCCAGTGTGGCACGAGGTCCTTCGAATGAAAAAGTATAAAGACGTGCTTCTTAGGACACAAAGGAAACCTCTGATCAGGGTGTGCAGCGCGTATAGAACCGTATCAACCATTGCCTTACAGGTGGTGGCTGGGTCTGTACCGGTGCACATCCTGGCCAGAGAAAGAGTCCGAATGTACCAGAGGGGCAACGGGGCAATAGGTTCAGGTCCACAAGAAAGGAAAAGAAGTCTAGAGATGTGGCAGAGGGAATGGGCAGCCGAAGTCGAGAAGGCGGCCTGGACGAGATCCCTGATTCCAGATGTGGTGAGGTGGTACGAGTGCCGGCATCGGCGCGTCGGCTACTATTTCACACAATTTTTGACGGGACATGGATCGTTCAGGAAGTTTACTCATCGTATAGGGAAAACCATGGACGATCTATGCCCTGAGTGTGGAGTAGTGGATGACGCGCAGCATGTCGTCTTCGTGTGCCCTGCATACCAGGCGGGACGTACCGAGCTGCAGCTGGGACTGGGATCCCCTCTAGGCGAGCCTCACGAGCTAATTGATAAAGCTATCAATAGCAAGAGAGACTTCGACCTGATCATTGCTTTTGTCACGAAGACAATGAAGCACAAAGAGGAGAAAGAGAGGCGACTGCAAGCGGGATGACCGTCTATTTATTTATTTTTTTAACGTTTTTATTTTTGTGTCGCAGATGGCAGCCAGTGGGGGGAGGATCCTTTACATCCAACCTGCGCTGTCTGTCTTATTTTAACTAGTTTTACTTATTTATTTATTTTATCTTGTTTTATCTTCTTATTTACTTCTTCAATCTTATTTATACAATATTTATCATTTTAAATCAATTTTATTACTCAAATGTGTTGCGTGTTGTAAGCGGTAGTCAGCAGGGGGAGGACCTTTTACATCTAACCCATGCTGACCGCCTTTGTATTGTTTTGTTTACTTTCTGTTTTGTCTTGTTTTAGTCTGTTTTTTGTTTTGTATCAGGTAGTGGGGGAGGATTTTTACACCCAACCTCACTGACTGCTTCCTGTTAACTGTAGAATGAATGGGTATGAGTGTGAGTGCGAATTGATGAAAGCACGAATGTTTGGAGTTGCTCGTAACTGTCGACTGGTATCCTTTTGCTAGTTCATGTTTGATTGGGGGCACCCCGGTCGCCCCACCCGCACATGGGCTGCACGGGACGGTCGTCTTCACCGACCGGTCTTTGTGCGGGGTGTGTGCGGGACGGGGCGGCTGGGTGGCCGCTTAATCTACGGAGTGCACGCAGAGGGTGCCCGGGGGGAGTTATGAGTAAGGTCGACGGGTCAGACATGCTCGCCAAGAGCGGTTCCAGACCTGTCGGCTGGAGGAAGAGGAGGTGAGTTTAGTCGGTAGGCGGTTCGGCACGGTGAAGCGTGACGGATCGAATCCGACACACCTGGGACACCTTCCCAGACGGTCTTTTGAAGATTCTCACCTCCCAAAAAAAAAAAAAAAAAAAAAAAGTATATTCTTATAAATAAAATCGTATACTAAACAGAAAATAATTTATATTAGGTATTAAAAAGTTGAAAAGACACAAATCTGATGTCCATTTTCTTGCACCAACAAAAATCGGATATACAGGGTGTCCCAGACTAATTTAGCCACGCTATATCTCTTAAACGAATAGAGATATTCGAATAGGACAAAAAGTGATATATTCTACTTGTAATACACTTTAATATGGCGTACAAAAAAATCATCCCCTAAATACTCATCCCTTAGTTCCAACCCCTAACTTTAGTTGTTTTAATAGCACCCTGTATATTTTTTTATAGTTTTGCATGTGGTCTTTTATCGTCTATTCAACACATTTTTTGAAAATAAAATCGGTTCGTAAATAACCAAGAACCTATCAGTTTATTTTTGTTAATTGTGTGTCCCAGACTAATTTATCCAGGCTATATTTCTAAAACGAATAGAGATTTTCGAATGGGACAAAAACTGATCTATTCCATTTGTAATACACTTTTATATGGCGTAGAAAAAATTCATCCCCTAAATATTCATCCCTAACTTACAGGGTGATATTTAAAAAAAATAAAGTTAGGGGTTGTAACTAAGGGATGAATATTTAGGGGATAATTTTTTTTCTACGCCATATTAAAGTGTATTACAAATGTAATAGATTAGTTTTTGTCCCATTCGAAAATCTCTATTCGTTTAAGAAATATAGCCTGGATAAATTAGTCTGGGACACATAATTAACAAAACTAAACTGATAATTTCTTGGTTATTTACGAACCGATTTTATTTTCAAAAAATGTGTTGAATAGACGATGGAAGACCGCATCCAAAACTATAAAAAAAGATACAGGGTGCTATCAAAAAAATTAAAGTTAGGGGTTGTAACTAAGGGATGAATACATAGGGGATGATTTTTTTGTACGCCGTATTAAAGTGTATTACAAGTAGAATATATCATTTTTTGTCCTTTTCGAATATCTCTATTCGTTTAAGAGATATAGCGTGGCTAAATTAGTCTGGGACACCCTGTATACACAACGATGTTAATCAAACAAACACTAACTTGAGACTAAACTTTCAGTACTACCTTAAAATATACTTATTTTACTATTCAGAACAGTATGCGCCATCTGCTTTTTAATAGAGAAACCTACTGAAAAAATTATTTAGATCACTGCTTACAATGGTTGCCATATGGCAACCATAGTCTTTTAAGGGTTTTTATTCTCTAATATTATTACTAAGCTGGTCTCGGTTCCATCAGGTTACACCTCAAAAATATTGGCAAAACCATTTTAAAATTAACTACTTTAAATATACATAATATTAAATGTCTGAGTTGTCAGTATGAATAGAAGAAAGATATTCATTATTCATATCAGCATTAACATGCCAAAAGAAAGTACCTTGAGAAAATTTTAAGTCGTATGTACTCTATTTCTGCTGCTTCACTTTTCTAAGATATATCGTTTTAGCTTTTTTCCTTCCATTATTTTTTTACACATCTGTCTCCTAGTGATCGTACGGCTAGGCCGACTAGGCCGCGGCCTAGGGCCGCAAGCAAAAGGGGGCCGCAGCGTTTTGTAAAAAAACTTTTTTTTTAATTTAATTTAACTAAAATTTTTCTATTCTTCATATTTTTATTTTTGAGTATCGTAGCCTATTACTGTTACAGCTCATATTATTTTGCTTGTTCTTTTACTTATAATGTCTTTTCAACTCGGCTTTTTTTAGTCTTTTTTTGTCACCTGTACTTTTCCCCATCGAATGAAACAAATGTTATTTAACTTTAACAATTAACTGCAATCCTAATTTTAGTCCAGTAAATGATCGATTTGGAGTGTAATTTTCAGGGGCAACTCCAAATTGCATGAAAATTTGGATTTAGGTTCTACTTACCCTCCACTTTAAACTTGAATTTGTACCGTTGGTTGCTTTTACTTGGGGGGTGACAGTCACCCCTTCTCGGGGGTAAAAAAAGCGTGTTTAAAATAAGCCCGGAAATGGATAAATTTACTAGTTCTAAGCAACTTTCGTTCTATAGAGTTTTTTATGTAAGTCAATGCTGTTCGAGTTTTTTGCGATTGAAAATGTTTATTTTTCGACAAAAAATGTATGTTTTCAGACAGTTTTTCGCAAATAACTCAAAAAGGAAATATTTTATCGAAAAAAATATTCTTAGCAAAAGTGTAGATTATAAAAAAAACACCAGCTAAACACGGGAAAATTTTCATGATTTTTTTTTTGCCAAAAAAAGGGGGGCCAACTTTATTTTGAGCGTAACTCGCTTACTATTAACGCTAGAAAGTTTTGTAAACAGTTAAAATAAAGATTTTTTTAAACACCTTTTTAAAATTTAAATGGTGTTTTCCCGAAAAGTGCTTAATTTTTTGGTTATTTCACGATGAAATATTCGATTTGGAATTGGACAAAAAAACGTATTTTTCAAAAGCTACAAATTTGCTTTTGATAGATCTATACACTTCACGACTACACAACTCTTTTCGTTATTTTCTAAGCTACACTTTTGCTAAAAATATTTTTTTCGATAAAATATTTACTTTTTGAGTTATTTGCGAAAAACCGTCTGAAAACGTAGTTTTTTGTTGAAAAATAAATATTTTTAATCGCAAATAACTCAAAAAGTTTTGACTTACATAAAAAACTCTATACAGTTGAACCCGCTTATTAGAATACCGTTTATAGCAATATCCCGCTTAAAGGAATAAAAATTTGAGGTCCCGGAACGTTACTATAATATATTAGCCACCAATGATCGGTTATTAGAATATAGAAATACTTTTGCATGGCACGAAGGCTATTCCAATAAGCGGGCTCGACTGTATAATGAAAGTTGCTCACAATCAGTCAATTTATCCATTTCCGGTCTTATCTTTGCTACTGCCTCAAAAATTAAAATGGCCATGATGATTGCCAACCTAGGTAGCGGAGATGGCACCTGAAGAAGAAGAAGGTCTTATCTTGAACGTATGTTTTTTCACCCCCGAGAAGGAGTTACTGTCAACCCCCAAGTAAAAGCAACCAACGGCACAAATTCAACTTGTAAGTGGAGGGTAAGTAGAACCTAAATCCAAATTTTCATGCAATTCGGAGTTGTCCCTAGAAATTCCACGGTATCGGGTATCGCCGTATTTCCCGTTCATTTACTGGGCTATTTAGGTATAATATAATAATTTTAGCAATATTAATCTTTTTACAAATAACTGCTGGTTGCTAACTTTTTGAGTTAGGTATATATAATATATAATATTATTTTCTATAAATTATAGAAATTGTTGTTGAAGCTGTTTTGGAATTTTAGCCAAATTTGTAAATCAAGAATATTCAATTAGTGAATACAAATTTTTAGCCTATTTATGTACCTCATTCAAATAATAGAACATTAGTGGCATTTCTCTTCATTTATGTTATGCTATCGTGAAGTTATCGGGGTAATTTGGCCCAGGGCCGCAAGTATCCTAAATCCGGCACTGTACGGAGACTTGCGTCTTAATGGTACGTCCTTGCTACACTATCACTCAGATGATTCAACTCAATTTAGTATTTTGTGTCAACAAACTAAATCTCGCTCGATGTACTCCTAGTAACATAAAATGGTACACCTTGGTTCTTAATAGGATATTCTTCTCCTCATGGCGCTAGAACGCTTTGTGAGTCTTGGCCTGCTTCATAATGTCCTTCCATTCTGCTCTCTCTGATATTTTACCTTGCCATTGCCTTATATTTTTTGTTTTAAGATCTTCTCTTAACAGGATAATAATTTGCCCTATTTTATGAAAATTTGGATACACCAGGAATCAATTTCCGAAGTCCCTTTATTTGATTCGTACCTGCTTTTTTAGTAGATGCTCGTGTATATGTGCGCATGTATACATAATGTCATTGTATTTGATATTATAACAAGAAGTAGTGTTTAATATCTGTCGTGACTGAATGGAACAAGAAGTCCAAAGCAACTAAATAAATACAAAAGGATTGATTGTAATTGAAGACTGTTATATTGAGTTACAGCTCTAAGGGCCGGTTGTTCGAACTCTAATCAACAATTATCATTATCAAATATTTAATTACTGTCACCAAACTGTCAATGTCAACTTTGTTTGGGTTGCTGAAAACGTAATTAATTAAAATTATGAGATTTATTATCAATTATGTTAATAATTATTGTTATATTAATTGATTATAATCTCAGAATTATAATCAATTATGTTTTTAGCAACCCAACCAAAGTTGACATTGACAGTTTTGACAGTAATTAAATATTTGATAGTGATCATTGTTGATAGCGTTCGAACAACCGGCCCTTAATGATGCAGTTGATTGAGATATTAATTTTTGTAGATTATAAGCAAGCGCTTGCCTCTGTAAGCAGAGATATACTGTGGAAGGTAGTGGTGGAAATAGATTGACCCAGAAAACTGATAGTATTACCCCAGACGATGTATGCAAAATTCATGTGTACGTATTGGAAAAGTCAGACGATAAGGAATGCACGTAATGTTCTCCTTGATGTCATATTCTAAATTTGAAAAAATATATAGGGAATAATCAGATTTTTTTGACATGCCATTTATATTACAGCAAGCATTTCATTAGTGACGAGTTTATATGACGTCATTATTATATTTTTTTTGATATTGTAAATAAATGGTAATTGACGTCTGTGATAATATTGGAGAATATAATATAAAATATACATTGGGGTGCCAAATTAACCGGACACCTTAAAAATGGCTCATTTTTGATGTCTGGAATTTCCTAAACCTCTTGTCCGATTTAAGTGATTTTTTAAATATATTATAGCCTTATTCCTTAGCAATATCGCTGTAATAGTATTGTTGCGAAACAGTTAAATTTTCATTGTATACCGGGTGTACCAATCAAACTGTGTTTTTTTCTAAAAGTTCGCATCACCCTGTGGAACATTCTAGCATTTATAAAATACTGGAATTAAATTCCAACTATAGCCTCATGTTTTCTCAACATTTTGGTTTTTGACTCATTCGCTTACATTGGACCAAAAAAAAAGTTAGGTACTTTAACAACTAGCCAGGTTTTTCATCAATAAAGAGTGTTTTAAATAAGTATGGCCAAATTTAAGGGGAAATTCTGCATAAAAAGATAATGACAGTTTGCTTTATAAACGGTATGTCCGAAAATGCTTTGAAAATGTGTTGAAATTTTCATTACAAAATGACGATTTATTTATTGTTTAAAACCGGTTGAGATATGCAAATGTAATTTGGTCGGTTTTAAGACGTAGTTATTGCACATTTATTAACATACAATTAAGCATTTAATATTCACCATTGGCGCGCATACGGGTAATATAACCGCTCATATTACCCGTATGCGCGCCAATGGTAAATATTAAATTCTTACTTGTATGTCAAAAAATGTACAATAACTACGTCTTAAAACCCACCAAATTTCATTTGCATATCTCAAGCGGTTTTAAAGCAATAAATAAATTGTCAGTTTGTAAGAAAAATTTCAACACCCTCTATCTCCGAAACGAAACATTTGCGGACATAGGTTTATAAAGCAAATTGTCATTATTTTTTCATGTAGAATTACCCCTTGAGGTTTGCCACACTTGTTTAAAAACACCCTGTATTCATGAAAAACATGGGTAATTGTTAAAGTACCTAACTTTTTTATGGTCTAACATAAGCGAATGAATCAAAAAACAGAATGTTGAGAAAACATGAATCTATAGTTGAGTTTTAATTTCAGTATTTTATAAATGCTAGAATATTCCGCAGGGCGATGCGAAGTTTGAGAAAAAAACACAGTGTCATTGGTACACCCGGTATACAATGAGAATTTACCCGTTTAGTAACAATATTATTACAGACATATTGCTAACGAATAAGGCTATAACATATTAAAGAACCACTTAAATCGGACAACAGGTTTAGGAAATTCGAGACATCAAAAATGACCCATTTTTAAGGTGTCCGGTTAATGTTGCACCCCAGTGTATCTTTTATTTATGTAGCTTATATTGTAACGACAGTTTATTTTTTAAACAACTACACTTTCCCTTCCCTATCCTTGATTGGTCGATTAGGTTCGCAATAGTTCTGTTGTATGGTAGGTTTAGTTAGGCGTTAATTTTAAGAAATATTGCTGACTAAATAGTCACAGCTCCCAAAGACCATGAAAAAAGGAGAAGAAAAAATAAAGACAGAAAATATTACATGTTCTTCTGTAGGACAACATAAGATAACATGACTTATATTACCGATATTTTTTTTTTGTTTCACACTCTTAATGACCATGAGAAATAGTGTAGCCATTAGTTGCTGTGGTAAATAATGTTTTTTGTTTGGCATCAGGGCATTCCTGCAAAACTTGACGGTAGCGAAAAAACTAATATACCCATGGGGAACAATGTGTTCAATATGTTTGCTGTCAAGTTTGAACCGGTGGGTTATGATGTCATTAAACCTATGACGTCGACGTGCATGCCTAATTGTTTGACTTTTAGTTTAACAAAATTGGCCGTAGTATATCAGATTATAGTACATTATTTCACGGTTTTTGCTGTAAATCTTAAAGAACCGCTTGGATTGACATGAAATTTGGCATACCTACGCATAGCTAACGTGTCAAAGAAAAAAAGTGATATGGTGCCGATGTGTACTTTTACCCTGGGGGTGAGTTTCACCCCATCTCGGGGGTGAAAAAATATATGTCCAAGATAAGCCCCGAAATGGATAAACTGGCTAATTTTAAGCAACTTTTGTTGTATAGATAGAGTTTTTTCACCAAATCAATACTTTTAGAGTTATTTTCAAGTGAATATGTTCATTTTTCAACAAAATAACCTCGTTTTAAGACACTTTTTCGCAAATGACTCAAAACGTAAACATTTTGTTGAAAAAAATATTTTTAGCAAAACTATCGCCTATCAAAAAGTGAAAAAAACGGTGTATATATTCGGTCTCTATACCTAGCAAAAGCACAGTTATAGTTAATGAAAAATGGGTTAATTTTCGAAAAATTCCAAATAGAATAATTCAGTGTGAAATACCCAAATAATAAAGCATTCTTGGAAAAACAAATTACAACTTTTTAAAGTGTTTATAAAAAGCTTTATTTTTGTTTTTGTACAAAAAAATTCTAGTATTAAATGTAAGCAAGTTACGCTCAAAATAGTTCCAAAGTTGTTCCATTTTGTTTTGGCAAAAAAAATCAGGAAGATCACCCCTCAATTAGCAACTTAAATGAAATTAATCGTTGCCGCTTTACAAGTTACTTTACTTATGTTGTGTGTATATGATCAGTAAATTCCATCGATTTAAAGTGCTTATTTAAAAAAAAATTGTTTTTAAAGTAAAATTTTTAAAAATTTTAATTTGAAAAAATATTTTTTTTTTTTTTTCAAAATAACTTAACAATTGTTAGAGATACCAAAAATCTTATACAATAAAAAAAGTCGGCTTTATTTTTCTCAATATTTTGTATTGTTTTTGTTTTTCTGTAAGACAAAATTTGGTTAAAATTCGGTGTTTCTAAGCGAGCTCGCATACCGAAGCAATATCCTACATCGCATGTGGCATGCATTGCGAAAAGATACGCACTGAGTGTCACATCTGGTTTTCGGTGAACCTTCGGTGACTTTTGGTGGAATTTCGTTCACCGAAAACCAGATGTGACACTCAGTGCGTATCTTTCCGCAATGTGTGTCATGCGATGTAGGGATATTGCTTTGGTTTGCGAGCTCCCTAAATTTGCATACACTCGTGATAAGTAAATCGTTCAAGCCCTTTTAACTACAGCTCTTTCAAAAATAAGGACTTTGAACCGATGAAACTTACATATTATATGATCAATACATACGCGAGTAAAAACTTTTGCAGTGGATACAATTAAGGACATTTGAAATGCTAATTAGGGGGTGATTTTCCCGATTTCTTACCAAAAAAAGGGACCAACTTTATTTTGAACGTAACTTGTTTACTTTTGATGCTAAAATTTTTTTTTAAAAAACAAAAATAAGCATTTTTTTAATACTTTAAAAAGTTAAAATGATTTTTCCCCAAAAAAATGTTTTGTTTTTTGGTTATGGTACGTTAAAATATTCGATTTGGAATTTGACGAATATGAACCTTTTTTCATTAGCTATAACTCTGCTTCTACTAGGTAGAGTAACCTAATATATACAATATACACCATGTTTTTCACTTTTTTAAGTGACATATATAAGCATTTTTTTTTTCGACTAAATAATTACTTTTTGAGTTATTTGATAAAAACCGTCCGAAAACGCGGTAATTTTGTAGAAAAATTAACATATTCACTCGCAAATAACTCGAAAAGTGTTAACTTGCTGAAAAAACTTTATAGAACAAAACTTGCTTAAAATTAGTCATTTTATCCACTTCCGGACTTATTTGAAACATATATTTTTCACCCCCAAAAGGGAGTGAAACTCACCCTTAGGGCAAAAGCACACATCGGCACAATATCACTTTTTTCCTTTGACTTGTTAGCTATGTGTATGCCAAATTTCATGTCAATCCAAGCGGTTCTTTAAAATTTAGTTTTTTGCAATATTTTACCTTTAAAGAACGTACTATTAGTTTCAAATCGAAACGTGTCTTAGAAAAGGCGATCCACTTTTCCCTTTATTTAACTTCGCTTTAGAATACGCAGTTAGGAAAACACGACCATATTTAACAAATGGCTTGCATAATCAGTGACTCCAAGCACTTCACGGAGAAAAAAACATATTACGATACATCAAGGCAAATCGTATATTGGGGGCAACAAAGAAATGGGGAACAAAGAAATCGAAATATTACGTTACGCAGACGACGCCGCATTAATCGCAAAGACAGAAGACGATCTCCAAAGATTAACACACATTTCAATGCAACAGCCAAGAAATACAATATGATAATATCAGCGGAAAAATCCAAATGTATGACAACATCTAAATACCCACTACGATGTAAAATCGAAATGGATCGGAAAATAATAAAGCAGGAAGCAACGTTTAGATATCTGGGAATATATATAACCAGTTACGGAGATGTTGAAGAGGAAGTACGACAACAAAGCTTAAAAGCAAGTAAAACGGCGGGATTTCTTAATGACACACTCTGGAAGAACAAATAGCTGAGACAAGACACAAAAGCAAGAATCTATAAAGCAACAATTAGAGCTACAATATATTGACATTCACGGCGGAGAAAAGACCTGACACATCTAAAATGAGACGACTACTAGAAACAACAGAGATGAAAATACTCCGACGAATATCAGGGAAAAGTCTGTTGGATAGGGAGAGAAGCGAAAACATAAGAAGATCATGCAATGTGGAAGACATAAATGGATGGGTAACAAAACTGAAACAGTAGTGGAACGAACACATTAGTAGAATGGCAGAGGATAGGATAGTACCAATAGCACGAGATAAGTCACCAAATGGACGAAGAAGTATTGGCAGACCAAGAAAAAGATGGTGCGATAACTTAAACAATTTAGGAGGCTAATATTGAAGAAGAGACAGGCATTAAAGCCTACATTCAAAAAGGAAGAAGAATAAGTTTCACCTTTAATTACTATAAAAAATCTGTGATTTCTGTATTCCAGAATATCTTGGGAAAGATTGTGTGGCGTTTCTTGTGCTAGTTCATTTAGATTACCCAGGGTGCACGTGCAGTATTATCCTGCTGACGCGAACTAGCTTTACACTCGTTTAAACCACAAATCGTATAAAATGGACAGGACACGTACTAAGGGTGAATGAAAGACTACTACATACAACGTTCTGGATAGTCCCAAGGGCAGAAGGTTAGTTGGTCGCCCAAGAAAAACATGTTAGGATGCAGTAACTAGTGCAGTGATGTACGTAAGATGATGGAGTACGACAATGGCAGATTGCTGCACAAGACCATCAAGTGTGGAGAAAAATAGTACACGCGGCCAATACTCACTTAGAGTCGTAGAGCCAAGAAACAAGAAATTGAAGAAGTTTATTGAAGCCTTCGTGATTAAGTTTATTGTAAGCTGTAACATCCTATTTAGTCCATTAAAATGTTACATTTTTTAGGCCGTACCTTGCATCTCTTAGAGGAGTCAATTTTATTTCCTTAATATATAGGGGGATCAGTAGAAGCTTAAGTTCAAGTTTTTGGGGTCGCCATCCTTGTCCCCGGTCGCCATCTTGGAAATGGGGTGCAAAGGGGTTTCGCGCTATATCTCGTAAACTACCAACCCTACGGAAAATATAATTAAACGTAAAATATAGCAAATTAAATTTTCCACAATTTTGTTTCTATTACTTTTTATCGTCAAGTAACCAACAAAAAAGATATAACCAAAAATATGTAAATTTTTTTTAACAAGTTTCCTTTTGTATCTTATAAATTTTTTTCAGTTCATTTTGTAATAACATTTTAGCAATTTTGTAGAGGGTTTTTCAGCGACCAATTTCCACTATAAAGTTGCTTAATTCTATTTATTTATATAGGTTTGACAGCGCTCCAAACTTGACCAGATTCTCGAATGCTCATAGGGATACAATAAAAACAAAAGTTAGGCTTACTTTTTTATCTACATATATTTTTTATTCATACAATTTATTATGATTTTAACATTCCTATACTATTATTAATCTGTTTTTGACCTTTCTTCCCACTATAAAACTTATAACTCTAAGCATATATAGAAAACGCCCAAGAAGTTGTTTGAGGACAAATTCGCCGCTTCAGAAGAATAATGACGCAACCGCAAAATGCAAAATTCTTAAGCAGAGCAAAAAACGATTTTTGATATCAAAATAATAAAGTATGATAAAAATTAGCCATTCACCACACCGTGGTAAGGATCTCGAAATATAAGCGTTTTTTGGGGTGTGTCGCTTGTATATGAAGTAACATAACTTTTTTTCTATTATATATTTTGACTTAAAATTTTCCAAAAAACTTCTTCATGAACCATATTTTATTGTTGTGTTGGTTAAAATTATAAACTAAAAAGTTTGTCACTCAACTTTTTTAAGTAAACATGAAACTAACGAAATATGATTACAAAATGTTAATACATTAACAACTCCATTTTTAATCTTTTTAAATATTTTGGACAAATTTCATTGTTATCTATGTACTTCAAAGATGGCACAGTAAAATTTTTAAAAGGAAATATTTACAGCGACCAAAGATACAGCGAGGTAAATTTGAAAAATCATCAAAAATTGATTTATGGCATTTCTGTATAAAATTTATTTTTTTAACATGTTCCACCAACTCTAGATAAAAATAAATTTCGTATTCGGATTCAGCGACCTCTAACGCATAAAAATAGACTAAAATTGATCATTCACCTTAAATTTGATTTTCGTGGTTGGCATAACGGAATGCCGCTCGTAGATAGAAAAGCATTATTTTTCTACGAGAATTCGAGAATCTGGTCAAGTTTGGAGCGCTGTAAAACCTAGATAATAAATAAAATTAAACAACTTTATAGTGAAAATTGTTTATTGAAAAATCCTCTACAAAATCGCTATGATGTTTTTTATTGTGAAATAAACGTAAAAAAAGTTATAACTTCCAAAAAGAAATTTCTTACAAAATCTCTTATTTTCTCTTATTTTTGTTTATAACTTTTTTGTTGGTCACTTCACGATAAAAAGTAATAGATATAAAATTGTAGAAAATTTAATTTTCTTCATTTTATGTGAAATTAAATTTTCTGTAGGGTAGCTAGTTTACGAGATACAGCGTAAAAGCACTTTGCACCTCTTTTTCCAAGATGGCGGCCGGGGGACAAGGGCCTCAACCCCAAAAACTTGAACTTAAGCTTTTACTGAACCCCCCTACACATTAAAAAAAATAAAATTGACTCCTCTAAGAAATGCACACTAAGGGCCGGTTGTTCGAACGCTAATCAACATTGATCACTAATAAATACTTAAATACTGTCATAACTGTCAATGTCAACTTTGGTTGGGTTGCCGAAAAATTAATTATTGATGACAATTATGAAATTAGTTAATCAATTATGTTAATAATTTTTATGTTAATTGACTAACTAAACTCATAATTATAATTAACTATGTTTTTAGCAACCCAACCAAAGTTGACATTGACAGTTGTGACAGTAATTAAATATTTGATAGTGATCAATGTTGATTAGCGTTCGAACAACCGGCCCTTGATGTAACATTTCAATGGACTAATTGTCAAAACTAAGCATTGTCTGATCTGAGAAGAAAAATTCATTAAATTTGATTACGTATGACTTTGTACCTGTAGATTTCGTCAGGACTCATTTCTAGGCCTGAGCCCATTGAGCTCAGAGATCACTTCACTAAAACACTACCACTATACAGTAAGGCTAGAAGTTTTAAACTAAAGCTCCAAAATAGCTCCTATTATACACTTTAGTGAGGAAACTGACAGTCAAATTTGACGTATAGTGCAGCCGATATGTGCAACAATTGTGCGTTTAATGATAGAAGTATATAATTTGAACCACAGATACTAGATATGAGGATATCTCAGATTTTGGTTTTTACAAAAATGGCGGGTATTTAAATTGGCGACTATACATATTTGACTAATAGCACGATAACTTTTGAACGAGACGTCAGATTTCAACCAAATTTGGTATATAGGTTCTTTCTTGATGTATAAGATCGAGGTCTTGAACCGAAAGAATCGGTTTACCAGAAATTGTGTTTTTCCTAGTTTTTATGTAAAATATGTTGTTTTTTTTTCAATTTTTTTACCCTGTATGTATTAATTTTTCAAAAAGTTAATACCGCTATTGAAAAGAGCGTAAAAATATTTTTTACGAAATATTTTTAACTTTCTAGTTATGTTAATTACCATTTAATAAATGCATAACTTATCTTTACATGTACCTATTTGCGGCAGATTCGTGCAAATATTATAAGAATAATTGTGCATTTAACGGTAGAAGCATATAATTTTAACCACATATACTACACATATAAAGGTTCAAATTTAGATATGAGGCCATCTCAGTTTTTGTTCCTTTCACCCCTGTATATTCTTTCACCCTGTATATATAAATTTTTTTATGCATTTAATAAATGCATAAAGTATGCTCACATGTACCTATGGGCGGCAGATTCATTTTGAATACCCGGCATTTTTGTAGAAGTCAAAATCTGAGATGACCTCATATTTAAATTTGAATCTATGTATGCGTAGTATGTGTGGTCTAAATTATATGCTTCTACCATTAAATACACAATATTTCTTATATTATTATTTGCACGAATCTACAGCACATAGGTACCTACATGTGAAGATACGTTATGCATTTATTAAATGGTAATTAATATAACTAAAGAGTTCAAAACATTTCCTAAAAAATATTTTTACGCTCTTTTCAACGCCGGTATTACCTTTTTGAGAAATTATTATATACAGGGTGAAAGAATTGAAAAATTCAACAATATATTTTTACAAAAAATCAGGAAAACCACAACTTCTGGCAAACCGATTCTTCCGGTTTAAGAGCTCGATCTTATACATAAAAAACCTATGTACCGAATTTGGTTGAAATCGAACTTTTCTTCAAAAGTTATCGTGCTATTAGTCACGTATGTATAGTCGCCATTTTGAAACCCGCCTTTTTGTTAAATGCAAAATCTGAGATGGTCTCATAGCTAAATTTGAACCTTTGTCTGTGTAGTATATGTGGTCCAAATTATATGCTTCTACCATTAAATGCACAATAATTCTTATAATACACTGTCGAAACCCAAAAGACTCCATCTTTAAACAAATAAATGTTTAAAAATAATAAAATCTTTGGATTTCCCGGTTTGGAAGCAGATTCTCTCTTATACCTATTCCCCATCCTTCTAAAAATTGCAAGGAAAAGGGTGATGAATAGGTCCATGTCACCAGCCCCCCCTTTTTCGATTTGAGGGTAAAAAAAAAGCTCATTCGTTTGTATTGCGTTAGTACTGGATTGTATCACCCTTCATTCGTTTGTACTGCCCCCACACTTTTAAATCTGCCTGGAGGGGCTGGTGACATGCCATCCCCCCCTTTTTCGATCTGGGGGTCCGGGATGGGTATGTTCGTTTGTACTGCGTTAGTACCGGATTGTATCGCCCTTATTTTGTTTGTACTGCCCCCACCCGTCTAGATTGGCCTGGGGGGCCAGTGACATGCTACCCTCTACTCTGCACTTTTTGCCTTCTGAATGTCAAAAATAGGCTATTTCGTTTGTACTGCGTTAGTACTGGATTGTATCACCCTTCATTCTTTTGTACTGCCTCCACCCTTTTAAATCTGCCTGGAGGGGCTGGTGACATACCATCCCCCCTTTTTCGATATGGGGGTCCGGGATGGGTATGTTCGTTTGTACTACGTTAGTATCGGATTGTATCGCCCTTATTTTGTTTGTACTGCCCCCACCCGTCTAGATTGGCCTGGAGGGGCCAGTGACATGCTACCCCTCTACTATGCATTCTTTGCCATCTGAATGTCAAAAATAGCCTATTTCGTTTGCACTGCGTTAGTACTGGATTGTACCGCCCTTATTTTGTTTGTACTACCCCTACCCTTCTACATTTAAAACAGAGAAGGATTAGTGCTAGGAGTAAGGACACAAAATCAGCCAAACCTTGCAGATAGTAACACCGCGGGTGTAAAATTTGGTAAATTCATCAAAAATGAAACGAATTAAATTTTGAAACTGAAAAACAGGCTTGCAAGCCACTCTCCACTCTCCATGGGAAATGGAAATTTACCCCCTCAGATGGATCTCGGAGTAGTAGCGATTTGAAAAATGGTACATGTATTTGTTGGAGATATTTTGAACACCATTTTTAATCAGAAATCAGAGCAGCGACCTTGTCTTTTCCTACTAGGAAGAAATTTATCCATCCCCTCAATAAATTTTACAGTTTCAGACGCTATCGATATGAAAATCAAAGATCTTATGCGGCGCATTCCGAAATGCACTCTTCGTTGTACAATTTCAACCTCTCTGGATAACTGATTAACTGAAACATACATACGGCAGAATTCATTGGAATCGAAAATTATTAAAAGAATTTGGAACATTAAATGAAAAATTCCCACAATCAATATATTTCTTACCATCTAATGTCAGAGACCAGATAACAATAATTGCCGCTGCTATGTTATGGTAATTTGTTTTCTAGAAATGTTTGTATTGTTCGTTTATGACTGCAATATGATTCAGAATTTCCGTATTTCATTTGTAAAATAAATATAGTGTCAAAAACTTGCTTATACATTTGACGCACTGTCCGTCAACGTGTTAATTGACTCTACAGATTCAGTGCCAAAACGAGACATTTTTATAGAAAAATATTTGCAAGTATATTAAATGCCAAACTGACCTATGAAATAAACAATGACATTGCAATTTTCCATTTCTACTATGGAATTATCGCTGTATAGACCAGGGCGGATCTGTTTTAAGGTGGATGTGAGAGGTGGCATTCCGATTTTTGCAGATAAAATTAGGTGACAACTTCAGTAATTATAATTGACTTATGCTCCTTCTCAAATATGTTTGGAACATTATTAAAAAAAAAATTAAATATTTAAAAATTTCTAAAAACATCGATTTTTATTAACTTTCATTGCTTGTAACTTAAAAACGATTCATTTTGGAACAAAGTCATAGGGAAATAAAATAAAGATAATTGAATTTTGTATGATATACGACACGACTGGTATAAAATATCTTAAATGATTATCCTTTCTGCAAAATAGCAATAAATACAAAATAAAAGGGCAAAATAAGCCTCTTTTTATTCAATGTTTTTCAACCACTTTGGTTGCACTTAGAACCTTCGTATTTTACTTAGAAAATTCTTACAACATACTCAATCCGTCCACCAAATTTCATTAAAATCGACATAATAGATTTTGCATAATAATTTGGCAATCTAAATTTTTTTAGAAAAAGTTCAAATTTTCTAAAAACTTTCTGAACAAAAAGTAGACCTGTTAGAAGTTTGCTAAGTTTTTTACATATCGAGAGGTACTTTACCAATCCAATACACTTTACAAAATTAAAATCGGATTATTTAAGCGGCCTCAGCACTGTTTTAAGGATATAAACAATTTTTTTGCTTATAAACAAATATAGTGAGGACGTTTGAGTTGGAATAAATTCATTTTCTCGAGAATGGGCAACTCTGGAGATAAATCCCTAAACAGGTCGATTTTTATATTTAAATTATAATTTTTGGGATATCTATCATACTACTAACGTCATCCATCTTGGTGTGATGACGTAGTCGATGATTTTTTTAAATGAAAATGTGGGTCGTGTGCTAGCTTATTTGAAAGATTATGCAATTCTCTATTTATTACATAATTATTTATACAGGGTGCCCAATTTTTTTTTTTAATTAATTGAGACAAACAGAAGAAAGTATTTAATTTAGTTAATTCGAGATACATTTTACTGTTGTCCTAAAACAGAAAAAAATGTTTATTTGATAAATAACAGAAAAATGAATTTATTCGTATTTATTAACTCAAACGTCCTCACTGTATTTGTTTATAAGCCAAAAAATTGTGTATAACTTTAAATCATTGCTGAGGCCGATTAAATAAACCAACTTAAGTTCTGTAAAGTGTATTAGATAGGTAGGGCGTATCTTTATATGTAGAAAAATTAGCAAATTTCTAAATAATGGTCTACTTTTTGTTCAGAAAGTTTATAAAAAATTTTAACTTTTTTAAAAAAATTTAGATTGCAAAATTATTATGCAAAATCTATTATGTGTATTCTATAGTCGTATATCATAAAAAATTCAATTACCTTTATTTTATTTCCCTACGACTTTGTTCCAAAATGAATCGTTTTAAAAACGATTGAAAAGTTGAAAAAAATCGATGTTTTTCGAAATTTTTAAATATTTGAATGTTTTTATTAATGTTCCGGACATATTTGAGAAGGAGCATAAGCCAATTATAATTACTGAAGTTGTCACCTAATTTTATCTGCAAAAATCGGAATGCCACCTCTCACATCCACTTTAAAACAGATCCGCCCTGGTCTATACAGCGATAATTCCATAGTAAAAAAAATCGAAAATTGCACTGTCATTGTTTATTTAATAGGTCAGTTTGGCATTTCATATATTTGCAAATATTTTTCTATAAAAATGTCTCGTTTTGGCACTGAATCTGTAGAGTCAATTAACACGTTGATGGACAGTGCGTCAAATGTATAAGCAAGTTTTTGACACTATATTTATTTTGCAAATGGAATACGGAAATTCTGAATCTCATTGCAGTTATAAATGAACAATACAAAACTTTCTAGAAAACAAATTACCATAACATAGCAAAGGCAATTATTGTTATCTGGTCTCTCGCATTAGATGGTAGGAAAGACATTGATTGTGAGAATGTTTCATTTAATGTTCCAAATACTTTTAATAATTTTCGATTCCAATGAATTCTGCCGTATGTATGTTTCAGTTAATCAGTTATCCAGAGAGGTTGAAATTGTACAACGAAGAGTGCATTTCGGAATGCGCCGCATGATCTTTGATTTTCATATCGATAGCGTGTAAAACTGTAACATTTATTGAGGGGATGGATAAATTTCTTCCTAGTAGGAAAAGGCAAGGTCGCTCCTCTGATTTCTGATCGAAAACGGTGTTAAAAATATCTCCAACAAATACATGTACCATTTTTTAAATCGGTAGCGTAGAACTACTCCGAGATCCATCTGAGGGTGTAACTTTCCATTCCCCATGGAGAGTGGCTTGCAAGCCTGTTTCTCAGTTTCAAAATGTGTTTCAAATGTTTCAAAAACTCGTTACATTTTTGACGAATTTACCAAATTTTACACCCGCGGTGTTACTATAATAGTTTTGGCTAATTTTGAGTCCTTACTCCTAGCATTAATCCTCCCCTGTTTTAAATGTAGAAGGGTAGCATGTCACTGGCCCCCCAGGCCAATCTAGACGGGTGGGGGCGGTACAAACAAAATAAGGGCGATACAATCCGATACTAACGCAGTACAAACGAACATACCCATCCCGGACCACCATATCGAAAATGGGGGATGGCATGTCACCAGCCCCTCCAGACAGACTTAAAAGGGTGGAGGCAGTACAAACGAATGAAGAGTGATACAATCCAGTACTAACGCAGTACAAACGAAATAGCCTATTTTCGACGTTCAGAAGGCAAAGAGTGCAGAGTAGAGGGTAGCATGTCGCTGGCCCCCCCAGGCCAATCTAGACGGGTGGGGGCGGTACAAACAAAATAAGGGCGATACAATCCGATACTAACGCAGTACAAACGAACATACCCATCCCGGACCACCATATCGAAAAAGGGGGGATGGCATGTCACCAGCCCCTCCAGACAGATTTAAAAGGGTGGAGGCAGAACAAACGAATGAAGAGTGATACAATCCAGTACTAACGCAGTACAAACGAAATAGCCTATTTTCGACGTTCAGAAGGCAAAGAGTGCAGAGTAGAGGGTAGCATGTCGCTGGCCTCCCCAGGCCAATCTAGACGGGTGGGGGCGGTACAAACAAAATAAGGGCGATACAATCCGATACTAACGCAGTACAAACGAACATACCCATCCCGGACCCCGTGATCGAAAAAAGGGATCCCCCTCCAGTCAGATTTAAAGGGTGGAGCAGTACAAACGGATGAAGAGTGATACAATCCAGTACTAACGCAGTACAAACGAAATAGCCTACTTTCGACGTCAGATGGCAAAAGTGCAAATTAGAGGGGTAGCATGTCACTGGCCCCCCCAGGCCAATCTAGACGGGTGGGGGCGGTACAAACAAAATAAGGGCGATACAATCCGATACTAACGTAGTACAAACGAACATACCCATCCCGGACCCCCATATCGAAAAAGGGGGGATGGCATGTCACCAGCCCCTCCAGGCAGATTTAAAAGGGTGGAGGCAGTACAAAAGAATGAAGGGTGATACAATCCAGTACTAACGCAGTACAAACGAAATAGCCTATTTTCGACATTCAGAAGGCAAAAAGTGCAGAGTAGAGGGTAGCATGTCACTGGCCCCCCCAGGCCAATCTAGACGGGTGGGGGCAGTACAAACAAAATAAGGACGATACAATCCGATACTAACGCAGTACAAACGAACATACCCATCCCGGACCTTCAGATCGAAAAAGGGGGGGTGGCATGTCACCAGCCCCTCCAGGCAGATTTAAAAGGGTGGGGGCAGTACAAACGAATAAAGGGTGATACAATCCAGTACTAACGCAATACAAACGAATGAGCTTTTTTTACCCTCAAATCGAAAAAGGGGGGGATGGCATGTCACCAGCCCCTCCAGGCAGATTTAAAAGGGTGGGGGCAGTACAAACGAATGAAGGGTGATACAATCCAGTACTAACGCATTACAAACGAATGAGCTTTTTTTTTACTCTCAAATTGAAAAAGGGGGGGCTGGTGACATGGACCTGTGATGAATGTAGAGACATGGGGAGTCTACATAGTTGCACTCCACAACAGATCAATTCACCGAGGTAAAGATCAACAAATCTGCTTCCTAGTACTCGATACGTGAGTAAAACCGTGGGTAGATAAAAGGCATTATATTTAATTTCGATTCAGAGATCATAACCATCTTTCTATGGACCATTTCGAACTCTAAGAGCATCATTGCATATGCTTTCCTGACGAGAACAAAAGAGTTCGAAATGGTCCATAGAAAGATGGTAATGATCTCTGAATCAGAATTAAATATAATGCCTTTTATCTAATTCTTATAATATTTGCACGAATCTGCCGCACATAGTTACAGGTGAAGATAATTTATGCATTTATTACATGGTAATTACCATAAATAAAAAGGTCAAAATATTTCCTAAAAAATATTTTTATGCTCTTTTCAATGCCGGTATTACCTTTTTGAAAAATTAATATATACAGGACGAAAGAATTGAAAAAAAAAACAACGTATTTTTACATAAAAAATCAGGAAGAACACAACTTCTGGTAAACCGATTCTTCCGGTTTAAAAACTCAACCTTATACATCAAAAAAAGAACCCGTATACCAAATTTGGTTGAAGTCAGACTTTTCGTTTAAAAGTTTTCGTGCTATAAGTCACATATTTATCGTCGCCATTTTGAATGCACACCATTTTTGTAAAAGGTATAATCTGAGATGGCCTCGTATCTAATTTTGAACCTTTATATGTGTAGTATATGGGGTCAAAATAATATATGCAGAATTCTTATAATATTTGCACTAATCTGCCGCACTAGTACAACTCAATAATATAATCATCCAGTCCGGTAGCAAAATGTTTTCATAAAATTGGTGGATGCTCCAATATATTACAAATTTATTTCTTGATCTTAATTTTCAATTTTCTCCTTTTTTTTTAACAATTAATTTAGCATTGTTCATATCATCGTGAGCATGCGGAAAGACTTTATTGTCTATTTTATAGAGTTTCTTAATTTGTGTCCCTAACTTGTATATTATTATATTTCTTGTTTTATTTATTATTACGAGGTATACTCGTTTGTATTGTTAACGTGCTTTAATATAATGAAATGTATTAATAACTCACGTTTATTATACTTATATAATATAGATATATTCCGACGTATCTGCTGCTGCGACGATAGTAAATTACCATGGATATATAATTAAATTTTAAGGGTTGCGTATATCATCACCCTAAAGCAGTTAACTAGTTTCAGATAAATAGATTAAGACGACGTAATCAACAGAATGCAACGAGAATATTATGTCTTATGCAAGGTAGTTAACCATAAAGATTAATCAAATTATTGTTTATATACTCTTGATAGTTTATTGATCTTAAAGAACACTGATCGTCTAGTTGCTAATACTAATCTGATTGTTTTATGAACAGGTTAATCAATCTTAACTCTTTTGCCTTTTTTTTCTTTCTCAGCTTTTATCTTTTCAGGGGTCACTGTTTCTTACTTGTTTTCGCCACTTATTTCAATTAATCGTGTTAATGGGAAGATGGGAAACAATCAATATAATATAAATGTATAGGTTAATATAGTTAAATTTCCCAGCTCGATTTGCTTCATTTCTTTTTATCTCACAACTTAATACGTTTTCCATATTTTGTGTTATTTTGCCGGTTATTAGCGCGCTCATCACTGTATATAATAATATGAGTAATAACGGTTTGAGAAGTCCATAGCAAGTGTACTATTTTGTTTATTAACAAATTAGCGCTCCGAAATCTTATTTTCTTCGCTCTGTAACTCACGAAGATTTTAACTTTAAACCAAAAATACCTAAAATTTATTGTAATTTAATTCTAAAAAGAGATGTTTTCCGATTTCCTTTGAAGAAAATTTTCCTCTGATTTTCCCAACAAAATTTTTTATTTTCAACTAAAATTTTAGAGAAGTAAGAAATCAGCAGAAATTGTCCGCGCTATAGTTTTCAAATATCAGAACCTTCGGAAAGGAGAGAGCCAGTGCGAAGATGAAACTAAATAATTCGTTTCTCTGTATTGATCTACAGCAGTTTTGTGTCCTTATTGATGCTATTTAATCTTATCTTTAATCCATTTTCTCATGTTTTTCTTTTTTATATTCAAGTCAAACTTCTTCTGGAGGCTTTTTATTTACTAGTCCCTTGCTTTCCTTTAGTTTTTTTTTATTTCTCTGCCTTACTTTTATTCTCTTGACTGATCTGTTTTTCATTAGCGAAAAATTCACTAGACTAGACTTAATGTTAGATAAAACTATAACAAAGCAAAATTACTTTCAGGGTGGAGCAAGTCAACGTTCTGCTCCAGTAGTTTGTGCATTAAATTTTTTTTCAAATGTCCAAATAACAACAAATGTGCCATTGAATGGCCGACCTGGTCCCCCGATTTAACCTTCGGATGACCAAGCGGGGAAAATTGTGACCCCAGCGTATATTTTTCTTTAATAAATTCAAAAGTATTTTCAATTTTTAACTCATTATTTTTTTATTTGACTTAAATATCATTCTAGATATCCTCATATTTTGAAATAAAAAAAATTCCCTATATTTTACGAATAAAAAATATATTCTGAAGTTGATGTTTAGTAAAATAGCGTCTATTATGTGTAATTCCAAGTAGTTTTACGCTAATGACGTCGACTTTGCAAAGCAACAAGGCACTTACTCAACATACACACTACACATGACACTAATACTCATTTTGTTACTAGCTGAATGACATAAAGTCCATGCCATAAAAAAAATTAAAAATAAAAAAAAACTTTATTGTTTTGGTAATTGTCATTTTTGACCTGGGGTCATTTTCCCCCCTTGGTCATCCGTGTATCAAAAAAAGGTTGGTCATCGGAAGGTTAACTTTCAGGAAGTCAATGTTCTTCTTTATGTGCCATGCTTATTCTCAAGCGTTTACTATCGTTGTATTAACACGCTGATAAAATGTTTCTCGGGCGGCAGCTAAACAATTCCTCAGCCGTTCGACCTGTCCATTGTCTAACGTTACGCAGCCAGGCCAGTTGTTTTCTGCCAACCCAGCATGTTCCTTCGATTTTACCCTGAATGATCAACTGGAGTAAAAGATATTTACCTCCCATTACCGAAGTATTGAACCTTTCTTATTTTTATGTTGATTAATTCTTGCTCTTTTTGCATGGTCTCCAGCAAACGTTCGTTGGATATGTGTGCAGTCACGGGATTCTGAGCATGCGACGGTAACATCTCGAACGCATCTAGTTTGTTAAGATTCTTCATTTTTGTTGTCCAAGTTTCACATCCATAGAACAAAACGGACCAGAGATAGCACTTCAATACTCTCAGACGTATGATCAATCACAGACATCTACTGCACAATACAGAACGTCAGCTACTAAAGCTTTTTCGTGCAAGTTCTATTCTGGTCGAAATTTCCTCATCGTTTTCAACCCTGCAGTCAATCCAGCTACCCAGATATCTAAAGTGTTCTACCCTTTCCAGGATATTGTTATCTAGTTTTAGTACTGAGTCTTCAATATTAATTTCTCCGACCATCACCCATTTTGTTTTCTTTTCGTTGATTCTTAAGCCCTTTGCAGTATATTAGTTTTTTACAGCGATCAATAGGGCTTTAAGGTCTTCTAGACTCTCTGCCATTATGGCGGTGTCATCTGCGTATCTAATGTTATTAATGATTTCACCACCGAATTTAACACCTTCGCGACGGTTATTTAACGCTTCCTCAAAAATTGGTTCGGAGTAGGCAGTGAACAATGTCGGTGACATAACACATCCCTCTCTGACACTACGCTCAATACAAAATTTAGCTGAAATTTCTTGGTTCGACTTGATACAAGCGGTCTAAGTCTATGGAACTACATAAAAAGTACAGTATTCTTGAACTCAGCTAACAGTTTTGAAGCGCTAAAAAGGTAATTTGAACTGAAATTTAGGAAGTTACATCAGCTATCAAACATCAAACGTAATACAAGAATTCATATCGCATCTTGGATATTGTCAACTAATCCCAAAAGCTCAATTCAAAGAAACAAGCGGTTGGTTTGTTTTTATTATGCGACTATTAGGTATAATATTTTCATTGAAAAATATTACCTAAAATAATGAAGCATTTCCACTCTACCAGTAAAAATTTATCTTAGGCCAAATAATCAAATACCAGTATCAAACCGCAAACCGCGGAGCTACCTCTGTTGAAACAAAGTGGTTCACTTTGTTTCATCCAGCCGTTGTTAATTAAAATTTATAATGGTCTCAGCAGAACCAGCATATCTCTTTTGTGAGAAATCATCAAGTAGTCTCGTCATTTAGAGCGGTTTATTTTTTCATTATTGTTTCCGTTAATAATGAGGAGTGGTAGCTCTAGAGTAGGAGTTCACACATCGAATTCGATCGTCGATCTTGTACGGAACTGGGGAACAGCTATTTCAGGTCGCTAAGGGTCGTCTCCTTCGAAGCTCCAATCCAATTAACGCCCTTTAGATGTTGTTTTGTCGAAGGACCAATGGACAATTCGACGTAGATCTCAGGATCGAATTGTTTTGTGATGCCCCTTTGTCCGCTTCTTCTCGATCGACGATGGTAAATAAATGTTTGAGTGTGGAGAAAAAATATGGTTTTATTGACAGCTACGTAATTACACTACAGATTATGTTCAGGTAACTTTCTATGATAGACTGCCTTTAATGACAGCTACTGATAATAATTACACTCGGCGTAACTTCTAATAACGACTTACGCACTTGTTAACGAGGTAACTATTTCAATTAGACTGCAACCCAAAATAGTCCCTTTGGTTAATTTATAATCTCGTCAAAATATACAATTCATCAATAAGTTGCATGACAACCGAACTACGGACTTTGCATGTTGAAAGATTGCAACTACAGTTTAACGGAAGCTATTGCAAAACTTATAAAGTTCAATTGGAAAATATATTATTTGGCAATTTATTAAGTTTGCAGGTTGAATGGACTCTAATTATTAAAATATTACTCGATGTTTCCCAATGCTTCAATTATACACGGTGAAACTATAAAAGTTTAGGAAGTTAAGAAAAAATGTGAGATTACAAATTAAGGGATTAATTTGAGATTGAACAAGTTCCTCTTTCCAAAACTATCTCAACATTCAAAACAAAACTTTCCCCATTCCAAAGTGCCTAGCCAATCAGAAACATTTATCTCCCCACCTTCCTTTTTTTTATTCGACAACAAACAGTCATTCTTTCAAAAATATTCCTATCATTAAACAAACATATTTAAAATTCCAAACTTTCTTTACCTTAATTTCCTAAGAACTAATTAATGTGGCTTTTGGAATCGTGCATAACAAAACACCGTTATAATCTCCAAATACCCTGAACAATTATTGTCTTATTCATATCACTTTCTTTCCTAATGTGTTTTATTTTTCAGGGAAAAACTTACTAACGATAAATCACTTCTTAAAACTACTTATAAGAAATAGTTACAAATCAATATACAGGGTGGATCAAATTTATGTGCCCGCATTATATTAAAAAAAATTAAAATTTTTATTCTATCTTTAATTGATAGATTGATCCACAATAACATCCCCGCCTTGTTTTGAGATAAAATCGTTATTAATAAGTGCAACAAAAAAAGATTTTCTCTCGACAACAACACTTTTCTATTGTGTCAAAATATGGAGTCCCACCTGAAAAACAATTGCTTCCTTTTTCCCAGTGTCTGTACTTATGTGGGATAGGGTAAGGTTTCGATCGAAGATTTCCTAAGTCTTTAACCTCAAATGATTGTTCATACTTTTTGGCTACTCTGCTTTCTTAATTTTTTAAATTTTCATACTCCCTCAATATTTCACGCAGTTCCTTCTCCTTTTTTTCTCCACATATCAATTTTATTTCTTTTTCCTCCGATTTTTTACACATGTTTATTGTGTATTCTGCTTCTTCCGTTTTGCATACTTCTTCTTCAAATACCACAGTTTCAATGGTATCTCTTTCGCCTTCTTTCTCTTCTTCTGGGCTCATCTCTTCTTTTGAGGAATCCCAAGCTTCATTTTCTTGTGTCAATCTTTTTTCTTCTTTTTCTTCTTCTGGGCTCATCTCTTCTTTTGAGGAATCCCAAGCTTTAATTTCTTTTGTCAATCTCTTTTCTTCTCCTTCTTCTTCTGGGCTCATCTCTTTTTTCGAGGAATCCCGGGCTTCATTGTCTTTACTTATCTTCTGCTGCTTTCTTCTCTTTCTTTTCCGTCCTTGCTTCATTGCCAAATTCATTTCCACCGTTTGTTTTTTGTCTACATTATCCTTTTTCCGTTTCTCATGTTCCTTGTCCTTTTCCAGAATGTCCTGTTCTTCTTCTTTTTCCTCTGTGATTTTCATCGTATTATTTTTGAAATCTATCACCACATGTTTTTCTGACAATTCATCCACTCCTACGATCATATCATGTATCATGTTCGGCATTATAACACATTGTAATGCATAACATTTCTTGCCCAATCGTATCCTTATTCGTATTCCTTCATTTATAGTTGCCAAAGTCCGTTTATTTGCGCCCACTAAATTTACCCTGGGAATTTTGTAAATTAAATTCGTTAAATCAACCTCTTCTATTAATTTCCTGTTAATCAATGTAATTTCCGAACCAGTATCAATCATAATTTTAATCGGTTTCTCATTGATAAAACCATCTACAAATTTTAAATTAAATCCACTTCTTTTATCATTATTTGCTGCTAATTTAATAAATTCCTTCGGGTGAAAAAAATACCTGTTTGTTCTTTTGTGTTTAGTGAGCGCCTTCGTGAAAAAACGCTTGCTGTTCTTCTTTGCTTCTTCTTTCGTCGCTTTGTCTCTCATCCTCATTTTCGCCTATTTGCGTATTGTTTACCGCTCTTCTATTTTTTCTCGGTCTGTTGGACCCGTATCGGTTTCCACGATTTTCCTGTTCATTCCTTCTATTATCATTTCTGTCTTCTTGATATGTGCGGGTGATATTTCTATTTTGATTTTCTCGATATCCGTCTTCGATCCATTGCCTATTTCTTTGTTCATAGTTTCCGCTTCCATTGTCTCTATTTTCGTTTTCACTCCTCGGAATAAATTCTCTTCTTGTATAATCTCTCCTAAAGTTTTGTCTTCTATCTCTATAGTCTTGATTTTCGCGTTGTCTATAATTTTCTTGCGATCTTCTTATTTCTCTTTCTCTCATTCTTGCTTTCCGTATTTGTAAAAATTGGCACAAACTGTCGATATCTTTGTAGTTTTGTAATGTTATGTGATCTTCTAAGGTATCTTCAAAATGTCTGGCTATTAGTTCTACTATCTGTCCGGACGAATTATTGTAGTGTAGGTGTTTTGCATTGTTGTATAATTGTAGCGCGTATGTTTGTTCTGAAATACCCATTCTATCATGGTACCTCCCATTTTGCAAGTCCTTGTTTATTTCCATCTGTTGTATTTTCCCCCAGAAATAATTCAGGAACTTTTGTTCGAATTTATGCCAATTGTCCAATTCTTCTTCTTTGCTATCAAACCATAAACTCGCCTCATCTTTAAGATGGTTCCTTATCGTTTCTTTGGCTGTTTCGAAGTTACCGATGTATTGTACTTTCTTTTTTAAATTATTTATGAAAATTACTGGGTGTAATTTTTTTACATCCCCGCCAAACCTTATTTTCACATCCTCTGTACTATGGATAATCGTTTCCCTCCTTTCTCCGAAATTCTGTTGCGTCTTGTTTCCAGTGACTCGTTTTCCTCTTTCTGTGATTCTTTTTTCCACTTCTTCTCTGTCTACTTGAATAGCATTTTCCAACTTATTTTCCAAATTTTCTAGTTCCTTTTTCTGGCAATTGTTTATCTCCTTCATTTTGATGTTCATTTCTTTAATCTCTATCTCCTGTTTCTCGCTCTTTTCTGCAATTTCTTCAATTTTTTTAACCATTTCCTTCTTGATACTCTCTATATCTCTGTTGTTTTCTTCTATTGCTTGTTTTGTTTCTTCCTGATTTTCTTGCATTTTATCAATTTTCTTTGATGTTTCATATATTTTTTATCCATTTTTTGTTGTGATTCATCCATTTTTTGACCAATTTTTTGTTGTGTTTCATCCATTTTTCGTTGTGTTTCCCTTTGATTTTCTTCCATTTTTTGTGACTGGAGTTGCATCAGTTGTAATAATTTATCTATTCCTGATAATTCTTGTTTTTCTGATGCCATGATTGTTGTTTCGAAAATGTCTTCTTGTTCTATATGTTCTTCTTGTTCCAAATGTTCCTCTTGTTTTTTGTTCTCTTTGCTTTTGCTTCTGGTTATTATCGACATGTAGTTAAAATTTATCCCCGCCTGATACGAAATTCGAAAATACCTTGTATGCTGTAGAGACGAAAATTTTTCTCTCCCCAAATTTAATCAATTTATCACACAAATTTTTAAATTTATCAAAATTCAAATCAATCAAAAATAAAATAAATATGTAAAAATGTACCTAGATAAAAATAACTCCAAACAAAATATTTCATAAATTTTAAATTTATCAACTTTTTCCGACGGGCAAATAAATTTTCCTTCACCTGTTTTTCCGTTTCCTATTCCTTCAAATTTAAAACCAGAGATACCTTCACGCCACACGTTGGTTCGCCATGTTGTTATGATTTACTTTTTATTACTTTAATATCAATTATTCTTTATTTGATTACGCCAATTAATTATTTAATCAATTATCCAATTGTCGCAAATCATACAAAAAAATTAAAAAAAAAATCTCAGGGTGCCTTTTTGTAATACAAAAAAAATATCTAAATTATTTTACGTTATACTTATCTTCTCTCGTGGTTTCAGTATCTCTTAGTTGGTTCTAATCGGGAAAAAATATTAGGAAAAGGAATTAAATATAAATATAAAATAGGCATACAGAATTTTATTATCAAAATCAATAATCTAAAAATCGATAAAATTTAAAACCTGTGGACACAGCTGTCCGAATGAAATTTTTACCCCTTAAATTTATTCTAGTTAAAAAGCAATGTATCGGTTTGTTCCCGATGACTTTGATAAAACAAGCTAAACAAGCAAATTTAGGTATTCGCAGATTACTTATACTTCCTATTTACTTTTTGTAATATTGGAATCTTAATTCATATGCTTTTACTCAAAATTTTAGTTTCCGAACATAAAAATATCTTTCACATAAATTGACTGACCTTTTGCTTCACTCACTCTGATGTCTTCTCTTGACCCAAAACAGCTCTCCCTCGTTGACTATGTTAGGCTACCCATCAAAGCTCTCTCCGTTCTCAAGCTTCAAATCTATCACCATACCAGCACCAATTCTCCAACAAAATACAAACTCCAAAAATTCTCTCATCTCCTTCTCACAATAATACAGAATCAAAGAGGTATTTCGTCTCAATTTGATCTGTCTCTCGTTCCACTTTTCAGCTCTATTCTCCACTATCAAAACACCCACTGGTACTTGCTATCTAACTATCCACGAAAACGTTGACTGCTCTTCAGCGATGCCAATAACATAATGAGTTCCTCTTTCCAAAACTATCTCAACGTTCAAAACAAAACTTTCCCCATTCCAAAGTGCCTAGCCAATCAGAAACCTTTATCCCCCCCTTCCTTTTTTTTTATTCGACGACAAACAGTCATTCTTTCAAAAATATTTCTATCATTAAACAAACATATTAATAATTCCAAACTTTCTTTACCTTAATTTCCTAAGAACTAATTAATGTGGCTTTTGGAATCGTGCATAACAAAACACCGTTATAATCTCCAAATACCCTGAACAATTATTGTCTTATTCATATCACTTTCTTTCCTAATGTGTTTTATTTTTCAGGGAAAAACTTACTAACGATAAATCACTTCTTAAAAACTACTTATAATAAATAGTTACAAATCAATATACAGGGTGGATCAAATTTATGTGCCCGCGTTATATTAAAAAAAATTAAAATTTTTATTCTATCTTTGATTGATAGATTGATCCACAATAATATATATTCCAGACCTCAATGTTGCTCGTTACTGAGTTACAGGGTGTTTTATTTAAAAATTTAATAACTATTTTTACCCATTACTTTAAAAATTGTACTATACACCCTACGAAATTATGATGAACAAATGTTTCTGACTAAAGAAAGGAAAAGCGGTAGGACCAGATGATATTCCTGGGGAAGTATGGAGAGCATTGGGAGAGATAGGAACAAGGTGGCTAGCAGGCCTATTTAATAGAATAATGGAAGTTAGACAAATGCCAGACGAATGGAGAAGCAGTATACTGGTACCTGTTTACAAAAACAAGGGAGATATACAACTATGTACAAACTACAGGGCTATAAAACTGCTTAGCCACACCATGAAAATATGGAAAGAGTAATTGATAGACGGATACGTGAAGAGACCGAATTATCCGAGAATCAATTTGGCTTTATGCAGGGTAGATCAACAACAGATGAAATTTTCATTATAAGGCAGTTGATGGAAAAATACAGGAGTAAAGAAACTAACGCTCATATGGTATTCATTGATCTTGAGAAAGCGTATGATAGAGTTCCTCGAGAGATTCTGTGGTAGATACTGATAAATTTTATGTAAAAGTAGGATTGCACCAAGGCTCTGTGCTTAGTCCGTATTTATTCTCATTAGTTTTGGACCAGATAACACGAAACTACAGGGTAACATTCCATGGTGATTAATGTATGCTGATGGTGTCGTGGTAGTAGGAAATAGTGAAAGAGAATTAGAACAAAAACTGGAACAGTGGAGACAAGCTCTGGAGGAAAAAGTTTTAAAACTTAGTAGGACAAAAACAGAGTATTTGGAATGTTCATTTAAAGATGGAGTTACTACAACTAAAATGGTATCTTTGGATGGTGAAATGATTGTGAAAAGCAATAGTTTTAAGTACCTACGATCGGTATTACAGAGTAATGGAGAAATAGATGGAGATGCATGCAGTAGAATGAAGGCTGGATGGAAAGAAGTGAGTGGTGTGTTGTGTGACAGAAAAATTCCAATGAAGCTGAAGGGAAAATTTTATAAAACAGCCATAAGACCGACTATGATGTACGGAACTGAATGTTGGGCAGTGAAAAAGAAAGAGGAACAACGAATGCATGTGGCGGAAATTAGAATGCTTAGATGGATGAGTGGAGTGACAAAGAAGGATAAAATTAGAAATCAGTATATTAGGGGAAGTCTAGGTGTGGCACCAATTGATGCCAAAATGAGAGAGCATAGGTTAAGATGGTTTGGTTATGTTCAATGTCGAGACGTTAATCACCCAATACGAAGAATAGCTGAAGTGCAGATTCCTGGAAGGAGTAGGAGAGGAAGACCAAAGAAGACCTGAGGGGAGACGATAAGGCAGGACATGTTGGTAAAGGGAATTAATATTGATATGACCCAAGATAGAATTGTGTGGAGAAATGCAATTAGGGAAGCCGACCCCGCATATGGATAAGGCAAAGAGAATGATGATGATGAATATTTTTTGTGGTGTATGTGTCAATTGGTCGTGCCAACTCAGAAGCCTTTCCGGGTTAATGTATAACAATTTTGCTTAATATCATAATATGATCAAATGCCTAGTTTACAATTCTATAAAGGACATAGAGACAGACATTCGGCAGTTCTCGCCAGTTGCGCACAACCCCCGTACATGCGATAGTATATACACGAAATTTGCTATTTTCTAAATCTGACTGAATTGAAAATTACGCCAACTGCCATCTTAAACTATAGGAAAAGTCTCGCCCATCCATATGTCAACCAACTATTTTATACAAGGATGTGGATTTTCCAGCCCTTCCCATTTAGGGTGTGTTTTTCGTTCTCGTCCCCAAAACTCCCAAAAATTTTAAAAATTTATGTCCGACCTTTTGCGGCTTCTGATAGTACTGATTATTTAGACCAGTAAGGATCTGTGAAAAAACGTCTATTTTTGGATGTGAAAGGTGGCATTCGGATTTTTGCAGATAAAGTTAGGTGACACCTTCAGTAATAATAATTAACTTATGCTCCTTCTCAAATATGCCCGGAACATTAATAAAAAAATTAAAATATTTAAAAATTTCGAAAAACGTTGATTTTTTTCTGCTTTCTTTGCTTATAACTTTAAAACGATTCGTTTTGGAACAAAGTTGTACAGAAATAAAATAAAGATAATTGAATTTTGTATGATATACGACTGGTCAAAAATGCCTTAACTTATTACCTTTTCTGCAATATAGCAATAAATACAAAATAAGAAGGCAAAATACGCCTGTTGTTATTCAATGTTTTTAACCACTTTGGTGGCACTTAAATATACTTAAATATACTTAAACCGTGTACCAAATTTAATTAAAATCGACCTAATAGATTTTGCATAATAAATTTGCAATCTAAAGGTTTTTAAAAAAGTTCAAATTTTTTAAAATCTTTCTGAACAAAAAGTAGACCATTTAGAATTTGTTGAATTTTTTACATATAAAGAGATGCTCTACCTATCCAATACACATTACAGAATTAAAATCGGATTATTTCAGGGGCCTCAGCAATGTTTTAAACTTATAAACAATTTTTTGGCTTATAAACAAATAGCTTTGTATAATAATAAAAAAATTAATTTTTAGCAATGCAAATAATTAAAACCGGTATAATGTGACTTAAACTTTCAAATGCTGTCAGCAGAATTGCTATTTTATTTTTTATCAAAAGTTATTCGCGTTAAAAAATTGCAATTTTTAGAATTTTTGAAAGTTCCACTGCGTTTATCTCGAAAACTATGCATCCTACGAAAAAACTTGTAAGAACATTTTTTGCTTAGAATTACCCAAGAAATACAAAAAAATGATTTATTTTGCGAAAAATCGATGTTATGTAATTCCTCAAGTTCTTTGTTTATAACAATTTTATCGACATCCGGATCAACTGTTACCCAAAAAAATCGTGTTCTACGGGTCAAAAAACACATCAAAATCTTGGGTAAGTCCATCTAAATAAAGGAGCCCCTAGAACCCCTTCCTGGCCACAGGACTAATTTTTTTATAAGACAAAAAATTGTTTATAACTTTAAAACATTGCTGAGGCTGCTTAAACAATCCGATTTCAATTCTGTAAAGTGCATCAGATAGGTGGAGTGCTTCTTTATATGTAAAAAAACTGACAAATCTTTGTGTGTTCTAGTTTTTGTTGTGCAAGATTTTAAAAAATTTTAATTTTTTAAAAAAAGTTTAGATTGCAAAATTATTATTCAAAATCTAGTAAGTCAATTTTAATGAAATTTGGTGTACGGTTTTAGTACATTACAAAAATTTTCTAAGCGAATTAGGAAGGTTCCAAGTGTAATCTAAGTGATGGAAAATCATTGAATAAAGACAGGCTTGTTTTGCCCCCTTATTTTATATTTATTGCTATTTTGCAGCAAGGGTGGTAAATTAAGACATTTTTAACCAATCGCATCTGATATAAAATTTAATTATCTTTGTTTTATTTCTATACGACTTTGTTCCAAAATGAATCGTTTTTAAGTTATAAGCAAAAAAAGTAGAAAAAAAAACGAAATTTTTTGAAATTTCTAAATATTTTATTTTTTTTATTAATGTTCCGGTCGTATTTGAGAAGGAGTATAAATCAATTATTATTAAAGAAGTTATCACCTAACTTTATCCGCAAAAATCTGAATGCCACCTCTCACATCCACCTAAAAACAGATCCTTACTTGTCTAATTACCTTTTAAACGCATGCTAATTTTCAAAATCGGTTATACCATTAAAAAGTTTCTGAGCTAAGAAATTTTATTCAATTTCTATTTAAAAAGGGTAAAATATTTGTACATGTGGGTATGTGTGTATGTTTGTGGAAAAGTTACACCGATGTGAATTTTTTTTCTGTGTTTCAAGAGGGGGTCAGGGCCGATTCAGAACCGGTGTAGCTTGTGACTTTCGACCACCCATAAGCCAGTTATAGGACTGGGTAGGTACAAAACGGCATATTTTTTGGGGGCATACATCTTAGGTTCAAGGAAAGACAGGAAACCCTCAAATACACCAAATTGATAGCGTTGAGACAAGCTTTCAAATGGTGCTGAAGCGGTTATGATCAGACATACACACGGCTCAGTCTAGCCGAAAAACTGAAAAAGTAAACTTTCAAAATTTTGGTTTTTCGACAATTACTTAAAATTTTAACCTAGGAATTGCACCAATAACTGAGAGTTTGTATAAGAACTCTAGACGCGTCTAACGGTGTATACCTCATGAAAAATTCGAATTTTTTAGTTATAGGCTTTATGAGTGTGATCAAATCTATGTCCTATAGGAAAAACGGTTTTTCAAGCTCACTAATTCCTGTAATACCTTCAGTTGTCATACGTGACCTTGGATGCATCAGATAGTACTTGCCAATAACTCTCAAACCCATGTTTAGTAATAAAAATCGGTTAAGCCGTTTCGAAGTGATCAAGCTCTAAAATATAATCCATTTGACCATTATCGCCAAAATGGTTTATGTAGTTGTAGTGGTTACGACGCTAAATTTGATAAGGCAATCCGAGTTTATTTACCGGCCATCCCAATATTTTTTTTTCAATCTATTTCGAATAGAAAAAAAATCTAGTGCACATTCGATGGACACTAGATCATTTGAGAAATATTGCTAGAAAGGCGACCATTTATAACGTTTAACGTGGAATCGAGAAACATTACATTCAACTTCATACATTAAATTTATAAATAACTTTGAAAAACTCCTTATACAAAAAAAAACCGCTAATCGCTGTAAAAATGAATGGCGCATACAATATTCCAGCAACAAAAGAGCTGATGTGAATATTACGTGGCGCGAAAATGTATTTTCATTTTGATGCAAAATAAAATTCTAGTTTTATTTTGATATATGTTTCAATAATATTTTCTAAATTTGACGTAAAACGCGCCACAAAAGAGCTTTAAAATACTCTATCAAAGTTACTCTTTTGTGGCGCAATTTACTTGAAATATAGCAAATATTATGGAAACAACTTATAAAATAAAACTATAATTTTATTTTCCATCAAAATGAAAATACATTCTCGCGCCACGTAATATTCATATCAGGTCTTTAGTAGCTGGAATATTATATGCGCCACTCATTTTTACGGCGATTAGCGGTTTTTTATTCTTGTTTTTATATACAGAGATAATCAAAAGATGTACTAATTAGTATTAGAATTAGAATTGTCTAGAAACGTATTTTGAGTTCATTAGGGCTCTTAAACTACCTAAATTTTTGTTCCCGTTTGCTATTCATCATTGGTTTTCATGCTTTTCATCATAAGATCATGCATTTTCATCGAATACTACACCCAGATATTCAAAATTGTCCACACTTTTAAAAAAGTAGGTTTTACCAATTAAAGTCTTCTTTTTTGTTTTATGCTGTCTCGCCCATGATCATATATTTGGTTTTGTCTTCTTTTAGCTCCAATCCGAGTTTATGTGCTTCTTCAACACTTCTAAAAACGATTCTTAACTGTTTCACGGTTCTTGATAGGATCGTTCGGTCATCAGAAAATGCTAAGCAGTGGTGCTCATTTTTCATTATTATTTATTTCATCTTCGTGCTACATCTTCTGATTAGAGTTTCTAACTCCAAGTTGAATAATGTGGTGAATAAAGCATCTCCCTCTCTCGGGTATTTTGCAACCGTAGTATAATCTAAAATTTGACCGTGCCAAGAAATTTCACAGCTAGAGTTTTTAAGTGCCATTTTACTAACTTCGAGTGTTTTTGGCATACCCAAATGTAACATTCCTCGATACATTGCTTCATTGACTCTATCATACGCTTGTCTAAAATCCACAAACAAAACAGTTTGTAAACGGTATCTAGTAAGGATATACCTCTATAATTGTCATAGTTTAGTTTGTCTCCTTTTTATGCAGCGGGCATATGAGGGCCTCATATTAATCCGTTGGCATTATTTAATTAATTCAATCCGGAATTAAACAAAAACACACTGAAAGGTTAAAAACCAAAATGGAGATTTGATGATAAACTTCTGCACGAATAACGAACTTAGAATAAACAACATATTTTTTGAACACAAAGACCAACACAAATATACATTCAGTAACACCCGTGGACAAAGATTTATGATAGATTATGTTGTAACCCACAGAGATATACATCCATCAAAAATATTCGACGTAAGATGCCTCAACTCAGCAGATGTAGGTAGAGACCGTAGCCTTGTATTATGTAAAATAGGAACCATTATGAAATACTTCACACCCAAAAGGGCAGCACCAACACAAACAAAAATCAAAGTCGAAGGACTAAATACGGAATCCACAGAATACTTATAAAGGAAAATATTAGAAAACGATAACATCGATGAAAGCTGGCAAAAACTCAAAGATAACATAATCAACGCTGCAACAAAATCACTTGGAAAGAGAAAAGTAACGAATACTTACATATTAAAGAAGACAACCCCGTGGTTTAATGAGGAGGTGAAGATAAAATGTGAAGAAAAGGAGAAAGCCTTTTTACAATACAGAACAAAACAAACACAATAGGCATACAACCACTACAAACGAATCAGAAACAAAATGAATAATTTAGTGAGACAAATAAAAAGGGAGCACTGTCAGAGTTTTTTAAAACAGATGGAACACGACTTCTACGGAACACAAAAAGAAGTATGGAGAATAATCAGAGGGCAAAGAAAGAAGATAAACGAAATAATAAAAGCGAAACACATTTAGAAGGAAACATGGGCAGACAACTTTCGCTCTCTATTTGCTAAAGGCGACGATAATGAACCACCAACACCTGAAGTTACGACAAACGGAGAAGTAAACGTTGAGAAGAAATAGATAAAGGAAGCATTAATAAAATAAAAAATAGAAAATCTCCAGGAGAGGACAAAATATCGAACGAACTCCTAAAGTACGGAGGACAAGATCTAACTAAACAAATATTAAAACTAATTCAAAAAATAATAGAACAAAGAGAATACCACAAGAATGGAGATCAAGCATCCTAATACCTCTCATCTCTATACAAAAAGAAGAAGAAGAACAAGCATTATTTCATTGTTTCATACTTGCACTATAAGTATATCCTTCCCTACAGTTGGTCTCCACCATGTGTAATTTTTGTCTCCACATTATGCATGCGTAATTTTTCCTAAGACTTCTGTTATTTTTCATTTCTTGTATTACTGCCACCATCTAGCCACTCCAATATTAGGTTTTAACTCTGGTATGGACTGTAATTATTTGCGATGGAACGGGTATTTATTGCATTAAGAAAACTATATTATGTTTGAAGTTCATTTTGATAATTTGGCAAATTAATATTAAGAGAAATTAAATTAATAATATATTGAATCAAAACAAAACTTCCAAATTCCACTGCGTTGCGTAATTCAGAAATAAAAATAGGTTTATGATATACAGTGAAACCTCGATAATTCGGATTAGATTAATCGGGACAGCGGTCTATCCGGGTTAGCCGGAGAATATGGTAAAAATTAATAAAATACGGTATACTTACAGATAAACTCCGTTATAATTGAAATAACATGAAATATATATATGCACAGTACCTGACATCTAAATTACTAAAAACACGTAAACACAAACCTAAGGAAACGGAAGCGAACAATACAAGACTCTGTACTACACACAATACAGTCACAACCGGAAAGATGTTATGTTATTTAAGAACAGTGAAAACTAACACCATTGTTTAAAAAATAATCTTTTAAATAGTATTTTAGTCTTTTTAAACAATGCTAAGACAGTTTGAAATAAATAAAAGAATACTACAGGTGCCTGTTTTTTCCGATAATCCGAGAAAATGAACGTGGCTCTACCGCCCTGTGCCATGAGTCATTTTTACTATGGTATGGTTTAAATTACCTACAAAAATACTCATTATCTCTTAAATATTATATTATATACATTTTTATTGTTGAGATGTTTGTCTGATGAAAATCGGTCCAGTTTAGCCGAACATCCGGGATATCGGGGGCCGACTTATCGGGGTTCCACTGTAATAGCAAAAGGACAGATTTATCTTCAAATTTTGGACGTCGCTTGGTGCACGGTATTTTGAAAATAAACGAATTTATTGGAATTACTTATCTTCTAGCCTTTCAACTATCTCATATTTTCTAACTGACCAGTTGTCTACTGCTTCGTGCTCCACGTCACAATTTAATGGTTTTGCCAGTCTGTCATTATTTCTACCGGTTTAAGGTATTTAGAACGGTCCGGTTCTGTAAATTATCCGGACATTCCAATAATTATAATTCTTTTAAATATCTGTCCGCAATCTAGCCAGGTTTCTGCTAGGTTGTTGAAGTTTCTGTCCGGTTAATATTCTTTGAACTTTCGTAACGATTTTTTAGACAATTAATACGAAATAAATTATACAATAACAATTTTTTGGGAGGTAATAGTTATTTTCCTGCAGAGACTGCAGTTTGCCGAACGACGCGAAGCGGGAGTTCGGCAAGCAGTCAAGTGCGGAAAAAAGACTTTCTGCAAGAGTTAGGAACAATATTTTTTCTACGATCAATTAATTTAATTAATATGAAAATACATACATAAATTAATTCTTTGACAAGGTTGTCAAAACCAAACTTTCAATATAATTAGTTAGCATGACGACGATCTTGGTTTCCATGACAATGATTCAAAACGATTGCGACTGTTAGTTCTACCGATTTGACTTTCGAATATTATGTCAAAATAATTTTATTTCATCGAATTGTCGCGTTAATTTCATTAAAACAGGAACACAATAAGATACATTTGAAATAAAATAGTAAATAATATGAAAATATTAGTTTATTGCATATATTATAATAATTATTTTAAGGCCATATTAAAATATCTAAACGCGTGTGGAAAAGTAAAATGCGCGGGGAAAAGTAAAATGCGTGCGAAAAAGTAAAACTTTCTAAACTAAAACGCGTGCGCGAAAGTAGACATTTTTACACGCTCGTAGAAAAAATAATCATAAAACCAATTTTATAGGGTCACTTTTGAATTTAAACTAGAATCTATAGCTTTTAGCCAAAATATAATAGGCATATTTTTAATTAACTTTGAAGAGTATTTCATATAAAATATATCATATATGTCTAGTAAATTTATGTTATCTTTTATTAACACCTTGTTCTATTTCAGGTAAGATGCTGATACCAATCACCAATCTGGAGTGTGTATTGATAAGTCTTAAAACCTTGTGCTTAATTCAAGAAAAACGGTAAATATATCTTAAAGAAATCATTAATTTTAATTACAGTCTCTTTCATTTGTATATTAGAAAAGAGAGAAAGAGAGAGAGAGAGAGAGAGAGAGAGAGAAGAGAGAGAGAGAGAGAAATAATTACAAGACCAATTTTATCTGGTCACTTTTGAATTTAAAATGGAATCTAGAGCTTTTAGCCAAAATATAATAGACATATTTTTAATAAACTTTGAAGGGCATTTTACATATTATATATATCAAAGTCAAAACATGCATACTATATAGAAAACACTATGATAATAATTGCCTTGTACTATGGCTTGTTTTTTAACCAAGAGGAGTGATTCAAATTTACCGCGCTGTATTGCTTGTTTGTAATTGGTCCAGCCGCAGGCAAGTTTACTCCACTGTTATAAAATTTTGACACTAATGACATTTATTAAATTTTGACAATAGTGACATTTCATAAGTTAAAAGTTATATCGGCGATTTTTTGTGTTTCTGTGTTATTTCTTTGAGTTTTAGATTGTTAGTCTGCTTTTATATATAAAGTAGTTCTTTTTGGAATTCTTTCGCGACGTTTTAATTTAATATAATATTTATGGATTACCGTTGAGGGCCGACTAGATCAACCAAAAAAGAAGATGTATTTGGTTGTTATTCTAGTTGCTTTCTTGGGTGTGAATCTGTCTTTTTAGTTTACTCCTCTTGGTTAAAAAATAAACAGTCCTTTGAGAGTTTTATCGGTCGTTAGTGCAGCGATCTCCAAAAGCAATTTCGGGATAAATGCGTTTTAAAAGCTGATGCATATTCTTTGTAATGCAAACATTTTTAGATATTCAGTGCTACTGTCGAGTGCACAATCAACCTTTGACATAGAAATATTAGGAGAGAATAGCGTTCGGAAATCTGTTAAAAGGTTTTAGTTTTAAATCAAAGGCTTTAATAAAAAACATATTACTGACAATTAAAATCCTTTAATAGTACATTCTTTCACGTTTTTTGCTCTAAATTTTAAAGAACCGCTTGGATTGACATGAAATTTGGAATGCGCATGGCTTTCATGTCAAAGAAAAAAAGTGATATTGTGCCGATGTGTGCTTTTGCCCTGGGGGTGACTTTCACCACCTCTTGGGGGTGAAAAAATATAAGTCCAAAATAAGTCCGGAAATGAATGAACTGACTAATTTTAAGTAACTTTTGTTCTATAGAGCTTTTTCGCCAAGTCAACACTTTTCGAGTTATTTGCGAGTGAATATGTTCATTTTTTAACAAAATAACTAAATTTTTGGACGGTTTTTCGCAAATAACTCAAAAAGTACGTATTTTTTTTTTGAAAAAAACATTCTTAGCAAAATTATGGCCTCTAAAAAAGTAAAAAAAATGGTTTACGCGTTAGGCCTCTGGACCTCGTAAAACCAGAGTTATAGCCAATGAAAAATAGATTTATATTCACAAAACTTCAAATAGAATACTTCGAAGTGAAATATCCAAAAAATTAAGCACTTTTTGGGGAAAATCTATTATAACTTTTTTAAAGTGTTTTAAAAGAGCTTTATTTCTGTTTTTCTAAAAAGTTTTTATCATTAAATTTAAGCAAGTTACGTTCAAAATTAAGTTGGTCCCTTTTGTTTTGGCAATAAAAAATCGGGAAGACCACCCCCTAATTAGCAACTTAAATGAAATAAATCGTTACCGCTCCACAAATTATGTTAATTATGTTGTGTTTATATGATCTGTAAGCTTCATCAATTCAAAATGCTTATTTTTGAAAAAATTTGGTTTTATAGTGAAATTTTTAAAAATTTTAATTTTGAAAAATAGGTTTTTTTTTTAAATAATTTAAACATCGTTAGAGATACCAAAAATATCGAAAAACAAAAAAGTCAGCATTGCTTTTCTGAATATCATGTATTTTTTTGTTTTTCTGTTAGACAAAAAAAATTAAGATTTGGTGTTTCTAAATTTGCATACATTCGTGATCAGTGACTCGTTCAATCCCTTTTAACTACAGCCCTTTCAAAAATAAGGACTTTGAACCGATGAAACTTACACATCATATAAACAATACATACACGAGTCAAGAAACTTGTGAAGTCGTAAACATTTTCATTTGAGATACTAATTAAGGGGTTATTTTCCCGATTTTTTTACCAAAAAAAAGGGACTAATTTTTTTGAGCGTAACTTGTTTAATTTTGATGCTAGAATTTTTTTTATAAAATAAAAATGAAGCTTTTAAACACTTTCTCCGAAATGTGCCCCTTTTTTGGTTATTTCACGTTAAAGTATTCCATTTGGAATTTTACGAATATGAACCTATATTTAATTAGCTATAACTCTGCTTTTACTGGGTATACAGAGGTGATATATACACCATTTTTTTTAAATTTTTTGAAAATACTTACTATTTGAGTTATTTGCAAAAAACCGTCTAAAAGCGTGGTTATTTCGTTGAAAAAATAAACATATTTACTGGCAAATAACTCGAAAAATATTGACTTAGTGAAAAAAACTCTATAGAACAAAAGTTACTTAGAATTAGTCAGTTTATCCATTTCCGGACTTACTTTGGACGAATATTTTTTCACCCCCAAGAGGGGGTGAAAACCACCCCCGGGACAAAGGCACATATCGGCACAATATCATTTTTTTCTTTGACTTGTTAGCTATGTGTATGCTAAATTTCATGTCAATCCAAGGGGTTCTTTAAAATTTAGAGGTTTTGCAATATTTTACCGTTAAAGAACGGACTATACCGTTAGTATTTATTTATGAGTACATTAATAATTATTATTTTACATAATTGTATCAATTATTATTGTACATAATTGTGAGTATAATAAATATGTATAGCTAATAATTTCTTGAAGAGTCTAAGAGAAAATTGCGGAAAATGAAATGGAAACACACTAAAACTTCTAAAAAATGAAAAAGCCGCAGGAATCGAAAATATACCCTGTTGTGTAAACAAAATTTTAAATTCTATTTCATATTATGGTTCCCATGTTTCTAAATGTGCATTTTTAAGTCTCTTAAAAATATCATTTTTAAGTTTTTTGATACAGCTGTACTTTTTGCTAGTAAGAATTTTAGTCGCCGAAAGCGAAAGAAAGTGTGTCGTCGTTGTGTATATTTTTTTTATTACTCCAATTTATTTAACAATCTGTTCCGTTAGGAACAATCAGTTAAAGTTATGACTTTCTTAGGCTATAACATGTAGGTAAGAATTCCAATGAAGACTTTCTTTTCTAAATTATCAACAAATGTATAGATAGTACTACTAATAAAATAAAGTAAAACTTAAAATAGTTCTAATTTATCTAAAATCTATTTGGTACGTCAGTTGGTTTATAACGCTTAAGTCTGCGAACTTCACCCTCCGTGTTTAATAATTCACTCGCGAAATCATTTGGATGCGCACTAAGTCTTTCTTCATCCTTTTCACTGTATTTTCTGATTTCCTCTTTGATGCTGGGAACTTTCAGGTCTCTCTCTATTATTGCGTTGGGGACGTACCATGGAGCGTTTACTATGGTTCTTAATGCCTTATTTTGAAAACGTTGTATGATTTCCAAGTTAGAGTTGCTGGCTGAGCCCCATAGCTGTATGCCATAGGTCCATATATGGGTTTAAGTATGGCTTTGTATACCACTAGTTTATTTTCAATTGACAGTCTTGAATGTCTACCCAGAATCCAGTACATTTGTTGAAGTTTGAGTCCAAGTTGCTTATTGTGTACAAATAAAGAAAACATTTTGCTCTCATTTTGTACCATGGCGAATCGCAAAAGCAAGTGCAAAACTCTGTGTGCGGAGAAAGAAATAAGAGTTCCTTCAGCCCTCAAAGGGAACAGTTCGCCTTTCACTCTCTCAGTGCAATTCTCTCTCGCGAAATAATGGTACGCTGTATACCGGCATATTAGCGACGTACCTAAGTACAAGGTAATATGCCGGTATAAATGAACTAATCTGGGGAACTACTTTTTAGGATCGCTGAAAGCGACTACGGCATTAGAACCGACCTTCGGAGCACCTGGTGTCCAGAGTCATTGCTAAGGCGCGTCAGCTGAAGGTTCCAGGGTTATCGGCACTAAATTGATACAAATGGAGTCCTTGGAGGTTCTTTGAGTCGCTTAACATGAATACGCCATCAGAACCGACCACTGGAGGAGCTGGTGCCCAGTTTCACTTTTAAGGCATGTCGTCTTGTGGAGTTTCGGGAGCTTTTCAGCATTAAATTGATGCAAATTGATTACTCAGGAGGAGGTTTTTGGGATAACTAGTGTCTAAAATTTCATCATCTTCTGGAGTTTCGATCGACTTCAGCACTAAATTGATGCAAACACAAGAAGCGAGGGGTTTTAGGGGTTACTGAACACAAATACTCTATCAGAACTGACCTCCGGAGCATATGGTGCCACCGGTCACTGCTAAGGCATGTGATCTTCTGAGTTTTCGAAGGCTTTCACCTTGAATGCATACAAATAAATTACTGGGAGGTTTTTGGTGTCGCTCAATACGAATACGCCATCAGAATCCACCCAACGCCCAAGGACACTACTAAGGGATGTTATCTATTAAGAGATTTTTTCAGCACCAGGTGCATGGGGTGTCGGTTCGCAGTTCTGATGACGTATTCATATTCAGCTATCCCAAAAACCCCTGAGTTATCTGTTTGCATCAATTTAGTGCCGGAAACCCTCAAAACTTCAGATAAAGTGACTTAGCAGTGAACCTGGGTACGAGAGATCTCAGTGGTCGGTTCTGACGGCATATTCGTCTTAATCCATCCCCAAAACCCCCTTAGTAACAAAATCTGGTTGTTAATACATATGTTTTGATATGTTTATGCACTTTTGGATGCATAGTATGCACTTAAAAATGTAACTATGCATTTCCACACATTTTTCTATAGTAGAATTTTTTCCTAACATCATCCTGAACGCAATGCAAGACGTTGCAAGTCTCTAGGTGCTGTATTTAAAATTCGATTTATTTTGTGCTAAATTCCCTGGTCTATTATAACATAACTTTTTCTGTCAGAATGAAAATGCCACCTCCTACATCTATCTATAAACAGAACCGCTCTCGTCTACACAATTAAAAAAACGGTCATCATACCTTGTGTTGGCCGTTAAACGGGTAATAGTAATAAACGTAAAAGTAATGAAAGTAATAAAACAATAGAAAAAACTGGAGAATCTTAGGTTTTCGTATAGTGCTATTTTATTGACTATAATAAAACGTTGGACTCAGTGAATGGAAGAAAATTTCATGGAACTTTACTAAGTTGTAGAAGGCTTCAAATACTCACCTTAAAAACTTCTGCAAATTAATAAAATGTTATGAATGCTACAATCAGAACAAAAATATATCGTAACAAATAGTTAGTCGACCAAACCTGTTTGATTAAAAAATTTCTAAGACTGTTCAAAGTGTTTCGTTATTGGATAATTCAATATATTAGTGGAGTCAATAAAGTTTTTACTTATAATAGAGCCCGGATTAGGAGCATAAATAATGTTGAAATAAGAGCTTAACCCGCGAGTAGTCGCGCGGTGAGATAGAATCTCAATTTTTACCCTTTTTTGCAATAACTTGATGAAAAATTTTGCAATTTTGAAAAAATTCCGTAAGTGCCTCGAGGAAGGGTGTAGTAATGCGTAGGAATTTTTTTTCTTCTTCTTCTTTTTGTGTAATTTATGGCTTTGGGGAGAGCCAATTAGCTTTAACCCGCGAGTAGTCGCGCCGTTAGATAGAATCTCACATTTCATCCTTTTTCGTAATATAGTAAAACCTGTCAGTAACGGCCACTAAAAATTAAAAAACCATTGGCCGATATAGAAAGGTGGCCGCTATTGCCAGTTTTTGTAGTCTACCTATAATTGGTTTGGGAAATTTTTAAACTGGACGTTAGGACAGGTGGCCGATGTTGGCAGGTGGCCGTTAACACAGGTTTTACTGTACAGTAAAATTTGTCAGTAACGGCCACTAAAAATGAAAGAACTATTGGCCGATATAGAAATGTGGACGGTATTGCCAGTTTTTGTAGTCTACCTATAATTGGTTTGGGAAATTTTTAAACTGGCCGTTAGGACAGGTAGCCGTTGTTGGCAGGTGGCCGTTAAAACAGGTTCTTTTAATAAAATTGTTAGAAATATATATTTTTAATATAAAAAGTAGATAAAAGTAGTACTTACAACATAAAAATTTGTTTTAAATTCGTATTTTGAGATAGAATCTCACACGCGACTATCGATGTTACAGAAGTGAGCGCGACTACTCCGGGGTTAAAAGGTATAAATCTCCATTTAAAAAAACATGAGATATGAACAAAAAAAACAGGATAAAATTTAGTGTACGGGGTCGTGTGTAAGTCCTTATTACTATTTCTGATAATACCATAGCAATTTTTTTATACTTTTTCTTTACTTTTAAACATTGAATCTTTAATTTTTCTTTGTACAATTTGAATAGGTATTACAGGAATGGAATGCCATTACTCAACCATACATCTGTTCAAAATTTAATTCAGAGCAATGTGAGACGGTTGGAAGTAGTTACCATATTCGTGTTCAGTATCTAATCTCCTAGAAAACCTCCCGAGTAACAAAATTGAAATAATTCCTTTTGATATTTTCCGAGTTGCAAATTTTTCATTTTCTATGCCAACTGGAAATGTAGGACTGGATGTGCATTAGGGTGGAACGAAAAAATTGATTTTATAATTTCAATGTGTAATAGTGATAAAAAGTTGCCTATAGCCATTGTGAAGCCACAAATAAAATATTTTTCCAAAAAAATATTTGTAGAGGTGCCGAAAAAGGGTTGAAAGTTAGAATTTTTAGTTAAATTTTGCGAATTTTGATGATTTTGGTTTGGTAAAACATAGCTATTTGAATGTCTTAATTCCTATTTTAAATGATAAATACACACTCTAAAACTAATCTTTCAAGATAATTTTAGTTTTAACTTACAACAATCCAATGTTTATTTTTACTAAAACTGGCAAAGTTTGAACTTGAATTCCACATTTAAAGAAATATTTAATAGGAAATATTTATTTCATTCCTTAATACAATTTAACATTCTGACTATAGCAGAAGAGCACATTTCAATAGTAGAGGAACCTGGATCAACCTTGCTAGGGTATATAACTTCTTCTTCCGGAACAGGTGAAGCTATAAATGATACTGGAGCATTTTCAAGAGGACAATCTTTTGAACATTTCCAATATAACAGCTGTCGGATTTGACGGAACTGCCACTAACACCGGTATTAACAATGGTGTAATTGCTTTTATAGAAAAAACGCTGGACGGAAGGGCCGCCCGAGAACTTTATCGTAATACCGATCTATTATCGTTATCGTACTAGATACTCGCATTCTATAAAAATAACAAAGTTACTCTTATTTTGATATTTTAGAAACACCTTGTATACTTGAAAATATTTTATGGTTCTACGCATCATTAATTCCCGCATTTGAGAAAATGTTCGGGGACACACTATATATTATTGCATAAATCAATAGAATATTAGTCATACTTTCATTTCAAATTAGTCCATTTTTCTGAGAAATTAATAGTTTACAATATTTGCATTTTACTGCATGGATTGTAATGAAATTTTGGGATTAGCCCAAAGCCCAAATTCAAAGTCTATCCTATATACTATGGCGCTTTTATCATGGGGGCGGTTCTCACCACTTCTCGGGGATAGAACATTTTTATTTTCGAATTGCATGGAGCAAAAGGAAGAATTTTAAGAAAATTTAAAAATGCGCTCTATAATTTGATCTTATTTTTTTCACCCGTTCAACTTTTTGAAAGTAGAAATAACACTATATTAAGACGTATTGCAAAGAAAAACAATGCATTTAAATTCTAGTGAATGAGGGGTTAAATGTATGTACTTCTCATTTTTCCTTAAAGTATATTAGTCATATATTTTTTTGCACCATATCTCGCTTAGTTTGAATGTAACCGACATTTAACGGTGCTCGTTTTAAAGGCCTTTTCAAACACTACAAAAGCATGAGCACTTTGAGCATGCACCAAAAAACAAACTCTTTTTACCTACCATATCTCTTTTTGTATTATAAATAGAAAATTTACGAAGGAACGAATCTCTTTGTTATTTATAAATAAAAAAAAATTTTATATAGGTAGTGTTTTTAGTTTGATGCATAGTTTTTAAGGTATTCACAAAAAACCGTCCGAAAACGTGTCATTTTTAAATGAAACTGGCCAATTTTCAACTACGCATAACTCAAAAAGCATTGAGTTCTCAAAAAAAAGTATAGATCAGTTTTTGCTTAAAAATAGGTTCTCTAGCCACTTCCATGCTTATTTTGACCAATAAATTTTCCACCCCCTTGAAGGGGTGGGAATTGCCCCAAGATAAAAGCGCCATAGTATATAGGGTAGATTTTGTTTCTTGAGCTATTCCTTACTTACTGTGAAAATATCAAGTACATCGATGTAGTAGGATGGAATTCGGAGCCAAATACCCTCATTGACTGCCCTATAATAATGCTCTGCTATGATCGCGTGAGAGGGGACACACACAAGATTCTAGCAAAATTCCAATTTTCTGTAACTTTTCGAGTTTTTAAGTAATAGCAACGAATTTTATGTCATTAGAAAGATAATTTTATATTCTTTCAAAATATGTAAAAATATACAGGGCGTATGTAAAAAATTAAGATTTTTTTTTTCATTTTCGGTTAAACCGGAAGCCATATTGTGGTTAAAATTTTTTGTGCTAATAGATAACAAAGTACTATATAATATGTCTGCCAAATTTCAAATTTTAGTTTCTATTACAGAGGTAGTTACGGGCACTCGAATATTTACGGGCACTCGAATATTTTTTTATAAAAAATTCATAACTCCCTTCCTATGAGGAGTTAAGAAATCTGACTAATGTTATTCAATTTAAAGAGAGGATATCAAAAATATATCAAAAAATAAACAAATTCCTTGGAGTCATTTTTGAGAAAATTTAGTTCAAATTTATGTCAAATTTTGACCCCTTAAATATAGGCAACCCATAACTTTTTCTGGAAAACGATAATATTGTTGTTATAGCCCCATCTTTATGCTATATAAATGTTTTTTCAAATTAAATTTATCTTAAACAAGTTTTTAGATTGGTGGGGAAATGTATCGGGTGGGCGGTCGGCCATGCTGGCCGCCATTTTGGATTTGGAAATGTCAAATTACGTATTTCTATTTATCTATCGATGAACTAACTTTAAGTTAAATTTCATTCGTTTCGGTCAAAATTTGCAAAAATGGGCCACAAATAACCCCCCTATTTCGGCCCCCCTTTGAGAGGTTTTTTCAAAAGCTTAGTTTCTCGACAAAATTCTCTTAAACTTACTCATACCGAATTTCATCGAAATCGGTCCAGTAGTTTTTGCTGGGCGGTGGCGACATACGTACGTACATACGTACGTACATACGTAGGTACATACGTACGTACATACGTACGTACATACGTACATACATACGTACATACTTCCGACATGTTTTTTTTTATTTGCTTTTTAGACTCAGGGGGACTCAAAACGTCGAAAAAAAAGTGAAATCTGAAAAAAATTTTTTTGCACGATCCTATAACTCAGTGGTTCCCAACCTTTTATGTCTGGTGACCCACCTTCTGATGTTTTTTCATATTCGCGACCCATCCCTCAGCTCCATCGGTTGTAAGCCGGAGACATTTGGACCAATTAGTTCCATTTTTGCTAATAAAACTATCCAAGGAATCGAAAATGTCTTGGCCAGTTGTAGTGGTGTTTAGTGTATGGCAAAATAACATTTCTTCTTCAACTGATCCATTGAAACTAAACCTTACGAATCATAATAAATTAACTTTGTCAGCAATATCTGTACTTTCGTCTATAAAGAATAAAAGTCATTTTCTTTTATAGCAGATATTAACTCTCCTTTACGTTAACAGACATTTCCTTGATTCGACGTGTCACTGTAAGTGTTGGATATTCTGTTGATCCGGTTTTTCGTCAAACAGAAGTGACGAAATTCTAGATGTTTACTTTTTACGGCTCATAATGGAAGGGAAAGTGTAAGGAAGAAGAGGTTCAGGAAGAAGAAAATGGTTCTGGCTAAAGAACGTAAAGGCGCGTCCAAACCAAATTTGCGGTTCGCGAACAGCTCGCGAGCTGTTCGCGAACTATTGCGAGCTGCTCGCTAACTGTAACCGAACAAGACGTCTACACCAAAAATTAGAGTGGTTCGCGAACAGTTCTATAGAACAGTACGCTGTGGTTCGCATTGGTTGCATTGCTTTGCTGTCCTCACCCATTTTAAAACAAGGCTGTTATATGGATACTATAATTATTTTCTTTTTGTATTCTGCATTTCTGGGATCCCATAAATTGAAATGTTTACGGTATTCCTCTATTAATGTAATAATTTCGTCTTCGGACCATTCCATTTTCGATAAACAGTAATTAACTATTTACTATTAATTAACTGTATTAATTATTAAACTTAACTATATTAACTTATTAATTAACTTTATTAGTAAACAACAATAAAAAAGCAGCAAGCCACGTTGAAATATTTTAACATCAAACTAAAGTAAATACAAACATAACCCATTTTTCGTTTAAGCGAACTTCAATACGTCCAGACCGTTTTGTTTCCTATTGGTTGTTCGCGAACAAACCCTTTGATGTTACCGCTATCCAAGCGAACTTTGAGCGAACAGCGAACTGTTCGCGAACCCATTACGAACTGTCGTCCACACAGCTGTTCACGAACAGCTCGCTAACGGTTCGCGAACAGCTCGCGAACTTGGTTTGTACGCGGCTTAAGAGACTGGACAGGTATGGACAAAAATTCGATACTAAGATCCGCTCAAGATATAGAGCAATTTGGTGTAGTTATAGTCAACCTTCAGTAAGGGAGAAGGCATCATAAGAAGAAGATGTTTAGTTGAAATGTAGTTGAAATGAAGTTTTGAAGGCTTCATACTTTCGAAAGGTTTAGCTAAGGTTTTGAAACAACAGTGTACATTGGGGTATAACCGATTTGAAGGTATTCGGGACAATATTTTCGTAATCCCTTTCTTAACATTTGAAAATACTGGAGGTACTTTAGCGTCATTGCTAGAAGATGGACGAATAAGATCACCTTCGCCAGTAGATTGCAGTTTTCTCTTAACACAAGACCCACTTTTCAGGCAGTTTTCCATCGTTAAATAGAATAAAAACTAGTGAAAATTTCACTACTTTTAAACAAAACCAACGCTAAAAAGAGTATTAAGCCACTGTCGTATGTTATTACTCGGGCAAATACCAGACTACCAGAACCAGACTGAGAACAAGAACCGAGTGTTTGGGTACGAGTAAGAGAGCGAGTGGGAGAAAACTGGTTTGTACGTTACTCAGCTACTGTTAGAGCCACGCCGCGACCCACCTGAAATCCGCCCGCGACCCACTAGTGGGTCGCGACCCACCGGTTGGGAAACGCTGCTATAACTTTATTATACTCATACTGCGTATGTAGTACAATAAAGTAAAAAAACCTAAATAAGCCGCTGAAGTGGCCGATTTGTTTGTTCTATACCAATGAATAATTGCCTTTGCATCATTTGTTTTGCACATTGGATGGAAAAACTAAAGACCTTAATGAATTTGAAAGGGCTTTTAGGCAAAGAACTTCAAATTTGTAACCAGCTTCATGTGGTTAATTTCGTTCCCATACAAAACAACCTCTCTACTCTAGAGATTAACGATGATCTAAGCACAGATAAAAAATAGTTACTTGAAATGTGCAAAGCAATCTCCAGTGGTGTATGTCATTCTGATCTTTCTTTAAAAACCCATGGGAAATTAGCTCATTCACCATGACTTACGTTGGCCAATCGCCTTCTTCGGTTATATACTGCAACAGAGAATCCTTCAAATAATCTGAAAACTGTAACTATGTATGTGATGAAGGTGTATGTCCCAGTCTGGTTTCATATTAAACTGAAACCATTGTGTTAAAATGGATCAAAACATAATATATCGAGACTCATCAAATTTTCACATTATCTTTGTGAGGAACATCTCCAAATAATTGATCCAGTAATTCAAAGGAATGTGACAAGAGAAAACTTATAAGGGAGCTAGGTCTGCGGCTACTTTTGCAGGCAAGCTCGGAACTCATAAATGGTGTAAGGAAGTTTGTTATCCCGAAGCTTAACTTTAATGCCAATGACTTACATTGATATATTTCATTAAATGCAACAATGTCATATCTCAAAAAACTAACTTTCGAGAAAATTCAATTTTAAGTTTTGGATGCTGCTAAAAAAATTTTTAATTTATTGAAAAAAAAAATGCTTAAAACCATTAGACAATGTGATTGTTTTGTCTAAGAATCAATTGAAAAAAAAAAGAGTTTTTTAACTTTAAGGGTTAATAAGATCAAATTATTAAAAAATGTTCCATTTTGTGACGTTATTGTCACTTAAATGCATTTGTAAAAGAGGTACAAATTGAAATATGATGATCTTGTTATTATTTAAACACAGTTTTTGGCAAATAATTTTAATATGTCAACTTGTTAAAAACAAGAAGTTACAAAATAAGAAAACTACAAATAAAAATACTGTTCAAGAAACATTAATAAAATATTTTGGCTTAGACATTTTAATGAAAATACGCATGTTTCGCAAAGGTCTTTCTTGGGTGTAAAAAAAGAAATATTAAATTCTTTGACAAAAACTTCATGGAAAATTGCGTAACTTGCAAAAGGTCTATTTCTTTGTTTACAGATTTCAATATAGTCTCTATGAATATCTGCCAATGAGCGGCTACCATCAATAAATATTCGGGATATATTGGCGCGAGTAATAACTTTCAATTCTTGGGATTGATGTTATGTGCTGTCTAATATCTTCCCGAATTTCTGGATTTAGCGATTTCTGGTTTCCGTCTCTTCCACGTTTGTCCGATTAAAGGAGGACGTCTAAAACTTTATTCCGTTTTTCTTGCACAGTTCTTATTATGCGATCAGTTATGTCCAAAGTATTTGCAAAAAATACTTTGCAAACTCGAATCTACTTACCTTCTTTTACAAAATAGTATGCGTTGTTTTTGTTTCTGGGTTTTCTTGTACCTCCGACACGAATATACCGATATTGGGGTACAACTGGTACCAACAGTTTGTTAATATACTCTCTCTGTTTTTGAACTTCACCGAGTGACCAATAGCTTGAAAAAATCTGTATTCTCTCCTCTTCAGTAAATTTAGATGGACACTTGAGTTTACAATCTTTGCACGGATACCTTACTTGTCTTTTTGTCTCATCTTTTTGTTTTTTGAATGAGTTTGGATAGGCTTCACCACAATTTCTCATTTTTTTTGTAAGATTTCTCTTCCAGTTTTCAGTATTCCGTTGACGTTTCTTGCCTTTCTTTGGGGGTGTAACACGAATAGGAATGTCTTGGTTTGCTGATAAGGTTTGATCAGGCTCATTATTACCGTCGTCGTGGTTTTCTTTATCACACTCTTCTGATTCTTCATCACTCTTTGGTACATAGTTCTGATCGTTAATTATGTCTTCACAATCTTCAGAGGACGAAGAAGAGCTACTACTACTGGAAGGCCTACTAGAACACCTACTACAACAGCTGCTTGAAGATGATGAAGAACTTGTTGACTTAGAAACTCCAGGAACAGCTATATTCTTATCATCTGTAAAAAATAATTATCTTCAAACACTATTAACTTCCAAAATCATACCATTTTTGAATTTTTTTGCATTTTTTAATTTTATATGGGAGTGCCTAGGTGTCAAATAAAATACACCATTAAATCCTATACTGTTTTTTCCATATTATAACATAAAATACGTAGGCAAACTATATTTTTTTTATTTTAATGTTTCAGAACTAATTTTTTTATAAAAATATTTTTCCTTGTAGCACCAATATTTCTAAACCGCAACGCCGCGCCCCCTCACATTTTTCCAAAAGTTGGAACAGCCCCTGAAAAAATACTTACCTAGTGCACTTGAAGATTCTTGATTTTTTACAAAAAAACTCATTGTCCATCTCTGAAACGTTTGTTTCATATTCTTGTTTGTTTTGTTGTTCATCATTGTCGAGCATATTCTTTGGGGTACCATTTTCACATTCAAAAACAGAAACTGTGTAGTCAGACATATACTGTTCGGTCGATGCATCCTCATTGGTAGATTGCTGCTGCTTTAAAAGCTGCTGAATATTTTTTAGGCGAAAGGACATTATTACGTTGAAAGCCTAAAATAGTATATTTTTTAAATTAGATCAAATAAAAAGTATTAGACAAATAAACATAATATGCAATTATTTTTGGTTTTAAATGTAAAAATTAGTAAAATTTAATGTAATCAATTGGTCGCAATCCCAAATGGAGAAAAAAGTTGTGTTTAAAGATTGACCTAACCTTAAATAAATATTATTCCTTTTAAATTTTTAAATAATATTTTGTAACAATCAAGTCATATTGTTTACAAAAACTCGGACACCTCCAGCAAAAAAAATATTAAATTTTTTGTAATAAAGTCTTAAGAAAAAATAATACACCAAACAAATATTTTTTTCAGAACAATAGCGTCATATTTTAAATTATTAAAACCTAAACGTTTATCATTTTTTGGCGAAAAAAGTACTAATTCTAAATAATGCGTTATTGAAATAAAATATTATCAAATAAAAGATCTTACCTTTAGTGAAATATCCTCATAAAACACAATAACACGTTTTTTAAACAAAAGCGTAAGCACGTGCCACTTCAACTGACAAACCACAACTGAAATAAAACACTCTTGCGGTAAAAATTTAGACCTCGTCGCAGAAATACTACAATCGTTTGGCGCCATCTCTCAGTTAATTGTTAAATTACAGATATATCGATCTAACAAAGTAAACTTTATACAATTTACTTTCTGTTAAACCACATAACTCAAAAATTCGATTTTTTGAGATATGACGTTGTTGCATTTAATGAGCGATATATATAATTAACTGAACGGAAGAAAAAAATTGCTTAGCCGCCTATGGCAAAACATACAACTGACGAGGACTTAAAAAATATATAAGTGAAGCAAGAGACCCTAGGTGTGAGGTACAGTGTGTGGCTTTTACGTGTTTTCCCTGTCATACACAGGCAGTAAAAAGAGCCATAAAGCTTGTGACTGTGTCATCTCTTAGAGTCTGTGGTCTTGAAGCAAAAATGGCTTTGTTAGAGCAAAGATTTCTTCCCAAAAGGTCATGGCCAAGTTTGAGACAAAAAACCATTTTATTTAAGTATCAAGATGAATATTGTAACTAAAGAAATTGTATAGCAATGTGTACATATAGCAATGACAGCAATGTTAACTGTTATTAGAAACAATATTTGACTAAGAAATATTAGCTACCTCACCAAGTTAAATATATAAAAAATATTTGAAATTTTCTGTATTTTTTGTTAAAAACCTATCTTTTCAAAGCTCTTGCGGCACCTCAAGATGTAAACCTAGAACAAAAATATTTTGTAGTTTTATTGTAGACATGATAAGGCAACTTTCAAGTGCTATTAGGAATTTCCATGAAAGATAAAAATTTTCATTTTACCACCATGAATTTGTTCACAAACTTTTCTCGCACTTTTCCGAATCGAATGCATCTTGATGTGAAAAATTGGTTGGTTTATTACTTTTTAGTGCTTCATTAAAGCCGCATTGGATAGAGAGTAGTGTAGTTGCTAACCTCCACTAAAGGAGAACGCACCACAAGAAGAAGTGCTTCATTGCCTCGCCTATAAACGCACATTTTGATCGCATTGAAATAAAGTGTTTCTTTTACAAGTGATATTCTCCAGAACTAATTTTACAAATAGACAACGAAAAAAAAAGCATTCATTCGTGTTTAAAAATTCGTGTAGCGACAAGAACTGCAGGTTTCAAATGCGGACATTACAACAGCCACCACGTTTAGAACCATGTAATTAACAAGGGACACTAATGTAAATGGCAAATGTTTAATTTGTTATCTGTTTAATTTGTTAATTCGAACCCGTACACTCCGTCTGGCAATTACATACAGCCAACCGGAAAATTCAATTGAATTATAAGTTCCCAATGTTGTTTCCAACATTGTTCGGTGCCGCTAAATCTTGTGTAGGGACTTGACTTTATCATTCTTTGCAGATATTAGAGAAGTTTGGATTTTGTCAGGAGTAAAGAGATTTAGGACGTATATAAACGTATACAATGGAATGTTTGTCGAATTGTCAGTATCGACAATTGAGTTAGATATTGTTAGAAATAAAACAAAAACGACATACAGTCGGAAAAATGAAAGAATACCCATGAAAGAACATATAAAACATGCTGTATTTTCCTGTCACCGTGTCACAAAGAAAATTGTCCAGTGCAAGTACATGTAACAATAATTATTAAATGTACTTGCGTTGGCCAATTTTTTGTGTGACACGGTGACAGGAAAATACAGCGTGTTTTATATGTTCGTTCATGGGTATTCTTTCATTTTTCCTACTGTAAAAAATAACGCAAGAAGAGACACATTTTTGGTGTTGATTTAATTGGAGACATGTGGGGAGGATTTTGTTCGGAATTTATTCTATAAGCCTGTTATGCACGGGGGCTATACTATACTACAATTGCAGTGATGCGCGTGCTAATAATCGACAAAATAACGCAAAAGACGGAAAACATATTAAGGGTAAAGGCGCAAATTTCCCCTTTCAAAATTTTCAAGGTGTTTTAAATGTATTTATTTTTTTCGAATCCTGAGAAAACTTATAAATATTTTTGAAAAATTTTAACTCTAAATGAAATACTGCATTATTATCGAGGGTTGAAAGTCCCTGAAACTTCTATAATGTTTATTTTAATAAGTTACAGGGGTGAAAATAAAAGAGGAAATTTAGTGTGATTTTTAAGTGCAAATACTTCATTCAAAAGAAACTTTTTATTTACTTAGGGACTTTCGCCCTCGGTAATAAAGTAGTTTTTTATTCTGCGTTTAAATTTTTTAAAAATATTTATTAGTTTTCTCAAGATTCGAAAAAATGAATTCGTTTAAACACATTGAAAATTTTGACATGCGTCAAAATTTTGCATTTTGCGCCATTCCCATTAAGTTGTGAGATAAAAAGAAATTAAACTAGTGGAGGTGGGAAATTTAGCCATAAAAGTCAATTTATTTGCATTATATCTGTTGTTCCCCATCTTTAGACGCATCAGAAGAGTACGTAAACTATAACTGTCACTATCACTGTCACAGTGGCAGTTGCCAAACTCGTCCGATACGTCTAAAGGTGGGAAACAATAAATAGAATATAAATTTATAGGTTTTTATCGCTAAATATCCCACCTTTACGGTTTCATTTCCTTTTATCTCACAACTTAATATGTTTTCCATCTTTTGCGTTATTTTGGCGGTTATTAGTGAGCTCATCACTGTATATTAAATCTCATAGATTACATAAACATCGCTCACTATAGTAATGAGGAGCCTTCATACAACGAACTATAATACAGTGGAAAAGTACAAAGATGGAAAACATAATACATTTCGAAACAAAAAGAGATGTAACTGGTGGAAGTGGAAATTATCGTTATAAACGTATAAATTAACATTACATTACATAGTTTCCCACATCTAGACGTCTGTGATAGGAGCATTTTATAAAATTATACTGTCACATTGACAGTTGTCATACTCCTCTGATGCGTCTAAAGGTGGGAAACTATGTAATGTAATGTTCATTTACACGTTTATAACGATAATTTCCACCTCCACTAGTTTCATCTTTTTTTGACGGTTATTAGCGCGCTCATCACTCTATATATATTTACACGTGCGGTATATTACAGTGTATCTCCAAAATGCCTCGTCTAACGATATTTTAAATTTACATTAGGACATATTTCGTTCCCCGCTAACTCCCCTCACTTTTCAGGCTACCAAAACGAAGGGAGGTTTTTTATGATTTATGGCTTATTTCATTCCGGCTATTTATTATGTAGTTATAATACAGTGATGAGCGCGCTAATAACCGTCAAAATAGCGCAAAAGACGGAAAACATAATACATTGGGAACAAAAAGAGAAGAAACTAGTGGATGTGGAAATGATCGTTATAAACGTACAAATTAACATTACATTACATAATATGTAATGTCTCCTACCTTTAGACGTCTGTGACAGGAGTATTTTATAAAATTCTCCTGTCAGAGTGACAGTTTTCATACTCCTCTGATACGTCTAAAGGTGGAAAATTATGTAATGTAATGTTAATTTATACGTTTATAACGATCATTTCCATCTCCACTAGTTTCATCTCTTTTTGTTACGCAATGTACTATGTTTTCTATCTTTTGCGCTATTTTGCTGGATATTAGCGCGCTCATCACTGTATATGTAGCTATGTTGCTTTAATATTATGTTATAGTGTACCTCCCAGTGCGTGACAAGCTTTAGCAACAGAAATTATATATTTAAAACTAAATATATTATAATTAAATTCAATTAATATATCATATTATACTGATTTGTTGAATGAGAGAATTAAACATGATATATTACTCTAATCTCCATTAAATTTTCCTGTGCATTATCCAGATACTTAGGTTGAATCGTATTTTTTCTTTCGACCAGCAGCGTATTTAGAATAGTTCTTTTACCAGGATCACTTTCATTCATCCGCATAACGTGCCCACCCATCTTAGGCGGTATATTTTGATGGTTTTCACGATATTTGCATCAACAAAAAATCTATGTAGTTCGAAACTACTATATCGCCTTCTCCACAGATAATTATATCGCGAACTTCACAGTTCGATAACTTCGCCATATATGGTCCTCAATACCTTTCTTTCAAGACTCGTACTTATAGTAACTTTTCATCGCAAATCGTCATTGCCCATGTTTCCGATCCATACTTGGGCACTTGACCTTGAAATATTATTGTTTTATAAAGTTAGCACTTTGTTGCTCTTGATCTGCACTACGCAGACGACACAGTGATAGCGGCCAAACATAGAAACGTAGACATAGCAGTGACCAACCTGCAAACAGCGTTAGAAGACATAGAGGAATGGAGTATAAAGTGGAAGATAGCCATCAACTCCGAGAAAACGCAAGCGGTACTATACAAGAAAGGTAGACAACAGCCAGAAGAACAACTGACGGTGCAGAACACCCCCATCGAGTGGAAAGACGAAGCCAAATATCTAGGAGTTATCATGGACAAAGGATTAACCTTCAAGAAACATGTAGAAGCCACAGTCCAAAAAACCAACATGACAAGAGCAACACTAAGAAGGCTAACAGGAAAAAGAAGTAAACTAAGACTAAAACTAAAATAAGGCTCATAAGTAGTATAATACTTTCGATACTAACGTACGCATCTCTCGCATGGGGACTCGTGTGTAATACAACAAAAAAGAAGATACAGGCGGTCCACAATATCAGCCTAAGAGAAGCAGCCAAAGTCCCAAAATACGTAGCCGAACGATTCCTCTTCAGAGAATTACAGCAAGTAGGAGTCACGGAGATGATGACAGACAAGGCCAGGCTAAAATTTGCAGAACTGGAGCACCATCCAAGCCCAATACTGCGAGAGATGCTAAGGTACGACGCTTTCCACCGGTGGAAACACAAACGTCCAAAACAACAAATATTGTAAAGTGGGATAAATAAATAAAATAGTGAAACAGTGAACGGTTCGTAGCTCGAAAACAACAAGTGCAGAAGAAAAACGTAACACAAACGTAGGTCCAATACCACGATCACCTTTAAGGTAACCAGATATAAAAAATTTATAAAAAAGGCTTAAGCCACCAAAAAAAACACAAAAAACAAAAAATCATAAAATTCTTGAGTTCCAAGCCATTGGACTGAGCTCAATGGGGCTTGGTACAATGACTTGGGGCTCAAGCAAGCAATTTTAGTTCCGCGGATAAGTAATTAAGAAGATAAAGGCAGTACCACATGGAATCTTATTACCTAGGATTCCATTGTGAAGAGCATTTGGCTACGATAGTTGTGCCCCCATCGCGCATCAGCGTGCTATGGGGGGGGGGAAGGGATGGCCTGGGGCATTGGAGCGAGGTGGGGTGATCCCTGTTTTTACTCGGGTCAAAACACCTCGCCCCAATGAATTGTTACACCCGAATGTACTTTTTCGATAGGGTGGACATCTCCCACAGGTCGGGTTGAATCAAATTGCTTGCTTGCTCTTGATCTGCATCTCGCTTTTAGTTGAGGGCCTAGATCAAAACATCAGCGGATAGCCGCGGAAATTAATTTTTTAAATTTTTTGAATAGGTTCGTAAATCATGTATTTGATTCTAGATTGGTTTGGTCTAGTAAGATCTTGGGTAATCTCATAAACACTACTGATATAGGTATTATACAAGCGTTTGGATTAATGATTCATAGGATTCTGAAAAATACTTAGCATTGATAAAGTGTCAAATTTAGTAGTATCAAGAAATTCCAAAAGAGAAAGTCAATTTTTTATTTTGAGAGTCTTTTACTTCTTAAATTGTTTACACTTATTTTTGAAATATCGACTAATCACATTCTAGTCTATTCTTGTTAATAAGATATGGATTTTGAAAACAAAAACTCAATATAATATAATATGTCATTTAATATGAACAAAAAAATTTCATTCTAGTGAATTATTGTTTCTCTTAAACACTGAAATTTTCCAATTTAAATTTATTTATCTACGACTGATACATAATATATGTATTATACTTGTGGTGTTTGCAATATAATGCCATATAATAATCCCTTAGGGATTAATAATGCGGGATTAATAGCTATTAATCCCTCTGGCACAACAATCACAAAATTCACCACGGAAACAAAATAATCAAAGAGATAAACAGTAATGTACCATCTTCTTGTTCTACAGCAATCGAGATCCCAAATATTTGTATTAAAAACTCTACTAAAGTTAATGATGATTCTCAACCAATTCAGTTTATTAATTGTACTATTACTAATTTAAATGTTTTTAACAAATAAAGTTGTTCATTAAAAATCTTAAATTAATTAATTTGTCGTAGATAAAGTAGAGTATACTACTCGCAATAATGGCTCTCATTCCCTCGGAATGTTACTCCCTCGCCGCTAACGCGGCTCGGTTCGTAAATATTCCTCGGGAATAATAGCCATCATTATTGACTCGTGGTATAATCTACTATTAATATGTTCCAATAAACGCGAAATCACATATTAATAAAATTAACGAAATTGGTAGGTACTGTACATGCTACCAAAATAGATAATGACGTACGTCACGTAATGGTCGGTCACTATGATTTAAATTGAAATGTAATGTGTCTGTCAATAAAATTTAATGCATTCAGAATTTTCCCGCTAGATATTCAAATACGTGCCAAAGCTACTGGGGTAAGCTGAGGCGAGTGTAAATATATGAGGTATGTCAGACAGACATATAACATTTTTGGCCGATTTGATATTGAAAACCACTGAAGTAAGGTAATATGAAACTATCAATCAAATTACCAATGGTGGAGAGACATATTATCTTCTAAATTAAAATTAATCAAACGCATTTGAACCGAATTGAACAATATAAATCGTTACAAAAATTGCAGGAAATCAATTATATTTATGACTATATACTTCATACTGTTTTACTTACTTATTTCATCCTAAGCTTTTCTACCTTTTGGACACCTAAGTCTGGTGGAGTTGGTTTTGCCATCGTAGTCTCCATGATTTCTTATTCCCAAATTTTGGTGCACGATCTCGCTCACGAGCGTCACAAAAGCACCCCTTATAATTTTTATATTCACTCCTGCCCGCCACCACTTCCTCTCTCACGCAGCTGCTTGACTTAGGAGATTTTGCTTAGTGATGTCATGATCTACTTATTCCCAAATGTTGGTGCTGCATCTTGATCAAGAACATCACAAAAAACCCATACAATTTTTATATTCGCCCCTATGCGCCACCCCTTTGTCCCCCACGTAGTTTTCCGCACCTGGAGATTTTTTTAGTTACGTCATGACCAACTTATTTCCAAATTTTGGTGCAGTATCTCGATCATGAGTGCCACAAAAAAATAATAAAATCCGCGAATTGGACCCTTAAAACTACCCTCGTCCCCCGCTCAAATATCCGCCCGTGTGGGAAAGTCATGTACACGATTAATTCAACATATCCCCATATAGTTTGTCCATATTACTTATCATGAGTTAAATCCGTTTCCAGCTCTTGGACTATTCGCTCCGTGCAATATTGACCCGACACCTAGCGTAGTTGCCTGACATTTTTGGCGCCCACAATTTGACGTTTAACATATGATACACATATGACATATTTATATTCATATGTAATATTTATTTACAATTGTTGATAAAATTTGTTACACCAATAAGTGTGCTCTCGGAGACAGTCAGGGACTAGTCCACGGCAAGTGGAGTATGCGCACTTTAAAATAAATAAATGATATCGTTGATAAATAAATATACAGGGTGTCCCGAAAAGATTGGTCATAATTTATGCCACACATTCTGGGGTCAAAAATAGTTCGATTGAACCTAACTTACCTTAGTACAAATGTGCTCAGAAAAAAAGTTACAGCCCTTTGAATTTACAAAATGAAAATCGATTTTTTTCAATATATCGAAAACTATTAGAGATTTTTTATTGAAAGAGAACATAATATATCATTCATATCGCAGGAACATCTTAAAACAAAATTATAGTTAAGTTTGTCCATCCCATAAAAATTTTATGGGGGTTTTGTTCCCTTAAAGCCCCCCAAACTTTTGTGTACGTTCCAATTAATTCATTATTGTGGTACCATTAATTAAACACAACGTTTTTAAAACTTTTTTGCCTCCTAGTATTTTTTCGATAAGCCAGTTTTTATCAAGATGCGGCTTCTTTTTTAATATATTTACATAAAAATATTATGGGGGTTTTGTGTCCCCCAAATGTTTGTGTACGTTCCAATTAAACTATTATTGTGGTACCATTAGTTAAACTCACACAGCTCAATCATTTTCCCTTCCAAATCCTGAAAGTCTAAATGACTACTTCGTTAATGTGAGTAAAATTATAACATCAACTATTTTGCCGCAACAAGATCCCATTTCCTACCTCCCCAACTCAAGAAAGGTCTCGAATTCATTATTTTTAAGACCAGTCGATAACTCTGAACTGATCCAAACAATCAATAGTATCAAAAGCAAATCATCTTGTAGTACTGATGGACTATCTATAAAAATTTTCTCTAATCTCACAGAAACTGTGTTGGAAATCCTCGTCTCTCTAATTAATGATTCCTTCGAAAAAGGTAAATTTCCAGAGTGCCTAAAGACAGCCATTATTATTCCTCTTCATAAGGGTGGTGAAAAATCTGATGCCTGCAACTATAGACCTATTGCCTTGCTACCGGTACTATCCAAAATTATTGAGAGGCTCATTAAAACTCGACTTATGTCCTTTATCGTTGATAACAACATTTTATCACAAAATCAGTTCGGCTTTTTAACAAATAATTGTACCACGGATGCCATGTTTTCTGTACTACATGATGTTTACCAAGCACTAAACAATAATCTTTATACTGCCACTGTTTTCTGCGACTATGCCAAAGATTTTGATTGGGTAAATCACGACATCTTGATTACAAAACTAAATTTCTATGGAATTCGAGGTATTTCTTTAAATTGGTTCAAATCCTACCTGAATAATAGGAAACAACTAGTTAGAGCAAATGATACTGACTCTAGTCTCAAAAACATTGTATGTGGAGTACCACAAGGTTCAGTATTGGGTCCCCTTCTGTTCCTTATCTTTATAAATAACATCACTAATTTAAAAATCGATGGGAAAATTTTTCTTTTTGCTGATGATACCAGTATCACTTGGAGCAACTCAACTATTGCATCTCTTCATGAAACTATAACTTCGGATCTACTGACGATAAAGACCTGGTCTGACTCTAATTTACTCTCTTTTAACGTAAATAAAACAGTAGCATTATCTTTTAAAGGAGGTCTTCAACCTTTGCCTCTTAATAACAGCCAGATCAGTACCGTTGATTCTGTAAAATTTCTTGGTATTTTTTTAGACAGCAACCTCAAATGGTCCTTCATATCGATTCGTTAAGTAAGAAACTCGCCTCAGTTTGCTATGCAGTAAGATCTGTCTCAAGGGAACTCAATTAAGCATCTTCGAAAATAACATTTTTTTCGTTGTTCGAGTCTTATCGTCGATATGGTCTTCCTTTTTGGGGTTCTAGTACAGCTGCTCAATTTGATGTTATTTTTAAATTGAAAAAAGAGCAATAAGATATCTGTTTGGCCTCAGAAGATATACACATTGCAGAAGTTACTTCAGAGATCACGAAATTTTAACACTTCCATCATTATATATTCTAGAAACGGTTTGTTTAATTCGTAAACACCTTCATGTCTTTCCAGCAAGGCCCAATCATCTTTACTCCACCAGAAATTCAATCTTCGACATTTATTTACCGATTCCATCCACTGAGTTAGTAAAGAAATCTATATTATATTCCGCAAAGAAACTCTACAACCATCTCCCATTACAACTTAAATCTGCAACATCTTTCCCAAAGTTCCGTAAAATGACAAAAGCCTATCTATCTAAAAGACCATACTATTCAATAGAAGAATTTTTTAATGAATAACTAAGAAAATTTGGTTTCATACGCAGTAGCATAAACTTGTCAGTTCCTTATATTTATATTATATATTTTATTTTATTTATTTTATGTTCAATTTGCAATTTATATAAATTTTGCAATAAATTGTTTTTGTCTTAGCTTTTATATCTTATATTATACTGTACATATTGACGATTTATCTAATTTTAGTAAATTATGGTTGTTATTTGTTATTGATATTATGTTTTCTTTTGAATGTATGTAAGCTTTGTCCATAAAATTGTAAAAATTTTCAGTGACAATAAAGCATATTTCTATTCTATTCTAACACAGTGTTTTTAAAACTTTTCTGCTTTTTAGTCTTTTTTGACCAGTCACGTTTTGTAGAGATGTGGCTTCTTTTTTAAAATATACCTAAAAATGTAAATTATAAATAAATCTTCAGATTATCAACAGGTCTCGATAATCGTACTTAACCATATACAACTATAATATGTGGTGGATTCGATAAATATTCAAAATATGTCGATAAACACTGGCTTATACTAAGTACTAAGAGGCAAAAAAGTTTTAAAAACATTGTGTTTAACTAATGGTGCCACAATAATAATTTAATTGGAACGTACACAAAAGTTTGGGGGGTTTAAAGGAACAAAAGCCCCACAAATTTTTTATGGGGTGCACAAATTTTACTTTAGTTATTTTTTAAGATGTTGCTGCCATAAGAATGCCACATGTTCATTTTCAATAAAAAATCTATGAGCCTTCGATATATGAAAAAAAATCGATTTTCATTTTGTAACTTCTAAGAGCTGTAACTGTTTTTGTGTGCACTATTGTATATAGGTAAGTGAGGTTCAATTAACTAATTTTTGTCACCAGAACCTGTGGTATAATTTATGACCAATCTTTTCGGGACCCAATTACCCTGTATAAGGTATATTTACTACTAATTAATATTATTAATTAATTATTAATATACTGCTTTTATACATAAAAGGTAATATATGAAATAAATATAATATTGAATAAAAGTTCGCATGCGTTGTCGTGGACTAAAAGTCACCGACAGGGTCCACGAACGAACATAATGACACTGACATTACAAAATTTCGCTGGCATAGTTTCGTGTATAGTGTATACCCAACATGGTCACGCACGGGGCGAATACGTGCTGAATTAAAAACACGTCTGCGGTTAAAATTTTAACTTACCCGTATCTGACGGAGATATAAATGTGTTTCGACTAATATGGACATAGCTACATACATAATGTAGCTCGAAATGAACTATACATGTAAAGAAATAAACAACACTCAGATATTGGATTTTGTTTTTATTCGCTACGAAGCTTTCCTTTGATCATTTTGTTACGAAATCATCAAACTATTTCGTTCAAATTAACTTATGTCTTATGAGTTTAATCTGTTTAAATGTTTTCTTTTGATAGCGATTTGGGCAATGACAATTCTATTTTGGCAGGTTCGGCCCTGCATTTATTATTTTTCAGTGACAAAACAAAGTTATAAATTGTGAATTTGTGCATAATTATAGTCGATTACAGTAAGTGTACAAGATTTAATTAATTTCTTTTTAAAAACGTTATGAATTTTGGGACTGTTTGTTAATTATTTTATAAACAATTTCTCGTTATCGGTGGTTCACGTTAATTACACCTGTCGTGATACAGACCCATATACCTGTTTTTGCAGGTGGTCAGGGTCGGATCCTTTTTCAATATCCATAATCAACAAAATGTCCCACAAACATATTCTTTAGCAACATCAAAAGTTCAGTTTCCATCAAAAGAACAGGAGATAATTTTTAATGCACTAGACACTACTAAACTCCAAGACTATCTTATCCTCTTGGGAAATATATTTAAATCCAAAATTATTATATTCTGCTCTCAACTGTCTAACAATCGCATCGGCATGTACCTATCTAGCAAACAACTGGTAGAAGATTTCATGACCAACAGTGGATACACTAATGAAATTCAAGGTGAAATTGTTCGAGCTAGGAAATTAATAACACCAGCAGAGAGGATTGTTCTCTCCAACGTATGCATCACCATATCCCATGAAATACTAATCAACGAATTACAAAATATTGGTTCAGTGCCGGCTTGAATTATGACATTTCTTAAAATTAGTGCCAGCTTATCTGAATATAACCATATTCTCAGCTTTAGGAGACAAATATTTATTAGTCCCCATAATTTAACAATTTCGGAATCATTTCTACTTGAGTTTGATAATACGTCCTATAGGATTTTTATATCACAAGATGGTTTGGTCTGCTATAACTGCAAGAAGCCTGGCCACAAAGCATCTCAGTGTTTCGAGTCAACAGTTCTAGAAGATCAACATTCAAATAATGAAAAATCTTTACGCCAGCCTAGATAATGCAGTTTCGCAACTAACACATACACTATCAGAAGAAATGTTAAACTCACACGTTTTTAGCAATGCAGATTCCCAACATGTACATCAACTATTAGAAGAACCAATGTTAGCATCCCACGATTCAATCACAACAACCACGATAACAAACATTGATCAAGAATCCAACTCTCATAAGACCACCGTTGATGATATAAGTTCATCTGAAATCGAGTCTTCTTCAGAAGAATGCAAGTTGTTCCTTGAGCCTAAAATTCGGTCAAAAATTAGGAAAACTAAAACAGTTTCAACGGAAAGTAATAGTAACTCTGTATCACTGCTAGTAGAAACCGCAAAAACGTTCATTGAAAATCATTCTCCATCTTTCGTTCTTGAATGCACCCAACTAGATATGCTTCTAACTAACATTAACGACTCTGCTGATCCCTTAGTATCATTCAATAATACATAAAAGATTACGTCGGTCTAACTGATATGTTCACAAAAGTATATCCCCACTTAAAAGATAAAGAAGTATAAGGCGCAAATAACCGTCTATTAAGAAGAAAATGTTTGCTTACCTTGGTACAGAAATTTCCGACTCTGACAGTGACACTTCTCAATTAAGTCAAAAATAACATTCACATCATTACTTCAATGGAATATTGCTGGATTTTTCCATCACCTCTGTTTTCTGCAACCACTTATTACTGAGTTTAGCACTATCTCAATCAACTTCTGTTGCCTCAGATCCAAGTAAACCTTTGTATGACAATACCTTCAACAATAAATACATTAACTACTTTGATAATAGGCCTCGCACGCCAAAACCTTACTATGAAAGAACTCGAATGTACTGTTCTGAACTAAATATTCAATTCACAAAAGTTTTTCCAATAGAGTCTGACAACTGGCCCCCGTAGACTATTGCATAACCGAAAAGATCAAACCAAACAAATCCATCAATATTTAAAGCAAAGCTTAACCTTATCTTGAACCAGCAGTACAAAGAAGGGTTTAAAATATTTACCGATTCATCAAAAACCGAACGGGGTGTTGGTGCAGCTATTATGACATCCGACGCTCAACGGTCCCTTAAAATTTGAATTAGAATTAGAACTTTTGCTTTGTTCAAAGCCCTACAATATATTAACAGAAAAAACATCTCTTACAGTGTCATTCTTTCCGATTACCTCTCTGCAATTAAAGCTATGCAAAATCTCTACCCGAAATATCCCATAGAGTAAATAATGAAATTGGAACTTAAGAAAACTTAAGAAAATCCCAGAACAGTAAACTTCTTGTGGATACATTCGCACATTGGTATCGAAGGCAATGGAAGGTCGAACATCGGAGTGTGGCAAGTGATTTAAAAGCCTTTTTCAAAAATAAAGTGTTAATTGCGTGGAACCGGGAGTAGCAAAATTCTGTTTCGAAACTAAAACTTATTAATAGTGACATATCTCCTTGGCAACTGATAGCAACAAGCAGAAAATCCTAACACGTCTGAGACTGGGCCATAGTAGGTGTAAACACGCATACCTATTTAGAAACAGCGAAGCTCCAAACTGTTCCGTTTGTAATGTAGCAGACAGTATAGACATAGACCTTTCTTAAACAATGGTACAGATCATTTCTTAATTGATTGTCCCAAATATACTATTGAAAGACGTCTATATGGCATCCCGAATAGCTTGCAACCGTTACTGGGAAAGAAATTTGATTACAGAAAACCAATGGGATATTTTTCTTGTATCAATATGTTGTACAAAATTTAATCCTGTCAGTACTAAGATATTACTGATATTTGTGTATACCCTGTTCCACGAACATACGCCTGTCTTGGGATTATCGCGACAACAAATATTTTATTGTGCAAAATATGAAGAACGAAAGTAAATTGCAAAATACATTGTTGTTTATTGGAACAATTATTAGAGCCATTTATTTTCGCACTTCTTATTTCGCACACTAAAATATTCGTTGTCGCGATAATCCAAGACAAGCGTATATTCGTGGAATAGCCCATTGTAAATTGTAACCGTTTTGCCGCTTATATCTTTCGGGAGCAAGTAAGCGTTTCAAATGCTAGTTATTTTTTGGGAACTATTATTATACATGTTTTAATTTTGTATATGATCGTACCATAAAAGACTTTTGATGCCGCTATGTAATGAGAATGAAAGATGAACGATTGCCAAATCAGGCTTTAGACTATATTCCATGGAATATAAAAAGAAGAAGAGGAGTAGCACATAAGGAATCACAATAATAAAATTAGATATAGGTAAACAAATAAAGAGGAATTGATCGATATGGAAAAGGTAAAAATCGCTAGAGGCTGTACGCAGTTGGTGGATTTGTCAATCCATATTTCTTTAAAACATAGGTTGGCCATAGTGTTACTGTGAATAGAGACCGTTATGGTGCCATGATGACAGACTATTTGGTTACTAAAATTGAAGCCCGAGGTCTTGATGACATTTGGCTCCAACAAGATGCCACACATTCCGTGAAAACGTGGCTTTATTGCGGAAACGATTCGGTTAACAATTTATTTCACGCTTCGGACAAGTGAATTGGCCGCCTATATCCTGTGACATCACACGTCTAGACTTTTTCCTCTGGGTGTTCCTATAGTCCAAAGTCTACAAGGATAAACCGGCTAGGATTGAGGTATCGAAGGCTAATATTACTCGAGTCAATGGTCAAATACCAATCAAAATGCTCAAACGCGTTATCGAGAAATCGAACTTCAGAATGGACCATCTTAACCGCAGTCATGGTCAACATTTGAAAGAAATTATCTTTAAGAAGTAATTGTAAAGAATGATTCTTTTTTACGATTAGAAATATTTTCAAATAAAATTCAATTTTTCATTGTTTTTTCTTTTTGAAAAAAGTACCTCTAAATGAATCACCACTTATAATGAAATATAAATTTTAAATAATTATCAATCATTACTTCCTGCGGTCTGGATGCATTCAATATTGTAATTATTCTCTTACATAAACTCAGAAGACAATTTTAGGTTGTTAAATAATATATCCGTAATTAATATGTAACTGTCCGTAAGTTTTAACATTAACCTACAATTAGTTCCATTATCAAACCACAAGTCATTATATGCCTTAAAGACAGCATTGCTGTCGGTTAAATTACAAAAGACGATCTCTTGTGAAAAGTTCTTAAATTAGTTAGACCCTTTAGTTGCCTTTCCCTAAGTCTGCCGTTTGAGGTTTGCTAACATAGTTGCGACACCGCAATTTTCTCAAATATATCTTCCCTACTAATTCTCTCCCAAATAATTGTCGGTTTTGTAAAAACGTACCCTACAGTTGTGCCAACAGTTCTTTGCACATGCAGAAATTATTCACGAATTCCCTTTCAGACCAGGTCTCTGTTTTAGACTAAAATGTTTTCAGTTTTAAATTATTATTTATTATTTTTAGTAAATTTTGCGTCTGGACTTTTTATCTTTTCTTGAAGATATGTCGCTATAGCGTACTAAAAGTGGATTATAAAATTATTTTTATAATTCTGCTTCAATACGCGGTTTGGTTCCTTTTCGATTCAGAGGTGTTCATGAAGCACCACTGAAGACGTCTAGGGATATAAACAGCTGTATGGGGATGGTTAACCATCTCTAAATCGAAAGAAAACATAAACTGACTTTCACTTTTATCTTCATTCAGATTTTGAGTACTTGGAACTCTCTTTAGGACCTTTTCCTAAACGAATGAAGCGGAATGTGACTGCATATTGTAGAGCCCTTTACACCTTCTTTATTCGTCGTCTTTTGTCTTATAAATTGAAAAAGTCCGAGATTCAGGATGTTACTAGAAAATAGTTTTCAGATTTAAATTATTCTTCTGGACTTTTCACCCTTTCTCTTTTTTACTTACAGAAACTAGGATCCCGGTGAATTCGTAACTGTTTTAATCCCCCATCCTTAATTTAATCCCCTAAATAAAGGTATAATCTTTTATACTTGAAATAAACATATGGAAAATCTCTTTGCTTTTAAATTATCAGATGGATATTAATAAATATGGTTTCAATTATTTTATTAAGATATTTCAATTTTTGCTATTTTTTATAGGTACATATAATACAAACATAATGTTTTTAAGCAAACCAAGAAAGATTCGGTTTAGATTTATGGTATTAGATTTAATCAATTGTTTCGAATTCAACTGAAGAAAGTTTCGAGTTAGCAGGTCAGGTAACAGAAAAGTTACGAATTGGCCGGTGTATATTTTGATTTGAAAATTTTTGTCATTAAAAGTTACTAGTTGGCGCGTGCCCAGAAACTAGTATCGCAAAATTAAGCCAGCTTAACCTTAAAAAGGATAAGCTTTAATACATTATTTACTAAGAATTTTGACGTTTATCATTTTTAGTGACATTGGCGCATTTGTTCGACATTATTTTATTAGTCGAGTTCACTCCTGACACTATTTGAATTCACTCTCGAGCGATTTTACAATAAAGGATATTATTTTTCTGAAATTTAAACATTGTTGCCAAATAGTACTTTTATCCATAAAAATAACTATATAGAAATAAATATGTTTTAATAACCTGCAACCACATATTTCTACATATCCATATCTAAAATTAAACTAAATAAGACAGTGTCGAAGTGACAGAATTTGTTTAAATCACAACCATGATAAAATACCTGATGATTTTCGTAACAGACAAACTTTAAGTAATTTAATAAAAATTAAAGCAGTTGAAAATATCTCCGCAAAACCAAGGTGAACCAATCAGAAAGGAGGTGAGAGAATCCCAATGTGACACTATTACTACTTTATTAGACATTCACAAAATTAGGCATAACGTGTATGTTGCTAGGTCTCAAATTGCACCTAAACATTAGTGAATTCCATACGATATTAAATTCTGAAGAAATGGGGGGAACGTTTTCTTCTAAAAGATGACGATAATAATCATATAATCATGTTCTAGTGTGAGAGCAATTTTTTGGATTTAAGACAAATATCGACATTTTATATTGACGGCACTTTTGAATATTGTCTAAGATTTTTTTAAAATTATTTAGGTACTGTTCACGGTTTCAAAAACGAGCATTGTATTTCTCTCGTTTTCTTCCTTCGAAAATATAAAAATGCAACTTCATTATGTTATAAAGTTATAGCAATTTCATTTTTACTCTAATGTATGTAGCTATTCAATGAAAGTTATAGTGACCAAATACACATAGTTTCAAAAGCTATGCATCACCCTTCGTGTTCATGATGTTAACGCTTCTATAAAGCCGTATCTTTATCACATATTTAATGGGCCTTTTTTATAAAAAATATACCATTTTTGGCTTTTTATTTTATTGAATTACCCATTTGATTGACCTGGATTTGCCAAGGTGTAAACATTTGAAAAATTTATTCTGGTGAAATTTTCGACAACGTGATTAAAAATGAATCGTACTTTAATTTCTGAGTTGGACCATATAAGAGTTATCGATTTAGTTGAAGAAGGCCATTCACAGCGGTTAGTGGAGGACAAAGTGGGTGTTTATCAGAGTGATGTCTCACGGATATGAAATAGGTTCCTGGTGACAAACTCGATACGGAATAGAGCTCGGTCTGGTAGACCCCGAGTTACCAATGATCGACAGAATAGATATATCAGAATTTCCACCCGTAGAAATTCTTCGATGTCTGTACCAGCCCTCCAAAGAGAATTCAGGCCTGCTACAGGTGTCAGAGTATCGTTGTCTACAATAAGAAGAAGAATTTTAGACTCAGGTTTGAGGAGTCGTCGACCAATAAGGGTTCCTCAGCTACAACCTAGACATGTTTTGGACTGCCTCCAGTGGGCTCAAGAACACATAGAGCTCCCCCAACTGTTTTGGAATTTTTCTCTTTTTTCAGAGGAGACCAGAATCTGTTTAAATAGTGATAACCGGCGA